>NW_024609846.1:46194270-46922754 GCF_016920785.2 Ixodes scapularis | reverse complement strand
CTGCGCGTGTGGAGCATCAGGCGGCACGAGCCGTCTTTGCCGTGCCCACGGGTCGACGAGTCATCTGCCGGCTCCGCTTGAAACCATAGTGAGAGAGAGAAAGAGAGAGAGTGAAAAGCGACTTTATCTACACTGCGCGAGGAGCGCGCTATCCTCACCTGAAGAGTATTATCTTACACCGTGACCGATACATAGCTTGCCCGTAACATCATTTGCGGCCATGCCGGTACTTTATGCGTCACAAGCGTTCGCTTCACCCTGTTAATTTCGCACCGCAGAAGTAGTGGCTCGATGGAACCAGTAAGTAGAAACAACCGACAGTACCCAGAAATTTTATAGGGTTGGCTTGAGAGAGGTCCCCGCATCCTCAGATCAAGCTCTTAACTAACGTATGCAAAAAACGGTGACCTCGATGCGCTCTTGTAACTTCGGGTTCAGTCTCAGCTCATGAGCGTTCTCCGCCAAGTCACATTCAGGACTAAGTTACTCCACGAGAGATCCGAAATGGCGCGAACTGGCGCTGCTTCTAAGGAACTCATGACGTGAGGGCATTCCAACATAGCTTCAGAAACTGCCACCAGACGCAATTTTTAAATCTGTTTATACGTTTTAAAATTAGCTTTCTTAACTTCTCTGCCTGCAGACCAGAAACGCTAGTCTAGGCTAGTGTTTTTGGGCTGCCGGCACGACCACATCTAAACAAATCAATAAAAGTGCAAACATGTTGTTTCTGTACCGATTTTACAAGGACGATACAAAGTTATTATAATGCTAAGAGCGCGGAAACGACTTAAAGCATATAAAGTTGTTTCAAAATAAAACTTAAATATGGTGTATATTCTGCCTACAAACTTGCAACCTCCAAATAGCATACTGTTAGCACAACTGCACGCCACGGTACACTTAAGTCTCTTGGTATTATAATCACTGCTATTATGTTTGGAACTAATAAAGGAAAAAAAGAAAAAACACAGAAATCATTCATGCAGTGCAAAAGCCACACGAACAGTAGTGGGCTAATATTTCGAGCTGTACCTGATCTGTCAACAAGCGAAGAGCATTCTGACGCAATCAGAAGTGGCAAACACGTCCTTGGAAGATTCTATTTCAGTCACTGGTGGCTGTCGACTCGTAGTCGTTTACACTGTCGAACCTTGTGAGAAGCCGATAAGGCAGACGGTGCATTTGGGGGGGGGGGGGGGGGGGGGGGGGGGGTGGAGGGGGAGGGGGGAGGGGTGTGTCACGCGATGGGCGGCCGAGCGGCGCTCGAGCCTGGCGCGCGTGGAGTGCGAGACCAGGAGCGAGAGGAGTTCGTATACAAACAAATTTGTAGGAACTCTTTCACGTAAAGCATCTCCTTCCCCCCTCCCTCTTCCCCATGAAATGAACAACACAATAGGGTATTGTTTGCGTGTTCGCCTTCAGTACGGCAGGATATTGTCCGAATATTGGAAATTATCAGGCGACAACACGTTAGACCATATATTCGTTGTTGCGGCTATGCAGCAACCTCTTGGGAAGTATGTTTACTTCATACAGGCTTACATGTTTTCTGGGGAAATATGAGATGTCGTGACCGAAAACTACCGGTTATATGCGGGTGATTTCAGATAAGACCGACCAAAGGGTGGCTGGTCGACATTTTTAAATCAACTGATGTTTGTATATGACATTGTCTAGTGTCTGGTATAAACGAATCCACACTTAGTTTTGACCAGAAAAAAAATTTGGAGACAAGAAAAATCGTAAGGCAGGGAGAGGTGGACTGTTGCAATAACGCGCACTGATGGAGGGGGCAAGTTTGAAAGTGAATAATTAAAACAATAAAATTAGGAGAATTTTAAAACTTTTTACAAACAAACTATGGGCACAACTTGCTTGTAATATAAAGTAATAATATTTATTCAAAATTTATTTAGTTTTCTAAAAAATTGCCAAACATGCCTGCTCGAACGACAAATGGCAAAATTTGGAAATCTGTATCTCATGAAATAATTTAATCATTATTACATAACTTGCAGACATTATTTTACTAATATATGGCTATTATTGAAAAAATGAATAAGGTATCTGAGTGACACAATAGTTACAATATATTTAGGCAAACATGGGAAAAAAATCAAACAAAGAAAAATTCCAATGCGAATAAAAAAAAAACACCACCTTCGATTTTTTTAAAATTTGGGTACCCTGTTATACTCTATTTCGGCATTAATTTCTATTAAAAACATGTTGCATCATTGCACTGTGAAAGAAGAAACAACTCCCCAAAGTAGGGTCCTTTTTCAAAGCCTACACTTAGCAGTGTCCTATACAAGAAGTGACTCTGAGTTCCAGTTTCATGAAACTTGCACAAATCTTTTATATACATTTATTCAAATGAGGTCGTTGATAAAAAGAGCGATCGGTCACACAGTAAAAGGGAGGAGAAACTATATACAGCATTTTACATAAGCGTACAAAGTGGTATCATATTAGAGACTAATGATTTGAGAAAAGATGATGCAGTGTGAAGTTGTACCTTCCGGTATATTTTACATCTAGAGTAAAATAAATAACTTTACTTCCACACACAAAAACAAAGATATAATAGTAAGATATTTAGGTTGGCTGTGTATTTACGATTACAAACAATTTCAGGTGACGGATGCCATAGTGCCTAACTGGTGCAGCTTCGATGCTCTCGGTGTATGAATAAATCGTGGCAAGCCGATATATTTTATCCTGCTCGAGGATAACATTTTGGGATTTTTTTTATAGTGATCAGATAAAAATTATTAGTAACCACCAACAAAAACAGTAGGTTAAATACCCCGTGAAGAAAAATGTGATAAATAAGATGTCCCTGCATTCAAAATGAGCAGTCCTTGGGAAATCAAATTCGGCACTTTACGCTAAGGTTTTCCTCGCTGTACCCATTTAATAAAGTTGCTTCCAAGCAGATCCGACTGTCCGTGCTACATATACGTCACAGGTCCCTTCTGTTGATGACTTGCTGAGCCGCCACGCGTGCCAAGACTGAATGCCAGGGAAGGCGCGCACCGTCAGCCACTCTTCTTTTTTTTTTTGTTCACGATACCGAACAACCTCATTTTCGTCCAGATATACAAGATGCACGCCTTTCAGTTTCTTTGATAGAACGCTCACCATTGTCCTGGCCGTCTGAATTGCGCTTACTGAACGTTCTCTCAGGTTGTTCAGCGTGGCCTGGTGCTTCACGAGTCCGCCAACTCCGTCACATGCATTTTTCCCATGTCCAGATGGAGAAAATAACCACTGGGCTTGTGGGCAATCGTCCTTTGCAAATTGGTGAAGCTGGTAGCGATTCTTGAAATGACTGGCGGCGCCGTCACTTACGTACGTCACGTACGAGTATACCGCAACGTTGTCTTCAACCCACTCCTTCACTTTTTCTAGAGCCAAGCAAGCGTGAGCGGCGTCGTGACACAGGTCCTCACTGATGATGGCAAAGCTGTTTGTAGATTTTCTTGTCGTCGCTACACATGTAAATATCGAAACTTGTTTTTTTTTTTTCCAGTGATATGCTTGCACTTCGTCAGGAAGCACGATGGTCCAGTTTTCAGCAAAGTCAAAATGAAAGACAATGCTCCCGCGTTGCATGCACTGTTTTTCATCGTAGATCGCTTTACCTTGCGTTTGCCGGATATGGTTGTGAAGTACCCAACTTCCAACCGTCACTTGGATGACTTTTAGGAAAGTCTCAGGTTCCAAAGTTTTTTTCACAAGGTCGCCTGTGAAACTGCAAGCACAATCTCTTCATCCTCCGGGATATCAAGTTCCTGGAGTGTAAGAAACTGGCCTTTTGGGCAGTGATCACAGTCTCCTTGAAGGCACAGTTCTGTTGCTGGGTCGCACAGAAATGCCGAGTTCATTTCACCAGTGTTGAATGTTGAGCCTGTAACGTTCTCTAGAGCGGCAATACAAAGATAATAATTGGCGCAGCGCACGCAAACGCGCACTTCCTGGTGTGGAATACATTGGACCCATCTAGGGCGCAACGAATAAAATTTCGTTAGCCCAACGCCGGAATCGGGATGCTTGTCTTTGTATATACGGAAGGCCTCTCGTATTGAGCGTCTCATGAAGCGCTTTGGCACGAACGTTTTCTCTCCGTTGAGCATGACAGAGATGACGTCCTTCTGGTTGGGACTTTGGCGCGAACATTGTAGCTCGTCTTTCGTGAAGTACTCTAGGGCAGCAGACAGGTTCTCTGGGCTCACCTTGCACCTCGTGTAAGGATCCGGCTCATACCACACGCCATGCTTTTCCTTGAGTTTTCCGGATTTACTGATGAGGTACATTGAGGCCTGTGGAATCATCTTTTGAACCTCATTCTTCGTCAGTGTTGACGGCAGGAGTGTAAGCAGTTGACAACGTTCCCGGAGAGAGGTGGCGGTTTCAAAGGCCTGCCGAAAGTTGTCCACCCACTCAGTGCATGTGGAGCATGTTGGTTCGGACGACCCCGATGGTGCGTCCCTGTCGTACGCAATACGTAGCCTTGAGCGTATATTCTTGACAGCAACCTGCTCCAGTTCTGTCTGCTTTCTCTTGACATAGGCAGGCCTGTCCCGACTTCTTACGACGCTTGGTTGTCTCAGCGGCGACACGTCTGTAGGTAGTATGCTGCGATTTAGATCTTCAATTGCTTCTTCAGCTGGCACAAATATGTCAGGGCACTGCTCTGAGCTTCGCATCGAGATCTCCTTAGTGATGTGCATGAAGCAATGGTAGCACAGGTAGTCCGTCGAACTCACTTTGGTGGAACAGTCAGGCGGAAGAATTTGCTTCAACGAGTTTAGGTCCAACTCGCCAACACTTCGAAAATTCCGCTGCTTTGGTATAGTCTTTTTGTGTTTGCAAAAGTAATCTGCACAAAACACTCGTTCGGAGATCCAGGACGTCTTCATAATGTATACATAAATAATAGAAATTAAACCCCAACTGATGGCATATAATTGCCAAGTGAAAGAACTACTGGGTGCACAAGTGACAAGTCCGAGGCTGAGGAGCTCACTCACTGCAAACGTACATTTGAAAAGAGAGGTCACAACTGAGGCTGTCGGCAAAGCTTGATCCACGTCAAAGGAAGAAAGAGGGAAAGTCTCCAGACAAAAAATTGTGGTCAGCGGCCTTCGAAAAAGACTTTCCGGAATCGCACTGTCGTCCCTCCACGCGCTGATATGAAAGCACCCGAGCTTCTACCACGTGGTTCATGACACAGCCTGAGCCATGTCGGCGACCGGTTCGCGAGGGGCTGGCGGTGGGGTTACGTTGATGGTCACTCGGATTAGCCCTTGCTGTACTGAGCTACCGCCTGCAGTGCCTTATCGCCGGCTGGTGTCAACAACGAGAACACACACACCCTGTCTACACCAAAACTACAAGCGTTCACCGCACACGCGTCGCCGCCGCTTTTAAGCTTTTGTGAAATTGCTTTCTTTTGCCGCGGAGCACCGCCTTATCTTATGGTGAATTCCGCTCGCAGATCTCGAGCGCTCCAAAAGCGCTCCATTTGGAGCGCGCATATTCCGCTCGCAGATCTGGCTCAAGTTGGTCATCTTCCGCTCGTAGATCTCTGGCAGCGCCCGCTCCACGGAGCGCCCCAAACTCCGCCGAACTTGCTCTGCGGGATTTCACAGATCTCTCCGGAAATCGACAGAGCGGCCCACGTGATTTCCGTCTAAATCGGCGGTGCGCATGCGCGGCGAGGTTGGAGAGATCGGCGGGCCGGTCGGTGGAGTTGGATCTGTTCGGGTGCGTCGGTTGTTTACACTGGACTGTGACGGCTCGAACGCTTCTACCTCGCGTAGATCAGGGATAAAAAGCCGGGAATGTGGAGCGTGGCAAATCGTAAGCGCTGACATCTGTGATCACCGAGGAAGAACGAAAAAAAGAACGACAGAAAAGCCGGAGGCAGACGCAAGGTTAGGCCTATTCATTCTGCAGCCAGTGATTGTTTACCTTTTTACACTGCATTCCATCGGCGTTTTCCCGTGAAATAAAGCAAGATGTGGTTAGGCAACGACCGCTCAAGTGATGGTTTGTTACCTCTGTGTTTATTAAAGTCGTACTAGCAATCTGAACTCCACCGCTGGCAATCGCTGTCCGTGCCCCGCCGCTTCGAGGCGGCCGAAAGGTATGTGACGGTGCCGAACGCGGACGTCTTCGCTATTTGTGACATGGGCGCCGTGGTACGTATAATTCCGCCCGGCCTGTGTCGCGTGTTACTTCTGCAGCTAAGCAGTGACAGTCGTCACTGGTCGTCGGAAAGATCAGCCGGCTGAGGCGTTGGTGGGCTGGTCAAGTTCGAGCAGCGGCCATTTTGAACGGCGGAAGGAGAAGGGGTGGGGAGGGGTGTGGGGGAGGTCGCTCCAAAAATGCAAGTTTATCTTCCCCTCGTCGATACGGAGCGGGTCCCACGGAGCGGAATTTTGCCTCCCTCGCGGATTTTGGAAAGCGCTCCAGATCTACGAGTGGAATTCACCATTAACTACGCACCTGAAATCCTTCCAGGCGGGCGTACACAATATCAAGCGTTTCGAGAAATGCCCGTGGAGTAGAACTATGGGAAAATTCGGAGCCCGCGATGTCGATATCGTCGCCGTTGTGTTAGTACGCCGTCGCGTACTGCAGTCCCCCGTTGGGGGAGGGGAGGGGGGCGGTCTTACTACGATAACATGGCGACAGCGTTTACACTCTATGTATTTACGCGAGGCTCGAGTATTTGGGGATAATGCTGCCGGTTGGTGTGCCCCTTTGTGCCTGATATTATCGCCCGTGACGCCAGCGAGTGAGATGGCGACAGGCATGACTGCTCAGTAAACAGGCGTCGGCGGCCATGTTTTGCTGGTTGAAGCGAACCCCCTTGTCCTTGACAGCGAGCGGGGAAATGCGAAAAAAAGATTGTATCGGCCGTTTTGCCAGAACTAGCGACGAGTGTCGTCTGCGGTTTCCGGCAACTATTTTGCCATAATCGTGAGCTTAGCGAGGAAATGATTTTTGCTAGCCACAGAACACTACCACGCAGAAAGGGAATGCTTGAACATGTTTTTGTTCTGGATATATATCAGGGATATATATGAGAGAGAGAGAGAGAGAGAGATGAAGGTAGAGCGGAAGAGGGAATAGCATATAGTGTCGCAGGAGAATAAAGTAAACAAAGTTCCTAGTGGCCGATGGCTGCATGATCTTTTCTCGGATCACTAGTCCGTAATATGATACCTCTTTGTACACAGTAGTTTTTTCTTAATTTAAGTGTGTGAACGATTTCTTTAGTTATCATTGGCCTCATCTGAATAAAAATATATAAAAGATGTGTGTTGGTTTCATGAAACTGGAACTCAGAGTCAGTTCTTGTATAAAACACTGCTAAGTGTAGGCTTTGAAAAAGGACCCTACTTTGGGGAGTTGTATCTTCTTTCTCAATAAAATGATGCAACATGTTTTTAATGGAAATGAATGCCGAAATAGAGTATAACAGGTTACCTAAATTTAAAAAAAATCGAGGGTGGTGTTTTTTTTTTTTTATTCGCATCGGAATTTTTCTTTGTTTGATTTTTTTTCCATGTTTGACTAAATATATCCTAACTATTGTATCACACAGATACCTTAGTTATTTTTTAAATATTAGCTAAATATTAGTAGAATAATATCTGCAAATTATATCATAATGATTAAATTATTTCATGAGATACAGACCTCCAAAGTTTGCCATTTGTCGTTCGAGCAGGCATGTTTGTCAATTTTTAGAAAAATAAATAAATTTTAAATAAATATGATTACTTTATATTACAAGCAAGCTATACCCATAGTTTGCGCCTAAAACGTATTAGAGTTCTCCTAATGTTAGCGCTTTAGTTATTCACTCTCAAACGGGCCCCCTCCATCAGTGCGCGTTAATGCAACTGTCCACCACCTCATGCCTTACGATTTTTCCTATCCCCAAGTATTTTTTCTAGTCAAAACTAAGTTTGGATTCGTTCATACCAGACACTAGACAATAACATATAAAAACATCAGTTAATTTGAAAATGTCGACTAGCCATCCTTTGGTCGATCTTATCTGAAATCACCCATGCAATGTTCGCCTAGGTGGACCGTTATTTCAGGTGTGTAACACGCGTTCTTGGTTTTGTCACATTTTTGTCGCTGCGTTGTATACAACGGTGCCAATCATACGCCTTTTTTGTTGTTGTTGCGAGCACTGCCATCATCTGATCCAGACAGGCTTTGCCCACATTTACAGCAAACAAGAAACGCCAAAGGCTCCACCGATGGCCTGCTCTTTTAGCTGTTCAAAGACGGTCCGAAGCGTGACAGCACATGTCAGCGACTGGAGCAGCTCTGCCGACCGTACAAAGAGGTGAACCATTTACAGCGGGGCGACTTTTAGACCGGAGGTTATGGTAGTTGCACGCCAACACTTTGTTAGAAGACATAAAATACTTGAAATGCCGTATGCGTCTACGGACGTACTACATATTTGCGATCTGGGGATCCGCAAAGCTCGGAGTTCAGATAGGAGTGACGCGTACCGCGCCTCACTGCGAAGTGAAAAACAGCGAAAGCGGTCGCTATGCTTTGGGTGATGTTGCCCTGGCACCGTTCCAGTAGTTTTGTTTGCAACCGGAGATATGAAGAAAAAAAAAAGTCGGATGAAGCAACTTAAATTTATGGTATATCACCGACTCGTTTCCTACGTCTCTGCGTTTTTTTCCTTTGCCGCTACATGTTTTTGCGTTGCCAACGAAAAACTTAAACTTGCCTTGATCATTGTTATAAACCAGAGGAATACTAAATGTGTCGTGCGTGCATTATGCGCGTGTTACGATTTTCCATGCTTGATTGAGGAAGGCTTTGGGTGTTTCACGATGCGCTCCACAGAACACACACTCTCGTACTCTCCGGGTTTATCGGAGTTACTCAGACAAGTTTAAATTTCTTAAGGGATAGCGTGCGTCACAAAACTGTTTTAATGGGAAGTTTTCGTGAATTCTGCTTTGTTTGTGAGTGCGTGTAAAGTCCTGAATACTTAGCACACTTGGATTCTTGGCAAACACTTATATGGCAACTGAAGTAATCGCAAAGGAAGTAAATCTATCGTGCTCTTTGCTCTATCAATTTACTTTTGTCTGTAGTACTGAAGCCATACGCCCGCTCCGCTATTCCTTACTGCGTCATGATTCACTCCCCTAATGTCGTGAGTACACGTGGAAAGCTACGCCTCGTCGGGAATCGGCTGCGTGCGCCGACGGTTGGCTGCGGACTACACCTCGTTTCACCCTAAGTCCAGACGCTGCCTACGTTACGAGCTGACGGGACCAATCAGAGAGCGTGAAAAGAGAACCACGTCATATTTCTGAACGTGTTCTACCATCGCTGAACCAATGATAAACAGAAAATTTATGGTGAGTTGTGCGTTTGAGCTCGATTCATTGGTGCCATTAGCACGTCGCGTCGGCCGCGTCTGAACTTACGCTGAAACGAAGTACGAGTATAATGGACTAATCACCACTCACCGCCGACATGCGCCTGCTCTGTTAGAAAAAATCGTTAAAGTATTGACGCTTTAAACACGCGCAAGATTACAGCCGCCTTATCTTCGCTTGCCTATACTGAGCCAGATACCGAGCCAGTAAAAAGGACTTTGATGAGCCTCCAGAGAGGTTAATGCTGGGCAGAAGAACACAATGATATATAAAGTCGAAATAACCTATCCCGGAACGGTAATGACGAAGTAAAGTAAACGAAATGAGAGGAAACAAGCTGAAGGTCGTTTATCACGCTGCCCATGCACAGCTTCTTGAAAGCGCCTACACGCTGTTACAAGCAGGGCATCTGGAGGCCGCCATGCCTCAGCTCGTGCGGGCAAGTTCGTGCAATTGCAACCTGGCCAAAGCTTTGTTCACGCGCACTCTGCAGGTGCACGCAGGCATGGACACCAGTCGGGTGCAGTGCTTGAAAGTTTCTGTAGGACATATACCTGCTAACCTTGTTGCCACATGTTTTACATTGCTGTATTGGCGACGAGCACGGCCGAAAGCGTCGCTGTGATCGGCCTTCCACGATTGGCCGAACGCTGACTTATGACGTCGGAAAGGGTTTATCATCGACGGAATTAAGAGGAATGAAAGAACTTTAATTTTGACGGTGTTGGCAGTGTTCCTTTGAGAGCGCAATGATTTCAAGCTTCCACCATGCTATTTACAAACACCATCGAACTTGTTGTTTGCAAGGTAATGACGTCACAAGGGGGAACCGTAGGAGGGCGCCACCATAACTTCTCGCCGCTAATATCTCGAGAGTGCACGACACGAGAGCGTCGACAGGAGCGCTCGCGATTTTAGATCGCCGCGAGAGGAGCGACCGTCACGAGACCGTTTGTTCGCGCTCTGAAAAGTTTCGAGGATGCTATGCGCGTTTATAGAGCTATACCTAAGGGGTTATGGCTCAATCAAGAAGGCGGCGTTTAAGGGGTCGAGCTCTGCAAGTTCATCGGAATTCTCGGGACAGAACTTAATGCGAATTCCGGCCAGTGTTTTTTTCTTTCTTTTTCTTTATTCGTTTGCCTCCCCTTCCACTTTCCCCCTTGCGACTTCCCGTCCGGCTCTTTCGGTGTTGATTTCGTGACAACTCGGCCCGCCACTGCAAAAGTTTGCCGACCCCTGCCCTAAAAATTGTTATGTAGAAAGAGGGGAGATACACGCGATACGTTGAAATCTACGTAGCAAACGGCTAGAGGGGGATATCCGCCACCCGACGCACTTGCAAAGGTTATTGAAATACCAAGCTCAGCATAAAAAAACAAAAAAAAACAAAAAACAACGAAACTCATAATAGTGATGACGTAGCAGCGCAGTGTTCGATGCGAGACTCGCGCATGCCGTAGATTTTTGACCAGTTTAATATAGATTTAGAGAGTTGCATCGTAATTTGGAAGTTGCAGCATTCCTCGCCCCCACTAAAGGAAGTGCAGAGTTTAAAAAATCTAAAATAGAGCGGCGTTTTGTACTAATTTACCATATACATTAATAGAGACGCTGCGGCTTCGTTTAGATGCCGGCTTACTGTGGCGGCCTGTCGTAAAGAGAAGTTCTATCTTTTATTTTACACTCGTAGCTGCAATGAGATGATCAGTGTTAGTAACCGCCGAATTCAGAAACCTCACTCAAACTACACTCAAACTGAAGGGCCCCTCCACTTCCTCGAGGAAGGCGCGAGGGCCGGCGCTGGCCAATCGCGAGGACGGATCCGCCGTCGCGATTGGCCAGCGCCGGATTTATATTTTAAATATACACTACCTACTTTAAAAAATTGGGTATCACACAAAAATAAACTCCGATAAATTCCGAATATTCGGTAGTAAAGAGAGTCCAAAAGACACCCTCCAAATTTCACAATAAATAAACACCGAAAACACGAACTCCTGGCTATAAAAAACGAGAAAAAATATTCAAGGGTTGAAGGGCTTCTAACGCTCCAACAATATATCTGGGTGGTTTCATTTGAAATCGAACACGCTTGTTGGGGTGGGTCTTTCGATTTAAAAAAAAAATATATATATATATATATATGTGTAATTGCCCCATTTCTGGAAAGAACAAAACCGCTTTTCAATATTTTTTAAAAGAATATTCCGCTTCACAAAAAATTATTGAGTGGAGCAGGGTGAAAATCTGTTTTTTACTCCGTGATTTTTCTACCCAGTTCTGTACGCTGGTATGAATACGGGAAGCACACAAAACTCAGTGTGATGTTTTGTGCTCTTGTATGTTATTTGGACTATTTTTTAGTTTAAAGGAAAATATTTTTGTATTTTTTTTATTGAGGTAAGAAATGCCAAACATCGTCTCTTTCACAATCCAATGACATCTTCAGAGCCTTGTAACTCATGAGTTATTATATTTTTCACTTATTAAATACTATGCGGGTGTAGCCCTATATATGAGCTATCGACGGGCATAAGTTTAGTTTATTTTATGTTCACTGAATTTTTTATATAAAATTTGAAATATCGTCAAAAAATGAACTTAACCAATTTTTTGAACCCACTTTATTGAAAAAGGCCATTTTTTATTTCGTTCAATATTTTTATTATTGCTGCCGATCATATGAACCTTCAATTGGCTTGATGCGATTTCGCCCTTTTTTTGTTGTATCTTCTCTAGAAGTGATCGAAAACGCTCCCACGTGACAATGCGGTGACAAATTCAGAGCCTTGTAACTCATGAGTTATTACATTTGTCGCTTACCAAATACTATGCGGGTGTAGCCCTATACATGGAATATCGACGGGCATAAGTTTAGTCTATTTTATTTTCACTGAATATTTTCTATAAATTTTGAAATATCGTAGAAAATGAAATTAATTGATATTTTGAACCCGCTTTATTCAAAAACGCCATTTATTAGTTCGTTCAATTTTCTTTTTATTATTGCTGCCGATCATATGAACTTTCAATTGGGTTGATGCGATTTCCCCCTTTTCTTGTTGTATCCTCTCAAGAAGTGATCGAAATCTCTCCCACGTTCTCTGAACGGACAAACGCAGTTTCCACAGGTCGGCTTCGCTGCAAAGACTATACTGGTTATTTGTGTGTTCAAATGCAGCGGGTAAATTCATTTCAATTGACAACACTCGTGCTTGGCTACATTGTATTTTATTAATTATGAATGATGGCAACGGACATTCCTTAGTTTGATATTTAGCGGTGCAGCGGGAGTTCCATTATCGGATGTTTAAAGCCAGGGCACAAAGGGCAAAGAAAACGGAACGAGCTTTTCATGTAGCCAGACCGGGGTCATATACCTGTACAATCTTTGCATTAAGCTCGGTGCGACAAAGTGGAGAAACTAAAAGTCGACAGAGACATTAAGTGACTGCTTTCGCTGCCTTTTGTGCTGTGCATGTGGGAATCCTTGCTTCTTGGCGTCAGGGATAACGACCAGTCTTGAAAAAAACCCAACACTTTTATTTTTAACTGCGCACACTCGTTCAAACCGAAGATCCACCGTCTCAGGTTCTCGCTTCGGCTCCAGTTTTCGTTCTGTCCGTCATGACTTACCACGCTGTTGAACTTCTCGGGCGCATCCGACCGCTGCGGTACAAAGTTCAGCTCGCCCCCGCGCTTGATCGTCTCCACAAGCAAGCATATGCCGTTGTCAAAAAGTTCCAATATTGCGTTGATCGTGGACTATTTAAAGCACAACAACATATTTTTTTTACAAGTGCATCCTAAATATATTAGGGTTAATTAATAAAAGTGACTATCTATCGCCAATTGGTGTTTGTGTTCTGTAAAAAATTGTCTTCGCTTCATGTAAACTCAGTCCGTTTTCCTCACTTTTTTTCTGCAAACTGCTTTTCCTTCTTAAAGAGGGGCATGTGATATTACATATTTTTATATACACGCTGACAATAAAGAACAGGCGATTACATGGTTGTTTGATCGCACGCGACGAGACACATCATGGATTGGCGCCCGTGCCGAATGCTTCCTGGGTGTAACGGAGATGGGCCCATAGCGCGAAGGGCCGGGCGTGCTGTACGTGCCTTAGAAGCTGTGTATAGCACAAACAGATATATGACCAAGCTCTGGCTACATGAAGAGCTCTTTCCGTTTTCTCCGCCCTTTGTGCCCTGGCTTTAAACATCGGATAATGGAACATCCGCTGCACCGCTAAATATCAGACTAACCAATGTCAGTTGCCATCATTGAAAATTAATAAAATAAAATGTAGCCAAGCACGAGTGTTCTCAATCAAAATAAATTTAACCGCTGCATTTGAACACACAAATAAGCAGTAGTCTTTGCAGCGAAGGCGACCTGCGGAAACTGCGTTTGGCTGTTCTGAAAACGTGGGAGCGATTTCGATCACTTCTACAGAAGATACAACAAAAAACAAAAAAAAGGGGGGGGGGGGGGGGAAATCGCATCAAACAAATTTGGAATTTCATATGATCGGCAGCAATAATAAAAAAATTGAACGAAATAATAAATGGCCTTTTTCGATAAAGTGGGTTTCAAAATATCGGTTAATTTCATTTTCGACGATATATAAATTTTATATGAAAAATTCAGTGAAAATCAAATAAACTAAACTTATGCCCGTCGATATTCCATGTGTAGGGCTACACCCGCATGGTATTTGGTAAGCGACAAATATAATAACTCATGAGTTACAAGGCTCTGAATTAGTCACCGTATTGTCTCGTGGGAACGATTTCGATCACTTCTAGAGAAGATTGTGGGCAACCTGGCGATTCCAAGCGGTTGGCCCAGGCTGCCCCCTCCGACAATCATAAGTGGTCATCTTGACCACGAGGGGGCCAAGGGCAACTGGCCACGCGAGCGGCACTCCGCCGCTGATAAAAGGCCGTCGCAGCGGATGCGCGGGGGCTGTTGGGATCGCGGCGCAGGCGATAGCGCTCATTAAATGTTTACGTGTTGTGTAACCGGTGGGCTGTGTCATTCTCCAAGACGGATAGCAGCAAGGGAAATTCCACACTGGCGCCCAGACGTGATATGCTGCTCGTCTGGGAGGATGGCAGCAAACTGGGTTCGTTCTTACGTTTTACATAGTCAATTTTGCGTTCCTGAGTTTGCCCACAGTTGAGGGGGCGATTCTTCGCAAGCCTAAGTTCATCGACCTGCGGAAGTCTCCACTACAACACAATGCCGTCTACAGAGGACGCCGACAGAAACGTGAGTGAGGACGACCTTTTGACGCTCGGTGCACTCGCGGATAACGCCGACAGTGACATAAAACCAGACGCTAAGCCTGCAGTCTCAGTCCCGGTAGGCGTATCATTAGAGGGTGGTCTAGCAGAACTAAGAGTGGCCATGACCATGCTTCTTAACATACAACGAGAGCAGATGATGCGCTCAAGACCCACTCCTGCTGGAAGTACGGCCCCCAGGGACTTCCTAAGGCTCTCGCTTAGCGTTCCGGTTTCTTCGGGGTACGCAGATAGAAAGTCAGTTGCGATGTTCGTCTCGGAACTGAGGGATTACCAAGCTGCGTCGGGAATTGACGACGAAACCATCCTCACCCGCCTTTTGCCGGTTGCACTGACAGACAGTGAAGCACTGTGGAGGCAGAGACAAACTAAATTCACAAGTATGTCAGATTTTGAGGCACGATTTAGGACGGAGTTCCTGCCTCCGGATTACAGCGTGCGGATTAAGGACGAGCTGAGCGCGCGCACACAGCACCCGGAAGAGTCACTTATTGAATTTGTAAGGGCTCTCCAGGGCTTCTACGATATCGCCGACGCCGCGGCACCGGACGCGGAGAAAGTACAACGTGCCATCCGCCAAAGCCACCCGCGTTTCCATCCCCATCTCAGGGGACGTACCTTTACGAATTTAGACGAGATGGCACGGGAGGCGATCACCATCCAGGCCGACATCCTCGCGGAACTAAGATACCGACCCCCTCCACCGCAGAACATGACTCTGGAACCATCATTTGCGTGGTCTGGAAACGCACGTGCACATAGAGTCGAGAGAGAGCAAGACGATTCCAATCAGGCGCCCGTCCCCCGAACCCCAGATCCTCGTGCATACGAATCACGGGCGTGCAGCGGTTAACGAAGGCACGCATTCACAACGCTACAGCCCCTCCATTGGTCAAGATCAGTTCTTGTCCTCTGGACCGGTAACGCGGAGCTTGGGAGAGGCAAAAGAGAGCGGGACACCGCACGAAGCCGACGGGCGGGTCACGCACCGTTGTTTTCGATGCGACCAGCCAGCACACATACACCGGGACTACAGCGAACGGCAGCGGCCGCCTCAGACACAGGGAAACGGCTACGGCCGGCGGTGGTAAGAAATTTCTACTCTCCTCCGGCCGCGTCGAAAACACAATCCACGAGATCGAGCCGCCGCAGCCGCCTTCGGGCCTCCCGGAGGCTCGCACGGGCTCCGGGGACAGACTCTTTTCTATCGACCCCCGGTGGCCCTCCACCACTTTTTCTTCCTGATAACACTCTCCGTTGTGAGACTCCCGGTGTGTCCGATTTTGCATGGACACCCGGGCGCCCAGCTCACACCGTTCGCGGTCTTGAGACTCCCGGCGTGTCTGCTCTCGCATCGACAACCGGGCGGCCATCTCATAACACTTTCACTCTTCGTTGTGAGACTCCCGGCGTGTCTGATTTTGCATGGACACCCGGGCGCCCAGCTCACACCGCTCGCGGTCTTGAGACTCCCGGCGTGTCTGCTCTCGCATCGACAAGCGGGCGGCCAGCTCACAACACTTTTCGTCATGAGACTGCCGGCGTGTCGCCTTCCGCGTCGACACCCGGGCGCCCAGCTCACACCGTTCGCGGTCTTCAGACTCCCGGCGTGTCTGCTCTCGCATTGACAACCGGGCGGCCAGCTCATAACACTTTCACTCTTCCTCGTGAGACTCCCGGCGTGTCGGCTTTCACACCGACACCCGGGCGCCCAGCTCACACCGTTCGCGGTCTTGAGACTCCCGGCGTGCCTGCTGTTGCAGTGACACCCGGGCGGCCAGCTCACAACACCATCCGTCATGAGACTCCCGGCGTGTCGGCTTTCACACCGACACCCGGGCGCCCAGCTCACACCGTTCGCGGTCTTGAGACTCCCGGCGTGTCTGCTCTCGCATCGACAACCGGGCGGCCATCTCATAACACTTTCACTCTTCGTTGTGAGACTCCCGGCGTGTCCGTTTTGCATGGACACCCGGGCGCCCAGCTCACACCGCTCGCGGTCTTGAGACTCCCGGCGTGTCTGCTCTCGCATCGACAACCGGGCGGCCAGCTCACAACACTTTTCGTCATAAGACTGCCGGCGTGTCGCCTTCCGCGTCGACACCCGGGCGCCCAGCTCACACCGTTCGCGGTCTTGAGACTCCCGGCGTGTCTGCTCTCGCATTGACAACCGGGCGGCCAGCTCATAACACTTTCACTCTTCCTCGTGAGACTCCCGGCGTGTCGGCTTTCACACCGACACCCGGGCGCCCAGCTCACACCGTTCGCGGTCTTGAGACTCCCGGCGTGCCTGCTGTTGCAGTGACACCCGGGCGGCCAGCTCACAACACCATCCTTCATGAGACTCTCGGCGTGTCGGCTTTCACACCGACACCCGGGCGCCCAGCTCACACCGTTCGCGGTCTTGAGACTCCCGCCGTGTCTGCTTTCGCACAGACACCCGGGCGGCTAGCTCATAACATTCTTCGTCGTGTGACTCCCGGCGTGTCTGATTTTGCATGGACACCCGGGCGCCCAGCTCACACCGTTCGCGGTCTTGAGACTCCCGGCGTGCCTGCTGCTGCGGTGACACCGGGTCGGCCAGCTCACAACACTCCCCGTCATGAGACTCCCGGCGTGTCGGCTTTCACACCGACACCCCGGCGCCCAGCTCACACCGTTCGCGGTCTTGAGACTCCCGGCGTGCCTGCTGTTGCGGTGATACCGGGGCGGCCAGCTCACAACACTCCCCGTCATGAGACTACCGGCGCGTCGGCTTTCACACCGACACCCGGGCGCCCAGCTCACACCGTTCGCGGTCTCGACCCCGCAGGGGGCATCTGCGAAAGCAGGTGTTTGGAGAGTGGCGTCTCCTCGGACCCCGAGCCCCGCAGGGGGCGCCTGCACCTTAGGTGCTAGGTGCTTGGTGAGTTGCGTCACCACGGTCCCCAGCTACGTGGGCCACCATACCCGCACGCAGGGGGCACCTACTTTGGTAGGTGCTTGGTGAGTGGCGTCACTACGAACCCCGAGCCATGTGGGTTCGCCCACCCACGTCTGGCTGTGCGTGGCGTACCCGTGTCCGGGGAAAAGGGGACCCTGGTGGTTGAGCTGAACCCGGGGTATGTTTGGACCCTTCGGGGCCCCCCGGGCGAGGCAATACACCGCTTCGGCCTCTACTTCTCGTAGACGGGTGTCCTGGCTTGGCCCGACCAGGATGATTCAGTCAGTCGCCTCTTCTACTATCCCCTCCCTACTTTCACCCTTGTCTTCCCCTCCTTTTCACTCTTCTCATTTCTCTTCTTTCCTTTTTCAACTTCTTTGGCGGCAAGGGCTAACCTTGGGTGGTGACAGACCCCTTGTCCAGCACCACACTTGATTATAGTTCCTGGGCAGTGCTAATAGCATAACGTCTCCAGCAAAGCCCTTTTTGTTATGGTGCGTTATCTATTCCCTTGTTGGGCTCCGTGGTGGGCGGCACACCACAGGTTCCGAACAAACTTCGCCTCTTATGGCTGCCTCCTCTTCTAAACCCAACACGGTGCGCCCCCCTAAAAGGGGTTGCACCGTACTTACTTTTGAAAAAGCATCTGAACCACCAAAGTTTCCAAGATTTTGTGTCCTTCAAGCCCTTGATGAAGAAAAGCCACTGGCTAAGCTCTCGCCTTTCCTTTTATCTAAATGCCTTGATGCCATCATTGGCAAAGCTTTCGAGGCAAAAAAGCTTTCTGGCAATCTTCTCCTAGAAGTAGAAACTGAAGTTCAAAGCAGGACACTTCTAAAACAGACGTGTCTAGGAGAACACAAGATAAAGGTCAGCCCACACCGGACACTGAACAGTGTCCGAGGTGTCATCTCCGAGGCTGATCTCATTGACTGCAGTGAGGACGAAATTCTGGCTGGACTCCAGAAACAGGCTGTGGTGGCCGTCAAGCGAATCACCATCCGCAAAGACGGGCAGGAGCAGCCAACCAAGCATCTGATATTGACCTTTGAGCTGCATACGTTTCCTACGACCGTTAAAGCTGGTTATTTGCACTGCAAGGTCCGGCCTTTCATTCCCAATCCACAAAGATGTTTCCGATGTCAGCGCTTTGGGCATGGCTCGCGGAACTGTCGGGGCCGTGAAACTTGCGCAAAGTGTGGCAGCAACGACCATGTTGCTGACATTTGTGAGAATACTCTCAAATGTGTCAACTGCCAAGGCAATCAGGCTGCTTATGCCAGAACATGCCCACAATGGAAACAAGAAAAAGAAATTCTAACCCTTAAAGCACAAAAGAACATTACCTACCAGGAGGCAAAACAACAGTATTCCTTTCTTGCAAAAGGAACTTTTGCCCAAGCGGTGCTAAGGGGACCAGCACCGCGAACAGAATCGAAGGCCACCCAGGTCTCGCCTGAGGTCCTGGCAGTGGCTCTTCAGTCCCCAACCCCCAAGCAGCGGCAGCAGCCTCCTCCGGTTTCTGGAGGGAGCGCGCCAGCTGCTTCCCGACCACGGGACAGGCAGGGAACCCCTCTGTCTGTCCCCACTCCGAGGGCCCCCGCCAGGGAGAAGGAGCGAGAGTCTCGCCCCAACTCACGGGAGAGGACCTCGTCCAGGACCTCGTCCAAGGAGCGGCATCGCGCCGCTCCTTCAACAGCTGAGGGGCAGGGACAGATGGAGTTGGGCGACGCTCAGCCCAGCACCTCCACTACTGCTCCTTTGAGTGAGGGTGGTCGTGGCCGGGGAGTTCGGCCCCGTGCCTCGACATTGCCCAGACCTATACAACAAGCCTCGTCTCAAGAGGTGGAGGCGAAAGACGAGGCCACCGAGCTTTCCGCTCTTTCGTCCGACCAGGACGACATGGAGTGGGAGACAACCAAATCTAAGAAAAAAACAAAAAAAGCCAGTAATTCCACCAAAGTAGTTTTTTGTGGGAACTACATTTTTGGATTGGATTTAATTGACTGTGTTCCGCATGCTTTCATCTACTTCTGATATTAATGCCTCCACTTCTCCTTCAATGGAACTGTCGAGGCTTACTTGCAAACTATGATGATGTTACTGACCTGCTAGAGGAGCACAGTCTTATTGCCTTCTGTTTGCAAGAGACTCACCTGAAGGAAAGTCACTCGAAAATCCTGAAGCATTTCCAGCTGTTTCGCAAGGATCGTCAACATTCGAGCCATTCGTCTGGAGGTTCTGCTGTTGTTTTACAACGCTCAGTCCCTTCCACTGAAGTTCCCTTAAACACATCACTAGACGCTGTTGCTGTCCGTATACTGATTGACCGTTTAATAACTATTTGTTCTGTATACATATCTCCAAATTATCACCTGGAGTATAAAGAGATCGAAGCTCTTTGTGATCAGCTACCTCCTCCTTTTGTGCTCGTAGGCGATTTTAATGCTCATAACCCTCTGTGGGGAAGTGCACGAAGGGATACACGAGGAGCACTTATTGAACGTTTTTTTGGTTTCAACAGGATTGTGTTTGCTCAACTCTAAAGAGGCTACAGACTTTTCCTCAGCAACACATACATTCACATCAATCGACCTTTCACTTGTGCATCCGACATTACTTCCACTGTTGTCATGGAAAGTCATCCCTAATCCCTAAGGCAGCGATCATTTTTCCATTATTTTAGATTTCCAGAATCATCCTGTCACACTTCCAACACGGTCACCTCGGTGGAAGTTTGACAAAGCCAACTGGACACTTTTTAAGCAATCATCTCTTTTAGCTATTACATCCCTCCATCAGCTCTCTGTCGATGAGGCAACAGGTCATGTCACAAAACACATACTAGAAGCTGCTATGCTTGCAATACCAATGACGTCCGCTCACCTCCCCAAACGGCCTAAGCCGTGGTGGAATCAAGACTGCAAAGAGGCAAACAAGAAACAAAATAAAGCATGGGGCATATTTAGGCGATACCCTATTGAAAAATATTTTTTTACCGGAATGGCATTTCCAGTAAATGTCTATTTTACTGGATTATGGGACTGTTTTCACTTCCAGTAAAGCCGTAGTTTACCGGAATGTCGCCGGATTTGTTACTGGAACGTCTCCGGTTGTTTTACAGGATTGTTACCGGATTTCTACCGGAAGTCTATTTCCAGTAAAAGTCCGTTTTACTGGGTTATGGGACTCTTTTCACTTCCAGTAAAGCCATAATTTACCAGAAGATCACCAGATTGGCCGGAATTCACCGTGTTTTTTTCTTTGTTTTCGGAAGTCAACCGAAGGCACTTAGGAGGAAGCCTGTGAACCGTGGTTGGTTATGTTTACCAGATGCTGGACGATTCGGTAACAATTAAAGTGGTTAGTCCATATAGACTTTAAGGTTTTATGTATTTATTTAACAGGGTCCATACCAGTAAAACAATTTGCACAGCTGTAGACAAAAGCAATCAGACCAAATAGGAACAACCATGCAAGTTCTTTGCCGCAAAAGATATCTTTCAAGGTACTCACAATGCCGCTGGGTAAAGTCCTAGGCGCACGGTAGGTCAACTAATAAAACCGCGCAGGTGCACCACACGCACACACACAGGTATACTGTCAGCAGCACGTTTAGCGAAAACCACGAACGCGCGGAGCGAACATCAGCCGCCGTTGAGAAATCCCGGGCACACTCACGATGTCGTCCCTGATGCCGTCGCCGGGGGTGCACCAGGCGTCAGTAGCACGCTTAGCCAAAACCACGAACGCGCGGAGCGAACATCTGCCGCCGTTGAGAAATGCCGGGCACACTCACGATGTCGTCCCTGATGTCGTCGCCACGGGTGCGCCAAGCGTCAGTAGCACGCTTAGCGAAAACCATGAACGCGCGAAACAAACATCCGCCGACGTTGAGAAATCCCGGGCACACTCACGATGTCGTCCCTGAATCAGTCCCCGCGGGTGCACCAGGCGTCAGTAGCACGGTTAGCGAAAACCACGAACACGCGAAACGAACATCCGCCGACGTTGAGAAATCTTGGGCACAGTTTTTTTCGCTCGCTGGATGCTTCTGAAGAAGGACGGACAAAGAGGCGTAAGAAGCAGGTCACTGAAAATATATTCTTTTCATCTACACACCATGCTGCTTTGGAAGATACAGGTCGAAACAGATGGAACGCGAAGCCGAGACTGAGCGTTCGTTTCTGACAGGCCGTTGCTCGTTGACGGGCAAAGAAACCGGTTGTCTTCAAAGAAAAGAGAAAAAATAAAATAAGTCAGCAGAACGACCCTCTTGCATTTTCCCCACGAACCCAATGCGAAGGAGAGAGGGTGCGTGGGGACTCGTCCTTGGTGCGAGGCACCATAAGTACACACCCAGTCGCCGGCTCGTCGCGGCTTCCGCCTCCACTCGCGTCGGCTTCGAGTGAAGGTCGGTAAACAGGGAAGCGAGCCACCCGTTTCGGGTAAGATTTCTAGAAAAACCGGGTCGTCTGCATGGTATACGAAACGGGCTGCCGGTGGCATTCCAGTGAAATCTGTTTGCCGGCCAATAATCTACCAAAGACTGGTAAACTGGTTTCGAATGAAAAGGGGTGAAAGTGCCCTACTTTTTGGATCGTCAAAACAGTTCACTGCACGCACTTCTTGAGGATTGCAACGTCGTCCCGAGCTAAAACTCGCACTCACGAGAATGCCGCTCGAGTGGTCTCGTACCTGCTCTGTCCCAGACTTTTGCCTGTCACAAATATCAAGTTGCCGGTGATCGCTGCCCACCTTTTTGGATCGTCAAAACAGTTCGCTGGACGCACTTCTTGCAGAATTGCAACGTCGTTTCGAGCTAAAACACGCACTCACGAGAATGCCGCTGCATTGGCGGTCGCCATTACATACACAGTCCCCCTGCTCTTTTTTTTTTTTTTTTTTTATTTTACAATACTGCCAGCCCTGTTAAGGGCCAAAGCAGGAGTGGATGATACAAAAACAAAGAATGTACACTGCGTTCTGTACATCGCACACGTACACACAAAAAAAAAGCCGGTGTTACAAATCCGCTTACAGAGGCGTGCCAGAAACACACACGTATATATATATATCTTTTTTTTTTTATTTTTATTTAAACAACACACGTAGAGCATTCTCGAAATCGGAAATCGACTCGAGAGCAACAACAGCACCTGGAAGTTTATTCCAAGAATCTATAGCCTGCACAAAAAAGGATTGTTTAAATATATTTATACGGGCGTGAATGGGTTCGAGCACTTTCGGGTGATGTAAGCGCTCTGAACGGTGGCTTTTGGGTGTTACATATTTAGAGCTGTCGATTTTGAGAACGTGATTATAAATTTGAAAAAATAATTTCAGGCGTTGACATATTCTCCTTTTTTTCAAGGGCTGCATGTCTGCCTCCTTTTTTAGCTCCGTCACAGACGTCGTAGTCCTGAAATCAGAAAATATCGTACGCACCGCAAGTGACTGAACCTTTTCAAGCTCATTAGAAAGCGTGGCCTGCCAAGGATCCCACACCTCGGAAGCATACTCCAGTGTTGGTCTTACAAGAGCTTTGTAGGCAACAAGCTTAACCGAGGGAGGTGTCCTATACAACTTCCTTCGTAAATACCAAAGTTTTTTAGTTGCCTTTTTTGTTACATAATCCACATGTTTGTTCCATTTTAGATCGCTAGTAATAACCACACCCAAGTATTTATAGCTGTCAACTTTAGTAAGCCTGACATAATCAAGCTCGTAGTCAAAGTAAAATATATTTTTTTTATTCGTGAAGTGCATGTATTGAGTTTTCTGGGTGTTTATTTTCATATTCTTTTCACTACACCATGACGAGATGCGATATAAAATATCATTTACTTCTATCTGATCGTTTACTGACGAAATGGGAGCATATATAATACAATCATCGGCAAACATTCTTACTTTCACGCGCCCGTTACTACAGATAGAAAACGCACCATTAACATATATTAAGAAAAGCAAGGGACCCAACACGGAGCCCTGTGGAACCCCTGAGTACACGTCCAACAATTCCGAAAAGGTGCCATTTACATCGACGAACTGCCGGCGATTTCTGAGATATGCGCTAATCCATCTTATAATCAATGAAGGAACACCGTAGTCAATTAAACATTAATTAGTTTAAAATGTGGCACTCGATCGAACGCTTTAGACAGATCTATAAAAATGGCATGCACTTGCAGGCGATTATTAACATAACCAGAAATCTCATGATAGCATTCCAGTAGTTGGGTTGTTGTTGAATACCCTTTCCGAAAACCATGCTGATTGGAACTTAGGAAGCCCTTATGCTCCATAAAAGAAACTAGCTGTTTATTCACAATGTGCTCTAGTAGCTTACATGACGTACAGGTCAAAGAAATGGGGCGATAATTATCAACTGAATCACCCTTCCCACTCTTTTTTACGGGCACAACTCTTGCCAATAACCAATCGTCCGGTAAAACAGAGTCTCGGAGTGAAATGAAGAATATAATTGTTAAGTATTTCGCAACCCATTCAGCGTATCTTCTTAGAAATTCATTTGGTACAGTACCTGGTCCTGGCGATTTCCTAGTATTCATTGATAACAATAAGGATACGATACCTTGTTCCGATACAAAACCACTCACATCAGAGCCTTCATCGTTGGGGATGCTGCTGAATTCAGTTGAATCTATTGTAAACACAGACTGAAAATATTGATTGAATTGAGACGACATTATGGCCCTGTCGTGCACAACGTTGTTATTAACACGTAACTGACTTATCTTAGTCCGTGACGGAGTAAGATAACGCCAAAACTTTTCAGGGGAGGATAAAATGAATTCTGGCAATGACTTTGTAAAATAGGTTTCCTTGGCTAGCTTTATCAATGTTTTTAACTTGTCACTCTGCTCACAGACAGCAGGAGAATGATGCTTTCGAAGCCTCTTTACTTTACGTTTTGCCTGCAAAATTTCTCTTGTAATCCATGGATTGTGGCGTTTTGTCGTTTTAGTTTTCTTCGGTATAAAGTTTAAGATGCAGTGCTCAGTAATACTTTTAAAATTCAACCACATTTCATTTACACCACTGTGATCTTCAAACCCATCTAGATGTTCTTCTAGATAATCAATAACAGATTCGTCATTAGCCCTTTCGTAGTCATAATACTGTTTTACTTGAGCTGAATCTTTTTGGCAAACATTCATATCGCACTTAAAAAACACCAGTTTGTGATCAGATATTCCTTCATGCACAGTAACGCTACAATGATTGAAATGTTTGCTAACGAACAAGAGATCGAGCAAGCTGCTTGATGTTTCAGTAATTCGCGTAGGTTCTTCAACTGTTTGACGAAGACAACGACCAAATGCAATGTCTACGAGCACTTCAGATAGTTTAGTTCCTGGACAAGCCACGCCCTCATCCGACCAGCTTACGTCGGGTGCATTAAAATCTCCTCCGATAACTATTCTACTACACTTGTTAGTATTAGCTAGCAAATATTCTAGGATTTGTTTTAAGTCATCCGGCGGCAAGCCGGGTTTTCTGTATACAGTTCCAAGTGTTAGCCATGTTCCAAAAAAATTTATTTGACACCAAACACTTTCGAAATCTTCGATTGATTTCATAGAACGGTACACTATATTTTCTTTAACGGCAATAGCGACTCCCCCCCCCCCGCGAGAACTCCTGTCCCTTCGTATTAATTTGTAGTTTGGGGGCACCACTTCCGAGTCTTGAATATCCCCATGTAACCAGGTTTCAGTAATCATTATGACGTGTGGGTCGTAGGAAAAAATAACAGCTTCAATTTGTTCAGCTTTATTGGCAGCGCTCCTTGCATTGAGGCATATCAGTCTCAACTCCTTTTGTTCCGGCAAGGGCCGTCATGCTGTGGAACTAGTCTGCAGACGGCTTCCCTGCTGGCTTTCCGAACCCAGCTTAACCTTGTCATTTTTGTCGAAATCCCAAACGTAGAGCTCGTTGTTTATTTTTAGTTTATCGTAGGATAGTGGCTTCCTTGACTTTAGCCGTTCCCCTTGCGTCGGCTTCCGGTGATGTTCGGTGTACGGCAAACGAGAGTGGCTTCCCGTAGGATTCCCGCGGCGGGTAATCGAAAGTGGTTCTGGTATAACTTCCAGCGAAAGTGGCTACGCTGGTTTCTGGTGAAAATGAGTGGAAATTAACCCGTTTCCGCGGAATGTCAAGGGAAGTTTTGGCCGGATTTTAACCGTAAGTGGCTCCGGTAAAATGTCCAGCGAAATCTGGTTACTGGAAGTGGCAGCCGGTAATACTTCCACCAAAAAACTAGTAAACTACGCTGGTTTCTGGTGAAAATGATTGGAAATTAACCCGTTTCCACCGAATGTCACTGGAAGTTTTTGCCGGATTTTTTAATAGGGTATCCAACGCCAAGTAATTATTTTGTTCAAGAAAATGAAGGCGCGTGCACAATTTGTCCGCAGGCGGTCAAAGAGGAATTGCTGGGAAAAGTATACATCTTCTGTGAACAGTCAGGCAACACCAAAGGAGGTTTGGGATCGAGTTCAAAAAATTAATGGCTCGTATCATGCTTTTTCCGTTCCTCTTTTGACAAAAAACGGAATATGCCCTGAAAGCCTCGAGGAACACTCAGAGCAGATATTCTTGAAGAACATTTCGAATTTGTTTCTAGCTCAAGAAACTACACACCTACATTTCTTAAACACAAAGCACAGATAGAAAAGAAGGCTGTTAACATTTCGAGTGGTTTTCAAGATCCCTACAATGCTCCATTCACAATGCGTGAACTTGAAATGGTTCTCCACTGTCCTAAACAGACTGCACCGGTCCAGATGGAGTTCATTACATTATGCTCCAACATCTTCATCCTTCAACTCTTTAGCTTATCCTATACCTTTTCAATAAAATCTGGTCTGAAAGCCATTTTCCGTTCGCTTGGAGGGTTGCCTTCGTGGTCCCTTTGCTGAAGCCAGGAAAGAAACCTTCATGCACATCTAGCTACAGGCCTATAGCTTTGACAAGTTGTTTATCAAAGACTCTTGAAAGAATGATCAACAGAAGGCTCGTGCATTTTCTTGAAAATAACAACATTCTAGACAGATACCAGTGCGGCTTTCGATCTTCCCGATCCACAGTAGATCACTTGGTTCGTTTCGAGACAGCCGTGAGAGAGGCGTTTGTGAACAAACAACACTGCCTTTCCGTGTTTTTTGATCTGGAGAAGGCCTATGATACTGCCTGGCGATTTGGAATACTGCAGGACCTAATCGACATTGGTATCCGTGGGCACATGCTCGGCGCAATTAAAAGTTATCTAGAAAGTCGTTCATTTCGTGTAAAGCTGGGTACCACCTTCTCTCGAGATTTTTTGCAAGAGAATGGAGTTCCCCAGGGGGGTGTACTTAGCGTCACTCTATTTATTATAAAAATGAACTCCATTGCCCATGTAATACCTCGTTCAGTTCAGTATTCTATCTACGTTGATGACCTTCAGGTTTCAGTATCATCATGCAATCTTTCCATCTGTGAGAGGAGGGTTCAAGTGGCAATCAATAATTTAACAAGCTGGGCTAATACAAATGGTTTTAGGTTTTCTACAGAAAAAACTGTCTGTGTATGCTTTTCTCGCCGGCAAATAATTTTTCTAGAACCCTCCTTAACCATCTATGGACTTCTTATCAAGGTGAAAAGTGAACACAAGTTTCTAGGTCTCCTCTTAGATTCAAAGTTAACGTTTGTTCCGCACATTAAGCAATTAAAGTCAAAATGCATCAAATCACTCAGCATTCTCAAAGTGTTGTCCCATCAATCTTGGGGTTCTGATCGCCTCTGTCTCCTGCGCATTTATCGTGCAGTAATTCGCTCCCGACTCGATTATGGCAGTTTTGTGTATGGTTCAGCCAAAGCTTCAGCATTGAAAATGTTGGACCCCATTCATAATCAGGGGCTACGGCTAGCCACCGGTGCTTTCCGCACTTATCCGATCGCCAGCCTCTATGCAGAGGCCAATGAATATTCTCTAGAGAAAAGACGTTTCCCTTTGGGGTTTATGTATTCACTCCGAGTAAGATCAGTCCCTCTCCATCCAGCTCTTGAATCGGTTGAAAAAATCAAGTTTGAGAGGACTTTTCAAAATAAGCCAAGTATCGTCCCTCCCTTTGCTCTGAGGCACGCTAAGGCAGCAGAGTACTTTGACCTTGACCCAAAGCCCCCTGTGACAAAGTACAGAAGCTCTGCAGCTCCTTGGGAGTATTCGTTCATTAACCGTAATTTCACCTTGACAAATCACAGAAAGAAAGATACTCCCGATGAAGTGCTGAGGCAAGAATTTTCTGAAATACAAAGCCAGTACCAACATCACTTCAGCATTTACACAGATGGCACTAAAACAGATTCTTTTGTTGGCTGCGCAATGGTTGGACCATCTGTTTGCCATGTAAAGAAACTTAACCCTTCTGCTACAATTTTAACAGCAGTGTTGCAGGGTTTATTACTCGCTGTGGAGTATACACTTAAGAAAAGTCTCCGTCGCTCTGTAGTCTACACGGACTCTCTAAGTGCATTAAAAGCCCTTGTTTCACTAAATTTAGTCAAAAATCCTTTGGTTGCTCAGCTGCAAGATAAGATAATATCAGCCACCAAAACTGGGTACGAAATTATTTTTTGCTGGGTGCCAAGTCACGTTGGCATCCCGGGTAACGAGGAGGCAGATCAGGCCGCTCGCTCTGCCGTCACACACTTTGTGGATACAAGAGAAATCCCTCCAAAAGATTACTGTAAGAAGGTGAAACGTTCCATAATGCAGAAATGGCAACATGAATAAGACCGCGAAGTAAACAACAAGTTACATGCGGTGAAGCACGTACTGAAGGAATGGGAGAGTGCCCAACATCGCGAACGTTTCTACGAGGTGGTTCTCTGCCGTCTAAGGATTGGCCATACACGACTAACGCACGGGCATCTTCTGCGTGGCGAAGATTCCCCGAAGTGTGAGCATTGCCATAGCCATCTAGCCATACATCATATTTTACTTGAATGTAATGCGTATGACCCAGAACGCCTTGACCATTTTTCGCAGCTATACAAGGAGCATACCCCATTACATCTTGTGATTTTACTTGGCGACGAACCTCTTATTCCACACTCTTGTGTTTTTAATTTCCTTAAAGCAATCGGCCTTCTACACCGACTGTGATTTTATTTTAAGTCCCTAAAGTCAGTTTCATACCTTTTACACTTATACACACCTCATGTTCATAGTTTTATCCCATAATCTGCTACTAGAGCTCTTTTTTCTCCCTAAACCTTTTCGGCAATAGTTTATGTACCTGGCGCATTATAGCCTTAGATGCTTTTGCGCCACAAAAACCCAATCCAATCCAATCCAAATCGCGGTCTTGAGACTCCCGGCGTGCCTGCTGTTGCAGTGACACCCGGGCGGCCAGCTCACAACACTCCCCGTCATGAGACTCCCGGCGTGTCGGCTTTCACACCGACACCCGGGCGCCCAGCTCACACCGTTCGCGGTCTTGAGACTCCCGGCGTGCCTGCTGTTGCAGTGACACCCGGGCGGCCAGCTCACAACACTTCCCGTCATGAGACTCCCGCCGTGTCGGCTTTCACACCGACACGCCGGCGCCCAGCTCACACCGTTCGCGGTCTTGAGACTCCCGGCGTGCCTGCTGTTGCGGTGACGCCGGGGCGGCCAGCTCACAACACTCCCCGTCATGAGACTCCCGGCGTGTCGGCTTTCACACCGACACCCGGGCGCCCAGCTCACACCGTTCGCGGTCTTGAGACTCCCGGCGTGCCTGCTGTTGCAGTGACACCCGGGCGGCCAGCTCACAACACTCCCCGTCATGAGACTCCCGCCGTGTCGGCTTTCACACCGACACGCGGGCGCCCAGCTCACACCGTTCGCGGTCTTGAGACTCCCGGCGTGCCTGCTGTTGCGGTGACACCGAAGCGGCCAGCTAACAACACTCCCCGTCATGAGACTCCCGGCGTGTCGGCTTTCACACCGACACCCGGGCGCCCAGCTCACACCGTTCGCGGTCTTGAGACTCCCGGCGTGCCTGCTGTTGCAGTGACACCCGGGCGGCCAGCTCACAACACTCCCCGTCATGAGACTCTCGGCGTCTCGGCTTTCACACCGACACCCGGGCGCCCAGCTCACACCGTTCGCGGTCTTGAGACTCCCGGCGTGCCTGCTGTTGCAGTGACACCCGGGCGGCCAGCTCACAACACTCCCCGTCATGAGACTCCCGGCGTGTCGGCTTTCACACCGACACCCGGGCGCCCAGCTCACACCGTTCGCGGTCTTGAGACTCCCGGCGTGCCTGCTGTTGCAGTGACACCCGGGCGGCCAGCTCACAACACTCCCCGTCATGAGACTCCCGGCGTGTCGGCTCTCACACCGACACCCCGGCGCCCAGCTCACACCGTTCGCGGTCTTGAGACTCCCGGCGTGCCTGCTGCTGCAGTGACACCCGGGCGGCCAGCTAACAACATTCTCGGTCATGAGACTCCCGGCGCGTCTGCCTTTGCACTGATCCCCGGGCGAACAGCTTCCACTGTTCCCGGTCCTACGCTACCCGAAGCAAGTGCATTTGAGTTGGACCCTAATGCGATTCCCTTTCAGCCAAAGGCCGGCCCGATCCCCAGCGTCAGAGCCGCTTTAAAGTTCTCAACACCAAGGATGGTCGCTCTGGATGGCCGGCCGCTAATGGACTCGCACCAGCCGACGGGGGTAGGAACAACCTCACTAAACGAGGAACCGACAGTGCTCATCCCAGCTGTGAGTAGAATCGAATCTACACCCAAGTCTCTTGAACCTCGTATGACTGTGAATGTACTAGGTATACCAGTAGCCGCTCTTTTAGATACTGGAGCAAACATATCGCTTATTGGGGATGCTGTATTTGCGGAATGTAACAAGAAAAATATACATCTTCGGTCAGCAAACGTGAAATTGCAAGTAGCATCGGGGTCCGTACTGCCTGCTGCCGGCGCAGTCAGGTTACGAATTTCCTTTCATGGCAGAAAACGAAGACAACGGTTCGTATACCTCCCGGAACTGCCGGTGCCCATGATCCTGGGTAGAGATTTTATTGCAACGGAGCGGGTTTTGCTCGACTTCGCCAGAGCTGGATATTGGTTGGGTGGCGAAACGAAATTAAGGCCGTTTACCAGACGGCAGGATTGTATTCGAGGCCAAGCATTCCCGCTAAACTTTGCCGGGCAGATGCCTTTACTTCCAGACAGCGTGCTCAAAGCCGTGCAAAAGTGTTCCGGTGAAGACAAACAGAAGCAGCTCCAGCAACTGCTGGAACCCTTCTCGCCAATGTTCACGGAAAGACCTGGGAAAACCGATCTCCTACAGCACCGCATCGAAACCAAGGATGCACCTCCCCGGAGGTGCAATCCGAGACCCATAAGTGCTCACAAGCGCGAACTCCTTAATGCGGCGCTATTGGAAATGATCGACACAGGCGCAGTACGTCAGTCAAAATGCCCGTGGGCTTCCCCGGTGGTCCTTGCTCCAAAGAAGGACGGCACAGCAAGGCTTTGTGTTGATTACAGGTGCCTAAATGAAGTGTCAGTCAGAGACAGTTACCCGTTTCCTAGTATATCCTCAGTAATGTATGCCCTTGGAAACGCGACTGTTTTCACAACCCTCGACTGCAGCCGCGGATTTCTTCAAATCGAAGTTCATCCGGCTGATGTAAAGAAGACCGCAATCATTTGCCATAGGGGGTTCTTCGAATTCACTCGCCTTCCCTTTGGTTTGTCCAACTCTCCCGCCAGCTTTCAACGCCTAATGGACGTTGTCCTCGGTGACGCGAAGTACGAGTTTGCGATGGCGTACATGGATGACGTAGCGGTCTTTTCACGAACATTCGAGGAGCATCTCGTGCACCTCAGATCATAGTCAAACGAATGCGTCAAGCCGGCCTTACGATTCATCCAGATAAAGTCCAGTTGGCGTCGCCTGTAATCAACCTTCTCGGATTTGTTGTGGATAACGGAACGCTGCGGCCGAATGAAGATAAGCTGCGCGCAATAACGGAGTACCCACCCCCTTATGACGTCAAAAGCCTACAGAGATATCTCGGGATGATTGCGTTTTATAGAGATTTCATTCCGCAATGCGCTGAGATAACTGAACCTCTGAACCGATTGCTACGCAAAAAAAAAAAAAAACGAAATAGTGCTGGGGCAAGAGCAGCAAACCGCATTCGCGTGTCTTTCAAGGGCTGTGACTGAAAACGCGTGTTTAACCCTGCCCGACTTGAATCGTCCGTTCGTCTTGCAGACCGACGCAAGCGATTACGGATTAGGAGCAGTCCTTCTGCAGGAACATGACAGCGTTCTTCGTCCCGTAGCTTTCGCCAGTCATACATTAACCGGAGCGGAGCGAAACTACTCAACAACCGAAAAAGAGTGCCTGGCAATTATTTTTGCGCTTAAGAAGTTTGACATGTACCTTGGCGGCGCTTCGTTTAGCATTCAAACTGACCACATGGCTCTCTCGTGGCTCAAAGGGCTTCAAAACCCTGCAGGACGACTCGCTCGATGGGCCCTTTCGCTCCAGCGCTACAAATACACAATCGAGTACAAGCGTGGAGTGGCTAACCACGTTGCAGATGCGTTGTCCCGTGCTCCACTTCTCGGGCAGGAAATGCAGGTGGATCCCGACTTGGTGGCACTGGGCAATGCGGCGCCCATCACACCAGAGTCGCCGTGGGGAACCCTGGTGAGCAGAGAGGAGCTCCGAGCGGCCCAGCTGCCCGATGGACTTTGTCAGAAGGTGATGCACCAGCTGGCAGATGAAAACTCAGCCGACGCTGGGAATCCCAGAGACTTGGACTCATACCTGCTCAGCAGCGACGGCATCCTGCTGCGATAAATCCCCCAGGCGGACGATGGGTCCAGCGGCCCGCCATTCCGGTCTGTAATACAACGTAAACTGCGTAAGTCGTTTATAAGGTATATGCATGATCCCGCCTTGGCAGGCCACAGCAGTGGGAGCAAAACTTACGAAAAGTTGTCCCAAATTGCAACATGGCCAGGTATGAGGCAGGATGTGATGAGGTACGCACGTAGCTGCCCGGTTTGTCAGAAGGCAAAACACCGAGGTGGCCAACCACCAGGTTTAATGCAGTCGGTCGAAAGCAAGTACCCCTGGCAGTGTGTTGCCTGCGACGTTGTCGGTCCCTTTCCCCGTAGTCCACGCGGCGATCAGTATTTGCTAGTAGTGACCGACCATTTCACAAAATGGGTCGAAATGTTTCCTTTGCGCAAACTAGACTCTAGGAAAATCTGGGACTGTCTTCTCGAGACGTTCGCGCGCTTTGGCTTTGCCGCAACGCTTATTACAGACAACGCTTCTTATTTTGTTAGCAAGGTGTTCGTGGATGCGTGTAAGGCGCTAGGCATACGGCACAAACGGACTTCGCCATACCATCCACAGGCGAATATCACGGAAAGAGTGAACCGTAACCTGAAGCAGATGCTTGTATCGCATACAGAGCGACACAAAGACTGGGACGCGAAATTAGCAGAAATGGCATTCGCTACCCGCACAACAATCAACCGGTCCACGGGTTTTACTCCGGCCCAACTTAACTTTGGGAAAGAGCTCGTGTTTCCCCTGGGAAACGGCCTCCTTTGCACAGATCCTGCAAGCATGCAGCGCACAGCCACGCAGTTCGCAGAAGATCTCCGAAAGCGTTTCACGGAGAACCTGCGTGAAGCTCGAGAGAGCCTCGACGTCTCGAGACTGCAGCAGGCAAACCAGTACAACAAGGGGAGGCGAAATCTGCAGTTCAAGGTAGGAGATCTGGTACTGAGGCGAACTCATCCGCTGAGTGATGCTGCTAGAGGCTTCACGGCCTCTTTAGCAAAGAGGTGGGATGGCCCCTGCCGTGTTAGTAGCAAGCTCTCCAACCTGTCTTATGAGCTGGTGCATTGTGAATCTGGTGAAGTGTGCGGGTCTATTCATGTCGCCGACCTAAAAGCTTTCTATGAACCCGAGGAGGTAGATGTGTCGCAGGTTCCAGATGACGACTATCCGGACCACCTCTCGGAAGATTCCAGACCGTCTCTATCGCGGTACAACTTGAGACGGCGGTGAAGACAACCGGGAGTAGCACGAGTTCTAAGTGCATTATGTTTATGCCCTCTTCGGTGTTTTTTTGGGGGGGGGGGGGGGGGGGGGGAGAAGAGAAAGGGTCCGCGCTCCCGCATGCACAGTGGGGCAAGCATCTTTCGTGTGCGCGGCTACTTTTTCCTACCGCGCCATGGCCTCATGTTGCTTTAAATTTCTAGTTCCTCGTGCCAGACAGCGGCGACGCAGCTCCCATCGTCAGACCACCCCCCACGGCTGCATCGGTACTGTCCGGAAGTACTGACGTCGGACCCGTGCTCGCTCATCTGAGAAGACCCTTGCTGACCCAGAAGGAAGGCCCCCCCGAAGACCATCGAAGACGTCCTCTGTTTTCGTTTTTGGAAGGGGGGAGATTTGTGGGCAACCTGGCGATTCCAAGCGGTTGGCCCAGGCTGCCCCCTCCGACAATCATAAGTGGTCATCTTGACCACGAGGGGGCCAAGGGCAATTGGCCACGCGAGCGGCGCTCCGCCGCTGATAAAAGGCCGTCGCAGCGGATGCGCGGGGGCTGTTGGAATCGCGGCGCGGGCGATTGCGCTCATTAAATGTTTACGCGTTGTTGAACCGGTGTGCTGTGTCATTCTCCGAGACGGGTAGCAGCAAGGGAAATTCCACAAGATACAACAACAAAAAAAAGGGGAAATCACATCAAGCCAATAGAAAGTTCATATTATCGGCAGCAATAATTTAAAAAAATTGAACGAAATAAGAAATGGCCTTTTTTGATAAAGTGAGTTCAAAATATCGGTTAATTTTATTTTCGACGATATTTCAAATTTTATATAAAAAATTCAGTGAAAATAAATAAACTACACTTATGCCCGTCGATAGCCCATGTATACTGCTACAACCGCATTGTATTTAATAAGTTACAAATATAATAACTCATGCGTTACAAGGCTCTGAAGATGTCACCGGATGGCCAAAGAGAGGGTGTTTGGCATTTTTTACCTCATTAAACAAAGCTACAAAAGTATTTTCCTTTAAACTAAAAAATAGTCCAAATAACATACAAAAGCACAAAACATTACAGTGAGTTTTGTATGCTTTCCGTATTCATACCAGCGTACAGAACTGGGTAGAAAAATCACGGAGTAAAAAACAGATTTTCACCCTGCTCCACTCAATAATTGTTTGTGAAGCGAAATATTTTTTTTTTTAATTTGGAAAGCGGTTTTGTTCTTTCCAGGAATGGGGCAATTACATATATTTAAAAAAAATCAAAAGACCCACCCCGATAAGCGTGTTCGATTTCAAATGAAACCACCCATCTATAATTTCTGTAGCTTTATTTACAATTACTTACCGCAGGGTTCAGGATGTAACCTCCCGAGATATCAAGGTGAAGAATTTTATCGTCGGCGAAAGATTCTTCATCCAGTGGACTAGTACTCCCTCACCTCTGGGACGCCTCGTGACATTCCGAGCAGAGTGTGTGCGGTCGCAGGGCAATCTGACAACATTTCTCGACACCACGCCACACTGGGAGCATACAATGTGCACAACGGAGGACTCTTGGAAGTACAGGGGCCTCCAATCCAAAGTGTCGAAAAATCCTGATATCAAGAGGGACCTCATCTTCAAATGGTCAAGGCATCCAGTCACAGGATATTGCCCGATGTCTAGAAGAAACCTTTAAGAATGGAGTGCCCTTGATCTTAGAACCAATACCACCTACACACCGAACAGAAGAGCAGCGCGGATAAATGGCAGGGACGCCACCGACATGCAGCGCATGCATGGACCCCCAACATGCGGCAAGTATAGGTAACCTAAAATGGGGCTACAAGGGCCTTGAGACAACACGAAAGAAGTGCATGATGAACGGGTGACTTACATGGCGGAATGGATCTTCCCCCCGGACTTCCTGATTAATAATGCAAAACTGTACGCCCGTTTGTAGGTTTTATTTACGAAGCTGGCTTAGAAATGCACGTATCCATCCCCCTACCCCCACACTGTGAGTCTAGGGCTGTCATGAACTCCTTCCCGGCCCTACCTCCATCCCCCTAAGAAAAAAACGTTTTTTTAGTACCACTACTTGATAGTATTCTGAGAGATATTATAGGTATTTGATACAAAAATATTTTGGCATAGTCTAAAAAAATTACTGTTTGAACATAATTTATGGCCAAAAATAAACGGTTCCAAAACTGTATCTAAACGTCAGGCGGGCCCATCTTTGTCTTTAACATTTCGTTACATATTGCACAGCGACGTATGACTCAACATGTCTATTCAAGAATATCGCACACTGATATGAGAGGGATGACAGGTAACGTGCTGCTTCATAAAGAGGCCTTCTTTGCCCGATCAAGACTGTCTTTGATAGCGATGCTCATAGTTTTTGAAGTTCAGCTAAGCGCCCCGAAGACACTGAAAAGGTACAAATAAAGATAAGGGCTATCATCCACATTTTTAGGTCTGTGTCTCAGAATATTTACGTCCTTCATTTCCGTATCTTCCTTCAGTAATCCTTTAAACAGATAAAAGTATGGACACTACATTATAGAAACGTCAATTTATTTATTTTTTTGCCTCATCAGATTAATTTTCTTTTGTTAGGTCTCACAAATGTGCCCTGTGCCTGCAAATTGTTTTCCCTACTTTTGAGCCGAGTCATTGACGTTGTCTTTCTCACTTGGTTTCTGTATTTCCTTGTGCTGTAACTTTTTTCTACCCCACTTTTAGGGTGTACTATCGTGCTCGGATTTTTTGTTACTTTTTTTACTTCCGACCATTTTTTAGCGCGGCATTAGCTTCGTGTCCAGCGTGCCCGCTAAAAGCTACTATATCACTCAGATGTTATCCACCTTCAATAGGCTATCCTTTTTCTTCGAAGACCATGCTCTTAAAATGTCAGTGTACTTCTCAGGACGTCCAAGCTGCAGTTCGCCTGCGAAAAAAAAGGAGCACCTTTTTTTCGCAGTAAGTTGTTCCGGTAAAGTTAATTGGCACATTGGGGAAGGCCAGTTTGCCCCGATGGGCGTCAAATCTGTCCGCAAACATCATAAATGTAGGCAGTGCAGTAAGACCTCCAATCTGAAGTGTTTAACGTGCACCCCGCTGAAGTGATACACGAAAGCGCTACGGTACGACACTCGTTCCAATTAAAACAGGCACAAAACGTCCAGGTTCTATAAAAAAATAAACAATTTTGAGGCACAATAACGCTTTTCTGATATTGACACTTCTTACGTACAAGGAGATCGTTATGTGCTTATTTTTAGCATCAAATTGTTAGGCAAACGAGACAACTTTTTCCGATACTATTTGAAAACTAATCATAGGTCGTTTCAGTTTTTCTTTTTCTTTTTGAAACTGACTGATGCCTATTCGATCGAAATTTTTTAAGACTTTAGATTGTAGAAAACCTTGACAGCTGTCTGTGTAATGCCGAGGTTGACTTGGTCTAGGGGAAGTCGGTTAGTAGCAGCTAAAATAATATCTAGATAAAACATTGTCAAGACCCTTAAACTGAATTCACCCTTAAACTGAAACCAGAAGCTCCGCCTTCAGTGCGAGTTCGCTGGCTTCCCCAGTAGTTTGGTTGCGCGTGCCTGCGCGTTCACGGTTGTGTTAGCAAGGGCAGAAAGCTCGCGCTAAAGGCGGAGCTGGATAGTCTCTCGGTCGCTGCTTAAGGGTGAAGGGAAGATAGGTTTACCGCCGAATTCAGAAACCTCACTCAAACTACACTCAAACTGAAGGGCCCCTCCACTTCCTCGAGGAAGTGGAGGGGCCCTTCAGTTTGAGTGTAGTTTGAGTGAGGTTTCTGAATTCGGCGGTTAGACTCTCGCTCGCCACTGCCTTAGAAATCTGTTTCCCTGAGATTCATAGACAATGTCGATTGATTTCGCTTCGAGCAAGCCAACCCTGAATAGTGGGCAATGATGTAGGAAAGTTGCATCCAAGTTATCTACAAGTTTCACATATAACGAGGATTTAGTGGCCACAGTGTCGTCCAAGTGAGATTTGCTGGTTGTGATGCTCTATATTATTCTTTCTTTTTTTAAATGAAATGTCACACTTGTTAATTTATAAAAAAATAGTGAACTTCATGGGTTAGAAAAGGAAAGCAGCTGTTCAAAAACATAAAACTGCAGGGTTATTCAAGGAGACGTCAGGCTCTTGGGTACGTCAGAACCCTGAGCTCTGGTTGGAATGATTAGCGGGTAGATGCCAAACTCTACTTATTGTTTGCATGCATTCGAATGCGAAACACCGACATCTGGTGTTCTGCGCTCGCTTTCAAACAGTGAGTAGAGACGAGCGCAACTTGCTCTGCGTCCATTCACCAATCATTCCAACCAGAGCTTGGTGTTCTGGCATCCCGACTCGCTCCCATCGCCTCCTCCCTCTCAGTTTCTACCAGTATAATTCTTAATTCAATAAAACTGAAAATTTGTTCATTGATGTTGCTTTTCTGTTTTATAATCGCTGTAGGATCATCACAACAACCAACATACAATAAAATTAGCAATAGCTAGGGTTTAGTGGCTTATTACTTGATAATTCTTTGCTTAAAGAGTTGCAGTAATGAAGAATTTGAATAATCAAGTCAGTTTGTAAGAGCATTCAGTATGTTCATTAGTGACATAATGTATTGTGTTACGAATGAATTGAGCGTAGCAATTGTCAATGAAGTGGGTCATGACCCCGAGGCTCTAACATTCTTATGGCATAGAAGGTGGGGCTGTGGGGTTAATGGGAATATATCCATTTTTTCATCCTGACATTGCCTGTTCAGCTATTTGTTCTTCTGTCAGAGCCCAGTTGGCGAATTCATTGCATAGATATGGCAAAAGCACTTTCTTAGCAATGGTTCAAAGCTTGTCAATGAGTGAAAATGCATTGGCATCAGATAATATTATTCAGATATTGTAGTGGTGTTTACAAACAGTGTTATTGCCACACCGTAGGGGCGTCATAATATAAACCCGGCTCAGAGTAAATTTCGTTATTGATCACAATAGAAGAAATATTTAGAGACTCCATGCCATTGGCAGTCTCATGAGTGGTGTAGCTCTTAACGGTCAGTGTCTATGACCTTCCTAGCTCCCGCAGTCATTATTTCATGAAATGTTCACCAGATAGTGACTGTAAAAGAATTTATGGTTTTCCAGCATTGGAACACAATCCAAATATAACAATTGTATTCATAGTTTATTGATTCCTGTAGCCGTCCTGTTATTGTTATTATCCTATTATTGGCAGACAAGTTCCAGCAATGCAGAAAGAGGGTGCACTAGCGTTATTCGACAAATGCTACTTTTATCAGAGAAAGGTCTGATGGATGAAAATCATCAACTTGGCTACCTTTTATAAGTTTTGCATGTTATTATGGTTGATTCTAATTACGTTGTGTACTAGGTAAGAAAAACAAGAATATTATAATATATATAGCAGATTGAAACAAAATTTGAGGCCACAGCAATAATTACACTCAGTATGTAAATGTCAACTAAAAGTCTATAACTTTTCCTTGTTCATCACTGCATTACCTATTAAACACTGTCACATGGTTAAAGATATGCCTGACTATGACCATCGCATTCAACATACTCGGCAAAGCCAAACCTTCAATGAGGTGACAAGAAGCAAAGATGCCTAACTCAGTTCTTGTACAGCACCAAACATGCTTCCACTTCACAAATAAAAAAAGTATATTGTTCGGCAAAACATTATTCGGTCAGAGTTGAAACATTTCATCTATCGCGAACTTTAAAAATTGTTTGTGTATAAGAAATAAATGTGGAAAATCGTCATGAAGTGCCATTTCGAGCATTAGGGTGAGCTTGAAAACCAGCTATTGAGTGTACCGACGGCTTTTCTTACTGTTAAAATTAATATTACCGAACCATTGGGCTTATTTTTGTTTATAAGGATATTATTCGACTGTGTATTTGATTATATATTTTACAAGTAGTACATTTCAGACTATTTACGTCTGATTTTGATGCGTTGAGACGACAACTGAAAAGCGTGAGCAGCGAGGTGTGAAATTAGGGATATTTTTCATTATCACTATTATTTTTCATAACATTGCACTTGCATTTGGTAAGAAAGAAAGGTGCTGAATAAGAAGTTGTGAGGTCAGTTGCCTATAAAAGGTAGAGTCACTCTCCACTGTAGCTGCAAGGGGGACAGTATCCGAGAATCAAAATAACCGAAATTCAACAGCACTCACGCCTCACAAGTGGTGGATTAGTCATTTTACACTTATTAAGTGTTTCACCCGTTAACAGCCATGGCTTCTTGATATAAAATGTGGACTGCACATGCCCTAACAACAGGACAGAAACAACTTTTACATGCCAAGATATGCAAGTGAAAGTCTCATATTAAATTGCCCTAATATTTTCTTCATAAAAAAGGTGAACTTAACATACTTTTTAAATAAATCGACCTTGTCGATGCAAGTGGAGAATAAGAATTTTTTAGGGTCATGTTTGTAGATTTCAGCTAAGAAAAAAGATACATCTAATGGCCATGAAAAAACAGGCTTACATGCCTAAAAGTTTTTGGGTTCAAAAGGTGCGTACTCTCCTTACAACAGATTAGTCTAGTACCGGAGTGGCCAGACAGACATAAACAATGTTCCGGTGTTACTCGGTGAAGTACCGGAGTTCCTCAACGTGGCCCACGGCTGCACCTTTCGTGAGGTGTTGCGTTTCATTTCGGAAGTTCGTCATGAGGACTACAGTGCGGCCATCCTGAAGTTCAGCAACTCTTCTTGCGATGCCTACTCCTCTTCACAGAAGCAATTGAAGATTTCCCTCCAAAAGAATTTCGCCGCGGGGCGCTGCATCGGTCACGACGCTTACGACAACAGTTGATGCCGGCGGCAGGTTCAGGTGGTCGGCAACGACTCGGGCGGCGGATTTCGCTGTTTGGGGCTTTTCTGAAGGTGGAGCAGGCGTACGCAGCGTCAATCTGTTCTCACCAAGGTCCATGACAGCGCCGTATTCACACAGAAAGTTCATGCCGAGAATGACGTCTGTGGCACAGTCTTGTGGAATGACGAATTTCACAGGACATGTCTCGTCGTAGATCTCGACGCGAGCAGTGCATCTTTCGACTGCATGATGAGATGTGCCCCGGCGGTCCGTATCTCTGGGCCATCCCACGGCGTCGTCACTTTCCGAAGGCGTTGGGAGAGCTTCCTACTCATGACGGAGTAGTCTACTCCAGTGTCGAGGAGACCCAACGCGTCGTGACCGTCGATAACGACGTGTAGGTTATTCTCCACCGTTGCAGGAGCGTCGTTTTGGTCTTGTGGAGTTTGAGTGGGGGACCCCCGACGTTCGTGGAAGATCTTGGCGTCGGTCATCTTCGGCAGCTCCACCTCCAGGAGTTGCCGCGCCTAGTTTCCCCGGCGAGGAGCGAGGGGCGACAGGCTTTCACGTCGAGGTCGGTGCATCGGCGACGCTGGACGTCGTGGCGACGGCGACCGCGGCGAGCTGCAGCTGGCGGAGACTGAGGACGTCGGAGGTATTCTTCGATCTCCCTAGGTCGTTCACCGTAGCGTGGACGTGGATCGCTCGGATGGAAGCCACGCAGCCCTATTTGGTGGTAGGGGCAGCGGCGATAGATATGGTCGGCTTCCCCGCAGTAGTAGCACAACGGGCGTCGATCGGCCGTCCTCCAGACCTCGGTTTTCCTCAGCAATAGTCGTTCCCGGCGGACATATTGGACTTCTCCTTGCGGGCTTCGAGGATGTAACGGCATCGGTGTGTCTCGCCGGGGTGGCGCCTTGGCTTGGCGGTCAGCTTGCGGAGGTTGTCGGGACATGGCGCCGTAGTTGAACGTAGGTTCCTCCGGTGACGTCGTGTTGATCGGGGTTTCAGATTGGAAGGCTATATGAACCTCCTCTCGAACGACCTTGGCGAGCGACAGTGAAGATGGGCGATCCGCGGCGCGGAGCATATTGCGGAGTTCTTCCCGGACGATGTCGCGGACGATTTTCTGAAGACTGTCGACACCGGCGGTGTTCAGGTCCAGTCGGCAGGATGCGACAGTTGGAGGAGTTCGGCTTGGGTTCGGACTTGCACTGCGGGACCTCGGAGGGGAGCGCTGCACGGACATGCGGTACCCCGCACCTCCACCAGAATGTCACGAATGTAGAGGTAATGGAACAAAAATAACTGGGGAGACTGATATGTTTAATGGGGCGAACTTGTGCTCAAAAATAAGAAGTAAAAACGATAACAACAGATCGTCGCGGGCGTCGAAAGCAGCGAAACAACAGGATCAAACGCTGAAGCGAAACTGACTTCGGATCGCCAAGCGAAGCCCCTTACGTACACGCGTCGACTTCTGGAACAATCGACCTAGAAATTTCGGCGACTAGAACATTCGTACCTCGAACAATTAAGCAACAGAGTTGTCGAATGTACCAAAACATCAAATTGCAAGAATAAATAAAAGACGTGTCACACCCAGGAATCGAATTTTGGCTCTTCGCGTGGGAAGCAAGCACGATAACCGTTAGGCCACGGCCGTCCTTTATTTTTTTTCTTTATTGTGCACAAGTCACACATTACATATAAAAGACCCATGCATTCCGGCTTGGAGCCGTCGAGAGCATTACAATTCCTTTATTCCTGTTAGCTCTTTGCTTTGAAACCCCGCTCTGGCGGAGTTTCAAAACGTTCAACAACGCGCTTTACTTGCACATCAAGTTCGACAAAAAACAGGCGGGCCGACTTAGAGTGCTGCACTGCGTGGCGCACCGCCATACGAGACTTCCAAAGGCTATGCAATCCTAATACCATAAACATGTCATAGGGTACGCTTTCATGCTTTTCCACCGGGAGGAAGCGAATGGAAAAAGGATTGACCTGTAAATCCTTTTCAAAGTCCGTTACAAAAGGTCCCAGAAGAAGACTGCATCCCAGCAGTACAAGAATGCATGTTCATTCGTCTCAGGTTGTTTGCAAAGCAGACAATTTACACTCCATGGGACATAAATGCCCCGTCTATCAAGCCATACCTTCACCGGCAACGTTTTGCTATGAAGGCGGAAGAAAAAGGTTTTGACACAAGGCGGGACGCACATTTTCTTTACACGGGCAAGAACATCTTGTCCCGGACACGAAACATAAGGAAGCCTATACAACGGAGCAGGGAAAAGCACATCAAAGAGGTCGCGCTTCAACTTTTTGCGCGTTACTGCTGATAAATATTCCCGTGAAAACCTTACGTCCAAAAAATAACTGGACTCTTTAACTTCCTTTATAAACCCAACGGGTTTGGCTGGAGGCCCCGAGTCTGACGCGACAAAAAAAGACGGTAGGGCGTCTCTAAGCCTTGTCTGAAACATCTTTCGTAAAAGGGAGTGTCGCTGGTCACGCAGAAAAAGAAACCGTGACACAGTTTTACGAATAAAAAGATGCGACAGTCCAACCACTCCCTTGGCCACACGACGAAACAGATTGTCCCAACACATCGGCGCGCTTGACGACAACCAGATAAACAGTGTTAACACGAGGTGCATCTTCTGGATATAGATTCGGGGGCAGCATGGGGCACCTGCAGGACATACCAAATCTTCGCGGTCAGGAAGATATTACGCACGGTTGCTCGCGTAAAAATAGACAAGTCACGATTATGCCATGAGGCTGTGCGTTTCTTTATGTCCTCGACGATATTTTCCCAGTGAGGTTTTGTTTTCCTCAGGTGCTGTAGTGGGACCCCTAGGTACTAGCACGGGGTGCCCTCCCATTGAATACCTTTGTACAAAGCTGGTGTTGTAGCCAAAGTTCCGTGCCAAGCTCCGGAACTTTTATAGAGGTTGACCACCGCACCCGTGGTGGCGCAAAATAACCGTGTCAGTTTTAAAACTTCCTCTACGCTTTTTTTGTCGCTACAAAATACGGCGATATCGTCTGCGTAAGACAGCACTTTTGTCTCGACTGAGTTCATTCTAAAACCGTGCACTTGTTCACTTTGAATAACACTCAGACAAAAGGGCTCCAAGTACAACGCGAACAACAACGGTGACATGGGACACCCCTGTCTAACGGAGGAAGATACAGGTATTTTAGGGGTCACATAATTATTGATAACTAATTGTGCAACACACCCAGTGTACGACATGCGTGTTCCCTCCAAAAGAACTCCCCCTACATTAGCGCGTTCTAGCACTTTCCAAAGCACCTCGTGTCGGGCACGATCAAAGGCCTTCTGTAAGTCTATCTGCAGCATCGCCACTTGGCCTCCTTCGTTACTAACAGTATCTAAAATGGTTCGTGCGACATGTATGTTTGTTTGGATACACCTTCCCCGTATGCCACATGTTTGGTGTTCAACTACTAAATTACATACGACTTGCTGGAGTCCCTTAGTTAAAATCCGTGCAAAAATTTTATAATAGACGTTACATATAGTGATCGGTCGGAATTCGCTTACACCCATTGCCGCATTCGCATCAGTGCCTTTCGGTATAAGCACAGTACATGTTTTCAGAGAGGAGGGTGGTAATGCTTTGAATTCGTACGCCTCACGAATGACTTCCAGGAAAAAAGGGGCTACTAAATCTTTGAACTTTTGATAAAATTCTGCACTTATCCCGTCAGGTCCGGGCGTTTTATGAGCCGGCAAACCATCCATTGCCCGTTCTATTTCTCCGAGCGTAATTGGTTCCTCCAACCACTTTTCTTCATCATCTGTAAGCTGTGGTGTTCCTCAGAGTAAGCTGTCAATCTCATGCGTGTTAATCTGCTGTTTGCAGCCTCCAAACAACTGTTTATATAATATCCAAGAAAGGCATTTCCTATAAACTTTTTGTCAACCCTTATAGTATCATTGTGACTAATCATCGTTATTTTCTTATCTTGCGCGTACTTCCTTTCTCCGGTCAGGGCACGCCGAGTGGGCTGCTCGCCCAACAGAAACTTATCTGCTCTAGCTCGCACGATCGCTCCGCGATAACGCTCTTGGAGTAAGTTATCTAACTTACTCACAGCAGTGGCGGCAGCGCACCGAACTGCAAGACTTATCGTGACTGCTATCGTTGCAGGCCTCGTCATACAGGGAGCACGGGCCGTTCATCAACGTCAAAAAAGTGCAGCGATCGCCTCTGCAAGTGCTCTCGTCGACAGGCTGCGGTTGGTCCACGTCACAAGACTTTGTCACTAACCGCCGAAGTGAAAAAGAACTGCTTCCCCCTTGTGCGGCTCACAGCAGTGGCGGCAGCGCACCGAACTGCAAGACTTATCGTGACTGCTATCGTTGCAGGTTGGTTAATTTTTTTACTACGTCCATACCTTGTTGGTGCATGCCGCTGCTGCCGCTGCTGACACTGTCTACTTTCAATAGCTGAAGCATGGCTGATATTTGTCCAAAGTGTAATAGAGAAGTGTCAGATATTGATTCAGGGTTAACATGCTTGGATTGCGGATACGCGTATCACCTCAGTCCCTGCTCCGGCATCTCCGAAGCGACTTTTAGGGCAAAAGGCAGTGCCTTACGTAAGATATGGCGGTGCCCAACGTGCAAAGTTGTAAAATCCCGAGGTAAAAGTCAGGGTGCCAAGGAGGAAAGCGAACTTAACTTAGCTGTCATGTTGGCCTCCATCAATGGAAAACTAGATAGTTTAATGTGCCTAAAAGAAACCGTGAGTGGCATAGAAAGATCGATGCAGGTAATGTCGGACAAGTACGACGAAGTGCTCAAGGACCTTGCTGAGCAGAATAGAGAGACAACACTTCTGAAGAAACGAGTAGAAACTCTGGAACAAACAGACTCCGGCGGGGAAATAAAAAGGCTTAGGCAGGAAGTGAACGAACTGGAACGGCGAAGCCGAAAACAAAATCTAGAAATTCACGGAATTCCTAAGACTGACAACGAGGATTTGCTTGCCAAAGTGAATGAGGTTGCAAAAAAACTTGAAGTGCCAGACTTAGATCTCAACGAAGTGGCCGCTATTTATCGCTTATCATCTCGAGCAGATAAAATACCAGGCATCATTGTTCGCTTCGCTCATCAGATAATCAGAGATGAATGGCTCAGTAAACAGCAGATTCTAAGGAAATCAGAAGACGATGCTTACATTCAAGACAATCTCACCAAACAAGACCGAGCCCTTCTTTGGGAGACAAAAGAATGGGCCAAAACAACGAACTATCGGTACGTCTGGTACAAAAACGGCCACGTCCTTGTGCGCAAGAAGGATCGCGAGCAAGTGCACGTGATCAGGTCTTTGGATGACTTAGAGAAGCTGGTGTGATGCCTCATGTGACACGCACTCAGTTTTAAGATGTTAGTCTTTTTTTTTTTTTTTTTAATGGATGGCACGGATAGTGTGTTAAATAAACGGAACTTTATGTCCAGTGATTATTTTCTTCCTTCGAATGTGAAATCTTTTTTTAGGAAACGAGTATATCGATTCTCTTAAATGCTTTCATCTGAACGCTCGATCAGCGCGAAATAAAACAGATGAGCTTGAGTTATTCTTTGATCAGTTCGAATTTTCGTCTTATATAATTATGCTTTCAGAGACGTGGTTCACGGACAATACTAACGTTTTAAATCTACCAATGTACAACAGTTACTTTTTAAACCGCACAGAATGTCGTGGCGGGGGCGTTGCCCTAATAGTAAAGGCTGACATTTCCTGTGAGATGCTATCTGATTATTGCTGCGTTCACAATGACTACGAGATGCTGTCTTTACTGATAGGAGAGAGCATTATAGCTGTCTGTTATCGCCCACCAAGTGGGAACTTGTCTTCCTTTTTTGCTTACTTAGAGTCTTTTTTTGAGTTCGCGAATGAAAATAAATGCAACGTAATTTTGGGAGGCGATTTTAATGTTAATATGCTACTTGATACGACATGTAAATTACAATTTGATGCGTTAATTAAATCAAATGGATGTGAAAATATGATAAATACTGCTACAAGAATTACAACGGAATCATCGACATTATTAGATCTATTCATTACAAGCTACGATACATCATATATCAAATCTGGCGTAGTGATAGTTGATATAAGCGATCACCTGGGTATATCTTTGTGTATAAAGAAAAATCAAACAATAAACATAAAATATAATGATCAGTTAGCTATACAGTTTCAAAATATAACGCCTGATAGCATGAACGAATTCAGACAAAAACTATCTTGTGTGGATTGGGACGATGTCCTTCATGAAACGAACGCAGATAAAGCATATGATTTGTTCTTGAACAAATTCAAAAAAATATATGAAAGCTGCTTTCCATATAAAAATTAAGCACCCATAGGAAAAGTCGTAAACCGTGGATTACAAAACAATTGCGCACAAAAATTCGTACTAAAAACGCGTTGTATCAAAAATTTGTAAAAACAAAATCAATGGAACAACTAATAGTATTTAAACGTTATCGAAACCAATTAAACAAAGAACTCCAAAATGCTAAGAAAATTTTTTTTTTTTACTTTTTTCTTTCTTGTAATAACAGAGTCGACGTTATGTGGAAAAAACTAAACTCTGTGTTGGGTCGTTCGTGCGCCACGAAGCAAGTTTTAAAGATCAGCCACAATGATCAAGAGCTGTCAGGACAAGCATTGTCAAATGCGTTTAATGACTATTATGTAAATCTAGTTAAAGAACGTCCAGAGTCAGATGCTTGCAAATATGTTAATGCTTGAAATAATGAATCTATGTTTCTTATGCCTGTTACGGCTTCAGAGGTAATATCTGTCTTTAATGTACTAAAAAATAGCCAAAGTTGCGACTCCGATGGATTGCAGATCAAACCAGTTAAATACGTAATTGATCTTATTTCTCTTCCCTTAGCACACATATTCAATCTCTGTTTCATAAACGGTGTGTTTCCTTGTCAAATGCAACTAGCGAAGGTAACAGTGTTATATAAAAAAGGAAATAAAAACGAACTGGGCAATTATCGACCTGTTTCAATCCTTCCTGTTTTCTCTAAGGGTTTGGAAAAGGTTATACTACTTCGAATGACAACATTTGCTGATAATCATGACTTGATTAGCTCGTCGCAGTTTGGTTTTCGAAAGCATCGATCCACAGAACTTGCTCTCCTTGCGCAAAAAGAACATATACTTAGAAATTTTGAACAAAAGAAACTCACTATCGGCTTATTTGTAGATTTCACTAAAGCGTTCGACTATCTAGATCATAATTTGCTACTAAAGAAATTAGATATGTATGGATTCCGTGGTCATGTATCAAACCTTCTACGTTCATATTTATCTTCCCGCAGACAGTATGTTCATATAAACGGGCACTCATCTGAAATAAAACCGATTGAATCGGGGGTTCCGCAGGGAAGCATTCTCGGGCCATTCTTATTCAATGTATATATAAATGATATCGTAAATATTAGTCACTCAACTCAATTTTTTATTTATGCAGATGATGCAAGCCTATTGTTTGATGGTAATGATGTGTCGGAGCTCATTGATAACGCGAACGAAACACTAGAAAAGCTTAATAGATGGAGTAGACATAATGCATTAAAAATAAACGCCGGTAAGACAAAGGCAGTTATATTCCGACCTAAGAATAAACATATTAATATTGCCAAGGATATTTTTATAAATTCTTCTCAAATAGAAATTGTTCCCGCGTTTAAAACTTTGGGCGTTATTTTTCAAGAAAACTTGTTATGGGACGACCATATTAATCATATCGTATCAAAGTTATCTAGCATCTTCGGTATTCTATACCGTCATAAACACATCCTACCACTTAGAACAAAGTTAATATTATATAATTCATTATTTTATTCACATTTAAACTATGGTCAACTCATATGGGGCACTACTACCTATACCAACCTCCACAAAATCTTTATGCTACAAAAAAAGATATTAAGAAGTATCTCTAATGTGCCACTAGAACATCCAACCGATGATCTTTTTTGTAAGATTGGTGTGATGAAAATTTTTGATTTATATAAATATCGTTTATGTGCAAGGTATAAAATAGAAACAGATTTATCCCAATGTCACCTTAAAAACTTAGAGAAGCTAACAGATAAAATTTATAGGTACCCAACACGAATTAAAGAACCTTGGGAAGTACCCTTTTTTAGAACAAACTACGGCCACCAAAGTTTAAAATATACTTTGCCCTCTACCCTTAACCAGCTTAGTAGGCAAGGCATTGAGCTTAGCAATATATCGGTGAGCAACTTACGAGAAATGTTTATTCCAAATGTTTATTTCGAGCCAATTTGTCCGTGATAAGCGCTAAAATCTTTTGAATCGATGGTTTCTTTCGCGTTTATATCAGTGGTCTTTAACGTTCTGTGTGTGTATTGACTATTGTGTAAACTGTATTAATATGCTACTTATCTTGTTTAGCGTCAGTTCTTTCTTTGTAAAGTTGTTCAAACATGTAGTACAGATGTCATGTTTCAATTTTCTATAAATCTTTAGTGCCTGCATCGCGACTGCTGGTGTAGGTGGTTTGGGGCTCGTCAAGCTGTTTGTACAGCTTTTTTCCCAAGTCACCTTTTCAACATTGTTTTTGTTGGAAAAATAAAGGTACTAATATATTATTATTAACTGGCTTCTTACTTTTTTTATTTCTGCCACGTCCATGCACGGGTTTTTATTTTCGTTTTCAAAAAGTTCATGCCAATACTTTTGCAATTCTTTCTCCTTCTTTCTCGACACGTACTTTAAGTAGGAAGACCTTTCAATTGCCATTTGTTTGACGTCCTCTTTAAAATATTCCCATTTAAAAAAAAAAAAAAAACAGCGTCGTCTAGTAACCGGTTATTCATTTTCCACAAGTGCCAACTAAATTTGTTTTTAGGCTGCTTGTTATTTTTCAGCATCACAGTGGCTAAACAATGATATGTAAAAAAAAAGAGGCTTCACGATGTAGCCTGATACAATGGTGATTACTTCGGACAACATGTAGATTCGGCCTAGACGCGCGTTAGATGACCTTTGAAAATGAGTAAAACGAAGAATGTCGCGATTGGCCTTCGAGTGCGCTACGTCTTCCAGATCGTATTCTTGCAACATTTTGGTTAGTAATTTTACGCTGCTATCTACGTACGACACGCCTGAACTTCGATCAGCCCGACTGAATACGCTATTAAAGTCTCCCAAAAGAACCACTATTGTGTCGCACTGCAAGTAGAAACTGAAAGAAAAATACTCTCCCGTTCGCTCTGTTGGACGTATAGATGCATATGACTCGCCAGTCGCGGTTAAATAAAGTGAAGTCACACAAACGAAAATGCCCCTTCTCATCAACGATGACATTCAAGTCTCGCAGCGGCACTGACTTTGACAAAAAAAAATGGAAAAACAGCCTGCCGACATCCCATTTGCCTGACTGACCCACACCTCGTGCGGCTGAATAAAGGCTGCAGCGCTTGTTCTATTTCGTCGTCGGAGCCCATTTTTGTCTTCTGGAGCGCCAGAAAATAATTTTTTTCTTCAGTCAGTAGTCGCTGCAGCTGGTATTGTTTCTTCCCTGCGTTAAAGTCACGTACATTTAAAGTCGCGAATCGTACGGACTCGCTAAAAAAAAAATGCTCGAGTCGTTGAGCATTAAAATTAAAACGATTAGAAGGAAACGCTACCCAACCGAGTCTCATGCTGTATCAGGACACTTAAACCACTCATGTGATCGTGGAAACTCACAGCGAGTCTTCTCTGCGAAGGTCTTCCGTCGAAAAACGCGGTTTCGCTGCACGACTGTTTTTGGGTGCAGTCACGTGAGTAGCAGTCCCGCCGGCTGGATCTGGTGGAACAGCCGGTCGCTTCCCCGGTCAGACTTGAGTCCATGTCGACGTCTTTGCTGTCGTCCGCTCCTCCGTTGTTATTTTCATGGCCAGGATGACCCTCCGTCGTTGCCTCTGCTCCAAGTTCACGATATGCTTGCTGATCGTCGAGCTGTTCCTTCGTTCCCTCACCGGCCATGACTTGCACTTGCACCGTCGCCTCAGGATCCTGTGATGGTGTCGCTGCGTCAGGGTCCCCGTCGTCATCGGGTTTCGACGCTCCGCTTCGTTCCGTCCGTGACAGGGCGGCGGGCGGTGACCCTTTTACTGCTTCCTCGGCTTCAGACTCGTCCATGACGTAGTCGGAATTGTCCTCCGACTTGCGGTTACGGGCGATTGAAGCGTACGTCTTCGCACAGTCGTCAGTCTCCTGGCCGTACCAGGGACAGTCCGTATACAGAGCAGGACGCGGCAGTCTCGTCGGATGTGCCCCTTCCGCCTACATCTAAGGCACAGCGGGGCCCGTCCTGGTATGACGACAAGCACCTTGCATCCTTCCAGACGGATTTGGTGGGGGAGGCTATCGACGATGTGGCCTTCTTGAGGGTCAGGCGTGCATACCGGGTGTTCGACACGGCAGCCTCGAAACCCTTCTCCCGGAAGAAGTCTCTGGTTACGTCAGATACCTTGCCATACCGCTTCATCTATTTCTTAACTTGGCGGTTCGGTACGTCGTAAGGCACCCAATGCAGCTTGAGTTTGACCGCCACGTTGGCGGGGTCCAGTCCCCTTTCACGGTCAGTTCTTTTGCATCCACTAACCTTTGCTTCGCTTGAAGCGTGTGCAGTCGGAGCATCCACACGTGATTCATTTGGTGCGGCCCCGCCGACGCCAGGTCTTTCAGCACTTCCAGCCGCCGAAGTTCATCGCGAAAGCCTTGGGTCCTGTATGGCCGGCCCTTCACATCGCAGTGAAAAATAACAGAGCTGGTGGCAACGTATCCAGTAGGCAGAGTTGGCAAGATGATCTTGTATTCTTCAGAGTTTCCAGAAACAGCAGATGTACCACGGCCTGACACGGCCGTTTTTGCCGCTCCGACGGAGCACATGATAACACGTCCGTCGCGCTCGGCAGCCGGAAGTGGAATCAGACCACGGCCGCGCTGCCTACTTGGCCCTCTGCGCAAGGGCAATGTTCATCACGGGACACTTTCAGGTACAATTCGTTGAGCACTCCGAAGATGGTCGGCATGCCATTGAGAGCGATGCACCCTCCGGAAGGCCCTTCATAGCCAGAATACCTGGCAACCTAAAGTGCATGTGAGCTGCTATCAACCATAACTACAGAATGACAGTGAGAGAAATAGGAGACCTGGCAATTACACAGACAACTTTCAGAAGTTATGACGGAGGATTTAAGCTTAAAACGTGTGATGAAAAAAATTAATTGTGCGGTTTTTGTGAGAGGATCGGTGGATTGCCACCCTATTCTTTTATTTTAAAATATGCCAGGATGTACCTATAGAGGCATGTTATCTTATAAAGATGTTTCTTCCTCACCCCGATTTACTTCACAAGAGCAGAATGATTTTTGTGCTAAAGTGGCACAGTACTTGATTTAAACCAACAACAACCCAGTTTCCAAAGAAAGTTATAACTAGGGCTGGGCATCGATTAAAAATTTTAACCCGATCATTCGCTGCCTTTTAATTGATTAATCGGCCTCGTTCATTTTCCTGCACAGTGTTCTAAAATGCCAATTTTTTTATGCTGCTGAATTTGTGATAAACGATGCAATATAGAATTCGATTCTGAATCAACGTCGGTGTGTAGTTGAGAACAGTTGAAGGACACTCACACTCCCAGATGAGGCCAAGAGGTTCGTTTATACTCTCTGGTAATAGAGCGATTTCCTTTGATTATTCACAATAGTCTATGGCGCACTAAACGGACACTCACACGGCATTGAAGTGGCCGGGACGCTTGAAACTTTCTGCATTTGTCTTGAGTTGAAAATATCACCTCTACAGTTTACATGGGGTTAAACTTTCCCTAAAGTTTGCCCTTCATACAGGTTTACTCGTCCACGTCTGCGTGGTGAAAGCATTTAAGTTTTACTTTGCTTTGATTCGTCCAAATTTTATTGATTAACCGGTTGAATGGATGGAAATAACTTTATTTATTTATAGAGGTGGAGGCGCCTATGCCCGCGCCCCTTCGAGAGTCAGCCACACCTGGTGGCCGGGAGCGCATGGGCCTCGGCCACCTCGGCAGCCAGACGGACCACCTGTAATTGGGTGGTCGGGTCTGATCTGCGTAGCGCAGCGTCCTGCCGCTCCTCCGAGGGGAAGGGAGAGGGATGGATAGAAGGACACTTCCATGATATATGGGAGAGAGTAGCTCTGGCGCTGCAGAGAATGCAGGTGGGATTGTAGAGGGATGGGTAGATGTGGGAGACGACGAGAGGCCTGGGCAAGGAGTGTGTCTGCAGCTGGCGCCACATAACACTCGCTCCCCGGAAGAGGGCTTGGGTCACAGGAGGGTAAAGGCGGCGGGAGAGACGGTAATGGGTGGTAATGTCATAGAAGGCGACTAGACGTTCGGGCGCTGAACGAGCCCCGCGCTCTCGAGACTGGGTCCCTCCCGCCAGGGCCGGTGTATCCTCGGGCTGTGGAATGGGCCAACTCTGCGGCCAGCGCATTATTGCTGCGGATTAACCGGTTGAAAAATTAATCGCGATCAAAGATTAATCGATTCATTGGTAGGTTAATCAAACAATTGCCTAGCCCTAGTTATAACTTGAGATGAGTGATGTGTTAAGAACAGTGACCCTAAACAAAAGCTTACTCAAGCAATGGAAGTCACTTAGGTCTCCAGATTCTAAGAGAGCACAGAAAAGTCGGAGCCAGATGAACATACTGTTGACAACCCTTTTTGATTTTAAACGATGATCACCGCTCAGTGATCATCACAGATTCTAAAACCGCCCTTCGAAATTTCGTAGCTGGCCGCATTTCCCAGCCAGTGCTGAAACTTCTTGACAGAAACCCGCTTTAGACCCCCCTCAGACTGGTCTGGACACCCGCGCACGCTCGTCTCGAGGGAAACGAGGCGGCCCATGAACAAGCCCGAGGACACACCATCCGGGAGTGCCTAGACTCCACCCCTACCACGGGACCAGAGCCGCCAGGGACAGTTCACCCAGCTTGCATAAAATAACCACACACTACCCCTCCCCCGTTAGGTCTATTCGCCAGCCGACAAGTCCCTTAACCTGGAGCAGGCCCATAGTTGGCGCCAACTACAGACGGGCACTTTTGCTAACCCGGCTACCCTTACCCATACCTTCACCTTAATGTACCCTGCCTTGCTACCCTCACCCACATCTTCACCTTAAGGTACCCTTCCTTTGTGGAGACAAAGCCACTGTGCCCAACATAATATGGGCTTGCCCACAGGACTCTTTCCCTCAATCCCATCCCATGATGGGTGGGAAACCTCGCTCCGAAGCTCCGACCTTGAACTGCAAAGCGCCTTAGTGGAAAGGGCTAAGGAGGTCGCCGCCACCACGCCACAACAAGGACCGCACCCCCTAAGGAATTCAAATATTCCGCCAATAAAAGTTTTTTCTCTCTCTCTCTCGGCGAAGGTATACGGCGAAGGCACCTCTCTTGCTGAGGCGACGCAAGCGGACACGACCGGTCGACCGCTTGCGTCGTATTTTCATGTTTAAACAAACCTAAATGTTACTCTAAACCAAAATCTTGTTTTTTCTCAAGTTAAAGCATTTCGCGCGTGAAATAAATACTGTGACGGTATCTTGGTGCTTTACAAGCGCGAGATGCTTGGGCTTTTGCGTCGCGCCGGAGACACGCTATTCTAAAACTCTTTTGCGTAGCGTGCACTAACGGAATCACTAAATTTAGCGCTAGTGTGCGCTAAAATTGCGTTACGTTATTCTAAAACTCCCTGATGGCGCCGCCGCACCGAGGTCTCAAGCATGGAACACACTAGCGGTGAAAGTGGGGGCCGCGCTGCGCTCGCCGCTCGCCGCGAGGCTCGAAACAGGCGCACCCCGCGGCTTTTTCAGTATCGACCAGATCCGAGCGACGCCGCGCCGAGCGGAAGTGACGTAGGGACGCCGACATCGCGGTCGCTAAGATATATACGCCTTTCCAAGAAACACTCGACCCCAGGGGCAACAAACTGTTTTCAAGCCCAGTCACTGGGTTTGAGGCTAGGCTCTCACCGGTGTTTCTGCTAACCCTAACTGAGTGAACTGCGATATCGATAGGCGCAGCCTGCGTAGGCTCAGTCTCAAACACTGCTGGCGGCAAAATTTTCGTCTTTTCCCGCTATATTGTGTGTTTCATGGTGTATACATTTTCCCGAGGACATTGAGAAAGCATTGTACCACATTAAAAAAAAAAAAAAATAAACACAAATATCTAAATTATTTTTGTTGGGTTGTTGCGCGAAACAACGAATGCGACCGAAATGTTAGTTGCTTTTCTTTTTTACGATAAGTTTTGACGGCACCACCCGATTAACCGCGTGTCGAACGACAAAGCGCTTAAATGTCGAAAGCTTGAAACAGAAGATAGCCGAAAGGCATGCATTTTTCACGCTCACATATAGCGTGTTTACCGATGGACAGGACGCGGACATACAATTTAGCAAGTATTAACATTCGAACAACATATTGTACGTACCACACGATCCAGCGTTATCTAAAAAGAACTGATTTCAGAAACAGCTATAATAACACAGTCACAGTGGACGACAGCCACATCTTGATGATCGGGCGGAACCAAGATCACTTCGTTTTGCGGCAAGCTTTGGGGAGAGCTTCCTTTTTTTCACAGCAGCACCGAAGCAAAAGAACGGGCGCGACTGACTCCAACCGGAACAACTATTTCTGGCTATGACTGAGAAGTACTCTACGCGGGTTATCTCTGAAAGAGGGGAGAGCGGGTTCCGGAAAAATGTCCCCGGAAAAAACGTCCCCGGAAAAAACGTCCCCGGGAAAAAAAGAATCGGGATAATATGTTCTCGGAAAAAAAGGCCCGAAGTTTAAAGGGATACTTCAACGAAATTTGAAATATTCCCGTCGTATTCAAAAATGGGTTGAATATGATCCATAATATCTGTAAATGACAATCGCACGTTTGTATTTTGAGCCTGGTGGCTGCATTTTTCGTGCTAAACGGCCCACTCTGGCAAGCGCTCGGAGAAGGCCCAGCGGAGACCACGTGACATCTAACGCAATCGTGACGTAGGTCGTCTCAGGACGAGCAAACCTACGGTGAGGCTGACGTCGAGAGGATGGCCTCGTCGTTCCAGCCACCGAAGCGGCTGTTTTTGTACGAAATTTGAGTGACGGGTTAATCTTCTATAATCTTGTAGGGGGACAATAGCGACTTCTGGGACACACAAAAGGGATTCTCGGGAAGAGGGGAGTTCCTCCTTCCCCTCTTCGCTCGTCGTGGCTGGAGGCAAGACACTCACCGTCATTAGCTGTGAAGATTCCTAGACGGGCATTACAAGCGAGGCGTTAAGGCCCGTTCACACTCTTGCGACCGAGTTAGACCGAGAGAGACCAGACCGGTTTTTAAGCCTCTTGCAACTTGTTAGGACCAGCTCCGCCGCATCGCATCCGGTCCTAAGAAGTCGCAAAATGCTTAAAAACCGGTCTGGTCTCTCTCGGTCGAGGTCGGTCGCAAGAGTGTGAACGGGCCTTTAGCGACATCCACCAGGTGCTCTTTGCTAATCGTTTAATTCGTTTTAAAATTCCTTTTCGAGACTTTTTTAACAAGATATTGAAGTGTTCGGTGTGACACTGCTCGTTTGCACTCATATAGACCAAAACATAAGCGCCGAAATTTCGCTGTAGTATCCTTTGAAGGAGAAAAAAAAGTTCCCAAAGGAACATTTTGTTTCCACTGCTGTACGATCCGCTTTTGACTTTTGTGTATGAATATAGTGTGTGTCATTTCATTTCTGATTTTGTAACATTGTATCTCAACTGTTTTTGTTTGTTTTTTTATTGTGAAATAAACATTTATAACACTTTTAGCCGAAACCAAGATACTGTGTTTGGGGGTATTTGAGAGGTACTTGTGTACCATTTCCAGATAGGTAAAAAGCGCGACACTGTTAGCACGAACAAGCGATTGCTAGTTGTTTTTTTTAGTTTTTTTATAGAAAGGGAAGGTTAATTATCATCAAAGTTATTACAGGTACTGAGCTGAGAGTGCTTATTTGGGGATAGAATGCAAACGATAATATTTCGGTTGAAAATACGCCGATGTCGTGTTCGCGCTAACAGTGTCGCGATGTGTACCTCGCGGAATTGTATTATTGCTTACTTGTTGGAGCCGTTTTTTTTCTACTTGCCACACGGTGCCATTTTTCCCAAGGACATATGACCGGACCGTCCGAAGGCCATGAGGATCAGGGAAACCCAGAGATAGAAAATTCTTTGGGGACATTTTTTTCTACTTCCCACCTGGGGTTTTTTTTTTTTCAGGGACACTTTGTCCGGGGACTTTTTTTCAGGAACATTTCTTCCGGGGACATTTTTACCTGGGGGATAGGTGGCCGAGTGGGCTGAAGCGCACACCCAGCTCGACGCGCGTGGAGCGAAAGCTCGCGCTGCAGAACCCAGGGATCCTGGGTTCGAGCCCCACACCTGCCCGTTTCGATCTGGATGAGCATCGTACCGGCGTGCGGTCGTGTATCACTACTGCGTGAGCACGTTAAAGACCCCAGGTAAGCAGTTGTACTGCACTGGCAAAATTGCTCATCTACAGTGTAAACCAGTGTCGCCCCTACCGGCAGACCAACCTTACGCTGTATAAACAAATACGATATAGCTTCGCCAATACTGGAAACTCCTCCGAAAACACATAGGAGCGGCGGCGAACGTTACAGTGGCGCCTCTAGCGGACTCGGAGTCTACGGAAGCAGTCGACGCAATGGAAAAGTATAGGCTCAGCGACGTCCTCGAGCATTACAAGCCCCGTTTCGTCACCCTAAAGGCCCGTTCACACTCTTGCGACCGAGTACGACTGAGAGAGACGAGATCTCTTACAACTTCTTAAATGTTTCTAGAATGAGGGAACACACTGACATTGTGGCGCCATCTATGCGGTGACCCTAGAACTGCATTTCACAAAAGCGAAGGTTTTGCGGGATTTCCGAGGTCAAATGTGCGTAATACCCATAGAAAGGCTCGTTTATAACATTGACAAAGGTTTTTCGAGCCAAAAAAGAAAAGATAATGCGCGAGAAATAAAAAAAAATATGCCGGACCGCCGAGTTTACACTGCTTCCCAATAGATGGCGCCAGTGTGTTCTCTGGTTTAAGAAGTTTTAAGGAACCCAGGTTTAAGAGGTCGCAAGCAGTCGCAAGAGTGTGAACGGGCCTTAACAGAAGAAACAATTTATTACGGTCAGTCCGCTTGCAAAGGGGAATCCACTAATCGCAACTGCAACGACAATCGAATAACAACGCGCGTATAAACAAAGATAAAGCAGTTTATTTAGCGGTCTCAAACGCCTCTCAGGGGTCACACGCTTTTGAAACGCGTCTGGGAAGCGGAAAGAGGCGTTTAGCTACTCGAACTACGTCGTAATCATTAAAACATGCAAAAACGACGTGTTAATATTACCAGAGCGAGCGCACGAGCTGCTGGAGCATAAAAACAAAACAAACAGTAAGGATAAAAATGACCGTGCAAACACTTACCGAACTTTGCAGAAAAAGTGGTGTCGCCATTTCCGACGAAAATAAAAAGAAACGGGAAAAAGAAGCGAACAACGGCGAATAAAACAAAGAAGCCAGCAAAAAACTTTCAACGACAACGATCGTTGCGGCGCTTATAGAAAAAAAGAAAGAAAATGGAAAGCAGCAAATGAGTAGCTGGTGGTCGCCACCGGTGTTGAGTTCACGACAAACAAAGCGGAAGCAACAGACGAAACTAATGAAAAAAGAAGAATGCGTCCCTTTTTTTTCAGCTGCTTTTTGTACATTTCTTTATTTGCTTTCGCGGCGTAGGTACGAACTAAAAACGAAACAGGGGAAATAAATAACGTAGTGCAGCTCACACTGCCCGGTAAAAAAGAGTCGCAGAAATGTTTTGGTCGCAGGCAGCAATCTTCTATATGTGCTAGCAGTGAGTAACCTTTTTTTGCTTTCGAATTTCTTTTTCCAGTGACTTTGGCGGGTTGTTCGTTCGCTCGCTTGACGAAGCAGTTTAAAAGTGCATTCAAGTACTTGTTGACGTAGGTGTCCGTAGGTTGACGTAGGAAGCAGAAGAAAGATTTTCCACCACATCGCACAAACTTGTTCTTGCAATGGTAGGCAGCACATAGCATGCCTGCCATCTCTAAGTATGCTCTGGTGTTTGCTCGAATGCGGCCGGTTGATAAACAAATGATGACCCGTAGTAGACGTGCCGGCCGGAGTACACAAATAAAATTTGAATAAAAATGTATAACGAGCTTACACTTCTTAATATATTTAATAAATATCAAAAAGCACGTATGACGGTTTTGGATTAGAAACTTAATCGAAGGCGAAAATAGGAGGTTATCGTAGACGACAGTGGAAGAAAACAACACCAACAGCAAAGTTGCAGAAGGCCCTCAAAATGCCCGGGCCTAGCACAGACGAACCAGGAGTAGTAGCGCTGAAGCGAAGGAAAGGGAGTAAAAACTAAGTCAAACAAAGCGAGGATACACAATTGTTTACACGTCGGGCAAAAAAAAAAAAAAAGCAAAAAGAAAACAAAAAATATACACAGCAACATATAAGCAGGAGAAAGAAATAACGCGGCAAAGTGGCGTCGCCTCAAAAATATAAAAGAAAGAAGACTCAAAAATGGAAAGAGTGGAGACGGTTCAACGGGTGTCGGTCTTTGTCGTAGAGGTAAAGAAGCAGCGAGGCAGAAGATGTTGGTCGTCCCCGCGCTAACAATCGGAATTTGTGCACTGAAAATAACGTGACTGAAATCACCTTTTTCGCGGGGCTACGACGCTCTCCCTTTCTTTCTTTGCAAGCGCCAGAAGTCTGCTTTTTTCGTAACTCCGCTTTTGTTAATCTATAATCGCGTCAGATTTGCATATGCACAACAACTTCTTTCGGAGCATACTGACATCGCCGTAACGTACGTGGTTCGAAATTGACTTCTGCTTCTTCATCCGGAGACGATCTTAACGGGATTAGCTAGCTCGCCTGTTCGACGAAACGGTTATAAGCAAGACATTCATGAGAAATGGGAATTGCAACGAAACAACGAATTGACTGATAAGAACAATAAAGTTGAAACGAAGCTATGTTCTGAAATGTTTGTACATTACATTTCCCTTTTTCACGAAACAGCGTGAAGGCATACATTCGTGTTTTGCTTGGCTTGCATACTGAATGTTTTCTTCGGGAGAACTCCGAAATTGCGCCCAGAAAGCTGTAACATCTTTCTCACGCGAAGAGAATGTCCTTCACTCATGAGCTGGCACCCATTTTTTAACCTTCAAAGAAGCGAATGTTCGTGACAATTTTTTTTCGTTGGTCACCTCGCACGGAGATAGGCAAAACCAATGCATTTTGGAGAATTCGTCTGCTAGCGGAGACTCCGAGCTCGCCAGGGGCGCTGCAGTCACTTTTCGCCCGTTTTCCGCGGGAGTTGCCAGTATTGGCTTCCACGGTATTTGGTATAAATCACTAAAACGTCCAACTTGACTTTTTTGACTTTGACATTTTTACCTACGCCCGGGGACAACTGTTGTCATTGTTCGGAAGATGGCGTCAAAGGCCGTTTGTTTCCCGTGAACATCGAGCAGAAACGCTTGAATGGCAGGCACTTACCAGCCCTATTTCTCAAAGTGGAAGATAACACAGAAAGGGTACGCAGCATGCAACAGAAAAATTAAGTGAAAAGTTTCAAAAGGAGCCAGAAAACGTAGAATGCAAAGCCGCAGAAACATAGGTAGAGAATCGCGCTGAGTTGAATTTCACAGTCCAAGTGAGTGGCACAAACTTTCTAGCTGATAGAGGGCGCGCAAGTCGCACCAGCCGCATCAGCATCAGCAACATGGCGGCGGCCTAGGAGCGTTTTTTGGTAAGGTGTGTACTGCCGCGCGGCGCCCGTTTTCATCCCTCATGTGTCCCCTGCCGTACTTCGTCCGTTTTCATCCCTCATGTGTCCCCTGCCGTACTTCGTCCCTGGAGCGACCGCCGAGGGAAGGACTGGTTTCTGCTGTTCACGACCGGCGTCGCACCCACACTGACCACCAACGAGAGGCCGCCCGTGCCGCGCGCAGACGCAGATGTCGCGAAGATCCAGAGAAATGACAGCGCGAAGCAGAGGCGCTTACACGACGACGCGAAGATCCAGAGGTTGCTAACGTGCTACAGTTGTCCCTTTAACTTCTTCGCGCATTGTAGTCGAAAAGTCATTTCGATACAGGAACGCTTCGATGCAGAGATGGACACGTTACTGAATTAAACGAAATACCGTTAAGGCCCGTTCACACATTTCTGTTCAGAGCTCCAAATATGCTTACGAACGTATGCAACCGGTTGGAACGTCGAGTTGCCATGTCAACGAAGCTACAAACGGTCGTTTCGTTAGTGTTCGTTCGTTACTCAAGGAGTTGAGCCGGCTGAATGTCATGGCACGTCTGGTACCGAACGGACCGAACGCACCGACAGACCAATCACAGGTCGTGAAAAGCTCGGCCGCGCGCGTTGCATGCCGGTCGCCGTTTCTTCTATCTGCTGAAGAACACGGCGTCGCTGGTGATCGTCGGCGTGGTCGAAGTGGTGAAAGCTCGTCGTTCCGCGTAGAGCGCTATCCCTGATTGTAGATTCTCGTCGTGTGTTGCGATGACAAGCCTGCACGTCTTTGAAGAGAAGATCCATCTACTCGTATGGCGATGTCGTGGTGGCGGCCTCAAGACAGAAGAAACGCTCGTGCCGTTGTGCTTGTTCACCTCGGTTATAGTGGTGCTTTCTCAGCATGTGTGTCCTCAAACATCGCCCAATTTTTCATTTTATTTTGCGCACTCCATGCGTCCATCCAAGTTCAAGGTGTAGCGGGCGCGTAATGTATTTGAAGGCGCCTATGAAGGATAATAATTTCCACGCGTTTTCAACACCCTAAGAAAGTGAGTATTGCAATGTGATTATAGGTCAATATTAAATGAGCGACTGACGTTTGGGAGAAGAGGAGTCATTTGAGCGAATTGACGTTTTAGCAAAGTACCAAAGCGCTTTAGCAAAGTACCAAAGTAACCCCCCCCCCCCCCCCCTTCCCCCCATTCCGCGCTGCGTTCACACCGCTTCGCGGCGGCAGTCTGTGGCGGCTCGTTATGAATATGTGAACCACGAAAATGTGAAGCCGTAAACGCCACTTCTCGCCGGCCGACTATTCACTAAAGTGTCTTTCGAAGAAAAATCAGCGTTCGGTAAAACGCCGGTTCGACTAAGTGCCACGCCTATGTGCTCGTGATCAAGAAATCGTATTTCGACGTTGCTATATTGCTGCAAAAATTACATCGTCTTTATTAATCGTAGAAAAGGCGTGTGGCGAGATTTGTACTCTTGACAAAGTCGTGTGTTAAAGTCTCTATAGACCAAGACAACGTACTCGATCTTTTTCTTTTATTTCGATTCATTCTCTCCTGCGTGCGCCTACCCGGGAAACATTAAAATTAATAAAGCTTGTGGGTAAAAAAAAAACTCTCTGTCGCTTTTCTGTTAAACCAGTGAGTGGCCGCGGGTTCCCTTCCTTTAAAGGCCTGTCCAAACAGGATACTACAAAACTCACGACTCCGGCAAATCGTGCCGCGCTCCGCTTCCGGCCGTCGGAGGGAAATTTCCCTCCGTCAAAGCTCCCGGGCGAAAACGTACCCCCGCCAAATCTCCCCCTCGCTTCCTCCACGGCGGCCTTGCTCTGCTCATCACGTGGGTCCGGAGAGCCACTCACACGCTCTGTTGGCTGTCGCTCAATCGCTCAAGGCCTCCGCTCACAATACGGAGCTGCGTAGAACGCCACCACGACGAAAGTGAATCTCGACAAAGAAAGCAGATCCGAGGCGGGCGAAACGCACCCTTCGACGCAGGAATGTCCCAAATCCACCCGAAGCCGAGGCGGCGGCGGTACGCGAGGGCGTTGGCGAGGTGAGCCAGACGCAGGTGGCGTGTGACGTCGGAGAAAAGTGGAGGAGGCAAGGAGAGCAGTCGTGATCGTGAAAATTTTCACAACTCCTGCAAACATTTTCACGACTCCGACAAATCGTAAAAATAGAAGCGTCCGCTTCGATTTTCACGATTTGTCGGAGTCGTGCGTTTTGTAGTGTCCTGTTTGGACACCCCTTAAGAGGCACAGCGGAAACAGCTGACGGCGGTGGTAAAGCGGCTCCCGTGCTGAAGACCTGCTGCACTTGCAGCAGTTGTGGCAGGAGTGCGTACGCCCGACGCAGAGCTGTCGTTCCGGTCACAACAGACGGAGTCGTAGCTAACGCGCTCGTTGCTGATGTCTAAACCAGCCTTTACTCGATCGTGACTTGCTCAAAAATTAGCTAAGTAAACGTGACTCGTTACCGAGATTCCAAAGAAACGCTTTACATCAGCGTTCTTTTGGTCGCTACTTTGATAGTGTCGTCCTTATAAAGCTGTAGCCACTTCCAATTTTTGTCGTCTTTAATAATTACTGTCTTTTTTACCGCGTTTATTCAAGGATAACTCTGGCCATACTGAAATACCTTGCGCGCATGTTTTTATGGCCTAAAAAGCATTTTCTCGTCGTGCAAATTACAGTCACGAGCCCGGGAAAGGGGGGGGGGGGGGGGGTGCATTAGCTTGGGAACTTGTTTTGGACACCTTCCCCCAAGAAGTAACTAAATACCGTTACTTGTTACTTCGTCAAAAGTGACAAAAATAGGTTTCTCGTTCTCTTTTCAAAGGGGCCCTGCAAGGACTTTTTGACTGGTTTTCAATTTGCACCGGCTCGAGAGGGAGCCACTAAAGCATGTGCCGGATAGGCTGGATGAAGCGGGCAGCCAGGGCGGCTCGCATAGTTTTTGTTGCGCGATTAAACTCTAATTTGGCATGACACTTCATTGGCCACGAACGACAGCAAACACGGGGTAAAGATCAGTTCAGAACGGGAGCCACTTCGCGCTGCCAATCCGCCAAACGGACAAACCGCAAGCAAAACCTGGTCGCCGAAGGCCTTCGGAACGCTCAGAACCGGTCTGATCCTCGAGCTCATACGACCGCAGCGCCGCCCCGTACATCCGGGAACTTTCTACGCTCGCCGCTCGTCGGTGCCTGATCTCACTACCCCTTTCTAGTATGCGCCGCCTTTTCTGCCGCTTCGTGGCGGGTATGTCAACGGGTCATTTTTTGTTTCCGTGCTTTCTAAACTGCATTTGTTTCTTTTCTGATCTAAAATACTGAACAAAGACTACTTTCATAAATATTTCAAGCGGTTCGCGACACTTATATTTTGTATTTCGACTAAAAAAAGCTTTTAGCGGCTCTGACCAGTAGTAAGGCCAGGACCAAAAACGTCACGATGTATTCACATATCGCGCGCCTTAGGCACCACGGGTCGCCCCATAGCTGGAGGAGGATTCCGCGTCGTCCTTTTAAAATATGACGCACTGATATTTAGTGACTCTCTCGGTGGCCGCTGGCTTACCTGATCCCTAAGAGATGTGGAAACTGCAAAAATGGTAGACGCCTAAATATGGTTGCAGGCCCCTTTGAGATCCTTTTGACGAGAAAAACTTGAGATCCTTTTGACGCTCAAGGAATCCGTCGGTAGCATTGAACTATCAGTGCAGAAGCTTTCGGATAAGTACGATGGAGTGTTCAAACAAATCAGCAAACAAGGGAATGATACTAAAGGGCTGAAACAACGGGTGCAAGTGCTAGAAAAGAAAGAAAACAAAATGAAAATTGACAAACTAAAACATGACTTAAATGAACTTGAGTGGCGTTGCAGAAGCCAAAACCTTGAAAATCACGGTGTTCCCGAAACCGCAAACGAGGACCTTATGACTAAGCTGACCGAAGTTGCACAAATGCTCGATGTGCCGCAACTGAGTACGAACGAATTGGTTTCGCTACAGAGGCTCCCATCTAGAGCAGACAAAGTACCAGGAATTATCCCACGATTTATGAGTCGGAGCACTCGTGATTTGTGGCTGAAGAATCGGCTAAAACTAAAGGGCAAGGACGGAAAGACGTATCTCACGGAAAACTTGACAAAGCACGACAAGAACTTGCTCTGGGCCACGAAACAATGGGCCAAAAATAACGGATTCAAGTTTGCCTGGCACAGGAATGGAAAAACGTTTGTTCGGAAAGAGGAGAGAACGAGCGCTATTCCTATCTCTACTGAGAATGACTTGCGTGGTCTTTCTTAGAATGATCACGCTCATCGTCGTGATTTGTTCTTCGTCAATTTATTTTTTATGGCCAGTGAAGACGTTGTACTCCCGCAAAATCTGAAACGTTATCTTGGTGAAGATTATATTTCATGCATGACATGTTTTCATTTAAATGTTCAGTCAGCGCAAAAAAAAAAAAAAGCTGTCGATCTTGAGTTTCTGTTCGATCAATTTGGTTTTTCTTTTGAAACAATAATGCTTACAGAAACATGGTATACGAATGACAGTGATGTATTAAGATTGCCAATGTACCGATCATTCTATATGAATCGTACTGTGAAACGAGGTGGTGGTATAGCAATTTTAACGAAAGAGTCTCTTTGTGAGTTGGTAAGCGATTTCAGTTGTATTACACAGGATTACGAAATATTGTGTTTGCGTAGCAAACAGAATTTTTTTGATGTCGTATATCGACCCCCAAATGGTAACATTGAAGATTTTTTTTTAATTTTCGAATCTTTTTTGGTATTTGTTAACCAGCAAAAGTATAATGTTGCTTGCGGTGGTGACTTTAATATTTATATCTGTACGGATACAACTATTGCAAGAACATTAGACTTGATAATTCGCACAAATAGCTGCGAAAATGTTATCACTAGACCCACAAGGATTACTTGCCGCACTGAAACATTATTAGACCTGTTTATCACAAACTTTCTAACGATTGCTTAAAGGCTGGTGTCATCGGTTCTGATCTGAGCGACCACCTTCCAATATTTATTTCGGTTAAGAGTATTCAAAACAAGGTTAAAAAAAAAAAAAACACTACTTCAGAAAATAACTATAGATAAACTTGATAGTTTTAAAATTGCTGTTGCAAATACAAACTGCACCAATGTATTAAATGAGGATACAGCCGATGGGGCTTACAACGCTTTCATAGATTTATTTGTGGATCTACACAAAATATACTTCCACTTCAAATCAATTAAAACAACCAAACGCGAAAGAAAACCTTGGAGAACGCCAGATTTATTATCTAAGATTCACACCAAAAATACTTTGTGCAGCCGATTTGCTAAATCGAGACACGAGAAAGACCTCAAAATATTCAAAATGTACCGCAACGTCTTAACAAAAGAATTAAAGCGTGCTAAAGAACGCTACCATTGCGTGGTGTTCAAGGCAGCAGAGGGACGTACGGACGTCACGTGGAAGGAGTTCAACTCTCTTTTAAATCGAAACCGTTCATTTATTTCAATTAATAAAATTGTGCGTAACGGTGTAGAGCTAACCGGATGTTCTTTCGCGAACGCTTTTAACGAGCATTTTGTGAATATTGGAAGCGGGGTTGATACTCTAAAGTCTTGTGTTTTTGATGATGATAGAAACAGCAGCTCGATTTTTTTAGAACCGGTTGTACACCCTGAGGTCATTAATGTGATCTTACAACTTAAAAATAGCGGAGCTTGTGACGTGGATGGTTTACAAATAAGGCCTGTTAGGTATGTTGTTCATTTATTAGCCGCACTCCTAACGCATATATTCAATCTTTCTTTGGTTACTGGTGTTTTTCCTAAACGAATGCAAATAGCCAAAGTGTCAGTATTAAAAAAAGGGGAGTGTAAATGATATGGGTAATTACAGACCGATTTCTATATTGCCAGTTTTTTCTAAAGCCTTTGAAAAGGTACTTCATACACGGGTAACTAATTTTTCAACTAAGCATAATTTGATAACTGCTTTGCAGTTTGGTTTTATAAAGCATAAATCTACCGAGGCTGCCCTCCTCGTCCAGAAAGAATTCATCTTGCAAAATCTGGAAGAAAAAAAACTTGTCCTTGGTATATTCATAGATTTCACAAAGGCTTTTGATTGTCTAAATCATGAAATTTTACTAGCAAAATTGGATACATATGGGATTCGAGGGCATGCTTTGCAGTTAGTGAAGTCGTATCTAAAGCATTGAATGCAACTACTTTATATTGATGGATATTCGTCAAGTTCGAAGCGTACTCTTACTGGTGTTCCCCAAGGAAGTATATTAGGTCCTTTTCTTTTCAATATTTACGTTAATGATATTGTGAATATTAACTCTGATGCAACATTTATCAACTATGCGTCGGCATAGTTGATAAATGTTGCATCAGAGTTAGTTCGCTTTTTTCAGCTGAAAATGTCGATGTGTTATTTGACATGACAAATCGAGCGTTATCTGCATTAGCAATTTGGAGTCATATTAATTCCCTACAAATCAACGTCGACAAATCAAAAGCAGCTATTTTTCGCCCAAAACATAAGGTAGTTAAAGTTACAAAAGATATCGTATTGAACTCATCCAAAATAGAGGTTGTAAAATCTTTCAAGCTCTTAGGTGTCATTTTTACTGAAACTATGTCATGGGATAGTCATGTTAATTACCTTATTTCTAAGCTGTCACAAGTAATAGGTGTGATAAACCGCGACCGGTACATGTTACCAGTAAGAGTAAAATTATTAATATATAATTCGTTATATTACTCCCACCTAAATTACTGTATTTAGTCTGGGGTACAACAACGTCGAAGAATCTAAAAAAAATACACTTGTTGCAAAAAAAAAAAAGAGTTAAGGGCTATAGAAGATGTTTATTTGACTTTCACACAGCTGGTTTATTTAAGAAGTTTCGCGTTATCAATATACACGCTCTCTTTAGCTACAGACTTGTCACTAGTCTAAGACTAGAACAAATTAGGGGAAGAAACTTTTTGATAAACCTTGGACAGCTCTCTGAAAATATTCACGCGTATTCTACCCGTCGTGCAGAATATTGGGAGGTGGTCACTGCAAGAACGAACTATGGCACACAAATGCTCAAACATACTATCCCAAAAATACTTAACTTACTGGAAGATGAAGGATTTGAATTCAGTACATTGTCCCTTAGAGAAATTAGACTAATATTCTCCACAAATGAATCTGAGCATGAACCAAACTTTTGGGGTCTTATAACTTCTGTCTGCAAATAGACCACTTTTCTGTTATAGCCGATGATAAAATATATAGCCTGAAACACGCTTTGTTGAATTGTGGTAATCAAAATTTGTGAATGTTCTTTGTTTTTTTTTTTTGCGTTGCTGCTACTGTGCCTCGTAGGCGGTAAAGGACTTGTCAAGCTGTGCCATACAACTTTTTTCCTTGATCGCCACCATCAACGTTTGAGGGAAATAAAGTCATTATTATTATTATTATTATTGTTTAATGGGTGCCGAACTGACGTGCGAGCTCAAAACATCGTCGCCGGGTATGTCACGTTCAAAAGGACCAACTGTCGAGCCAGTCCTACACACACGCATTGAATAAAGGCCCGTTCTCACACTTGCAGCCGAGTACGACCGACAGAGGCAGAGGTTTAAGACCCTGCACGGCTCGATTAACTCTCCCAGCCTTCTGTCCGAAGTGAGCCTCAGAGTTCCACGTTTGCCTACACGGCTCCAATCATCTTCTTATATAGCTCGACATTTTAGCAACCTAAACCCGATCCAAAGATCGGCGGAGTGTTATAATCGCTACTCTGACACAATTGATATTTTTAACTCATGCGGGAGCAAGATCGGAAATGCTGTTCAAATCTTCCTCTTGCAGGAAAAGGGCTGATCAGTTGAAGCGCTGATGTAGTATTTGCTTTTTGCTCTCACACCTGGTGATGTCTCTGTTTTGCGCTTTTGATTTCCCTTGTTAATCTGAGTGTCTTTCATACTTGTTAATATTTTTATTCTCAGACTGGAGAACTACGTTCTCCTTCTGCACTCGTGTGTATGCGTGTCTGTATGTGTGTGTTTTTGCTCACTTTTTTTTTTTAGTGTGCCAGCACTAAGACCGATTGGTTGTTCCTGGACACTTTAATAAACATTGATTGATTGATTGATTGATTGATTATTATTATTATTATTATTATTATTATTAAGGCTCGTGCCCACATGTGCAACTGAGTACGACCGACAGAGACAAGACCGGTTTTTAGCTTCTTACGACGGCGTAGGAGCGGCTCAACAACGGCGAATCTGGTCTTACGCCATCGCAAGAGGCTTAAAAACCGGTTTTGCTTCTGTCGGTCGTACTCGGCTGCAAGTGTGTAAACGGGCCTTTATTCAATGCGTGTGTGTAGGACTGGCTCGACAGTTGGTCCTTTTGAACGTGACATACCCGGCGACGATGTTTTGAGCTCGCACGTCAGTTCGGCACCCATCTTACTTAAACTTTTGAATCTATACAACAAAGGGGAGCTGGATACCCCTCCGTCTGGCCTGCATGAAAATGCAAGTGCGTACACTACGTAACACTGAGAGGTTGGCACGTGTTTTGTGGTGCGAGCGCCTCTTCGTATCGTTGAGAAGCCTCACTTCGCATTTGGCTCCCACCCTGATTTTAACCGGATTTAGTGAGTTCCTTGTTTAGTGTAAATTTTCTTTTTGGTTGGTGTATAACAAGGGGTTAATTACGAAACGATCTGGATGTTAAATAAGAGGTTGTGAATGCAAAAATTGCCTCCTCGATGTTTCTTGACCGGTGCGAACCAACAAAGGACATGCATTTTCCCATCAACTGCAAATTGTATGACACGATATTCAGCTTCTCTGTTTATATAAAACACATAAAATAAATAATGAAAATGTGTAATGTTGGACACAACCAAGGAAAGTTTACGTGCCCTCGTATTATGCTGATGTTGTACTTTGAGAAGTTGTTTTGCATTCCACATCACTTAAAAGGTCATAATAACTGCATTCGACGGCACTTCTGTTTTCGGAAAGTAATAATAACAGCGACGCCGTCAGTATATTTGTTTGACCGCCGCTTTCGATCACTGTAACTGATTCGCCGGCAACTAGAAGTTAGCGCGTACGTCCCACACTCATTTCAGCACGCTGTCCAAATTCCAGCTTGCAGCGAGAACGAACTAAATAAACAAAACAAACAAAACGCAAAGAAAAATGCCACGTAGTGAAACGCGGTGAAAATAAAAACAGGACGATGGGAGACGGGAGGGGAAGCGGAACTTTGGTGATCATGTGATCCCTGTTGTCACATGACCACGCCCATTCGACGTGTAAAAAACGCGTCCTGGTCTGGGTATGATGTCGGTTTCGTACTGGTTTAGGCTCCTAACGGCTTAATATATTCATCGAATTGGCGTAAGGCTTTCTAATAGACTTCTTCCAAAATCGGAGCGCCCCATCACGGCGAAAGACCACACAGAGCACTCTGGGAACTCGTTGGCCACTCTGTTTCGGTTTCGTTCGAGCTGCTTCATTTCATGCCATCATGCCGTGACCGAATGCGCTGCTTGCGTTTTCGATTATTTGACTTTTCACAAATGTACAATACACTCATTCTCGAGTGATACAAAACGAAGGCCGGGGCACTTACTTTGGTTCCCGAAACACCGGATATTGTGCGTGCGTATGCAAACGTAGTAAGACGTGGCTTAGTCACCTCACCCCAGGAATGTGTCTTTGAGCTCATTTTCAATAATCCCGCCAGATGCCAGTAAACTACAACTGAAATTTGGTCACCTTGAGCTTTAGACGTATTTTGTTTGCCAGATGTCCGCTTCTTGTTACTTCATTGGGTCAAAAGCAAGCCGCATACTCACTGGAGTATCAAAGTTGAGCCCAGCGTTGACGGATGGACTTTTAAGGAAACGCAATGAATTCGACCTCACTACTGCACGAAATTTACTATGATGTCTTCCTCGTGTCATCATATATATCCCACTCAAGGTTTATGCTGATAGGAGGTTAAGTTTTCGCAAACGCTGAGATCGTTACGACGGAGGCCCTAACAAGCGTCCCCAACACCTCGCTATAAGCCTTTTTGGACGAGCTTTTACTGACGCCCAAGATCTGTGTCTGAACGGTATGTCTGAAATTATCTCGGCATACTCGGTCAGGAAGAAAACAAACACATAACAAATATCATGGCCGTTAGCAACCGTCAAATGCGCTTTGAATAATTTCGTTCGTTTGGTGCACCGCATAGAGGCTCACGCCCTTCCAGCGCATTTCCGGCGAATGGTGCGACATTCTTCACACAAGTGCTCGACTTTTGCTTTCTTAAAACGGTTTGTATGTGCAAATGTGCCTATATGATTGCAAAATAACTTTATCCGCATACGCGATGTTGAATATTAGTAAACTGCGAGCGGGTGGGGACTTCGCTTCATGCAGTGCTCCGGGTTAGTACAGATAAGAGATAAGGAGTGTGTTCGATTTGAGCTTTTCAAAGGTGCCTCCGAGTTTTACCTCGCATACTCGGGCGTATTAAGAAAAATGTTAATTGCAAAAAAGTTATATATATCGTCTATGGACGCACAAACCAAACAAACCTCCGGACCAGCGCTAGTGTAAAGGTGCGAGCTCGATGTATGCATATACTTATTGGTTGTTCCAGCTTGTTGACTCGTACACAAGCAAAATACCCGAGTTTCGCAGCATCGAGATTCCCAGCACTGGCTCGTTCACATACCTCGAAAAGTAACAAAAAACCTCGAGTACGAAAATACAACACGCATATGTTAAGACAACCCATACGTCTCGGGCTCGTGCTAAAGCTTCGAGGCCTGTCCATTTAGGTTAGTTCAGCGACCAAAATTGACGCTCTTGGGACCAGAAAACATGAGATACGCTCTGTGTATAATCTCTTGCAAACGTGTCGATCGAAACCGAAACCATACCACTCTCCTCCCTGGCCATTGCCTACTAGTCCTCAGAGTGCAACGCGCGCAGTGTTGCAAGCAGGGGTTTATGGAAGTAGTCTATTAACGCATCAATGTCTGGTAACACGGTTTTAAAAAGGATACAAAAAAAATTATTAAGAATTTTGCTCGTTTATTTGAGTAATTCGCGTGCTTATTGAGTAATTCGCAAGCTTCATAGCTTACCCATCCTCGATAACATCATTTCCTAATGAATCTCGAAAAATACTGCGACATTTGACCGGCTGAAATGCAATCGCTGGAGGTGACACTGAATGAGTCCGTCTGACGGGAGTGTCAGTCTAGCATACTTTGTTCGCAGACGACCACTGGCGGCGAGTAAAGCAGCCCAGCATGCCTAGTCAGCAGGCGATCGTTGTCGGCGAGTCATACCTAGTCCGGCATGATAGTCCGCAGGCGTGCGACGGTGGTGCATACTTAATTTACAAGCCACCGGCGGAAGCGAGTAATGCTTCGATCATCATTTGGTGCATAGGCGAACGCCGGCACCGTCACACTTAGTCCAGTATATTTAGAACATAGGCCACAGGCGGTGGTGAGTCCTCCTTATATAACCATACACAGAGCCCGCAAGAGTCCACCGGCACGCGCAGCTGGCTCCCGAATTCTGGAGCGTAGCTGCACACGTGGACTTACGACAGCACGGGGTGGCTCAGAGCTTGAGTTCCGTGTTTACGAATAAATCCGAAAACAAAAATTCCGAAAAAACACTCACCGGTAAAATTTCCTTGAATTCTGATTTATGCGAAACATTTCCAGATCACGACGGAAGAAAAAATACGGTATTTTATATACAAATTTTACGACAGCATAGAGTAAGCGGTCCTAAGGAAAGGCCACTTTGGTTGTATTTTTTTTTTTTATAACAAAACTACTAAATTTCGACTAAAACATAATTCGAACAAAGTAAAATTGTAGTCCGAATTGCCAAGACTTTGGAATCTAACGAAAATAAAATCCGATAAACCCTCAATTTCGAGCTAGAAATAAGCTCCGAAAAATACCCTTCGAATTCAACCAGAAATAAACACCGAAAACCCGGAATCCCACTCATAACGTGCCAAGGGAGAGCGTAGCTGAGGTATGACATCACAATTTATGACAGCAGTCAATGTAGAGTGAAAAAGGCGCGCTAAACTTCCTCACTCGGTGATTACTGCAATTACTATAGGGGGTTTTTTTGCAATTCAAGAGCTTTCAGAATTCAAACCCCTACACGCACTCACGAAAAAGTGGAACCCATAAAAAAACTTCCGATTAAAGGGATACGGAATCGAAACTTGAAATATAGAGAAAACATCAAGAAATGAGTTCAATATGATCAGCTAAGCCTGTAATGAATAATCGCACGGTCGTATTTTGAGCAGATGGCTATATTTTATGCTCTAAATGCCGCGATTTTGGCGAGCGCTTCAAAATCAGCCATGGAGGAGCGCGATGCATCTCGGGAGATCCGGCAGACGTCTTGACGTCATCATGCCTCGGACGACCAAGCGTACCTTAGTGACGAGTTTTGCCACTTGGAGGCGTCAACGCGTTACAATCTCGCTTTGTCGAAGTACCCAAGGGCTGTAGATATCGCGGGGCCAGCACGCGCACCAAACCTGAGAACAACCGAAGCACGCGTTTGCACGTCGCGCGAGAGCTGAAACCAAGGTGGCTCACTTCGTTTTGGCTCTTTCCACCAAGACGCCTCGGTATTGCGTTCAGGCCTAGGCAATCTATACCAGTGAGCGGACATACCGCTGCGGCGCTGCTTTCAGAGGCATGTTGTCGTCACGACATTCCATTGAAGCTTCATAACCAACTACCAGGTGGTTTTTGATTATCGTTTAATTCACTTTAAAATATGTTTTCTTGCGTTTTCTAGCACAATATTTATGTTTCTGTGGTTGTGCTGCTACCTGCGTCGTGTTGAAACAAAGAAATGAGCTCCAGAATTTGGTTTCCGTACCCATTTAAAGCGTGCTCGTGATACACTCGACTCCTGGATAAATTCGAACTTGTCTCGATCATTCTGGTGAACCCGGAAAACTCAAGCGTAGGTCGAGTTAACAGCGCATTTGAGACCATCCGAAGCTCCCCGCAAGCAGCATCGTAAATTATGGGCAACCTCGAGTCAGAGTTTATTGACACGTGCCCCATTGTTTCCCCGCCCCATTGTCGATAAGAGATTTATCGACATTTTTCTGATTTGGACATATTGTCACGAAGGACAAGTGATGAGACGATAATAACTGAACTAAACGTTTAATGGGGCGAACTTGTGCCCAGAAAGAAAACAAAGAACAGAAGAAAGCAGAGCGTCCCCATGCCTCTGCTCGTGCGGGCAAGCGCGTGCAATTGCAACCTTGCCAAAGCTTTGTTAAAGGGTCGATGAAGGCAATTTCTGACATCTTTTTGGCAATTGAACTGTGTTCCAGGCACGTCTCAGGCCACGTTGCCCAAACTCCAGCCGAAACCCGCGCTTCTGTGCCGCGCAAATCAATTAAACAGACGCGGTAATAATCGCACCGGGATCGAATGGGGCGACGCGCCGAGAGTTGCGGGAGAAGCCAGGAGAAGCGGAGCTCACGTGACCGATGCGGGGCCAAGATGCGCGACGTCACAAGAGACGCGTCAGCGATTGGTCGAAACGAGAGACACGCCCTCGGTCACGATTTCGTTGGCGATTTTTAGAAATACTGTTCTAATTTCCGCTTGAATAACCACGAAAAGTATAAATGAGACCGGAAATTATTAGTAAACCTAAATAAAGCAGCATAATTGTTTTTTTCTTTGCTATGCTGGACGCGAAACGGGCAAAGAGCAACTATAAGCAAACTTAAAGGGGCCCTGCAAGCACTTTTTACTTTTTTTTAATTGGCACCGAACATGAGCGCACTGACCGTAGTAACTGAATGAAACTTTTCTTTTCTGGAATTTCGCTTTATATTAAAAATTATAGGCAAATTAAAATTACAAAAACAAGCAAAAAATAACTTCCCGCATGACGTCCTTGGTTGCTTGAGTGGCCGCGAACTAGAGGAGGGATAGTGAGCACAGCGAGCGCTCACGGCCGCCGCACTCCGTGTCGACGGCGCGAGAGGGCGCCACTAAAGCGTGTTCTGGATAGGTTGTATGCAGCGGGCAGCTAGAGCGGCTCTCATTGCATTTGCTGCGCGATTAAACACACATTCGGCATGACACTTCATTGGCCACAAACGACAACAAACACGGGGTAAAGATCGGTTCAGAATGGGAGCCACTTCGCGCTGCCATACCGCGAAACGGCCAAACCACAAGACAAAGCTGCTCGCTGAAGGCCTTCGGAACGCTCGGAGCCAGTCGGATCCTCCAGTCCGTAAACGACCGCAGCGGCGCCGCGTACATCCGGGACCTTTCCGTGTCGGCGCCTGATCCCACTACCCCTTTCTAATATGCGCCGCCTTTTCCACCGCTTGGTGGTGGGTATGTCGACGGGCCATTTCTTGTTTCCGTACTTTATAAACTGCATTTGTTTCTTTTCTGACCTAAAATACTGAACGAAAACTACTTTTATGAATAATTGAAGCGGTTCGCGCCACTTATATTTTGTGTTTCGACTAAAAAAAACCTTTTAGCGGTTCTTACCAGTAGTAAGCCCAGGACCTAAAACGTCACATTTCGCGCGCTTTCGGTACCGCGGGTCGCCCTCGTCGGCGGAGGAGGTTTCCGCGTCGTCCGGTTAAAATATGATGCAGTGATATTTAGTTACTCTCTCCGTGCCCGCTGGCTTGCCCGAACCCCAAGAGACGTGGAAACCGCAAAAAAGGTAGACGCTTAAATATGAATGCAGGGCCCCTTTAATAAAAAAAAAAAAAAAAAAAAAAAAAGAACACGGTATTGGAAGGATTTTGCAAAATGGTAATCATGCCACATTTGTGCGCTGTAGATGGCTGTTCTAACGGCCGACTGAAGACCAGCATTCGTTCGGGCGACGCTAGTTTTCACGTGTGTGTTGCTGTTCGTGTTCTTTGACGACGAAAAGAGGACGTCCGACTTTGGTGAAAACCAAAAATGGCGCTGTTTATTTTCTCCTTTTTGTGGAGCGTCCCCGCGGAGGAACCGGTTCCCGGAACGGCCGGATAGCTGCCGCTTTCCCCCCGGCATCTCCCCCGCGTCCCTGTTCGGAGCCTGCGGGCCGCTCGTTGCCAGCTGGGCGGTCTCCGTCGGGTGATGGCGGAGGCCGCCGCAGACGTACTCCCGTTCCGTTTTTGTTGGGTCACTGAACGGAAGCTCGAACTCGCTCGCGACAGCGGCATTGCCGTCCATGTTGACAGATTCCACAAAACGACCGCGCCACCGCGCTGCTAGAACCCACCGCGATAACCCGAGTCTTGATCTCTTAAATACTACCGATACTGACTATTCACAGTTGACGTCACTCCCTACGTCACCTCCGTTTTCGGAGGCCCAGAAACGAGAATGGAGATTGTTCACTTTCGGTTTCTTTACTTCTTTCTTAGGCACAGAAATACGCGTCACAAATGTCTACAAAAATTGGGCAGCATGCTATGTTCCCAAGAAGCATAAAAACACCATTTGAAAAAATTAAATAAAATTGTCTTCATTGTCCCTTTAAGGCGCACTCTGCAGGTGCTCGCACGCATGGACACCAGTCGGGCGCCGTGCTTACAATATTCTATTTGACAGATACATGCTAACCTTTTGCCACATGTTTTAAACTTTTCCTAAGTATGTCCCCCTACCCCAATGAGGCCATTGCGCCACCCTTTTGAAAATAAAGTTAATCATCATCATCATATTGGTGTATAGCTCAAGAGAGCGCAACACGAGAGCGCCGACGGGAGGGCACGAGACACTTGAGCGCCGCGACAGGGGCGCGTGTCACCAGACCGCATGTGCGCGCTCTGGAAAGTTTCGAGTGTGCTATTCGCGTTTATAGAGCTACCCAAGGGGTCACTGCTCAATCAGAAAGGCAGCGTTTAAGGGGTTGAGCTCTGCAAGTTTATCGGAATTCTTGGGACAGTCCTTAATGCGAAATCGGGCCAGTGTATTTTTGTGTCTTTTTCTTTAATCGTTTCCCTCTCCTTCCCCTTTCCCTCTTGCGACTTTCTGTCCGGCTCACTCCTTTTCGGCATCGTGACGACTCGTCCCGCCACTGCAAACGTTTGGCAACAGCTGCCTTATAAAATGTTATCTAGAGAGAGAGGAGATACACTCCCTCCATCGGAATCTACGTAGCAGACGGCTAGAGGGGGATATCCGCCACCCAACGCACTCACAAAGGTGTCATTTAATGAAGTACCGAGCTCAGTATAAAACAAAAAAACACGAATCTCATAATACATATGACGTAGGCAGCGCAATGTTCCATGCGAGACTTGTTGCCCGCAAAAGTAGCAGTCCGTTGAATTGGTGCATGCCGTAGATTTTTGACCAGTTTAATATAGATTTAAATATTTACATCGTAATTAGGCAGTTGCGGCATTCCTCGCCCTCACTAGGGAAAGTGCAGAGTTTAAAAAATCTAAATTAGAGCGGAGTTTTATGCTTATATACAATATACATTAAGAGAGACGCTGCGCCTGCGTTTGGATGCGGGCTTGCTGTGGCGGCCTGTCGTAAAGAGAAGTTCCATCTTTTATATTACAGTCGTAGCTGCAGTGAGACGATCAGTGTTAGTTACAGTGCGTACAGATGAACTTTAGGTTTCCTGCAGGTAAATACACCGAAAGGGGTGTGTCGCGTACTCGGGACGCAATTATTATTATTTTTTTTTTTTGAGGTTGAGGAGAAAGAGTTGTTGCATCCGTTTTATATTTAATGGGATCAGGTAAGCGGTTTGTTCCAGGCAGTAGAACATTTTCTGCTCCTCTCGATATTAAATTATTAATCTATCGAAAAAAAACAACAGTACGGCTCAACTTGGAGAAAACAGTGAAGTGCATCGTCATTAACAAACCCTTCCGCTTCGAGCACGTTAGCGGTACTCAAATTCATTTTTCCCAAACCAAGATTACCGCCTTGTTTTGGCATCTGGAGGCTCGCCTCGTCCAAATGTTTACTTGTATCGACTTGATGAATTTTTCTTTTCGCTTTGTCTTTGGGATGAATGACACCGAGCGTGTAAGTCTTGCTGAAGGGCCATTCCAGCTTTGAATCGTTGACGCCTGGATGAATACGCATATACAGCCCTAATGTCATCTGCCCCTCCTCTTTTCTCAGCCTGATAAAGATGCCCACATTATAGCCAAATACATACTGTAAGGGGCTGAAAGCGTTATTCGGTGCGTCTAATGCACTCTTTTTTAAGTCTTCCCAGCCTTGAAAGTACCAGTGAAATTTCATGGGTCCGCAATATCTAAGTACGTACTCGGATAGACCATTCATGAGTTCTTCGCTTTGTGCACGTAATTCCTGAGCCACGTGTGTCTTCATTGTGTCTTCAATGGCAGCTTTTAGTTCTTTGTTTGCTGCAGCAAAACTTTTAGTTTCGATTCGGTCCAACTGCTCGGAAAGTCTCGACGATTGAGATTCCAACTGCTCTTTGGTGTTTCTGGCTGCTTCCCTCCCATCTTCCCGGGACTGTTCCAGAGAGCTGTTCAGACCGGAGAGATGGTCAGAGATCTTGAGCGTTGCGTCCTTCAGTTCCTTGCTTGTGTTGTTGTCCAATGTTCGGACTTCCTCAAGCCACTGGTTCAGGCTGGTTTGAAGAAAAGAGAGATTTTCGGATATCTTGAACATCTCTCTTTTCAGTTCACTGCTTGTAATTTCTAAATGATCATAATTCACGTTTATATAATACGGAATGGGCACGGGTGTAGTGGACGCAGAACTGCAGCCGCCTTTACAGTGACCCACGAGCTCAGTCCTTAGCACTGGTGATTGGCACCTGGGGCAAGGCACGACGTGAAACGAGCACTGCTTGTAGTGATCCACGAGTCTGGAAGCTTGACCGATGAAGTCGCAACCATTGGGTGCATTGACGCAGGCTACCTGTGAAAAAAAGAGAGTTGAAGACATATGTAATTATAACCTGAAAAAAAGAAAGGACGGAACAAGGAGCCAATATCCAAATTGGAGACCGGAGGGAAGCTGATAAAGTTTGGGGACTTGTTCACATTGATTGCTGAAAACCATGAGGAAAATATAAGAAAAAATATATATATCTTATGTGTTGTAAAAAAAATAGGGTAAATACTTGGCATGCAATGTTTCTTGTATGGAATAAAAGTGGGCTATAAAAGTGTTGCGTGTTTTTGGACAAATCCGATAAAGTCCTGAAACAAAAACAAAACAAAACACTCCACGGTAAAAGTTTTTTGAATTCGAATATATCCTAAAAATTCCAAAGTTAAAGGTCACGGAAGCCAAAAAAAAAAAGTTCACTTTTTTAAGAGTAAGTTTGGTCAAAGCAGAGGTTCAGCGGTCATCACGAGAGGCCTTCTCAGATTCCTTCAAAATCTTGTAGTGTCGACAAAAGAACGTTCGTCGCCTATCCCGTGAGGGTTCCGTCAGGACAAAGGGGCGTTGTAATTCTTTGTCACAAAATAAACCACTGTTTTGTTTTACATATTGAACTTGGAGGAAGGACGGGTTGTCATTTCATAACTGTGAATGCTATCGACTATTAAGGCTCGTTCCCACAGTTGCGTTGGAGTGCGACTGCATCCAGTTACGTCTTGTTAAGACTGTTTACGTCGAGCTGTTCCTATAGCGACCCTTGCGACGAGCCATTGGAGAGGCGCTGGGCGGCACGACGCGAAGCAGTGCAACGCAGTCGACGCAAATGTGTGAACGAGATTTACATGTCATAAGAGGGACAGTTGAGGCTTCTATCTCACCACTCCGCTCCGCGCAACTCCAGGGAGAAGAGGTAGAATTGAATGAAAAGAAAAATAGCCCTCTACCGGCCACATGAAGGAGCTCATTGATTTTAATGTGCCTTTTTCAAGTTTTGTCGTGGGACAGTTACTAGTACTACTAATGCCAAAAGCGCCAATTCTACATGGTGCACTTGGTTACTTATAAATCTAGGGCTGAGTTGTACCCGCGATTAATATATATCTTTATTTTTTTAATTTTGAAAGTTTGGACACATAGCAACACTATACTCCTTACTTCGGAGAATTGAGAATCAAACAAAAATAGACTTCGATATACTTTTACTTTCAGGTTTGTCATGAGACAGTTACCCTAATATCCCGAGAGTTGCCCTACTTACGACAGGTAACCCACCCCTATTTTTGGCTTCATTCGCTATTTTCTTTTAAACACCGAAAGATAGCCCACTCCTAGAAATCGCTGTGTTCGGATCAATGATGGCCTTGTTGTAAATGCGTCTAGTTAGCTATAGCGGGATTTAAGCGAATAGTGCTGACTGGGAAGTACAGTCATATTTGCTTCATTGCCCCTTGCCGGCATAACAAGTGACAAAAACACATGATGTAAAAAAAAGCAATTTTTAAACTTTTCTTAAACACGCACCGAAAGTTTGCCCACTACTAATTTTCACCCAATTTTTTCTTGGTTTTAGGTGGGCTATCCCCCAAGAGTTTACGGTAGTACTACTAATGGCAAGGGTGCCAATGTCACGTGGTACACGTTCTTCCTTATAAGTCTAGGGAGAACTTATATTTTTATTTTCAATTTTGAACATTAGAAAATATAGCAAAAATTAACTCCCTATTTCGGAGAATTGGGAATCTAGCAAAAATAAACTCCGTTAAAGTCCAACTATTGGGCACTAAATAAATTCCAAAAAACACCCCCAGAATTTCGCGAGAAATAAACTCCGAAAACACGCAATCCTAGCCATAAAAAAAGACAAAAATATTCAAGATTGAAGTACCTTGTAAAGTTTCGATACTATATCTATAATTGCTGCAACTTTTGGTTTGGGTTTACTTACCGTACGCTTCAGCATATAACCTCCTGAGATGTCAAGGTGAACAATGTTATCATCGTCAAAGGGTTCTTCATCCAGTGGACAAGTACTACCTCGCCTCTGGGACTCCTCGTGACATTCCAAGCAGAGCGTGTGCTCACAGGGCAATCTGAGAACATTTCTCGACACCAGGCCACACAGGGAGCATGCATTGTGTGCAGCGGAGGACTCTTCGAAGTACAGGGGCCTCCAATCCAGAGTGTCCGAGAATCCGGATATGAAGATGGGCCTCATCTTCAAAAGGTCAAGATATCCAGTCACAGTTGTTTTTTGCCCGACGACTGGAAGTAACCTGGAAAATGAAGGGACCTTGACCTTAGAACCAATAGGGCCTACTGCGCGGGGAAATGGTGGGAACGCCCCCGACATGCAGCTCGTGCATGGACCTCCAACATGGGGTCAGTATAGATAACCTTAATGGGGCTCCAAGGGCCTTGAGACAACACGGAAGAAGTGCATGAAGAACGGGTGACCTCCATGGTGGAATGGGTCTTTACCCCACCTTCCAGATAAACAAGGCAACACTGTACGCACGGTTGTGTATTTTATTCTCGAATCTGGCTTAGAAATGCACATATCCATCCCCGCACCCCCATATCGGGAAACTAGGGCTGCCATGAACTCCTTCCCCTACCTCCATCCCCCTAAGAAAAAACGTTTTTAGTACTACTACTTGATAATATTCTGAGAGAGTGAAAATGGTGTAATACAATATGTTGTAATTACCGGAACCGCACACAGCACAACTTTATTGTCGACTATATTATAGGTGTTTGATACAAAATATATTTTGGCATAGTGTAAGGAAGCTAAGGTTTGAACATGATATATGGCCGAAAACAATCGGTTGCAAAATTATATTTTAAATCTCAGGCCGGCCTATCGTTGTAATTTCTTCTTGCTCCCATAACGACGCATGCAGCTCCCAAAGAATATCGCACACTGTATTGAGAGGCACGACAGGTAACCTGCTGCTTGATAAAAGGGCTTCACTGCCCTATCATGACTGTATAAGAATTCACGGGCGGCCATAGCTGTGTGCGCGACTGCTGAGCGCGTGTTGATGGCTATAGCTTCCAGGGTTCTTTTGCAACGTGCATTCCACACCGTCAAAATGGCCGGTCTTAGCAGCGTATTAATGGGGGCTCGTTCTGAGCATGCGCTCTAGACACCACCCAAAAATACTGCGCCCAGTGAATACTCCTTATACACATAGCTTTTGCAGTTCAGCGACGCATCGAACAGACACTGCGAAAGTACAAACAAACATAATGGTCAATGTGTTGTGCGCGAGCGAGGGTTGTGCGGCGACCTGACTGCGAACGCGCGGGGATGGATGATGCTGGTGATCGCGTGACGGATGGAGTGCTGCCGGGCCAGCAAAAAGAAAGCGAAGAAAGTGGCGGTGACGACAGCGGTGTGGCCTGGAGCTTTAGAAGAGACAAGGAGAAGAAGAAGAAGACGAAGTGAGGTGTGTGACGACGGAGCTCGGAAAAAAAGCCGGTGGCGGTGTGCGAGGTTGACGGCCGTGGTTCCCGGGCTTGAAGCAAAATTCGTCGGGCGCCCAGACCGGGAGTTCCAGGTTTCCTGCAAACCCCCCTGCGCCATCCCACTAGCCTGCCCCTATACCGAGACGGATGGAGAACGCACCAAGGCATCGCTGGCGTCCAGTCCAGGACGGCGTTCGTTCCCGCACGTCAGCATCGAGCTCCCTCATCAGAAGGCGCCTTCACCTCACAAGGACTGATCAGCGCGGAACCTCATCTCCAGCAACCACTCCCCGGTGATCACTCTTTGGGAACTTCTACAGCGTATGTATTGTGTGCCTTCATCGCATCCTTTCATTTTTTTTATTTCATTATAGTGCGTTGTTCGTTGTGAAAAAAATGACTTCGCCTTTTCTAACAATTGGAACCAGTTCTTAGTGGTGAAACACTCGAAGACTAGAACCATGAAAACAACAGTTATCATCCCCATTTTTAGTCTCGTGCCTCATAATATTTAGGTCACTCATTATCATATCTTCCATCAGTAATTATTTGAATAGGTCATGGAGTGGACACTGATTTATAGAAAAGCCGAATTTTTTGTTTTCCCCCATACTTTTTTTTGTGGGTTCTCACAAATGTGTTTTCTGCCTGAAAATTATTTTTCGCCTATTTTTGAGCAGAGGTATTTACGCCATCTTTCTCACTTGGTTTCTGTATTTCTTAGTGTTGTGACTTTGTTCTACCCCAGTTTCAGGGTTTAATATCATGTTCGTAATTATTGTTACTGTTTTTACTCCCGATCACTTTTTAGTACGTCATTTTTTCGCCTTTAGCGTGTCCGACTAAGAGCTACTGTATCGTCCAGATAGTATCCCCCTTCAATGGGTTATCCTTTTTCGTGCGAGGAGATCGTTATGTGTTTGTTTTTAGCCTCACATTGTTAGGCAAAAGAGAAAACTGTTACCGATGCTATTTGAAAACTAAAGGTAGGTCGTTTGCCTTTTTCTTACCTTCTTTTTCTTTCTGAAACTGACTGATATCTGGTAGATCAAAATGTTTTAAGGCACTAAATTCTGGAAAACCTTGACGGCTGTCTGTGTAATGAATACCTACACTGCTAGCAAGTCCCGTGTATTTGGTGAATATTTGGGGTGAAAAACATGCTATTTACACAAATTACCATAAATTTACACGTTGAGTAACGGATAATTCGTTCAAAAATCATGCGAGGTTGTAAAAAACGTGTTTTCGTTCGGTCATACACGCATAACCGTGTAGCCGACCTCGAAAACACGCACCACCGCCGGCGACGACCGCAGCATTGCCGGCTACCGAAGCACCGGAACGCTTGGGGACACACCTAGAAAGGACCGTGGAGTCAAATTCCGCGGAAAGGAACATGTCTCGGAGACAGATAAGCACCAAAAGCAATTACGCCATGTCGCGAGACGGGGCGAACCCCGCGCTTACCGTGCGTGCTGGCTGCCATTGTTTGTGGTCGACAATGGCAATGCGGCTTCCCTTATGTCGCCCTTGTTTGTGTTTATATTAGGGGTCTTGATAATTGTTTATCACACACCAAAAATAAAGTTAGGCGTATAATTACTCGTTCTAAACAGTTACAATGGCTATAAAAAGCGTGCCATTGATCTGAACACGCGACATTGCAGTTGGTTTCGTTTTGGCTTCAACCCTTCCAACTGCAAGCGAAGGTGCCGCCGCTTCCCATGCATCCTCCTCAGAATTTACGGCGCTCCGTGGTGTCCAGTGTTGCTGCATCTGTATTTCATCTTTAAGTTAGAGCTGACAGAGAAAATTTGGCCACGGCGTAACGCCGATGTAAGCTGGAAGCTAGAACCGGTTTGCTTTCGTTGTTTTTTATTTGGTCGGAGAAAATCTGGCAACAACGCACGTTTAACATGGCGCCGGTATTGCCGGTATTCTTTTGGTTGGACAAGAAGGTTGGAAGGTGCTCGGTTTGCGAGCACATGTAGCGAAGACGTGACCGGAGACGTGCCCCTGTAATGTTCCCGGACGACGGAAAGCATCATTCGCAATCGTCGTGTGTGCTTGGAAAGTGAAGGGTGTCACAGGGTCCACGAGTGCGCAACCACAAGCCAAGGGTCACGACAGCGCTGCTTTTACTTCGGCGATCTCGTTCTGTTTGGTGCAACGCGGCGATGCGACAAAGAGCTGAAGTGTCCGTGGTGTGTGGTGCGGTGCTTGGAGGTAAAAGCCACACTAACACGGAGCGCGAATTGGTTGCTGTGGGTTTAGTCCGTCGTAATCAGCTGATCCGGTCCAGCTGGTCCGGGAGGACGCAGCAAGCGTTTTTAAAAGTAAATCTTCCCTCGTTCTGTTTCAAAATGTGGAAGTATACCGACGCATACCGTGAGTAAAAAGCTGTGGGCGTTTTCAACAAAATTACGTCGTTTAAATTGAACAATGGACTCCGGATTGTTGTCCTAGATCTGCCGTTTTTATGCTTCGTGTTGGACTGCGTTTGCACAGCGACGCACACAGCTCGAGTAGATGACTCGGTCCTGCAAACGACCGGTAACAGAATTTCAGGGAAACTTAAGTCACCACTGATATTTTCCTTTAAATCTCGTGCGAGTTTGTTGCGCTCATTATGCGGTGTGAATAAATTGGGGCAAGATTTCCTACCTGCCCACAGATGCATGAACTGAGACCATTTTTTGCGTGGTGAACATAGTGCTTTTTCTTTGTTTTGGAAAGGCGCTGGTGCATTTACTATGGTACAATCACTTGAGAGTTGAGAAATTGGAGAGAGCGAGCAAGCTTTCCCAACTTTGTCTGTTTTCTATGGCACTGCCCTGTTTCAGTTTCAGTAGGCATATCTAAAAGCGGGTACAAACTGCTCTAAAGCAGGTAAAAAACAGAAGAAGCTTAGGACGGTGCGGACTCCGTGTTTCGCGTTTTTCGTAAGGTGACTGGGTAAATGCTTTTGCAAGGTATGCGGAGTATGCAAGCGATTTTGTTATGCCTGTCGTTTGCGTCTCTCCAGTAAAACGAATAAGATGATCTACAAAGGCGCAATCACAAGCCAAGATTTACGATAGCAGTGCGTTTGCTTCGGTGGTCCGTGTAGTTGTATTTTACTCTGCTCTCTGCAACACCGTGCCATGACGAAGAGCTGGGACGGTCACGGTTAGTGCTGGCCTCCCCGTTGACAGAAACCCGCATCGCCCGCGTCGGCACCGAGTGCGCTTGGGCTGTTGATGCTCACAAGCCACGAATGCTTTCATCCGTGGCTTGTTGCCAGCTGATCCTGCTGCTAAACGGTGAGGAAGCGGCGATAGTGACCTCTGAAGTGAATGTAGATCCCCGTTCATTCAGTTATTCGGTGTCAAAGTGTGGAAGATGTCCAACGTGTACTGAGGGCGGGAACTACGAGCGTTTTGCCTTGCTTTTATAACCGGAACCAGAGCAACGAGATAACTGCCTTGCGTACCTAAAAATGACGGAAGCAAAACGTTTCAACAGGTCGAATACGTCACCGGGGATGTAGGCGAGACGGTGTACACTGTTAAAACGCTTGCAGTATCCACGAGTGGTACCAGGAAAGCGACGTCAGCAGAGAAGGAGCTCGCCATGCAGCATAATGCAGTGCTACGGGCCCGTGTATATTCAAAGTTCGGAATGGTAACAGCGTGGCAGTATAAAAAACAAAATGACGCATTAGCGCCCCGCACTAGTGATCACGAATAACACCGGCCACGAACTCCCGAGCCCCACCGCTCCACTCAACACCGACACGACAGACGACAACAAACTGCATCAACACGACCCAAAGGTGAAGGCGTCTGCTCCTGTACTGCAACTAGCGGAAGTGAAGTGTTGAGCACATGTCCTTCACAAGAATATATAAAAAAATGCTTTGCGCAAGCATCATTTCCGTTTATTATTAATTATACAATGATAAAATCTTAATAATTAAAAAAAAATCTGATTCAAGCTAGTCGGACTGCTCATAACACTGGTCTAGCATAAAAATAACAAAAATTTGAATTTCTTCATGACCGGTTTAGGATTTATTGTCAATACATCGTTATCTTTCGCAACGGACTAACATTATAGATTTTGCCTCCATACTTTTTAAATGCAAAGAGTTCTTACATACGGCTGTCCATTGCGCCGTGTTTTGTGTCTTCTTCTATAAATCTGTAACGGTCAGCGACTAAATAGCTCACCCGCACATGCCAAGCTTATATACGCCGCGGGGAGAGAGCATGTTAAGTAGGAAGTGTCGGGCGCAGTGTCGGGTGTTGTGTGTGTGTATATGTCGGTGATGTGTAATGCGTGGTATTGGTGCTGTGTGTGATGTATGTAAGGGTTGTGTCTACTTGTGATCAGTCGTAGGCTCGTAGCATATTAACAAACTTTTTTATAGACTGCTAGAAATCCCGCTAGGTGGCGGAAGTTACCGCCCGATTTCAAATAGTTTGCTCGAGTTATTTGTCCATTTAAGTTCGCTTTTCTGTCTAGCGGCTCGATCGTAGCTACCGTCGCCGCCGACCGCCGACGACGCACGTACGTATTTTTGCGCGTAGCTACGTCCGCCGCTTGGAGACTGTTTAGTGTGTATAAAAGACATCGAAGGAGAACAAACGCCGTCCTGTGTGCTTTCCATTCAGCCGAAAGGCGCGCGGCTTGCTGGGCTCGTCCCTCGCCTGTTCTCGGCTGCTGGCCGCCATGTTTTATGAGCACGCTCAGCCAACACGCTGAACCGTGCTTAGCGGAAGAAAAACACGGTGTATCGTGTTAAGTTTACACAGCACCTCATGTGTAGACGAAAAACACAGATGGCTGCGTGTAAAACAAACACGTTTCGACGTGTCCGCTGTGGGACAACGGTTTACACGTATGGGCGTGTTATTTTTGCTAACAGTGTAGGTTGACTGGATGCAAGGGAAGTCGGTTAGTTTTATCATGATAAAACATTAGGTATGTTCGAATCGGCCAGAAAGTTCTTATTTAGTTCTGTCCGAGTTCAAAGGAAAGCAGGAGTCGTGCAGCGGCGGCGCAGAACCAGTGCAGCCGCCGCGCTAGGACTGGCGCTGTGATCGGCTTTCCGAGCGAAAGCGCAGGGTGTCGTCTGCATCTGTTGGCTCTTGTTTCTCCACGCCACGTTGTATGCTACATTTAATTAGTCGCGGTTTGATGAGACCATTCGTGTTTTCTTATTTTTAAAGTATAATAACCGAATCTTGTCTGTGAATATTTTTTTTTTCGAGTGTACTAAAAACGTTTTCTGCACGAAATGTTTCTGTCAGCAGTTTTAATGGACGTTCGGTTCCGGTAGTTTCCGTAAGCGTTCGTGTCCTTCACATTCATTTAGTCAATAGTGTGTTCACTCCAAGTCTCTCGAATTTCGCATTCTGACGATAGGCTCGCGGCATCAGGATGATTCTGCGTCGGGAGTCACTGGCGGCAGCGCGCGGTCGGTAGCGATCATCTCGAAGACAAAGGCCTGACGATAGCGTTTTGGCCAAGAGAGTTATAGACCGTAACTTTGGCGTCAAGCTGAAGCGTGTATTGTGATTTTCAAGAAAGACCAGCGTGGAACTACCAAGCCAATGCCGATTCTCGGCGTTTTTCTCTGGCCCGTTAGTGGGCGTCCACAGATACCAGCGGACAAAACATGCAGTATTATGCTCAGCTAGGGGCATGAGAGGGCCAATGTACTAAATCTCAGACCTCTACAATGTATCGGAGTCGTCAGTATGCATCCAAGAGCAACTGAAGTGGGAACTATCGCGAGTGCAATACTTTTCCCGTGTCTGTAACGAAGAATATCAACACTTTGAATCTCCACATAGCCTCAAAACGAAACAATTTACGTGAGCCAATATTTCAACACTTACCACAGGGAGCCAAACCTACACGAGCAGGTGCCTAAAACTGTTTCAGAATATCATAACCAATCAAATTCCTACCCTCGGTTATAATCTAAATTCCGCTTCCACCGCGGGTACGTTATTATCATAAATGAGAGAAACGCAACCTCCATATCGGCGTTATTGTTACACATCGCAGACATTTAAGCAACAGCTGCGAAAAATGGCATCATGAGCAGAGACCACGGTGGCAGAGACGGACGAGGAGTGTCGTCTGCTATCGTCGTCTGCTATCGTCGTCAGCTGTCGTCGTCTGCTATCGTCGTCTGCTATCGTCGTCTGCTATCGTCGTCTGCTCTTGTCGTATGCTTCTGCACCGACGCTGAACTGTCTCCTGAGCCGATGCAAGATATTGAGGAACTGCAGGTATGAACTCATTCAGAACTGAGATGAATCGAACGCGCCAGTGCAGCGGCCGTACAACTTCCGGTTGAATCGAATGCACCAGTTCCTGCACTGCTGAACTAGTTCAGCCGGTTCAGGTGAATCGAACAGACCTATTGTTAAGACAATTTCCCATTCACTGTTAAGCCTAGTTCACATGCAGCGGTTTTGGCCCTAAAGCGGCGCGATTTCTGCCGCCGCGGCGCTCGTGCCACTGAATTGCTGGTGCTGGCCAGAGCGCCGCGACGGCATAAATCGCGCCGCTCCAGGGCCAAAACCGCTGCGTGTGAACTAGGCTTTAGGCTGAGACTTGAAGCTTCGCCTTCAGCGCGAGCTCGCTGGCTTCCGCAGTGCTTTGGTTGCGCGTGCCTGCGCGTTCCCACGTGTGTTAGCAAGGGCTGGAAGCTCGCGCTGAAGGCAAAGCTTCTAGTCTCAACTTGAGAGTGAACGGAAGATAAGTTTGGACTCTCGCTCGCCGCAAACTTAGAAATCTGTTTTCTTGAGATTCATAGACAATGCCGATTGATTTCGCTTCGAGTAAGCCAGCCCTAATTAGTGGGCAATGATGTAGGAATGTTGCATCAAAGTGACCTACAAGTTTAACATAGTATGGGATGGAGCGGAAACAGTGCCCTGAAATGAGATTTGCTGGTTGTGATGCCCTTCTATAATAATAATAATAATAATAATAATATGTTTTATTTTCCGTCAAAAGTGTATAACGGAGGGAGACCGAGGAAAAAAGCTGCAAGATGCAGCTTGACAGGTCCTCGGCCCCCCATCCTTACATTTGGCAGCAGTGGCACAAAAAACAAAATAAAAAAATACAAAAAAATTCATGTAAAAGAATGTTCACAGAAAAAGAATACATACACGCAAAGCACAGTTCAAATCAAGAAAGTAAGGTAATATTTATGTTAGTATTGTCTAAAAGGTAAATATCATACATTTGCTACACAGTCATATTAGAAGAAAAGAATGCTCGAAGGTCTTTAAATGACATGGTATGAGGGTTGATGTTTTCGGTGTGGAGAAGGTTAAGTAGTCTAGGTAGTGTACATGATGTCATTTGCTCGCCATATGTTGTTTTGTATTTTTGTAGCATCCAGTACTCCGTGTTACGGGTGGGATATGCGGTCACTCTTGCTGTTAGGGACACAAGTTCCAGAAATTTATGAGCATTTTTTTCTACATGTGATTTATAGGTTATACACAGTCAATATTGATAGAGACACATTGCAGGCATCAGACTCAGGCTTTTAAAAAGAGGCTTATTCTCTTTTAATGTGAAAGAATTAACTGTCTTATGGAGCGAGCCGACGTCATCAGCTTTGAAACCATGCAAAATGGCACCTTAATTAAACCACGCGCAAACCTAACCAACGGCACCTTTTACACTTCGGTCCCATTGGCTGACGCGCGTAGACGAGGCTCCCATTGGCCACTGCGCGTTAGTTTGTGTGATGTCATTCTGACTGTGTTATGGCACTGTTGCGTGATCACTGATCACCGGGTTCGCTCGCCTCTTATCTATTGTACGGCGCGTGGCAATATATACGGCGCATGGATTAAACCAGTGGTTCTCAAATAGGGGTCTGCGGACACCTTAGGGTCCGCGAAGGCATTCTAGGGATCCGCGAATCCCTGCTTCATCAGTCAAGCCCAGCAATAAAAGTTGTCTTTTTTCAGGTCCAGAAGAAATCTTTCAGTTTTTGGGCGAGTTTTCTTGTATGTCAATAAAAGAGGTCTACTTCACACTATCCCTTAGTTATATTCCTTAGTTATATCCATTTATTAAATCAATATTATATTTAGCCTATACCTTTCCTCTCTTCTGACCACGAACGGGGTCCTCCATCATCTCCGCCGATCCACAAGGGGTCCGCGAAACATAGATGGTTGAGAACCACTGGATTAAACCAAGGGGTTTGTTCTGCTGGGAACTACGTTGCTGTCTGTTTCTTGCTCACCCCACTAGGCACACGACAGTTTGAACGATCGCTCACTCTATGGCGCTGCGTGTCCGCGAGGCAGGGGTTCCACCGTTCTACGCCCAAGGTCAGCGTGTTGTTCTTCGCAGATTAGAGAAGGGAGCGAAGAGCGGCGTGCGTGCTTTCGCATTACAGCTCATAAGAAGTGTTTAGAATACCTCAAGCCTTTCTTTTTTTAATGAAATGCACATTTCACACTTGTTGATTTATGAAAAGTAGTAGTCTTCATGCCTTAGAAAAGGAAAACACAGAGTTAGTCTTAATAATTGAAACATACACACTACTTCAGGCATCTAAAGCTCTTTCAAGACAGAAAACCGCGTATGTCCAGCCTACAAGGTTGCAACTTCGAAATAGTATACTCTTAACACAGCTGATCACCACTGTACGGTGAAGTTTGTCGGTAGTACAGGGTGTCCAAAAAAAATTTCCGTCTTTTTTTTTTTTCCTAGCAAAAAGAATCTAGGCATCGCCGAAGGGTCATTCTCCAACCAAAGATAGTAAGTAGTACTAGAGGTTCGAACGAGATGCCAAAGTTTCAGCACGAACCGATGTCTTATTCAAAGGTTATAAGTGATTTTCTGAAAAGTTCAATGGAAAAATGGCAGCCGACGGAGCTCCTAAATACATGGAGCTCTATGGCGCCAGAAACTGAAAAAGGGCAGAAGATGGGCCCCATTTTCCCATTGAATTTTTCATAAAGTCACGTATAACCTTGAATAAGATATCGGAGCGGGCTGTGCGGAGAATGAGCGTTCTGCGATGCATAGTTTTTTTTTTTTTTTTTTACGCTGAAAAAAAAAAACAAGCAAAAAGCTTGTAATATTTTTTGAACACCCTGTACAATCAGTACTATCCTGTTTTTTACTAAATATGAAAAATTAAACACAAGAACACCAATGCCGCGCAGAAGCCATAAAAAGCAATAGGCTAATCTTTGGTTGTTATAGGTATACCCCGTCTGTCAACGAGCGAAGAGCAGTCTGATAAAATATTAAGTGGAAAACAATTCTGTCAACGAGCGAAGAGCAGTCGGATAAAATATTAAGGGGAAAACAATTCTCTGGGCCAGGACCCTTTCCAGAAGTCCTCGCCAACGCCTGTCCGCCATTGCTTGATCAGATGTTCCCAGAAAGCACTGGACACGAGGACTGCGCCCACATTAGGCGAGGAGTCGGATCCATTCACGCGCTTTGTGTCTAAGAAATGTCGACCTCCAATGTTGCTCAATGTACTTTTGTATAGGGTCTATTCATTCAGTCACTGTCAGTAGCGCCTCTCAACCTGTAGCGGATTTGTATATTTCCCGCAATGTGCAAGTTAAAAAATATATATATATATATATTTACCCCCCCTTTCCCTTCCCCTCCCCCCCTTTTTCGGTCAAAAACAAAATTTACTAAAATCGTGTCTCGCGTCGTTCCTTAGGACATAACGGATATAGTGATCGGAAACTACCTCTTTTTTGCATTGCCCACGTAAGTAGACCTTAACTTCTTTCTCCTGTTTTTGATGTACCTTTCTCTGTCGGTGCATCGCATAGGACTGCGTCCACTTATGTACATTTTTGTTTTTGAAGTGTGAACCGTATTTTTGTTAATTTAGGCTGCATCAACAGTTACAACAAAATAGGGACGGTAAAGCTCCCGCCGCCGCCCTGCTCTTTTCTTTTGGCTGTCCGAAGGCGGCGTGAAGCGTGGTGGCGTAGGCTGCAGCGACTCTGCCGACCGTACAAAGAGGGGCGACATTTACAAATATATATCAATTTTTTTTTTTCAAACAGCCCTTTATAGGGAGGTGCGGCTTATAAACCTATCAGTTGCTCCAACTGATAGGCCGAAGAATACTGTAGTTTCAGGCAAATCGTTTTTTACAAGACATAAAATACTTCGAACTACGTACGACTCTACGTACGTGGAGTACATACCTGCGACCTTGGGATCCGCAAAGCCAGGACGTTGAGATAGAACTGACACCCACTGCAGCTCACCTTTATCTCATGCACTGGCTGCGTTCCCGCAGTTATTTTTGTAAGCAGCGATATCAGAAAAGTGGAAAGTCGCGTGATGCGGCCCATACGTCTGATTTATCACCTGCTTGTTCTTTAGTAATCTATATCCGTTTTTATGCCGCTACATTTATCTTCACATCTTCTAAAAACATCTCCGAGAACTATTGTACTGTTATACTAAAAGAAAAAGCTCCAAAGGTAAATATCTCAAAGCACGTTGACTAAACGCCAACGCGACAGCTCCCGCTGTCAATCACTGCACATTTAGAGTGGTCGTTTGCAAACATTTGTGTAATTTTTAAAAAGCTTTTCTTTTCAAACGTCTATCGAGCAACATCGATGGTCGCCATTTCTTGGGCACAAAGCGCCTGATTGGATCCGAATCTTCACCAAACGCTGACGCTGCCCTCCTGTCCAATACGGGTGTTGTATAGTTTCTGGCCTGGGTGGAACCCAAAAAAAAGGGTCCCTCCCCTCAAAAGGGATTAGAGGGGATTATTTCCCTGGACTGCCGCCCCTGGGAAGGGATTAGCATGGATTATGCTCGGACCACTTCTTTGCATAAACCCGAGGCAATCGTCGCGCTCTGATAGGACGTTCGACGCGGAGCTTTGTTAGACGCCTAAGATTATATTAGAGAGAAAGGGAAGTGCACGCGTGGATAGACTGAGTGACGGGGGGCCATGGGGTCTTCAAGAAAGCCGGGTGGCCACATGGTGGATACGCTGGAAAGGCGGCTTGTCTTGTTTTGGATCGGCAGGACCACTTTGCTACTTCGAGCAGCGAACGGCCGCTAAATTAACCGCTGATGCTACCGTGAGCTAGGATCGCCTCATAACGACTCCGTGAAACTTGGATTGTCTTGGATTGGCAGAAACACTCTGCTACTTCGAGCAGCGAGCGGCCGCGAAATTAACCGCTGATGCCGAGTGGTTTTTGTGACGACTCGTCAATGTCTCTTCAACCTGCAAAATGCGGTTTGTTTGCTTCGCTTTTCTACGAGCGTACCGATTTTGCGAAGCAAGGTTCGTTTCTCGGGCTTTGCGTAATCAGGATAAATCGTGTTCTTTTCAATACGCGTCGAGTACGTTGCACCGACTCACCCGTGAACCGCGCGCCCGAAAACCACGGGAGGCAATGTAACCGAACGCCTCGCGGACCCCAGAACCGCGCGAGACGGCAGAGCCCGCCGAGGAGCCTCTTTGCTCTCCTACTTCTGCGTGTTTTCTTGTACTATGTCGACTTTGCGGAGTAAGAAAAACGAGGGGAAAATAAAAGTGAAGGGCAACCACACGCGCGTCTCTTCGTTTTATTATTTGTGTCCCCGTCTCGGATTAAAAATGAGTCGTTCTCCCTCTATACTCCGTTTCAGCTTATATTGTACCGCAGAGAAGGCCAGAAGCGCGAGCTCGTAGCGTTGGCAGCTGCCCTTGTTGCACGAGAGCTTGTGCCGTCGAGATGTGTCCTAGAGCAAGGAGCTCGCGCTTGTAGCCATTCCTGCGGTACAACACTAGGTGAAACAGAGTATAGCCCGCGTTTTATCCACGAGTTTCTGACGTGTAAGCAACACAACTCTTCACACTGCTTTTATTTGTTATTTTTTTTTTTCGCTGCGGATTTTTTAAATTTTTATTCGTGCCTGGTTCTGCTACTCTTCTGCTCACGCAATAACGTGTTCCAGTAGCCTGAAGCAAGTCACTCCTATTCTTCACCGTTGAAATATTTTTGGCTGTACAACAGTAATGTGTGCACACTGAAAAGTAACTTCTTGCTGCAATGTTACCAGCACAAATATTACTTACCGATGAGTGCCCAGGACAGCTTAAGAGACATTAGTGCACCCTTCAATGGTTCAAACCACTACTTCATGCACCACACAGGTGACTGTGGCATAGTGACAAGCACAACCAGGGTGCTTGCTGTTTAATGTCGGAAACACTTTGGAAAATGCAGTTACCACATGACCCTGAAGTTCTAGAGAATCTTAAACCTTGGTGCCATGCAAAATAACTAAGCTAAAGAAACCGCCAAGGAAGAGTCACAATAGGTGCAACCCACAGGTTCTCATGACTCCACATACCGGGCCGGCCAGCTGTGGATCAGCGAGCAGGTGTCGTAGAGCAGCTGCCACTGCGAGCGGTGCAGTGTCTCATAAGAAGAAACGGTTGCTGGAGAAAGCTCTCATGAATGCAAAGTCTGTGGTGAACTTGGAGTAGTGATGGTGATCCTGAAACAAAAAGGATTCAAGCCAAGCCTGTTCCTGTGCTCCATGACGTATGGCGTCCTCCCCTTACCAGAATTCCTGGCTGTTATTTTCCTTCCTTACGTGTGCGTGCCCCCATCAGCAGCAATAGTAATAATTGCACGTTGCTTCAACAGGACGTGCTGATTTGGGGGGCTTGGTGGCAGAGTGTGTTAGCACACTGCAGCTCGCAGTGTGTGGAGCGAAAACTTGCACTGATCGCCCCTGCCCGTTTTGACCTGGATGAGCACTGCACCTACACATGGGCGTGTATTACTGCTATATGATTCATCTTAAAGACTTCGGGCTATCGGTTGTACCGCACTTAGAGCGTGACAAAGTGTCACCATGCGCTGCCAGACCGACCTTCCTTCTTCTCGACAAATAATGTCCAATTTTCTTTGTTCCTGTAATTTGGCAGTCGAGTAAAAGAAAGAAAAAACTACTTTTGTGTGTGATGGGAAACGTATAACCCTCTCCATATACCAGGTTTACCTACAGCCACCTGAAAACATTGCACCTCTTCAAGTGTGAAAGAGGGTAGGCCTGCACGCAATCCACTACACTCTGTTTCACATTAATTTGGGAAACTGTAGAAACTGCGGCCTCTGTGCAGGCCGTAGGAGTCTGCTGTGAAATTAAGACACTTGGGAAGAACGTACCCCATGTGCCTAAAGACATTAGATGGTTTCAAAAAGGCATTCATACTTTCAGTCGGCTTGCAAACTGTAGCAAGAATGTTGGTTTGTACCATAGAAGTTTCAATTGCCCCTCCTTGAACTACTAGGAAAATGACTTCAAATTCACAATAGTGCTGAACGCAACTAAAACACATGGAAGAACAGTGGCCGAGTCGGCTAGCACGTCTCAGCTCTGGGCATGCGGAGCGAAAGCTCGCGCTGCAGAACCCGGGATCGTGGGCTAAATCCCAGCATTTGCTCATTTCGATCTGGACGAGGATCATACCAGTACGCGTTTGTGTAATCACTACTACATGATGCACGTTAAAGATCCCAGGCTTTCGGTCCTACTGCACTGGCTAAATTCCTCATCTACAGCGACAAGCTTGGCATCATTCGAGGCAGGCCGACCTTTCGCTGTCTAAACATCCTCAACACAATGCTACTTTTTTTTAACTGAAACACGTACAAAAGGGAACATGCCTATGACCTTGTACAGTAATGCATTGAACTGTTTGCGAATGCTTGTGATACACAAACGGGCAAGAGGCAAGAACGAGAGCATGCACATTCACACTGTGGCAGCAAATACACCACAGCAGCCTCCTTTGCCATTGTTGCCATGGTGGATGGAAGAGCAGGGCAGCGAATGCCGATACGACTGAAAACATTGTAAAAGTTATTGCTTTGCTTTTAATAATAGTTTAAAAAAATTTAGATTAATAGCTTTTCAAAACAAAGCCACCTTAGCAGTACTTTTTGGAGAAGATGGAACAGTCTGCCGTGATGGTGAGGAAATGCTGCAGCCTTTGCCTTTTGCCAAGTTATGGAGAAACACAGTACATATCATTCCACTTGGAGAAAAGACGCACCTTTGAACCAGAGCGCTCAGATGGGACTTTTCCTTGGTGCGTCGTCTGCTTTGGAAAACGAGCTGTACAAAACATCCGTTAGCATGCAACACGGTTCCAAATCTCACATCTCGGCTATTTCAGGTGCAAATATGCAAATTTAGAAGTGTGAGTTAGCGTGCAATGCTATACTCAATGAAGAGATTAACAGGGCACAATCGCGCAACCATCTCCCGTGCAAACAAAACAGAAAACTGGAAACAAGCACATAAACAATGTGCATGGTCAATCTGCTATGGCAACAAAACAAAAAAACTTTACACCAATTTTGATCGGAACTCATTGAACACCCTAACAGCAGAGTCTGAAAAATGAAATAAAATAAAGCACTTGCCAACAGTGATTATGCATATTCGAGGCATTTCGTCGAAGAAAAACAAATCCGCCAGAAGCCCGGTGCTTGCTAAACCTTCGAGAAAAAAAAACCAAGGTTGCTTACATTATTGTTGATATTTGTGGCAGTGTTATACACCAACTTATGTTTACAAACAAACTGGAGCGCCCCTAGCAGACGCCACCGGCGCCGCGCATGTGCGATGGAGTGTGGGCAAGAAGCTCGCCGTCGCCCATAAACAAACCATTGAAATGCAATGTTGGCGTCGGTGCGAGTCCTCCTGCCCGTTTTCGCGTTTGAATTGTTGATTCTACGTCTTCCTGGCAATGCCCCGACTACTTGAGTGGCCTGAGCGAAATTACCGAGGCTTGTTGCACCAAAAAACTTTGCGTGAATAATGTGACATGCGGCGATTCATTCCGCACGAACGCCGCAGAATGTATGCTAAAGAGTGATTCGTATGATAAGATTTTGCTCGCAATTTTCAGTAGCGACGTCGCCCGGGCTGCAAAAGCACGAATCATAGCTGAAATGGTCGGCGTTAATACTGAAAATCGCTAGCACAATCAGACCAAGTGAACCAGGCATAACAAGTCAGTGACGCCCACTGGTAACAATGATCAACATCTCCTTGTACCTACTGTTTATATCGAGCCTCCTTACCAACCTTCAAACTTCAGTCTCTTGAGGCCTGCACTTATTGCAACTACCAAGCCAACGTTTGGTCTACGGGCCGGTGTCGTCTAAAAAGCAGACGACAAGCAGAAACGTTTGAAAGAGTACACAACAGTTCGAACGATAAGGCGACCGTTTAACTTGAGGACGCACTGAGCGTAGTCCGCAGGTGATTCATACAACTTGACGGTTTTATGGCGTTTATGTTCATCAAATAAATCTAATGACAAGTATCCGTGAATTCAACCCAGAGTGCTTCCCGCCCAAGCAATCGTGGTCCGACAGCGTCTGGTTTTCTTTTTTCACGGCTCATATCCACGTTCTTGGACGAACCGAGCACATGAAAACTGACCTTCAAAGCTTTCTCGACTCTTTTGGTACAGGCCCAGTCGTAGAGATTTGACGAGAAAGCAGGTTTTTGTCTGGTTCCTCTCAAAACAATGCAGGAATACACGCCTCACATGGGGTACTTTCGCACACAGCCCCAGACCGAAAGTGCGCCCGACACGCCACCACCGCGGTGCGACGTAACAGAGCTGAGTTTGTGTATACAGAAGAGAGGGGGGGGGGGGGGACATATAAGTCACATACCTGCCCTTTAGATGTGGCACATGTGACAGAACACTTGGTACGTTCAGAAATAAGTTGGATGTGATCAATTATATCCGTAAATAACAATCGCACATTTGTAATTCGAGTGGATGGCCATATTTTTTGTTTCAAACAACCCACCCTGCTGGCAGGCGCTCGACAAGTTGCAGTCGGAGAAGGGTTCATTTGTTACGTCGCTTGCTTCGTATCCCACAGACCACAGGCCACGCTACTTCCAAGCTGGCGCGATTATTGGCTTTGCCACTTGGCGATGCCAGCACGTCACTACTTGGCCCTCTGAGACGCCCCAGGACCGGCCATGACAGCCACGGCTTCGCAGTTGCGTTCAGGTGGACGCGCCATACTTGCATGGAGCGGCGCTGCTCTAGATTGGCGTTTATCTGGTGATCTCATTGCCTATGCTCCATCCCACAAGCTGTCTGCAGCAGGTGCAAAGGCACGAGCACGTTGCTTTCAAACGTGCCATTCTTGCGCAAGTGCTCATGCAAACAAAGCTCACTGCAGTCCTATGCCCCCGTGCCCTTGCCTTCGTCTTTGCTGTGCACACCGTGCGAGACCGAGTATAGTCGGCATCTATGGCTGGGATCAGTTAGGTTGTCTCTAGCTTCGTATGTAAGAATGATCGTGCATTTGCGTCAAGGATCGAGGGAACCAACTATGAGTTTTGCAAGGTATACCGTCGGAACCATATTAGCCTCTTGCGCAATAGGCGTAGTGGCCGGAGGCAGTGCTGCCAGTAGGTGAAATTTCTCTGGACGTAATAATGGAATACCTATGCTAGGTGATTAACGAATGAAAAGAGCAGCAGACAGCATACCAAACCCAAAATAGCCATTCATGTGCTGCGCAAACGAACAACATCACAGCGGCAGTAGGGAGGGGGCCGCTAGATGTTTAGTGCAGCCAACCACGGGGTACAGCTGAAAATGGCGAAATGCCTACACTTGGCTCGTGCCCTCTCCTTCGTTCGCCCTGCCGAATTCCGTGAAATTGCGCAGATGCACATAGCACTGCAATCGGACAACATGGCGCCACCCTGAAAGCCCCAAGTTGAATGATGTGTAGCCACTGACAGGTGTCACCACAAAAATAAGAGTTGCAGCTGCTTGCTTTGGCTTCAATGGTACAAGCTGTGCCAACAGCTCCATCGACCTACTTTGCACAGCTAATGCAACCAATGCTAGACAATGATACAATTAGATAGCCAAAGCGATGCAAGTGACAACACTCCTAAGCCCCATATTTATTGCTGTGGCAGACACATGGGCCATAGTCGCTTGCTGTGTTCGCTATAGTTAGTAATATCACCCGAACGGCAGCATGACCTTGCAGTTGTCCCATTTACAGCACAAGCTTTTTGCCTTCAAGAATGCTTTGGAATCTCGTAAGCTTGGAGCATGATGGGGCCAAGAGCCTGTGCAGCCAAAGCACAACGGAAGGTGACGAGCGGGTGCTGGAGGCCTGCCTGCTTGCCTACAGCGACACGGGACAGGTTTATGAATTTCCGAAAGGATGAGTTCACATGAAATTCACAACCGTTGCATTGAGAATATTGCATTATTTTTGTGTCTGGACGCAAGGGCAACATTTGAGACGCCACGCAGAGTGCTCGCTCATTGCCCGGCAACATCACCATGACTTTTGAGGCGGATCGCTCGCTTCCGAGCGGCAGGTCACAGCTGCTGTATTACATTGAATGGTGCCATCTACCCGAAGTCAATGAAAGTGTTCCCTCCCCGCTTCTCACTCAGCTGTTGGCCGGCGACTGACGAGCCTGACCTTCGACGCCCAAGTCGGTTTTCTCAGGTTTCCGCAATGTGCTCTCATGGCACATCATAAATCGAGCGACCCCGAAGGCGGTGTACAGCTGAGGAGCAGGACAACTGCCGTAGTTATTTGGCCGAAGTCCAAAAATCGTTTCATGGCCCCTTTAAAGAAAGGTTTTGTTACGCACCAGCAATCGAAAGGATACAAATGTTTAGATATGCCCAACTGCCTCGCATGACGATGCGTCCAGGAGCCGCCACTGAGAGCAGGGCCCGTTTGCTCGAAGCTCTGACCGCGGCTAAAGTTAGCCGCAGTACCTAGGAGAGGGATTTTGAAATCACGTGACTGGCTCGGTAGGGATGCGGGGAAACATGGGCGGCGCCCCAGCGAGTGAGCGCCGCTCGCTTTGGAAATAATATGTCGTTGTAGCGCGTTAGTCAGCAACGAACGGTGCAGGAGGCTTTTGCTTTGCCTTACCTCAATTAAACCGCAAAGCATGGGCAATGACATCGGCGCATTGTTCAGATAGTGTTTCGATTCTGGGCATTCCTAAGTCTAAATGAATGCGATAATTGTCGGCATGGCAACGTCTTTGGAAAGCGGATTGCCTTGACTCAATCGGCCGCGTATTGATAGCACACAAATGCAGACAGTGTCCCAACAGACTTTCTTCTCAATTATCCAAGCATCGCGAGGAGAACGCTGGAAGTGTAATTTTACGGTCCACACGCGCTGGCCTTCCTCTTATAAAAGATTCGAAGAAAAAAATCATAATAAGGCTTTAACGAATGCGCGTGCAAGGCAAAATTTGTTTTAAACTTTTTGCTTTAGAACGGTTACTACTGCAGACGCCAGCACGTGCGACGCGTGCAACTACAGTCGTAGCATGCACCTCGGTGCTTGGATAATTTAGAAAAAAGGTCTGTTGGGACGCTGTCTGCTTTTGTGTGCTATCAACAATCTGCTTTCCAAAGACGTTGCCATGCCGACAATTATCGCGTTCATTTAGGCTTAGGAATGCCCAGAATCGAAAGACTATCTAAAAAATGCGGCGATGTCATTGCCCATGCTTTGCGGCTTAAGTGAGGTAAAGCAACGCGAAAGCCTCCTGCACCATTCGCTGCTGACTAACGCGCTTGATATTGCAGCTACAACGACATACTAGTTCCAAAGCGAGCGGCGCTCACTCACTGGGGCACCACCATGTTTCCCCGCATTCCTACCGAGCCAGTCACGCGATTTAAAAAAATCCCTCTCCTAGGTACTGCGGCCGACTTTAGCCGCGTTTAGCGCTTCGAGCAAACGGGCCCAGAATGGTCGTCATCCCACAGGCGAGATAGGCTTGATGATTAGAAGATCACGGCCAGTCAATCCGGTTTTGGTGGCATGTCATCATGTACACAATTTTGCACTGCATACATGACTGATTGGATTGTTTTCGTCACTACACTGCTCATTAAAGAAATCAAATGGCTCCTCTCTCTTCTTAGTGCCAACTCACCGCAGGGAGGCTAACTTTACCCTGCCTAAACATCCATGAAACCAATATGACAGTTTTTTTTTTTGTGTTAGTGAATCAACACACCAGTCTGACCGGATTTCGCAAGCAACAAAAGTCTGGCTCCTCTAGGAGATGACGGTCATCCTTTTCGTGCTCACGGCTTTCATTGGTGGCTAATTGTACGCACTCAAAGATCTGTACACCTTTGATGACTCACATGTAACGAAACTTGTCTTAAAGGTTGGATATCAGGTGGTCGTGGATGTCCGTCAACTCGCAGCCACAGCTCACTGTCGTGGACATGTCACAGCTCCCATGCAGACCTCTAACATCATTTTAACTCTCCTTGCAACGGTAGTGCACACCCCAGCACAAGCACATCTGAGGAGCACTTTCAAGCACAGCACCTTCCACAGGGATATAAGGAAGGCACACAACCAAACACAGCAACAGATCACCTCGGTGACGGCTACGTTCCCTTCCTGGGAGAAACAGATTATCTGCAGGCAGTACGACAGGCACGCCCGTAAGAGACCGTGTTGGAATCCAGGCTTCATCACTTTGCTTAGTTTGAGAATCCAGAAAATGAACGAATGTGGACAAATGCAAAGTTTTGTTTTGCTCTTTGTATTTCCTTCAAATCCTCGTGGCTAGGAATCGCAGTGAAGAAAAAGAAAAGACGATAAAACTAGATGACGGGTAATATGCAGCCTCTTATCTTCAACGACGTCCGTCGTTCCGCTTTCGCTCCTCAATAGATTGCCGACAGCTTCCCCGGCGGCGACGCTCAGGCTTTCTGGACATGCGGGAAGTAAAACACTTGATCAAAGCAGGGCTCTCCGACAAGGCAGAGTCACATGTTCCATGCGAAAGGAACTTCACTTACTGGTGATTTTCTCGAATGCCGACATCACAGAGCGCTTTCAAAGCAACAAACACATACCTTTCGTGGTGTTAGACGGACAGCACGAACGCGCGCAGCCCCAACAAGCCGTCTCGACAACGCAAACGTTTGTTTCGTTGTGGGATATAACCACAGATTTAATAAAAGAGCATACCTCCGCTGGTACGATTTCAGCTACTAAATATGAGGACTCTGGTGTCCAGAGAAAGAAACGAACGAGAAGACGTTTCGAGCAAGAGTTATTTGAAGAAAGCGATTGCTATTTCTGCATTCTTAAATACTTCTTACTGTACTGCTATAGAGATTGCCTGGAAATGCTTGAAAGTTGACCATGGAGGTGGAAGTGAACGCACCGACTCACCTGGCAGAACTCGCAGAACAAAAGCCGCCATCTTGACATTCCGATTTGGATTTGGATTGGATCGATGGATGGATGCTAACGGCTGGTAACCATTGTTGCCAAGATGCTCGGTTTTTTTTTTTTTCTCTTTTTCTAAACGAAAATTTAATTTTAAAATATTTGTAAAGATTTTCCAGATTCGGCCGGGGAAATTTCTTATCTTACCGGTAGCCTGTTTAAAACATGTTGAAATGATTTGTGAAAATTCAAGTGAAAAGTAAATCAGATCATGGCTAACAACACCTCGCTTACGTTTAGGACTGTTGTCCTTGTGGTCTGGAGTTTGATCTTTCCTTCTGTTCGTTTTGAACGAAATGATGGGGCTGGATATGCCCGAAAAAAAAAAAAAAAGAAACAGTTTACGCAAGTTAACAAATAATCTAATGTTTTTTGTTTGTTTTTTTTTCCCCCGACATGTCGTCAAATTTCTTGGCCCTGGGATTTGGAAGATTCGTTAGGCCTAAGGATAGTTGACCCGTCGGTCATTGGGATAAAGGCTTAATATATGCCATATCAGCGGCGTCGGCATGTTTTCTGGTGGGCTAGCTTAAGCGGCTGAAGCCAAGGTGCCATGCTGGTTGCCGTACCGCGTCATTCAGGCAGTTGTGGAGTACGGGAGAATGGATTACGAGCGAACGCGTTTGTTTCATCGCGTCTCCCCACGTTTTGGAACATTCCCTTTGTTCCGACGTTTGCATGAATATGCATGGCACCCTTGGTTTGAGATAATTATGTGTGGTTGCGACAGCTTGTGCGCCGCTATATGTTTAGGTAGTTCTGTGACACCTGGTTCTGCAATATGCAATATGTGTATGGGCGCACGCCTTTCCTTCCTCACCTGCACACCGAACGGCACCACAAACTTTTAAGTGCAATAAAGTACTATCGCTATCGCTATCACTATCACTACTAGGAAGACTTGTCCCGGTGACTGTCGTCACTGTACGTCCCAGGAGTTTCCCCCGGAAATGAAATTAAGGGGAATGACTACATTTTTAGGGGTTTAGGGGAGGCATTGAGGATAAAGGAGTCGTTATGAATTAAGGGGGTGCCTTCGGAAAAACAAGGAGGAGTGGAGGGAAATCGCTGGCCTGTCCAATCACTCTGATCCAACGCAAGTGTGGTGTCTAAGCTATCGTTAAATGGCTCGCATATTTTATTTTGTTCTATGATAGCAAGACTCCCTTCACCAGCAAGCTTGCTAAAGCGAAGGCTACGGGCGCGAGATTGCGGCTTTCAAACTGCTTTTGCAGAACAAGCGCTCGCCCTGGATATTGATGTTCGATCGTAAGCGGTATTCTGTAGCTAAGTAGCAGCCATAACGGAAATCAGTCATACTTCATAAATGATTTATTTCTTCCGCTATGTATACACAGCGAATAATAATCACAACAAATCGTAAGTGGATTGTCCGTGGAGAGGTCTCCGCGTATAAGTCGCGCATAAAGCGCACAAATAGTAGATGGGTGCCCGCGTATACGTCGCACTGTGAGAAGTACTGGTGGTGTCCGCGTTTTGTAACTTGCCGTTTGTATTTTATTGCCGTTTTATAACTTGCCGTTTTTAAAATAAAAAACGGCAAGAAAATACAAAGGGCAAGTTATAAAACGCCGGGAACACCAGTACTTCTCGCTGTGCGACGTATACGCGGGCACCCATCTACTATTTGTGCGCTTTATGCGCGCCTAAAGGCCCGTTCACACTTGCGACTTGGGACAGTCGCTGGAGCGACTAGCGACAAGCGACTGGCGACCACCAGAGTTCACACCTGATTGAGCGACCGACGAGTCGCCAGGCTCGCTGCCAACTAATCAACACCTTTTCGAGCCGGCTGAAAGGTTTTTCAGATCAAAGGTGCCGGCAGGAAATAACAAGAAAACGTAATGGTGCTTCGGAAACCGTGATATTGTACGTACCTGCCACGCCGAAAATGTCGCCGATCTCGTTTTAGGCCTGCAGCTTTTTGCCCCGATCCTTGTGGTCGGGGTGCCGCTTATTGTAAAGAAACAAATAGTCTTTGACAGCATTAATCCGCGCAGAACTTCATGCCAGTGACCGTCGCCGTGCGCGCGTCGCTATTTCCCGCGGGTAGCAGTGCCGGATGTAAACAAACGCACACATCACTTCCGACGAGACGACGAGACTCTCTGATTGGCTCCGCCGTCCAGCGACTCGGTTTTGCGACTTGAGAAATCGGTCAGGGAGCGACTGCCCAAAATCGGTCGCTACCGACCTGTTTTGGTCGCTCCGCGACTAAAAAACAGTCGCTAGTCGCTGGTCGCTCCAGCGACCGTCGCAAGTGTGAACGGGCCTTTATACGCGGAGACCTCTCCACGGACAATCCACTTACGATTTGTTGTGATTATTATTCGCTGTGTATACATAGCGGAAGAAATAAATCATTTATGAAGTATGACTGATTTCCGTTATGGCTGCTACTTAGCTACAGAATACCGCTTACGATCGAACATCAATATCTAGGGCGAGCGCTTGTTCTGCAAAAGCAGTTTGAAAGCCGCAATCTCGCGCCCGTAGCCTTCGCTTTAGCAAGCTTGCTGGTGAAGGGAGTCTTGCTATGATAGAACAAAATAAAATATGCGAGCCATTTAACGATAGCTTAGACACCACACTTGCGTTGGATCAGAGTGATTGGACAGGCCAGCGATTTCCCTCCACTCCTCCTTGTTTTTCCGAAGGCACCCCCTTAATTCATAACGACTCCTTTATCCTCAATGCCTCCCCTAAACCCCTAAAAATGTAGTCATTCCCCTTAATTTCATTTCCGGGGGAAACTCCTGGGACGTACAGTGACGACAGTCACCGGGACAAGTCTTCCTAGTAGTGATAGTGATAGCGATAGCGATAGTACTTTATTGCACTTAAAAGTTTGTGGTGCCGTTCGGTGTGCAGGTGAGGAAGGAAAGGCGTGCGCCCATACACATATTGCATATTGCAGAACCAGGTGTCACAGAACTACCTAAACATATAGCGGCGCACAAGCTGTCGCAACCACACATAATTATCTCAAACCAAGGGTGCCATGCATATTCATGCAAACGTCGGAACAAAGGGAATGTTCCAAAACGTGGGGAGACGCGATGAAACAAACGCGTTCGCTCGTAATCCATTCTCCCGTACTCCACAACTGCCTGAATGACGCGGTACGGCAACCAGCATGGCACCTTGGCTTCAGCCGCTTAAGCTAGCCCACCAGAAAACATGCCGACGCCGCTGATATGGCATATATTAAGCCTTTATCCCAATGACCGACGGGTCAACTATCCTTAGGCCTAACGAATCTTCCAAATCCCAGGGCCAAGAAATTTGACGACATGTCGGGGGAAAAAAAAACAAACAAAAAACATTAGATTATTTGTTAACTTGCGTAAACTGTTTCTTTTTTTTTTTTTTTCGGGCATATCCAGCCCCATCATTTCGTTCAAAACGAACAGAAGGAAAGATCAAACTCCAGACCACAAGGACAACAGTCCTAAACGTAAGCGAGGTGTTGTTAGCCATGATCTGATTTACTTTTCACTTGAATTTTCACAAATCATTTCAACATGTTTTAAACAGGCTACCGGTAAGATAAGAAATTTCCCCGGCCGAATCTGGAAAATCTTTACAAATATTTTAAAATTAAATTTTCGTTTAGAAAAAGAGAAAAAAAAAAAAACCGAGCATCTTGGCAACAATGGTTACCAGCCGTTAGCATCCATCCATCGATCCAATCCAAATCCAAATCGGAATGTCAAGATGGCGGCTTTTGTTCTGCGAGTTCTGCCAGGTGAGTCGGTGCGTTCACTTCCACCTCCATGGTCAACTTTCAAGCATTTCCAGGCAATCTCTATAGCAGTACAGTAAGAAGTATTTAAGAATGCAGAAATAGCAATCGCTTTCTTCAAATAACTCTTGCTCGAAACGTCTTCTCGTTCGTTTCTTTCTCTGGACACCAGAGTCCTCATATTTAGTAGCTGAAATCGTACCAGCGGAGGTATGCTCTTTTATTAAATCTGTGGTTATATCCCACAACGAAACAAACGTTTGCGTTGTCGAGACGGCTTGTTGGGGCTGCGCGCGTTCGTGCTGTCCGTCTAACACCACGAAAGGTATGTGTTTGTTGCTTTGAAAGCGCTCTGTGATGTCGGCATTCGAGAAAATCACCAGTAAGTGAAGTTCCTTTCGCATGGAACATGTGACTCTGCCTTGTCGGAGAGCCCTGCTTTGATCAAGTGTTTTACTTCCCGCATGTCCAGAAAGCCTGAGCGTCGCCGCCGGGGAAGCTGTCGGCAATCTATTGAGGAGCGAAAGCGGAACGACGGACGTCGTTGAAGATAAGAGGCTGCATATTACCCGTCATCTAGTTTTATCGTCTTTTCTTTTTCTTCACTGCGATTCCTAGCCACGAGGATTTGAAGGAAATACAAAGAGCAAAACAAAACTTTGCATTTGTCCACATTCGTTCATTTTCTGGATTCTCAAACTAAGCAAAGTGATGAAGCCTGGATTCCAACACGGTCTCTTACGGGCGTGCCTGTCGTACTGCCTGCAGATAATCTGTTTCTCCCAGGAAGGGAACGTAGCCGTCACCGAGGTGATCTGTTGCTGTGTTTGGTTGTGTGCCTTCCTTATATCCCTGTGGAAGGTGCTGTGCTTGAAAGTGCTCCTCAGATGTGCTTGTGCTGGGGTGTGCACTACCGTTGCAAGGAGAGTTAAAATGATGTTAGAGGTCTGCATGGGAGCTGTGACATGTCCACGACAGTGAGCTGTGGCTGCGAGTTGACGGACATCCACGACCACCTGATATCCAACCTTTAAGACAAGTTTCGTTACATGTGAGTCATCAAAGGTGTACAGATCTTTGAGTGCGTACAATTAGCCACCAATGAAAGCCGTGAGCACGAAAAGGATGACCGTCATCTCCTAGAGGAGCCAGACTTTTGTTGCTTGCGAAATCCGGTCAGACTGGTGTGTTGATTCACTAACACAAAAAAAAAAACTGTCATATTGGTTTCATGGATGTTTAGGCAGGGTAAAGTTAGCCTCCCTGCGGTGAGTTGGCACTAAGAAGAGAGAGGAGCCATTTGATTTCTTTAATGAGCAGTGTAGTGACGAAAACAATCCAATCAGTCATGTATGCAGTGCAAAATTGTGTACATGATGACATGCCACCAAAACCGGATTGACTGGCCGTGATCTTCTAATCATCAAGCCTATCTCGCCTGTGGGATGACGACCATTCTGGGCCCGTTTGCTCGAAGCGCTAAACGCGGCTAAAGTCGGCCGCAGTACCTAGGAGAGGGATTTTTTTAAATCGCGTGACTGGCTCGGTAGGAATGCGGGGAAACATGGTGGTGCCCCAGTGAGTGAGCGCCGCTCGCTTTGGAACTAGTATGTCGTTGTAGCTGCAATATCAAGCGCGTTAGTCAGCAGCGAATGGTGCAGGAGGCTTTCGCGTTGCTTTACCTCACTTAAGCCGCAAAGCATGGGCAATGACATCGCCGCATTTTTTAGATAGTCTTTCGATTCTGGGCATTCCTAAGCCTAAATGAACGCGATAATTGTCGGCATGGCAACGTCTTTGGAAAGCAGATTGTTGATAGCACACAAAAGCAGACAGCGTCCCAACAGACCTTTTTTCTAAATTATCCAAGCACCGAGGTGCATGCTACGACTGTAGTTGCACGCGTCGCACGTGCTGGCGTCTGCAGTAGTAACCGTTCTAAAGCAAAAAGTTTAAAACAAATTTTGCCTTGCACGCGCATTCGTTAAAGCCTTATTATGATTTTTTTCTTCGAATCTTTTATAAGAGGAAGGCCAGCGCGTGTGGACCGTAAAATTACACTTCCAGCGTTCTCCTCGCGATGCTTGGATAATTGAGAAGAAAGTCTGTTGGGACACTGTCTGCATTTGTGTGCTATCAATACGCGGCCGATTGAGTCAAGGCAATCCGCTTTCCAAAGACGTTGCCATGCCGACAATTATCGCATTCATTTAGACTTAGGAATGCCCAGAATCGAAACACTATCTGAACAATGCGCCGATGTCATTGCCCATGCTTTGCGGTTTAATTGAGGTAAGGCAAAGCAAAAGCCTCCTGCACCGTTCGTTGCTGACTAACGCGCTACAACGACATATTATTTCCAAAGCGAGCGGCGCTCACTCGCTGGGGCGCCGCCCATGTTTCCCCGCATCCCTACCGAGCCAGTCACGTGATTTCAAAATCCCTCTCCTAGGTACTGCGGCTAACTTTAGCCGCGGTCAGAGCTTCGAGCAAACGGGCCCTGCTCTCAGTGGCGGCTCCTGGACGCATCGTCATGCGAGGCAGTTGGGCATATCTAAACATTTGTATCCTTTCGATTGCTGGTGCGTAACAAAACCTTTCTTTAAAGGGGCCATGAAACGATTTTTGGACTTCGGCCAAATAACTACGGCAGTTGTCCTGCTCCTCAGCTGTACACCGCCTTCGGGGTCGCTCGATTTATGATGTGCCATGAGAGCACATTGCGGAAACCTGAGAAAACCGACTTGGGCGTCGAAGGTCAGGCTCGTCAGTCGCCGGCCAACAGCTGAGTGAGAAGCGGGGAGGGAACACTTTCATTGACTTCGGGTAGATGGCACCATTCAATGTAATACAGCAGCTGTGACCTGCCGCTCGGAAGCGAGCGATCCGCCTCAAAAGTCATGGTGATGTTGCCGGGCAATGAGCGAGCACTCTGCGTGGCGTCTCAAATGTTGCCCTTGCGTCCAGACACAAAAATAATGCAATATTCTCAATGCAACGGTTGTGAATTTCATGTGAACTCATCCTTTCGGAAATTCATAAACCTGTCCCGTGTCGCTGTAGGCAAGCAGGCAGGCCTCCAGCACCCGCTCGTCACCTTCCGTTGTGCTTTGGCTGCACAGGCTCTTGGCCCCATCATGCTCCAAGCTTACGAGATTCCAAAGCATTCTTGAAGGCAAAAAGCTTGTGCTGTAAATGGGACAACTGCAAGGTCATGCTGCCGTTCGGGTGATATTACTAACTATAGCGAACACAGCAAGCGACTATGGCCCATGTGTCTGCCACAGCAATAAATATGGGGCTTAGGAGTGTTGTCACTTGCATCGCTTTGGCTATCTAATTGTATCATTGTCTAGCATTGGTTGCATTAGCTGTGCAAAGTAGGTCGATGGAGCTGTTGGCACAGCTTGTACCATTGAAGCCAAAGCAAGCAGCTGCAACTCTTATTTTTGTGGTGACACCTGTCAGTGGCTACACATCATTCAACTTGGGGCTTTCAGGGTGGCGCCATGTTGTCCGATTGCAGTGCTATGTGCATCTGCGCAATTTCACGGAATTCGGCAGGGCGAACGAAGGAGAGGGCACGAGCCAAGTGTAGGCATTTCGCCATTTTCAGCTGTACCCCGTGGTTGGCTGCACTAAACATCTAGCGGCCCCCTCCCTACTGCCGCTGTGATGTTGTTCGTTTGCGCAGCACATGAATGGCTATTTTGGGTTTGGTATGCTGTCTGCTGCTCTTTTCATTCGTTAATCACCTAGCATAGGTATTCCATTATTACGTCCAGAGAAATTTCACCTACTGGCAGCACTGCCTCCGGCCACTACGCCTATTGCGCAAGAGGCTAATATGGTTCCGACGGTATACCTTGCAAAACTCATAGTTGGTTCCCTCGATCCTTGACGCAAATGCACGATCATTCTTACATACGAAGCTAGAGACAACCTAACTGATCCCAGCCATAGATGCCGACTATACTCGGTCTCGCACGGTGTGCACAGCAAAGACGAAGGCAAGGGCACGGGGGCATAGGACTGCAGTGAGCTTTGTTTGCATGAGCACTTGCGCAAGAATGGCACGTTTGAAAGCAACGTGCTCGTGCCTTTGCACCTGCTGCAGACAGCTTGTGGGATGGAGCATAGGCAATGAGATCACCAGATAAACGCCAATCTAGAGCAGCGCCGCTCCATGCAAGTATGGCGCGTCCACCTGAACGCAACTGCGAAGCCGTGGCTGTCATGGCCGGTCCTGGGGCGTCTCAGAGGGCCAAGTAGTGACGTGCTGGCATCGCCAAGTGGCAAAGCCAATAATCGCGCCAGCTTGGAAGTAGCGTGGCCTGTGGTCTGTGGGATACGAAGCAAGCGACGTAACAAATGAACCCTTCTCCGACTGCAACTTGTCGAGCGCCTGCCAGCAGGGTGGGTTGTTTGAAACAAAAAATATGGCCATCCACTCGAATTACAAATGTGCGATTGTTATTTACGGATATAATTGATCACATCCAACTTATTTCTGAACGTACCAAGTGTTCTGTCACATGTGCCACATCTAAAGGGCAGGTATGTGACTTATATGTCCCCCCCCCCCCTCTCTTCTGTATACACAAACTCAGCTCTGTTACGTCGCACCGCGGTGGTGGCGTGTCGGGCGCACTTTCGGTCTGGGGCTGTGTGCGAAAGTACCCCATGTGAGGCGTGTATTCCTGCATTGTTTTGAGAGGAACCAGACAAAAACCTGCTTTCTCGTCAAATCTCTACGACTGGGCCTGTACCAAAAGAGTCGAGAAAGCTTTGAAGGTCAGTTTTCATGTGCTCGGTTCGTCCAAGAACGTGGATATGAGCCGTGAAAAAAGAAAACCAGACGCTGTCGGACCACGATTGCTTGGGCGGGAAGCACTCTGGGTTGAATTCACGGATACTTGTGGTCATTAGATTTATTTGATGAACATAAACGCCATAAAACCGTCAAGTTGTATGAATCACCTGCGGACTACGCTCAGTGCGTCCTCAAGTTAAACGGTCGCCTTATCGTTCGAACTGTTGTGTACTCTTTCAAACGTTTCTGCTTGTCGTCTGCTTTTTAGACGACACCGGCCCGTAGACCAAACGTTGGCTTGGTAGTTGCAATAAGTGCAGGCCTCAAGAGACTGAAGTTTGAAGGTTGGTAAGGAGGCTCGATATAAACAGTAGGTACAAGGAGATGTTGATCATTGTTACCAGTGGGCGTCACTGACTTGTTATGCCTGGTTCACTTGGTCTGATTGTGCTAGCGATTTTCAGTATTAACGCCGACCATTTCAGCTATGATTCGTGCTTTTGCAGCCCGGGCGACGTCGCTACTGAAAATTGCGAGCAAAATCTTATCATACGAATCACTCTTTAGCATACATTCTGCGGCGTTCGTGCGGAATGAATCGCCGCATGTCACATTATTCACGCAAAGTTTTTTGGTGCAACAAGCCTCGGTAATTTCGCTCAGGCCACTCAAGTAGTCGGGGCATTGCCAGGAAGACGTAGAATCAACAATTCAAACGCGAAAACGGGCAGGAGGACTCGCACCGACGCCAACATTGCATTTCAATGGTTTGTTTATGGGCGACGGCGAGCTTCTTGCCCACACTCCATCGCACATGCGCGGCGCCGGTGGCGTCTGCTAGGGGCGCTCCAGTTTGTTTGTAAACATAAGTTGGTGTATAACACTGCCACAAATATCAACAATAATGTAAGCAACCTTGGTTTTTTTTTCTCGAAGGTTTAGCAAGCACCGGGCTTCTGGCGGATTTGTTTTTCGTCGACGAAATGCCTCGAATATGCATAATCACTGTTGGCAAGTGCTTTATTTTATTTCATTTTTCAGACTCCGCTGTTAGGGGGTTCAATGAGTTCCGATCAAAATTGGTGTAAAGTTTTTTTGTTTTGTTGCCATAGCAGATTGACCATGCACATTGTTTATGTGCTTGTTTCCAGTTTTCTGTTTTGTTTGCACGGGAGATGGTTGCGCGATTGTGCCCTGTTAATCTCTTCATTGAGTATAGCATTGCACGCTAACTCACACTTCTAAATTTGCATATTTGCACCTGAAATAGCCGAGATGTGAGATTTGGAACCGTGTTGCATGCTAACGGATGTTTTGTACAGCTCGTTTTCCAAAGCAGACGACGCACCAAGGAAAAGTCCCATCTGAGCGCTCTGGTTCAAAGGTGCGTCTTTTCTCCAAGTGGAATGATATGTACTGTGTTTCTCCATAACTTGGCAAAAGGCAAAGGCTGCAGCATTTCCTCACCATCACGGCAGACTGTTCCATCTTCTCCAAAAAGTACTGCTAAGGTGGCTTTGTTTTGAAAAGCTATTAATCTAAATTTTTTTAAACTATTATTAAAAGCAAAGCAATAACTTTTACAATGTTTTCAGTCGTATCGGCATTCGCTGCCCTGCTCTTCCATCCACCATGGCAACAATGGCAAAGGAGGCTGCTGTGGTGTATTTGCTGCCACAGTGTGAATGTGCATGCTCTCGTTCTTGCCTCTTGCCCGTTTGTGTATCACAAGCATTCGCAAACAGTTCAATGCATTACTGTACAAGGTCATAGGCATGTTCCCTTTTGTACGTGTTTCAGTTAAAAAAAAGTAGCATTGTGTTGAGGATGTTTAGACAGCGAAAGGTCGGCCTGCCTCGAATGATGCCAAGCTTGTCGCTGTAGATGAGGAATTTAGCCAGTGCAGTAGGACCGAAAGCCTGGGATCTTTAACGTGCATCATGTAGTAGTGATTACACAAACGCGTACTGGTATGATCCTCGTCCAGATCGAAATGAGCAAATGCTGGGATTTAGCCCACGATCCCGGGTTCTGCAGCGCGAGCTTTCGCTCCGCATGCCCAGAGCTGAGACGTGCTAGCCGACTCGGCCACTGTTCTTCCATGTGTTTTAGTTGCGTTCAGCACTATTGTGAATTTGAAGTCATTTTCCTAGTAGTTCAAGGAGGGGCAATTGAAACTTCTATGGTACAAACCAACATTCTTGCTACAGTTTGCAAGCCGACTGAAAGTATGAATGCCTTTTTGAAACCATCTAATGTCTTTAGGCACATGGGGTACGTTCTTCCCAAGTGTCTTAATTTCACAGCAGACTCCTACGGCCTGCACAGAGGCCGCAGTTTCTACAGTTTCCCAAATTAATGTGAAACAGAGTGTAGTGGATTGCGTGCAGGCCTACCCTCTTTCACACTTGAAGAGGTGCAATGTTTTCAGGTGGCTGTAGGTAAACCTGGTATATGGAGAGGGTTATACGTTTCCCATCACACACAAAAGTAGTTTTTTCTTTCTTTTACTCGACTGCCAAATTACAGGAACAAAGAAAATTGGACATTATTTGTCGAGAAGAAGGAAGGTCGGTCTGGCAGCGCATGGTGACACTTTGTCACGCTCTAAGTGCGGTACAACCGATAGCCCGAAGTCTTTAAGATGAATCATATAGCAGTAATACACGCCCATGTGTAGGTGCAGTGCTCATCCAGGTCAAAACGGGCAGGGGCGATCAGTGCAAGTTTTCGCTCCACACACTGCGAGCTGCAGTGTGCTAACACACTCTGCCACCAAGCCCCCCAAATCAGCACGTCCTGTTGAAGCAACGTGCAATTATTACTATTGCTGCTGATGGGGGCACGCACACGTAAGGAAGGAAAATAACAGCCAGGAATTCTGGTAAGGGGAGGACGCCATACGTCATGGAGCACAGGAACAGGCTTGGCTTGAATCCTTTTTGTTTCAGGATCACCATCACTACTCCAAGTTCACCACAGACTTTGCATTCATGAGAGCTTTCTCCAGCAACCGTTTCTTCTTATGAGACACTGCACCGCTCGCAGTGGCAGCTGCTCTACGACACCTGCTCGCTGATCCACAGCTGGCCGGCCCGGTATGTGGAGTCATGAGAACCTGTGGGTTGCACCTATTGTGACTCTTCCTTGGCGGTTTCTTTAGCTTAGTTATTTTGCATGGCACCAAGGTTTAAGATTCTCTAGAACTTCAGGGTCATGTGGTAACTGCATTTTCCAAAGTGTTTCCGACATTAAACAGCAAGCACCCTGGTTGTGCTTGTCACTATGCCACAGTCACCTGTGTGGTGCATGAAGTAGTGGTTTGAACCATTGAAGGGTGCACTAATGTCTCTTAAGCTGTCCTGGGCACTCATCGGTAAGTAATATTTGTGCTGGTGATCCATTATTCAACGACAAACTTTGCAGCAAGAAGTTACTTTTCAGTGTGCACACATTACTGTTGTACAGCCTAAAATATTTCAACGGTGAAGAATAGGAGAGTGACTTGCTTCAGGCTACTGGAACACGTTATTGCGTGAGCAGAAGAGTAGCAGAACCAGGCACGAATAAAAATTTAAAAAATCCGCAGCGAAAAAAAAAAAATAAATAAAAGCAGTGTGAAGAGTTGTGTTGCTTACACGTCAGAAACTCGTGGCAAAAACGCGGACTATACTCTGTTTCACCTAGTGTTGTACCGCAGGAATGGCTACAAGCGCGAGCTCCTTGCTCTAGGACACATCTCGACGGCACAAGCTCTCGTGCAACAAGGGCAGCTGCCAACGCTATGAGCTCGCGCTTCTGGCCTTCTCTGCGGTACAATATAAGCTGAAACGGAGTATAGACGGAGAACGACTCATTATTAATCCGAGACGGGGACACAAATAATAAAACGAAGAGACGCGCGTGTGGTTGCCCTTCACTTTTATTTTCCCCTTGTTTTTCTTACTCCGCAAAGTCGACATAGTACAAGAAAACACACAGAAGTAGGAGAGCAAAGAGGCTCCTCGGCGGGCTCTGCCGTCTCGCGTGGTCCTGGGGTCCGCGAGGCGTTCGGTTACATTGCCTCCCGTGGTTTTCGGGCGCGCGGTTCACGGGTGAGTCGGTGCAACGTACTCGACGCGTATTGAAAAGAACACGATTTATCCTGATTACGCAAAGCCCGAGAAACGAACCTTGCTTCGCAAAATCGGTACGCTCGTAGAAAAGCGAAGCGAACAAACCGCATTTTGCAGGTTGAAGAGACATTGACGAGTCGTCACAAAAACCACTCGGCATCAGCGGTTAATTTCGCGGCCGCTCGCTGCTCGAAGTAGCAGAGTGTTTCTGCCAATCCAAGACAATCCAAATTTCACGGAGTCGTTATGAGGCGATCCTAGCTCACGGTAGCATCAGCGGTTAATTTAGCGGCCGTTCGCTGCTCGAAGTAGCAAAGTGGTCCTGCCGATCCAAAACAAGACAAGCCGCCTTTCCAGCGTGTCCACCATGTGGCCACCCGGCTTTCTTGAAGTCCCCATGGCCCCCCGTCACTCAGTCTATCCACGCGTGCACTTCCCTTTCTCTCTAATATAGTCGAAGGCGTCTAACAAAGCTCCGCGTCGAACGTCCTATCAGAGCGCGACGATTGCCTCGGGTTTATGCAAAGAAGTGGTCCGAGCATAATCCATGCTAATCCCTTCCCAGGGGCGGCAGTCCAGGGAAATAATCCCCTCTAATCCCTTTTGAGGGGAGGGACCCTTTTTTTTTGGGTTCCACCCAGGCCAGAAACTATACAACACCCTCCAATACATGCTCAAAGAACTTGATCGAGCCATGGTGGGCAGACGATGGTGCGGGCTTTTGAAAAAGAGTCTAATGCGAACCGTCCTTCATCCTCCCGATTGCGCAGCATCACTACGAAAATTAAAAAGCGCAAAGGACAAGGACAAGAGGGAGACAACACAGGAGAAGCGCTTACTCGAAACGTTTTTAATTGGGAAGATAAGGAAGATGAAGAACCCTAACGTTAAATGTTAGATTATGAGAAAGGAGTGAAAGGATCTGAAAAGACTGAAGTTAGTAAAAACGATAAGAAATGGTGGGCATGATTAAAAGGTAACACTGAAAGAAATGACAGTGAATACATTAAGAAAAAGAAAGAGGAAGGTAAAGGGAAATTAAGAATCTCTAAGGAAAATATTTCATGTACTCTAATTCTTTTGATGATAAAGTCACCGAAGGAGCACTGATGCAGGCGTCTCCTTTGGTCGCAATGACATCAGCCTCAAGGATTTCTCGAGTTCGCTTATCTGAACAGCTCCTCGGGATCCTTGTGCTGGACAGTAGCGGGGCGCATCTACAGTCCCTCACATGTAGAGCGAGATGCCCCGACGGAGAGGATTTTAAAGATAGCGCATGTTCTCTGAGCCTTACGTTAATACATCTTCCCGACTGTCCCACATATACCTTCCCACAGGTGAACGGGATCAAATACGCTACCCCGCTGCAACAGTTGACGTATTTGTTGCCGTGCCTAACACTGCATTGGTCAGGCTTTGTGCGCGGGGTGTTGACTTTGGGGCAGAGCTTTTTAAGCTTGTCGGGAGCTAAACACACAACCAGCACTTTGTATTTAGAGGCAATTCTCTTGAAGTTATGATAGATGCGGTATATATAAGGGACGACCGCCGGTCGACTTCTTTCTCTACTTCTATCCCTTGTTCTGTTTGGTTTTATCATGCATTCAACAACGTCAGACAGGATGGAAGTGGGGTAGCCTGACGCCTTGAGCCTTGATACTTGCGCGTCAAAGCTTTTCCTCGCTGAATGAATGCAAGACCTTTTCAGGGCAGCGCTCAAACAACTAGACACAATGCTCTTTTTGACTAGTTTTGAGTGTGCAGATTCATATTGGAGTATTCGTTTCTTGGATCTAGGTGAATACATCCAACAGACGTGGTCATTTTGAATAGTGAGTCGCGTATCAAGAAACTGGAGGTTGTTGTTAGTCGGAGTCTCGTGGGAGAAGTTCAATCCTTGGGCCTGACTTAGAAATATGTTCTTGATGATGGTGATGTCGTTTGCGTCAGGTATTTTTGTCATGAGCACAAGATAGTCGTCAACGTATCTGATAATGCGTGCGACTGGATAGGACGTCAAACCCTGGAATATGCCCCTGTCACACTTTGAAAGAAAAATGTCACACAAAATGGGAGCTACGCATGACCCGATGCATATACCTTTTCTCTGTATGTAAGTTTCTCCTGAAAAAGTGACAAACGTCGAGCACAAATAAAACTTCAAAAGCTCTAGGAAAGACGCATCTGGTATGCCACAGGTGTTTTAAAAACCTAGGGCTCCATTGGAGTCGATGCATTCGCTGACGGTGTCAAACAATTCTCTGTGTGGTATTGAATAAAATAAGTCTTCAACATCTAGGGAGAACCCATATCGTGGTTGAGTTGAGTCGTCTTTCAGGTATTGAATCATTACTTCTGAGTTGGAAATCAAGACTGGGTCATCAAGTTGGAGGACAGACAAATGACGCAGAAGGTACCGCGACATTTCACCCTGCCAAGATCCCTTCTCGGTCACAATTACGCGAAAAGGACATTCTTCCTTGTGGGTCTTGGCCGTAAAAAAACTTCCAATTGGTTGCCTTTGGATGCGATGATTCGTTTTCGTAGTTGGTTTAGCTGGATTTTTTTTCCAGGGTGTCGAACCGGAACCGAACCGAACCGAAAACCGGAACCGAACCGGTATTTTTTCCGGAACTGAATTCGAACCCGAACCGTTATATTGTTATCGCGATGAACCCGAACCGGAACTGAACCGGAAAAAAAATAACGGTTACCGGCTCATGTCAAAACGGTTCGGCCACGCGCTGTTGACAATGAATGTGCTATCCATGCCATTTGTTTTTAAGAGCCGTCAACTGACACACACCTCGCTTAACATATTTTTCTTCTCCACTCAGTCTTTGGAATATAAACGCTGTATCCATGAATCTTGGCATAGGAACCAGTATTACGCTGGTCGCGGCTTGCACGGAAGAAAGAAAATTGGAAAGCTGTGCAAAAAAAAAAAAAAAAAAAAAAAAATCGCGTCACGGGATTTTATTTTTCTAGAATCTCGTAAATCCTAAATGCTGCTGTGTGCTCATTTCATAACACGTTTCTAGAACGCGCGAGTTCTTGAAGCTTGCTTCCATCGGAATGAGAAAAGAAAAGCTTGTGGAGTTTGATAATAATGCATCCGGTTTCGTATAGGCACTTAGAAGCTAACATATTTGTGAGACAGCGAACTCTTCTATATTAATATTTATTCTATTACGTCCTTCTGGCGATGCGTTCGGTGAAGTGTTTTTTATATTCGGTATCTTGTTTAATGAAAACTTCTTTAAGGGTATTTGAGTTACCGAAGGCTAGTTCAAATAAAGAAAGCTGTATTTTCTCCCCACTGTTCCTTCAATTGCTTACACGCCGAGGTGGCGGGATAGTTAGCGAGTTCTACTTGTAAGTGGGTTTGTAAGGAGGTCGCGGATTTTACAGCTACTGCGTCGGACCCAATTAGATGAAGTCCGAATACGTAAACGTCGGTGAGGTAACCTTTGAGTGCACATAAAGAAACCATTCCGGTAGAAATCCCTGAGCCTTACACTACGATGTATCCCGTTTCGTATGTGCTGATTTCAGATGTTTTATTTGTAATTTATTTTGATGTTGCAATTTGTCATTTATAATTTCCGAACCGGTTTGCGAACCGGTTCAGAGCCCCGAACCGGTTCGCAAACCGGTTCGCGGATCGAATTAATCGAACCGGAACTGAACCGGAACAAAATAAATTTACCTGAACCTGAACCGTAACCAAACCCGTATTTTTTTTGGTTCGACACACTGCTTTTTTATTTTTCAATTCTCAGTCTTTGCAGATCCTTTCTCATAAATATTTCTTACATTTAACGTTAGGGTTCTTCATCTTCCTCATCTTCCCAATTAAAAACGTCAGTTGCGAGTAAGCGCTTGTCCTGTGTTGTCTCCCTCTTGTCCTTGTCTTTTGCGTTTTTTTTAGTTTTCGTGATGTTTAACCAACTAGGCAAACAAATCATTCTGCGCAGCATCACGTAGACAAAGGCGCTATCAATGCGAAGAGCAAGTCGTCTGCTTGTTGCACAGGGGTTGCAGTGACGTCAGAACGACGTCGAGCTTTGATTGGCTTTGATTGGAAGGATAGCGGGTAGACGTCAATGCTACACTCTAAAAAATGTCTGTGCGTCTACTTTCAAGCAACAATATTCGGAGAGCCAACTAGCGCAACTTACGGAGGCAGCTCAGCGAATGACGATGCGGAAACATTCGCTCCCATTAAGAATACAAAGGCCGCGAGGTAGTTTTTGTTATATCTTCCTGTACTTTAGGAAACAAATTGCATAAAAGATTCCAAAACAAATTCTCGCAAGCGCGCAAAAATAAATAAATTCAACGACCATTTTAAAGAAAGTTTGAAATTGTTAGCAAGACTTCGGTAACGGTGGCTTTCTCGCGGTTATTTTGTTGCATATGCCGATATTCCGCTTCGGCTATTCACTCCAAATTTGTATTCCCGTGAATATTAATAATTTGTTTTTATTTCTTTATTTTTTTTTTTGAAGATGACGACAAGAAAGTTTGCGTGTAGAAATTGCTCCCTTCACACAGTCGCAAGCTGCAATTCCTGCCTTGTACTGGCGGCTGCAAGTGCACATTTTATTGCAGCCGCATAAACTGAGGCCTTGAGAAATACAATGTGCTGATGACATCACGCTTTAGCGTATTGAAATGTAAGGACTGCATCCACCAGAAGTGCTCCGCAGCTAAAGGAAACGCAACTTACGGAGCGACACCCTAAGGTTGTGATTCTGTGAGAGCGACGCTGACTCATCCCACTTGAACACCAACGTTGGCAAAACCACGGTCGTCCCGCCCGAACTGGCAAGTGTTCTTGTCAAGGTTGTGGTCACAGTGAGCGTGCTAACACCCGAGGTGAAGTGCCTTGGGGTCGATAACAACAGTCAGCGCTCTGAACTATGTTCGCTTTGAAAACAGTTGGCTGTTTGGCCATCCAGTTCTGCGCTGCAACGTGAGAGGTCCGTGAATGCTGCTTGGTCACTGAAGTGTCCATCGGCGATTCCCCTGCAAGCTGCCTCTGGCGGGATGGCTGGTCATGGAAGAGCTCGTCCTGGAATATGTTCCAGTACCAACAATACCGACAACCACCATCCGCAGAACGTCGTTCGTGCAAATTCCATTGGACAAAAAAGTGACAACCCCAACGTTGCCATGTACAGTCGTCAACAAAAGTTTACTGACCATGCGAGCCGTGGCCGAGCAGCGTCACCGCGCTGTCATGCGGCGCTGCGCCTTTTGTCGAGACCCGTAGAGCGCGCAAGTAACGTCCTTTGGTAGTTGCAGGCATGTAAACTCTCTAGTGATGCAAAGTTATCAAAAGATGGACTCTCGATAGTATCGATGGTTCTTCCAAACCTATCGATAGTGTCAAAAATGATCGATTGTACTATCGATAGTTGAATATCAATAGTACTATCGCCGTAAGCAATCGATAATCAACTACCAATAGCAATATCGATAGTGCACTATCGATATCTGGTTGTCGGTTCACTATCGATACTATCGAAAATTAAGTTTCTAAAAACTATCCAGCGTTACGAAAATAAAAGCTCATCCCAAAAAGGAGACGACGACGGAAATGTACTGACTTAGAACGCAGAGATCTGGACTAAATGTGATATAGAAAGGAAACAACATAAAATTGCTATCTCATAGAATAAATTTACATATAAAAAGAAAGAGCGCCTTGCGACTTTTTAAGTCCAGATGTTTTGTAGATTGCTCAGGCTTAGATATCAGGCTTTGCATTTTGGTATGCCTGCATTTGTAAAATAAGAAATATACTAAGTTGTTTTGTTCGTCTTGGAGCTAAGAAAAACACTCGCTGGAGATATTTGGCATCAAAGTTTTTCACTATACTCCGTCTCACCCAACGTTGCTAAAGCTCTCAGTTGGGAAACTCGCCGTCAAAACCTGGGCAGCTGGCGTGCACCGAGACCGAGCTAAATACGACAGCAGCGCCACTCTTTATCATTTGTCTGTACTGTGGTCGCCTTGAGCTTTTAGAAAGTATGTTGATGCGTAAAACTAACGGAAAAGACTCTTTTTGTGTGAAATTTATTGGAGTTTAGTACAAAATGAAGGGCGCATGATGTTTTTGAAATCTTTAGTTTGCCAGGTTTTGCGCCACCATTAATATTGTTTTTATACAACCATGCCTCAGCGGTGCTTTCAGGTAGCGCGTCCCGACCTAGGTGCATTTCAACTTCGGTAGTAAGTCGCGGCGCGTCTGCTGGGGAGGCTGGGATGGCACCCCTGTAACCTCTTCTGCTGTATCTCTTTCGGCGCCAAAATGGCCGATTAAAGCCAAAGTACAACTCACGTGTAGTTCCTCAAGTGGCCGCTTCGGGAGAAGTGGCGGCGTTGTGTTCGCCATTAGCTCAATTCTCAAGGACAGATCGGGGCTTCTTTTTCAGAGCAGTCTCTATGGCTGTTTCCCAACTGAGTGGTTTAGTAACGTTGGTCTCACCCTACGGTGGACTGGGCCCCAGGCTGGCGGGCGGAACACTACCTCGGAAAAGCCTGAATCCGCATTGCAAAAGAGTGTGCAAGTGAAATTCTGATAGCAGAGCACGAAGAGCAGTAATCTTATATATATGGTTCTCTGTTTTGTTGGCGCGCCATTTTACTTTGGTTTAGTAAAGCTACATGCCATTTAGTTTTATAAATATACCTGGCCACATTCCATAAACATGTCGTCTGTTTGGATAAGTTGGAGGGCGCGCAGGCAACACTGCCATATAGTTGTTTCGCCTTAGCCATAACAATCCAATCCTAGTGGCCACCGAGGCGCTTACGAGGCTGTTGGCGGTATGGACCAAGCACACGCAGACCGGTCAGTGGTCCAAATTCCTCGAGTGTCGTTGCCATTCTTGCTGCGACAAAGAACTGGGGACGCAGGTGTAAGTAAAGCAAAAACCTAGCAAGCAGACGGAACCGCAGGGAGGGCTCGATAAGCAGACGAAAAGCTCGCCTCCGCATAACGGCATGACGCGTCTTGGCGGGCTGATACGTACGACGGAGCAAATATACCCCGTGGTTTCTAACAGGCTTGTGATTAGACCCGGAGGCCTGTAACATTGGGCTTTCGTCTATCGTAGGATTAGACGGAGTTTAGCTTGTTTCACGCTTTTTTTATTATTATTTTTCAATTGTTCATATATTATATTCCATAGTCTTGACCACTGTCAGGTGGAGATTGGCACTCTGCTGGGTATTACTTTTTTGTTTCGCTGATCACAATTCAAAGTTAATTTCCGAAAATTGGGAACTAGCCGTTTAAATAAAGACGGTTAGGTTCATTCGCCCGGATATGCTGCCACTTTTTTTTCGGTTCAATTGTGGCAAATTTTGGTAACGGTGGCTCATAAATGATTTGCCGGTTCGTATGAAATAGAACTTCGAAATATAGGATTTGTTGCGTAATGTAGAAAAATAACTTTTAGTCAATAAATGTAGCAGAGATTTTATTGTGGATACTTCAAATAAAACATTAGCAGAAAAAAAGCGTATACCAAGCCAACATGGTTAGCTACCGATGTTTTTTTTACTTTTTTTATTTTTCCCCTCTTCAAAATAAAATAAGTTTGGGAACTACATCAAAATTGGACCAAAAATTTTATATAAAAACGGAAGTTTCCCATGATGCAAGTAACGATAATGTTGGATATCAGGCGCAATTTCAGTTACAAAAAACAACAACAAAAAAAACAAAAAAACTTGTGATTTTGAAAGACAATATTGTTTCGTTTCTTGTTCACAACCTGTTTGGTCGAAAAAAAAAAAGAGCGCCACACTTATATTTTCACATGAGTGAAGTCATGACTCATGACCTGCGATGTCTAGTTTACTTATCAAGTGAGACAAGTGTACTTGAATTTTTTCAGTTGAATGTTGTCTATAAAATACAAAGGGGAAACTCCTGAAACTCGGGGCTCCAGCTTACGCCGTAAAGATGGTTGGCCATCGAAGCTGTAGTATCACCTGCAACGATTGCCCACTGCACAATACCAAATGATTGACGGAAAAAAGTGCATGCACTGTACAAAATCTTTTTTTTTTTTTATATATGAAAGGCTAGTGACGTCACTCCCCATGTCGCATCTGCCGACGCCGCGGCAGTTTATGCGGCAGTAATCTTTACCGTGAAACGCATGCGGTGAGCGCTACGTGCTTCGCATTGTTTTAAGGACTCTTTATTATGCATTATGTGGTTAGGATGCTTGTTTAGTGCTTGTTCTTTATGGAAACGAATGCTGCGCTGTTCGTTGTATGCGTGATATACACTTTTCGCTTCAATCGCTCAAGGATTTTTTTTTTTTTTTCGCGAGGACGCCGGCACGAAGAAGCCAGACCAACGAATCATACACACCTTCTCTGTAAAACAGCAGAAAAACCACCAGAACCTATCAAGAAACTAATCAATATTTCACTATTGACATCTTTTATTTATATTTTTTTCGATATTATACGATCGGTAGTTTCTTCGTTGTTTACTGTCAATAGTTTCTGAAAATAATTTACGCTGGTTTTTATAGTTTTTAATAGGTATTAGAGTGTTCCTCATCATCATTCGGAAGTCCCTAAATGCAGTTAGAGTTTTTCTCCAAGATTTACATTTTTTAGATGGACTTTTGAGGAGCTTTTTCACCTATTAAAATCCTATTGATAGCTTTACAGTAGTCGGCTATCGATAGTTTCACGATAGTGAAAATTGATAGTATACTCTCAATAGTTTTACGATTCTTGACTATCGATCTATCGAACCACTATCGATAGTTTTACCATAGTCGACTATCAATTTCTCTCAATCTGGAGCCGGACATGAGGCCTGTTATAGCTGTGAGAAATGAGATACAACTTGGCACGGGTATAACCAGGGTAGCTAAACTCGTCGAGCACAACTTTGTGTCCGAAAGTTGCGGAACGCGCTAATTGGACTCTCGCGACGCTGACGTCAAGCCGAGCGAGGTGTCAATCATCCAAGCTCTCTCGGTGCTCAAATTCCAGCGAGAATGTAAAACACAAAGTTGTAGCGAGCTCCATCGAAACGCGTGCGAGCAACACCGTGGTGCCAGCCGATTGAACGGCTGCACTGATGACGTCTCGCCCGAGTGTCCCTACATCCCTACGCCGCGTTATAGTCAATGATGCGTAGATTGTACCTAGGCGGCCGGTAAATACTCTGAACTAGGGTGCCTCAATGTCCTTCTGTTCAGGGTGATGCCACTCTTTGTAGTACCCGATGCCGACAGCACGCGCTCACGGGAAAAATACAAAGACATCGACGAAAACAAAATGTTGCCATAGCACAGTCAGTGCCACAAACGCGTGCAAGGGCACGCTCTTTCACGCGCTCCTGAACAAAAAATACAAATAAACGTGTGGGACAAAATGGCGAGATGCCACCACCCTAAGCAAAGCGCACATGAAGGCACCCTACTCTGAACTTTCTCGTCGCAAGATCGTCGTTTGTGGAAGTTATTGGTGACGACAAAGTGACGTTTCACAACTTTGGGAAGGAGTTATTTGAGGCCAAAATCTTCGCTTCGGAATCGAGGCGAAGATTGAACTTTGTGATGTTGTGGAGCCGTGCGCGGTGTACGCGGGCGGCTTTGTGGAGCTCATCTTCCGCCACTGTCAACAACGCCACCGGGGTCACCCACAGGCGGTTTGTGTAGAGACGTCGGTAATGTCTGAGAGATGAGGGGAAACGGAGGATAACAAAAAAAAGGAAAAAGGCCGAAGAAAGGGAAATAAAAAAAATGAAAGACGTTTGCAAATCTTTGTAATGCGAAATTAGAGCTCAACTCTTGAGGAGGAATAAGAGAGGGTACGGAGAAGAGGGTATGCCCCTCGTCCTCCCCTCGTCCTCTCCTCCCCTCCTCCTCCCATTCAGTTTCTCGGCTAAATTTAGCAGGGAAAAGGACATCACATGACAATCTAGCGGAGAAGTGAATTGGCGTTGAAGTCCCGTAGCTGGGAATTGAATTGGTGTTGAGGCCACGTGACGTCAATTTCACGCTAAATTTAGCGGGCCGGTTACGCCGACGGCGACGCCCACGCCGCGAAACCCGGAAACGGGCGCCGAAGAGCTGTGCTCTAAAAAAAGAATTAAGGTACGACCAACACACACACACACACACGCACAAACAAATAGGTGTCTCAAGAAGGGCCGTAGAAATTGTTCGGGAGAGAGAGAGAGAGAGGAGGTGATGGTGGTGAAGAAGGGGGATATTAGTTTCCCCGAATATTTTATTATAACTCTCTGAAATGCTATGGTGGTTCGGAGCTGGGGCGATACCCCCCCCCCCTTTCCACCCTTATGCCCCTTGCCCCCTCTTTCGACGCAACTGGGGGAGGGGGGGGGGGGGGCTAAATCCCCCCCTCCCCATCCTCCTGTTTCGACGACCCTGCTTAGAGGTGTTCCAATGAGCAATGACGAGGAACAGTACAGCCTGCAATTTTCGAAATAAAGGTTCAAGAGATTCTGGAATTAAAACGGCTCGCGTTCCATGAATTGAAGAGTGGCCAAGATAGACTTTCAAGCGAAAAACTCGTGCCAGGGCACGTACACAGTGTGTGGGCGCGTTGAGTAACGTCCTTTTATAGTTGATACCTTTGACGATGGAGTTTGGATTATCAGTTGTGAACGACAAATTTGATGGTGCGTGTTTAAATCGACGATGTCAAGTTTAGTGTCCTTGCGTTCTTGAAGCATCACCGCCAATATTGACAACCTGACATTACTTTTATTTAATTAATTCCGTTAATAAACATACTTAATCCAAAACTGACTGATCTTCGAATGTCTACCATAAAATGATTTTATCCCGCCGATGAAGGGACAGCCACCTGGAGGCGAGATTCGCCCGAAAGTGGACAACGGTAGTCGGCTGGTTGTGACTAGAGCCACTCTATATGGCAGCGTAGCTGCCAGAGTAGCGACACGACGCAAAATTATCTAGATGCACGGCGTCAGAAGCGCTGATAGTGATCTCCATTTTGGGCCTGGGAGGTTGCCATGGTAACCGTGCTTCTAGCGACGCTGGGCGGCAACCTTTGTAGTCTAGTTGATATCTCCATTCGTTCATTGAAAAGTGGTATAAGACGCTTGGCATCGCGGTACGGCAAGAACCTCTGGAGGAACGGTGCCTGTTTTTTCTGAAAAGTAAGACAGTTTGCACCCAGGGACTGTCGGGCCACGAGGGCTGCTATGATATCGTACGTGCACGGACAAGGCGAGTGGTTTTCGACGCCGCCGGGATGGCGGCCGCTTCGTGGGACGAACGTTGCGTCCTAGTACTTCGGACTTCGCTCCGATGGAACAAAATCCGATTACGCCGGCCGCGACAGGACGATTGGCTCGGAACATGACTGCTGCTCGACTGCCCTATAGTGAGCGAGTATATATGTTTAGCATCATACTTCTTCAAAACCCGATCATCCCTTCAAGATGAGATTTTCTCACCGACTGGTGAGGAGCGACGTCGACGGGGTTCAACCGCTCAACCAAGAAGGACGGCATGGTGGTCTCTAGGGAATTATTGACGCCATCAAAAGAGACGGACGCCGGATATGAGGTGTTCTTGCCGACAGGCGAAATGGTCGTTCGGAAGTTTACCGGCATTCAAAAAATCAATATTTTTATCTGGTGTAGCACACATATCCGTGTTAAAGGGGCCACAAAATAATTTTAAACTTCTTCTTCCTTACCTGTAATCCTCAACTCAGAAGAGATCTGTGAAATCAAGCAGTCTTGGCATGCTACTGCACCGGTGCGATGACCCCAAGCTTTCACCGTGCTTTTTCAGCACACCGTAGAACTTGGCATTCGCAAGTAATGATAACTTCCGTCAGGGCACTCATTCGCCAGAAACGCGAATTCAAATATCCATGGACGAATTGATTGCTGACGAGCGCATACATCCGAGCGACGCAGTTTTCGTGTCCAGTGCGTGAGTTGGCGTCGGCTGACGTCATTTTGGCCTTTGTAGGCATTGTAAAGAGGATATTTAGAACCATACACACATGATGATAACGTTATAGCACACTGCCATTAAGGAGCACAAAATGGGCCCAGCTACAGAAAATAAATATTACACTCGTAAGAAATAAATACGTATGTAACTTGTTAATTACAAAGACGAACACACCTCTGAGCATCTAAGTTTAGTAGTATGTGTTGATGCATTGTCATATAGCAGGTCATTTTATATACGTCACTTGAGCAAACGCCAGCTTTTCACTTGAAAAACAAACCAAAAACACTGCGATCAAATGCAAGCTATTGCAACGAAAGCAAGTTATATCGAAATCTTCAGAACTGCCAATTCGGAGAAATGGCGATTAGTAAACAAGGTTGAAGATCGCAGGAGCTTCCTCGCTAAAAAATTATGTGATTATTCGGTGACCCAGGGCTGAAACAATTTCCCCTAGGCCCTACACGCGCCGTATACCTTTCGTTATGATTCTCAGAAATTCAGACTTTCAAAGGAAGCTAGGAAAAGTCAAAAATTTTCTCCTAAAAGCTATGTGGAGCGCAAGTTCGTCTGCTTTTTTTTTTTTTGCAGGGGTTGTGGTGACGTCAGAGCGCCGAGATCTGAGTGGCTCCGATTGAAGGAGAGTGGGTATACCTAAAAGCAAGCTGCCTTGAGGTCTACCCACTATTTTTTATTCAGAAGCAATAAGAGCTCGGCATTCTGACGTCACCACAACCCCTACTAAAAAAAGCAGACGAAATTGCGTTGCGCATATCGTAAAATCGTTGATTAGTATACTTGGAAGTTGTGTGAATATTCATACAGCATGTACTTGGTCAGCCATTTTAAAGTTGCGACGAGTCACTCGCTCTAGATGAGCAATTTAGCCAATGCAGTATAACCTCTAGCTCTATAGGTCTTTAACGTGCACCACGCAGTAGTGATACACAACCGCAGGCCGGTACGATGCTCATCCAAATCGAAACGGGCCGGGGTGGGGATTAAACCCAGGTTCCCTGGTTGATTAGTACAAAGCGTAAACATCGCAGGAGCTTCCTCGCTAAAAGTTTGTGATCATGCGGTTACCTGGGGCAGAAACAAATTCCCCAAGGCCCAACATGCGACGCATAGATTTCGCATCGATTCTCAGACACTCCAACGTTCAAATAAAGCTAAGAGAATGTGAAAATTGCATGCTAAATGTCTTATCGATCCTCAAACACATCCGGAAACCCCAGCACCGCTAAGGCGATTAAAAAGATGCTGTCGCACGGGTGCTAATATCCAGAGCGATCTCGCACAGAAAGGGTATAAAGTATCATTCTTTCAGATCTTCACGTTATACCTACGTCAGAAAGCACGAAGAAGCCCTAAATCGTCGGCAAGCTGCGGCACATCACGACTCCGCGCACCGAACACACTCGCATCCACCAGCTCTGGGCGCTGCCATCTTACCGATGACATCACGGCTCTTGAGAGGTCACGTGACGAGTCGTCACTCGGTTGCTACGGAAACCGAGCCAGCTCAGCTCGTTGCTATGGTACCGCGTGTGACCAATCGCGGTGAGAGGCGGCACAGGGAAAAGCGTGGCGCTACTCTGGCAGCTACGCTGCCATATCGAGTGGCTCTAGTTGTGACCTAGCCACGTCGGGCTACACTTTGGCCAAGGCCGAGATAAATCAAAAGAACGGCAGGGACGCTTTTTAGTAAATTCTGCTTTATCGGCGGAAATAAGAACGATACCAGACTATCAGCTTCGACGGTGTTGATTTTAAAATGCAGTTCCCAAGCATCCATCGTGCTTTTTAGAGACCATCAAACATGACGGTCGCAGCTGATAATCTTTGTTGTGACGTCACACCTATTTCTTAAAGTTAGAGGAACGACGTCCACGGTGTCAAATGGAAAATCGCGCTTACTTAGCAGGATATGTACAACGCCCACCGCTGCCTCGATCGTCTCGATGTTCTCTGTCCTCGCGCTTCTTTTCCGTACTTCTTCGTCTTCAGTCCTTTGTCGCGCGCACATTCCTCCTCTTCGTTTACAATATTTAACAACACGTATGAGCCACGGTCGTCTCGAAGCGCTCTCTAGTGCTGCTCTTGTTCGGTGCCTAGGGAGGCGTAGGGATTTTTCGTCCCTTCAACGAAAAACGTCACGAAGACAGATGGTTCTGCGGGTTTGTTAGAAAAGAAAACTTCGCAGCAATCTTTCGGCTCCACCCCCCACTATGTCATAACACAAAGAATATCTTTGTTGACGAGTTTAGCGACCCAGGTATAACGGGCCATTATATCCCGCCCGTTACACCTGGGTCGCTAAACTCGTCAAGCACAACTTTGTGTCCGAAAGTTGCGGAACGCGCTAATTGGACTCTCGCGACGCTGACGTCGCGCCGAGCGAGGTGTCAATCATTCGAAGCAAAGTTCATCGAGGCGCGCGTGCGGCGCGTGAGGGGCGCGAGGAGCCCGCTGATTGAACGGCTTCGCCGATGACGTAGCGCCCATTTGTCCCTACATCCCTACGCCAAGCTAAAATTAATGCTTTGCAAATTGTCCCTAGGCGACTTGCTGACGCTCAAAATCCCTCCGAAGTTTGTGTTAAAAAGAAACCTCGTTTGTCGAAGTTGTCGCTGACGTCAAAGTGACGTTTCCGAACTTTGCGAGAGCCGTGGTTTGAGCTCGAGATCTTCGCTTCGGATCGAGGCGAAGTTAAACTTTGTCAACATGGCGGTGCCGTACGCTGCGGCCGAGCTTATCTTCCGCCACCGTCGGCGTCGCTACTGAGACCACTGGGGACGCCTTTCAACTCCCCGACGACGACTTTCGGCGACAGTACCGGCGATCGAAAGCCGTTGTGCGTTGACTCTGCGACGAGCTTCGTTCGCCGCCTCGGACCGTGGAACAACAAGTTCTCTGCGCGCTCCGGTTTTTCGGAACCGGTAGCTTTCAAGGCATGGTGGCGACTGACGAGCACCTGTCAGTCTCCCACATGACTGTGAACCGGGCTGTCAGAATTTTTGCGGCTGCCATCGCTTCTTTTATTTTATTTTTTTCTGTAATATCCAAAGAGGTACTAATAAGCTGGTATCCAATTCAGAATGTTGGAAAACAAACAAGAACCGGGGTAATTCTTGGGTAGGGTCGAGTCTCCCGGCAGCCGGCAGAATTATTTCCCCGAAATTCTACCGGCGGTCGTCACTCATTGGCGGTCAAATCAGTTCATCGAACGACGTGTCATCGACAGATCGTTTCAACGGCACGCGATGTAATCACATGAAAGAGATTGTCTTCCATTAGAGGTATATACACATTAAGCATTTTCCCACCTTTAAACATGTAAGTGGGGTGTCCCATAACTAACACCCTAATAAGTGTAGCGATGGACCTTATAAAAAAAATTTAAACTTCACACCTTTAAAAATGTGTGATTTTTTAAACACGTTTCTTAAAACGTATGATAATGCCTACACCTTTTTATAAAGATGTAAAACTACAATACCCCTTCTCGTCAGGCACGTCGCCAAGGGGAGGGGAGGGGTGGGGGGTGGGGGTGGGGGGGGGGGGGCATAAGGCCTGGCCTTTTCGTCCCCCCCCCCCCCCCCCCCCCCCCCCGAAATTTTCCATTTTGCTGGGGCCTCCTCTCCTCCCTCCCCCTCATAGAGCACTTTGTCATCGGCGCCCCCCCCCCCCCCCCCCCTTAAACGAAAATCTGGCTACGTGCCTGCTTCTCCTCAAGGTGTAATTACCACAGTACATTTCTTTTTTGGGGCCGGGACCCATTAATATGACTGAACAAATAAATTACACAAACGAGTCGCCGAAACAGCACGTTGCTTCTTGGCGAGTGTCGATGCAATAGGGAATTTTCGTAGACCGGTCTGCCCCCTCCGCTAAGCGTTCCGCAACGAAGAAGCTCCTACTGCGCCTGCGCGCCGATAGCCTTGACTGTGGAGTTCCCGCTATCGTAGCGGGTTGCGGAGGGCCCTTGCGGGACGGCGAAAACGATCTACGAAAACTCCCTAATATCGTCCGAAAACCGGCTTCAATATTGGCCGGATGTACGGTTTTGCGTCTCGTCCCTACATCCGGCAGGTATGGGAGTACCGATGCAAATAAACGATTTATGTCTAATAGCACTGGCACCACTGATTTCTTAGGAGGCTAGATCGTGGATAGAGGCCTGTATTGCTGGGATCGAGCGGCACCACCGGCAGTCATCGCTTGACACAACTCAATTTTATTACGTTAGTAAATTGTTCTCTACCATGAAACTTCTATCATGTTTCCGCAAATAACAGTTAATATTGTGGGCAAGAATATTAAACGCGTTAGAATACCAATCTTGTTTAACTAAATGTTGTGTGGTTGAGGGTCCAGGGCTACTTTGTTGGGCGTTAACTGTTATGTGTTTAATGAGACAAGGGCTACCGAGAGTTATTGTGGAGTCATCCGTGATTTCGGAGTCATCAAAGCTCAGCAAACGATAAGTTAGAATGCCTTTACTGGGGATTTTCGCATCGTTTTGACCGCTTGTACATAGTGCTTCATGGTGAAAGCTTTTTCTTTGAACTCCTGTGAGGGCTTCCGTGACAAACTGCAACTCGGAGCGTGCCGTTCAGTCGCTCGACGTGCCATTTATTTAGCAACCGAAGCAAGCGACGTCAGTAAAGTCAATCGTGCTCCGGCCAATTTTTTTTAATCGATGTTCAAACGCTTGACGAATGTCTATTTGATCTCCAAGAACCCGACATAATCATCGCAGCACATCATAAAATGCTCACCCTCGAGCACCGCGTACAAGCTTCCAATTTTTGCATGTTTCTTCCTTAGACTTGCGTGTATTGCCTCATGATGTAAAAGGCCAAAGCAACAAGGACGAAAATGAAGGGAGAACTAGACAGGACGCGGCATATTGCCTGTCGTCAAGCGATGGCCGCCGGTGAGGCCAGTGACGGGCTCCCAATTCGCGATACAGACTTGCACTGTGAGAGTTCTAATGCATTACACCCACCGAGTGCTGCACGGAGAACAGGCCCCGAACGAACTTGCCAAATGCACCCAGTGCAGACTGATGCTGTCGCCATAGATGTTGTAGAAAAGTACCGACCTCAAACCGAAACTAGCGCCTTTTTGTTCGACGTGATGGGTGGGAATGTGAGAGTGCAGTCGCTGCCATCGTTTAAACGTTGGTTGCTGCAACGTGGAACTTACATTTGCGATGACTTCCACTTAAGCAACTCGGCAGTCAGAGATATCTACAGACGGCGTAAGTTTCCGAAACCAGTTGACTACAAAACAGCATACGCTTGAGGAAATTGATGGCATTGTACGCGCAAGAGCTTGCTTCGTTTTAAGCATAATATTATGAGCGAATAACTGAAAGGATACGGCTTAAATCTAGTTCTTTGGAACAGCTAGCAATACGTTTCGTAAGACTTTTTATTTCCCCGGCATTGAGAACGAGAGCTTTCTCAAAACAAAATATGACGGGGCGAGATAGCTGCCATTCATATATGACTTTGCTTGAGTCTCGGGCAACGTCTCCATGTTTAGCCTTCCCGGACGCTGAGTGAATGCGTCGCAGGTTTCTGCTGTTGGAGCTTTGTCGAAAAATGTTGCACTTTTCACCCATACACAAATGATGCTAGATCTCGCGGCCCCTGTGGTTGTTCTGAGGCTTTCATTGCACACTGGTAGGTTTCAGCGTCTGTACGGCTACAAAACGACTCAAATTTCGCGAATAAAAGACGGGCCGTCGATTCCTCCCTTCGTGAAATATCAGACGCTTACAATTCAAGCTCGCGTTTGAGTTTGTGGCCCGCGGGACGCGATTTCGAGCAGAAAACCAACTTTTTCTTTCAGTTCCGCTGTGCGAATGCCTCATCGTAGCAGACGAACTCTCGTCGTCTGCTCTCGCTCCTCGCCTGGGCGAGGCATGACGGGATTGTCGGCGCTAGAGAGCCCAAAGACGACGTACAGCGAGCGGCGTGAACGCTCGCCTCCCCGCGCTGTCTCGTGCTCTCGTGCATCGCCTAGGGATCGCGGGGGATTTTTCGTCAAAAGTTGCGAAGTTGAGCGCGCGCAGGGAGGAGGAAACGTTGCGGTGTTCTTTTGGTCACTCCCCCCGCTACGTCAAAAAGCGAAGAATGTTTTGCTCCACGAGTTTAGCTACCCTGGACTGTTATACACGAACTCAACTCTCCTACGTCACGCCGCGGTGGTGGCGCGCCGGACGCACTTCCGGTCTGGGGTGGTGGGCAGAAGTCGCCGTGCCAGACATGCATTCCTGTGTTCCCTTGGAAGAAACGAGACAAAAAACCTGCCTTCTCGTCAAAAAGCTGCGACGGGGGTTGTACCAAGAGAGTCTGAAAAGGTTTGAAGATCAGTTTTCATGTGTTTTTGGCCCCTCCGTTCGTCCGAGAACGTGGATAGTCGCCGTGAAAAGGGCAAACCAGACGCTGTCGAACTACGATTGCGTGCGCGGGCAACACTTTGTGGTCGCCAGATGTATTTGACTAGTTCCAACATAAACGAGAGAAAACCGCCAAGTTGTCTGAACCACCCACGGGTTCACTGCGTCTTCCATTTCACACGGCCGCCTGATCGTTCGAACTTTCGCCTGCTCTTTCAAACGTCTGCATTTTGTCGTCTGCTCGTTCAAACAAAAGCGGCCCGTAGACCAAACTTTAACCCTGTGATTGCAATAAGAAGTAATTGCAGGCCTTAAAAGACTTAAGTAGGCTCGGTGTAAACGGTAGATACAAGATGTTGATCATTGGTACCAGTGGCCATCACCGACTTGTTACGCTTGGTCTGTTCCCGCTTTCGAGTTTCAGTATCGACGTCGATCATCGCCGCTACCTTCTACACTTTTGCAGCACGAGCGACGTCGCTACCGAAAATAGCTGGAAGAATCTCATCATGGTTTTGGCGTCCATTCTGCGGCGTTCATGCGAATGAATCGCCGCACGTCAAATTATTTACGGAAAGTTTAGCGGCGTAACGAGCCTTGATAATTTCGCTTCATTGCGATGAGGACTTAGAATCGACAATTCCAACGCGAAAAAGTATGCAGACTCACACAGACGCCGACAACGTGACATTCGAGTGGTTTGTTGACGCGGAACGCGGTGCTTCTTGCCCGTACCCCATTACGCATGGTTCGAACTGTCGTCTGCTCTTTCAAACTTGGCTGCTTTTTGTCGTCAGCTCGTTCAAACGACAGCGGCCCGTAAACCAAACGTTGACCCGGTAATTGCGATAAGAACTAAGTGCAGGCCTCAAAACACTTTTGAAGGTTGTTTGGGGTAAGTAGGCTAAGTGTAAACAGATACAAGAAGATGTTTATCATTATTGTTACCGGTGGCCATCACCGACTTGTAATGCCCGATTCTACTTGCGGTTTTCAGTATCGACGTCCACCATCTCAGCTACGGTCCACGCTTTTGCAGTCCGAGCAACGTCGCGTCTGAAAACAGCGAGCAGAATCTCATCGTGGGAGTCAGGCCTTAGCGCCCTTTCTGCGGCGTCCACGTGAAATGAATCGCCCCACGTCACATTATTCACGCAAAGTTTTGCCTCGTTAGTTTTGCTGAAGCCGCTCAAGTAGACAGATATTGTTAGGAGGACGTAGCTTCAACAATTCCAACGCGAAAAGGAGCACGGGGACTCCCACCGGGGCCGACAACAACGCAATTCAATGGTTTGTTTATGGGCGACGGCGGGCCTCTTGCCCACCATCCACCGCGCATGGGAGGCGCCGGTGGCGTCCGCTAGGGGCGCTTCGGTTTGTTTGTAAACATGAGTTGGTGTATATCCCGCCAGGGCCCGTTTGCTCGAAGCGCTAACCGCGGCTAAAGTTAGCCGCAGTACCTAGGAGAAGGATTTTTTTTAATCACGTGACTGGCTCGGTAGGGATGCGGGGAAACATGGCGGTGCCCCAGGGAGTGAGCGCCGCTCGCTTTGGAAATGTTATGTCGTTGTAGCTGCAATATCGGGCGCGTTAGTCAGCAACGAATGGTGCAGGAGGCTTTCGCTTTGCTTTACCTCACTTAAACCGTAAAGCATGGGCAATGACATCGCCGCATTTTTTAGATAATCTTTCGATTCTGGGCATTCCTAAGCCTAAATGAACGCGATAATTGTCGGCATGGCAACGCCTTTGGAGAGCGGATTGTTGATAGCACACAAAAGCAGACAGCCTCCCAACAGACCTTTTTTTCTAAATTATCCAAGCACCGAGGTGCATGCTATGACTGTAGTTGCACGCGTCGCACGTGCTGGCGTCTGCAGCATTAACCGTTCTAAAGCAAAAAGTATAAAACAAATTTCGCCTTGCACGCGGGATCGTTTAAGCCTTATTATCATTATTTACTTCGAATCTGTTATAAGAGGAAGGCCAGCGCGCGTGGACGGTAGAATTACACTTCCAGCGTTCTACTCGCTATGCTTAGATAATTTAAAAGAAAGTCTCTTGGGACGCTGTCTGCTTTTGTCTGCTATCAATACCCGGCCGATTGAGTCAAGGCAATCCGCTTTCCAAAGACGTTGCCATGCCGACAATTATCGCGTTCATTTAGGCTTAGGAATGCCCAGAATCGAAACACTATCTAAAAATGCGGCGATGTCATTGCCCATGCTGTGCGGTTTAAGTGAGCTAAGGCAAAGCGAAAGCGTCCTGCACCATTCGTTGCTGACTAACGCGCCCGATATTGCAGCTACAACAACATATTATTTCCAAAGCGAGCGGCGCTCACTCACGGGGGCGCTGCCATGCTTCCCCGCATCCCTACTGAGCCCCCAGTCACGTGATTTCAAAATCCCTCTCTTAGGTATGGCGGCTAACTTTAGCCGCGGTTAGTGCTTCGAGCAAACGGGCCCTGGTGTGTCCGACCTGCTGTATCCAGCCCGCTCTAGACGGCCCTTTATTATAGACCAATACGCGGCCCTGACGTCATGCAGGTGCGGTGGCGCTCTCGGCGGCACAGCGCATGCGCAGACGCTTCACTCCTCCCAAATTCGATTTCTGCACACACGCAGTGCCCACACCTGGTGTGAGCAAAGGCGACATTGTTTGCAAGCGGCGTGTCGGTCTATACGGACGCTGTATGCGGCCCTCTTGATCCAACTTGTCACAGCTACCTACGGACCTTTTTTTGAACGGCCCTTCGAGGCTACTAAAGATCCCCGTGCGCCTGCTTTTCCGGAAAGCGCTCGATGAGCCAATCATTGCTATCTACATAGAAGGGTTCGGCTATTGAAAAGGCCGAACATGTTTCGGCGGGAATATCAAGCCCAGCTACGATGGGGCAATGTGTGTGGCGTTAGCGTGTAAACGTGATGCCCACAGTCATGTGCCGGACTCCGCTCTGAAAGCAGATATATTTTCGGCCTCATCATGAGACATACTCTTTTCGTAGACCTGATTGGCTTTCCGATGGCTTGGCGGGAAAGTAGGACCGGTGCACTGGAATAATTTTAGTGTGCACAAATTTCTTCAGTTATTCCTTCAAACACTTCAAAATGTATACCATGTTGTAACCAAAGTGAAGACATGTGTAGGCAGTTAGAAAAGCTGTGGATCAATATCTTAACAATTATTTTTGTCACACGATCACTTGAAGTTACAATTAATCATTTCTGTAACATAAATCTATTGAACTTATCACATGCAAAAATCTTTATGTAAAGTTATGTACATTCAACTACACTGTTAGCGAAAATGTAATATTACGCCTGTTTACACCCCATTTTCACTCGTTAGCATATTCTTACACGCTCTGCTAGTGATAAATCGTCAAAAAATTACTTGGGGTAGTAAAAATTGGTGTTCCGGTTTCGGTTTACACGACTAGGCGTGTAAGCAACACTAAAAACACCCCAGCCCAACACCCCAAAACGTCGAGCGCCAGGTTGCTTCTGCCTCGAAGCGGTACGGCGGACATAGCAGTCAAAGGTGAGTGTTTGATTTTTTTTATCAAGTTTGTATAGAATGTAGCACGTCTCAGATTTTTATTACGTGCCGTTCAAGAACGTTAGATTTGCTTTGAGCAAGCCGGCTCAGGCGTTAAGCCCGACTCACACATCCGGCGTTTAGCCACCCCGTCGATTGAAAACGACTCGACTGCTCGCCGGTTCTTTTGCGCGAGGTTTCGCTCGGGCGCTGTGAACCCTACGAACTGTGGTGCTCAAAGCTAGCACAATTAGGCACGGCTAGCGTCCCGGTGGAAGCTGCAGAGAGCGGAAACCGAAGACACCGTCGCATAAGAGACGCGAAGCCGCGATCCTGCGCTGATCGTTGTCCCGCCGCTCTCTCCGGCAATATCGACACTTCGCTGCTGGGTGTCTCGTATTTCGACGTTTTAGAGAAACTTGGCAAGCGCGAGGAGTCTCTATATCGTTTTCTCCGTCGCCTGCGTGGAGGAAACACGGTGGCGATAGAAACATATGCTCATGCAGTCAGTCAACTTGGACAATCCCCCTGTTCCCTCAATCCTATCGCATTCTTTGACTGCGTTTGTGACAACAAAGTTTCCCCAGTGTGAAAGCTTTCAATCACAACGGGCTACAAACTGGGTTGTGCATTGCATGTAGCCCTGAGGGAATTCTTCGCCGGAGACACCAGCACATTAGTTTCATTGGTAAGGTGACCGGCCACTAACGTGTTTGGCAAATGAAGCGATCACGGGTAAGTAGAAATGCAAACAATGCTGAATGAATATTATGGTGGTTGTAGCCAGAGCCTGCCAGTTGAAATTTCTAAACATAAACCTTTAACGGTATAGTCTGCGGTAACTTCTTTTTGCACTTGGGATTGCAATTTTAAACACAAAGCTACTCCACATAGCTGTCGAAAATCGTGTAAACAACAGCAGTCATCGTCCCGGGTTCGGATGAGCGAAGCCTTAGCTTGATGAAAAGAATGGCGGTCTATATTTCTTGGTTGTTTCAGTCACAACCTCGCACAGCTGAACACACAAACAAATCAAGGAAATATATCCCACGCTGGCTTGCAAATCACAGCACACAAGCAGGGTACATAGCAGAGCAGAAAACACTGGCAATGAGCACACGGAGGCTTGCAGCTTCCTTTTTTTTTTCCCTCGGCGAATGATTGGTTTGCTGCAGCATTCCGTAAGCACGTCGACATGCAAAAGTTGAGCCTGATCTGTCTTGCAGTGCCTTGCGGAACGGCAAGTATCGCCCACCATTCCACAAGGCACTGCGGGACTCGCAAATGTGTGAACAGTGCTTTGCAATAAAGGCCATGATCGGGCAGCAGGTGCCCATCTAAAGACATTTAATATTGATTGGCATTGAACTAAGCTTTGGGCTTCATCACGTAGCAAGCATGGGTGACGTGTAATTCAAGAACATTTAATGTTCGACGAGTTTAATACTTTGTGGTGCCTTCCCATCTGTTTCGGTGTCACGGAGTGGGGTTCAAATTAATAAAAATAATTCAATGATCCACTCTGAGGATAAACGAGAAATTACGGGAAAAGAACAAAAGAGCTAAGTTCGACCATTGACTAGCCCTAGGTCCACGCCTGGTGTATAATCAGTAGAGAAAGACGATGACACAGGGAGGATAAGCAAACAAAAGGTTAGATTTAATAAAGTGAAAAACTAAGCAGTACACGGCAATAGAGCACTCAACACAAACCACACTTCAGCTCAAAGCTATGGAGCCCTGCGAGCCAGAAACTAATACTAAAAAGACTCGACGCTCATAAAACCGGAATAAGCCAACAAAACAATGACGAAAACCCGACACTAACAACGAGAGCAAACCGAGATGGAACTCGAACGTTACCGCAACACACATGGGATAATACCCCAAAACAGTCGCGACAGAAAGTAGCACTGTGCAAAAATCATCCCAACATTCAACAATTCATACTTCAGAGCCAGAGAATGAAGTAGACAAGTCCTAGAAAACCAGGCTTAGCTTTCCGGTAGGTGCTGAGTCCAGAGCAGTCCGTAGTCTGGAGTTGTCGGCCGAAGAACGGCGTCTCGGAGTCCGGCGGTCCAATTAGAAGCTTGATGAGGTCGACATCGCGCACCACACAGCCACACACGCTTCAGCATAACAAACTCAAACACTTGCCCGACAGGCAGGGCAGAAGCCAAAAATTACGCGTTCCAAGGCTCATCTGCAGGGAGTAACCGCGTTGAGCAGCGACCCGGCCAGCTCTGGGGTCGGACTACCTTCTTTGTTCCCGAACCCCCTTTTATAGGCTCGTCTACCGACCAACTTCCCGTTTCCCCGCCTTTCGGGTCAGTCAACTTTCAAGAAAAACAAAGCTACACAGCAGCGACCCAAATGGCAAAACCTATTACATTTTTCAGACAACCAAACATATGTGCCCATCCATTCCCCCGTACGAGTCCAAAAATATCAATTATCGCCGATACATAGAACACGACAGGCGGCAGACTGAGCAAAGCCGCCGCCTTCAAAAAGCGCGCTAGCCAGCGTAAACATCTTTGTATCCCGGCGGCGCCCCAGCATCTCAAATCGGCACCATACGCGAGCCAGCATACGCACCCCTCCGTCCGCGAGGTCAAAGCCACAAACTGTGACCTGGGATGATCTACGTCGCCCGTTAACAAAAACCCATTCCGCAAACGAGCAAATTCGTTAGGGACTTAGGAAGGAACTACGACGGGACGAACTGAGATTAAAAGTGGCACCACACTCCCCCTTTTTGACCGTACCAACACTTAAAGTGGTCCAAAAAAAAGATCATAAAAGTATTTAAAAAAATGAAGAGAAGCCTGAATTTGTGGCACCCGGTTTCTTCATCCTGTGTTGTTTTTGTGCTTTTTCTATTACGAAGCAAGACATTATTCCAGCCGTAGGCACCAGATGTAATTCCCGTCTGCGATCATAAGATTATAGGATCCTAACTGCCGGCAGCTAAGTGTCAATTACATCCGGCTTGTGCATACAGTGCAACATCTTTTGCTATTCAGCCGATCATCACTTTATAGCCTGGGTATCTGTTCTTGTAAACGACAGTAGTGCTACATGTCAAACGGCTCTAAAGCGTTAGAGCAAACTCACATCTCATTATCTTTTAGCTGAATAAACTGTTTGTTTGGTTATGCTTGTTATCCAATCTTTGTTTTAAATTTAATTTACTCATATAAACACCTTACATTGTAGAAAAAAATCTTTTTAGAGTACGGAGGTGTCCATATTAAGAAGACATGACTGTATCATCTTTGAAACTAGTTTGCCACGGCCAGTGTTATAATATGTATTGATTTTTTATGCAGTGCCTGCCTTTCCTTGCCCCTTGTGAGGACGACTGAGAAAGCGACTTTGCGCCACAACGACGGATGGCAAGTATCCCAAGTGTCGTCACCTATAGTGGTCATGTGCTATTTGTTCGCAGCATTGTAGGCCGACCGTGGAGCACTTTCAAAAGTGAACTTTCGTTGTGTGCACAGTATGACCGTGTACAATACGGGGCACGTACAGTCAGAAGAATTATGAGAGGGAACATGCGGGCGCGTGTAACTTGGTACAGGCAGAGCAGCCTAGCAAGTGTCATGCTTGTGCACTGAGGGGCCCTGGTTTGAAGAGCCGAGGCAGAAGTTTCAGCAGCGATGTCACCGCCCTGGCGGCTTGTCGCCGAAGCAGAAACGGGGTTAGCTAGCTTTGCTCTTGGCTAGCTTTGTGTAGTGTGTGTAGACCGGGAACGTAGGCTTATGAACTTCGGCAACAAGAATACTACACGGCTTTGGTGTTTTGGTACGAGCAACAAACGTGACACTATCTGCTACGACTAGCTACGACCACCCACCGCAGCGGTGAAGGCATCGAAGAAGCAGAACCTGTGTATTACGCCGTTGCCGTAACCCAACAGTGCTCATTTGTCATGGAGGGCTTTCCGCCCAGAGACTTTGCTCGTCACAGAGTGTTATTTCCCATGTTTCTCTTTGTGTGCTCAGTGGCTGGACGGGCCTCATAAAGCAGTTCTTCAGGCTCAAAGGTGACTAAAAGTTGAGGGTGGATGGACTTGCAGCAATCCCCTCGGTTGGTGCGTGTGACAGAACCTTTGTACGGCATCATCGGGGGGATACTGTTGTAAGTTAGCAAGTTGTCCAATTGTATGTTCATTATGCTAATATTTGAAAAATCTTGTTTAAAAGGATGCTGGACCAAAATTTGGATTTCATAAAATAAGGCCGCGGAAGCTTTGAATGGGAGCTCTACAAACTCCGACACATCACTCATACATTAATATCTCAAACGGATGGCCGTATTCTTGGAAAGGAAAGGGCGCAATGAAACAAGAAATGTGACATCATACTTCTCCTGGTACATTTTACTCTCGTTCCCGCTTCGGTTCACCTGCTTAAGGGGATAAAGCCTAGAGGAGAAGGAATGAGAATCGCGATATCACATGTCTCGTCGGCCTTGTTGAATCCCACATGTTTCCAAAAATACGGCCATCCGTTAGAAATAATGCTCTATGTGTGATGTTTTGGGGGTTTTGCTGCGTCCCGCCTACCGCCCCAGTGTTGTTTTGCAAGCTTCGAATTTCGGTTAAGCGTGCCTTTTAATATGAATAATTGTGTCATCAGAATGTTAGAACATGTCAGTTCTACACAGCTACTCTCAAACATTTTCGAGTGGTCTCGCCTGCCAGATTCAAAGGGGGGGGGGGGGGGGCAGCATGTACATGTTTTTATGTCTACAGCACAAATAGTTCCTATCATGCACTGTAAATAGCTGTCAATTGGCAGACTGGGTAAAAGAGTGAGCACAAACAAGTCCAACTACCAACAATGCCGTCCATGGCGAATCTTGGACACCATGTCTTACGTTATGTGGCCTCAGCGGTCTTTGTATAGTTCTTTTCATTGTTGCCGGTAGAGCAGCTACCGATAGGGGGGTTGCGAGGACGTCAACTTTGAAATGCAGTTTCTTCACATAATGTTTGCATTTTGGGAAGTTTCTACACATATACCTTGAAGTCGCTATTGTACGGATGAAACAACTTTGTAAAAGTGTCTATGAAAACTTTGGCAGGGTTCTCTTTAACGTGCCTGACTTACAACAAGGCTGTCCAACTTGAGAAATTTCACTGGTGGGAAGCTTATTTTCATATAAGAATGGTGCACTTCTTCACAGCGCTGTATGTATCCAACAGAAACTCCAGATGTGTTCAATAAAAGTAGCATTTGCTAATATTGTGTTTTCTGTGTATCTGATGCACTAGGTTGTATTTGTTTTGAACGCTTGCTTTGTTTAGGCTATAAAAAATGGTCTAAATTTTATGCCGACAAGCTTATTGAAAAAGAAGTGTTCGGTCTGAATAAAAGATTCCGGAAATTACACTAAAATAAATTGCTACTTGGGGTAGCAAAAATGGTGTTTTACAGTCGACTCTCATTATTTCAAACTCCAGGGCCCGTTTGCTCGAAGCGCTAACCGCGGCTAAAGTTAGCCGCAGTACCTAGGAGAGGGATTTTCAAATCACGTGACTGGTTCGGTAGGGATGCGGGGAAGCGTGACGGTGCCCCGGTGAGTGAGCGCCGCACGCTTTGGAACTAATATGTCGTTGTAGCTGCAATACCGGGCGCGTTAGTCAGCAATGAATGATGCAGGAGGCTTTCGCTTTGCCTTACCTTACTTCGTCACAAAGCATGAGCAAGGCTCTCGCCGCATTTTTTAGATAGTCTTTCGACTCTGGCCATTCCTAAGCCTAAATGAATGCGGTAATTGTCGGCTTGGCAACATCTTTGGAAAGCAGATTGTCTTGACTCAATCGGTCAGGTATTGATTGCACACAAAAGCAGACAGCATCCCTATAGACCTTTTTCTAAATTACCCAAGCATTGAGAAGAACGCTGGAAGTATAATTCTGCGGTCCGCGCGCACTGGCTTTCCTCTTATAAAAGATTCGAAGTAAATAATCATAATAAAAATTTGACCAACGCACGTGCAAGACAAAATTTGTTTTAGACTTTTTGCTTTAGAACAGTTACTACTTCAGACGCCAGCACGTGCAACGCGTGTAACTACACTTGTAGCATGCACTTCGGTGCTTGGGAAATTAAGAGAAAGGTCTAATATGGTCTATTGGGACGCTGGGTGCTTTTGTGTGCTATTAATACCCGGCCGATTGAGTCAAGGCAATCCACTTTCCAAAGACATTGCCATGCTAACATTTATCGCGTTCATTTGGGCTTAGGAATAACCAGAATCGAAAGACTATCTAAAAAATGCGGCGAGGTCATATGTTCATGCTTTGCGATTTAAATGAGGTAAGGCAAAGCGAAAGCCTCTGGCACCATTCATTGCTGATCAACGCGCCCAATATTGCAGCTACAACGACATATTTGTTTCAAAGCGAGCGGCGCTCACTCACCGGGGCACCGCCGTGTTTCCCTGCATCCCTGCCGAGCCAGTCACGTGATTTCAAAATCCCTCTCCTAGGTACTGCGGCTAACTTTAGCCGCGGTTAGCGCTTGAGCAAACGGGCCCTGGAAGCCACACACTTTAGTTTGAAATATCAGAAGATTGAATAATCAAAATTCATCTAAATATTGTCACGAATAAAAACATACTCATTTATTAAACTTAAAATCAGTGTGTAATGCGCTGAACTTGTGCTGAGAAACATAAATTAACAAAGACCTTTGATGGTGTCGAAAGGACAACTGCCTCAAGCAGCCATGCGAAGGTACTTTTGTAAGCGCGTGGGTATCTAGAAGTTTCTGAGCTCGAACAAAAAAAATTTAGAGTCATCTCATCATTCCAGTTACGCAAACAAAAGAAAGAAGGACATGCGCTGGCGGGGTCAGCGGCAGGTGAGTCGATCACAATGCTGACTCGGCTATTTGCACGTGGCATTACTCCCCTCTTGTGAAAGACTCGTCGTCTTTATGCAACACAAAATTAAATTAACAGCTTAAACAAGACTAGGTCAAAATACAGAATCTCGTAAATAGCAGATTTTCACAGTCCTACCGAGCATACCTAGTTCAGTTGAGTCGGAAGACGTGAATCGCCTACGGGTCGCAGAGGGCAGCGTGACAATGTTGATGTGCCATTGGCCAACGACTTACAACTTAGGTCTCATGTAGCGAATAACCTTGAGGTCGAAGCACCACTTTAACAGTTCCTTGCTGCGACGATGAATTGGTGTTTAGATTCACAGTGGGTAGCCAGGTTGAAACTGGGCGTCGTGGCGACAAAGATTGTAGCAGTCATCGTCAGGAAGTTGTGGCTTGCATCAAAATGCGACCAAGCTGGCAAACTTCCTCCGTTCGTTGAGTGACATACCAGGCGTCGTCGTCCTGTTCGTCTTCGTGACAGATACCACACTTGCCGTAGGTATCGTCATCGGGTTCATCATCAAGGTCATCATCAAGGTCGCCGTCAAGTTTGTAGTCGTGGTTGTCGTTAAAGGGCAACTCCGGACCATACTTTCAATTTTGGGATTATGACTGTTTTTAGTGCAGTCAGCGTCCCTGAATTGCAAGGTGTAATTTTTTCCTCGTTATTGTGCGTAGTTTTAAAGATATGGACGCCTCAAAGTTTTGTTTGGGGCACGGCCAACAAAACCGAAACTAGCCGCTCGAGGCCCTGGCAGCACTAGAAATCAGCCGCTATGTGAACGTGACGTCAGGATCGTTCTCGTTCAACGAGTACGCAGGTTGAGCAGCAGCTACTTCTGTTGCGCTAGCCGTCTAAAGGTAAGAGGTAAGCTGATTTTATTTTAATTCTGTATACGTGGTAGCTATCCAGCACATGTAGGAAGAGTTAGTGCGTATACCCAAAAGCTAGCGACTGGAAAACCCGTAAACTCGTACAGTGGCGTACTCGGCGGCCGCTGCCGCCGTGCGTGTGCCATGCCGTACTTGTCGCTAGTATACCCAAAAGGTAGCGACTGGAAAACGAGTGAACTCGTTCAGTACCGTACTCAGCGGCTGTCGCCGTGTGTGAGGTCTTCCGTACTCTGTCGCTAGGCCTAAATTGTCATCGGGGCTCCGTGGATGGAGCGGCGTTGCTCTACGACGCGCTGCCAGTGAAGTACAGTACTGGGGGCCCTCTCGCTTTCGCGCTGCGGGTCAGTAACAGACACGAAGCTTTGAGGCTTTCCGGCACGGGTTGCTGTGTTAGGGCTGTACATGTCTGTTTTTGCATTCTTTTTTCCTTGGGCGCGTAAAAGCCAAAGTCCACTCGTCGAACAGCGTTTACCCACACCTTCTTCAATTTCTGGTACGTTGGAAACTTGTGAAAAAGCACCTCAGGGTTGTGCAGCGGGTTGTTTGAGCAGCCCACAGCACTACAAGTTCTACTCGGCATCCTTCGAGGAACAGCTGGGCAGTCTTGGGCGCTACGAGTTGTTCGCTAAAACCAGTCTTTGAGTCCTCACAAGCAAATAAACAAAAGGCTATACCGAAGCTACACGGGCTACAGATAAAAGCAACGGCTAAACATGACAATCACAAGTCCAAGTAGCGGTGGTAGCGGCTCAAAGAAGCGCACTCCGCGTAACGCTTGGAGGAAAAAAAGAGAACGATACTGGCGTCACGGCCCAATGTTGCTTTAGTGATCGGCAACCCGCTAGCCGCCCGCTAAGGTGCAGCGGCTCGCGGCGGGTCACATTTTTATTATCGGCATTAGATGAGAATGCGACATCCCACGGACGTAATATTTTGGCTGGGGTCGTATTTTGTGTCACTACAGCGATACCAGTAATTTCTTTAATTTCGAGTTTTGGCCGGAGTTGCCCTTTAAAATCATCGTCCGGATTGTCCTTGGATAACTGTCAAAGCCGTAGTCGGGATCGTCTTCCACGAAATTGTTTGAGTCTTCGCCTGGGTCATCATCAGTGTCGTCATCAGTCTCGTCATCACGGTTGAAGACTGTTTGTCATCGAGGCCGTTGTCAGGTTGGTTGTTGACATTGTAGCCGGGTTTGGTCTTTAGAGTTGTCATCCGTTTCATCATCAGCGTAGAAGTCGTCATGATGTTCTCGTCTAAGTGTGGTAGCCAGGGGCTTTGTCAAGTTCATTGTTCGGGTCGCTTCTGAGGCCATAGTTGAGGTCGTCGTTGATGTCACAGTTGGAGTCGTCCTCGGATGATTTCAAGGACGTCGCCTTCACGACCGTCGTCTTCAGAGTTATCGTGTTCACAGATGGTACGCTTTATGGGCATAGAATGCGTTACCCTGCACATCCACCAATATGTCATGAACAAAGACAAACTTGATTAATAAAACTTCAGATCAATGTTAAATGCAGCGAACTTGTGCCGAGAAACGTAAAGTAACAAAGACCGCACATACTTTGACAGCGACAAAAGGACGACTGACTCGAGCAGCCATGCGAAGCTCTTTTTGTAAGCCCGTAGGTATCTAGAAGGTTCCGAGCTCGAACAAACAAGATTCTCGAGTCATCTCAAACATTCTAGGCATGCCAACAAACGAAAGATTCCCCATTCCACCCAACTCCATTCCAGAGAATTGGAATTTTCTAATACTAATTCCATTCCTTTGAACTCCTGGAAAGGAAAAACTGGGCCCATCCCCACTCCTGGAATGGCTGAACTGCTGCATTCCATTCCTCTCAATCCCTCCCAATTGTGAAAATGGCATTTGACAGCTAGTACTAAGTTACCGGAAAATAACGTCGGCGTAAAGCTGGCGTTGTGAAATGCGTAGACAACTGCAAAATTCAAAACCCTACCCGCAATCATTGATTTTACTAAGTTGAGCGTTGGTCGCACATAACACTAGTGGCAATTCGTATGGGGGCACTGGAGATATCGATCGCACCACCAGGTGTAAAAGCCTCATAACAGAGAGGAAAACGAAGTCGCCCATCTTTTCCACAAAAGAACCTTATATGTCCTCTACTTTTACGAGATACATAATAAGTGAGGAGTCACGTGTATTAACGAAATGCGGGCGGTGTGACATTGTCCCTGCGTGGTGGCCTGCAACTGTTGCTGTAATCACACATGGTCCCAACAGCCTTATGGTTGCATCTCGCAGCGTCAGGAACGACACTTTGGCTGTGTTCCAAATCTTACCCAAATGGATCCGAGTTACTCCGGTGGGTCGTGCCACGTGACAACACAGATTGAAAAGTGCTGGGCACGGGTAGGTTTTGGAACGCTGAGGTACAAAACCCTTACCCTGGAGTAAGATCGAGTAAATTGCCCTTGTCCGCCTACACCTCTACAATTTGGGTTGCTTCACTGGGGTTGCCACTTTCATCCTCGAAGGAACATAAGCAGTCAGATAACCAAACCGTCAGTTACCTAAGTGCAATAATGCCGTTTCGAAAGCCCCTTTGACGGCATCGAAGCAGCTCGCATTAGAACAAAGCCTATTCCATTCCTACTCTATTCTGGGCGAAATGTAACTACTAATTTCATTCCCATTCCATTCCAGTGCTGCCACCATTTTATTTGCATTCGATTCCAGGGTTGTGGAAGTGCGGAATCGTTCCAACTCTGGAGTGGCAACTCCTCAACACTGGTGATAGTCACCAAGGCACCCAGTTCAGTGTGAATGCTGTCCTCACAGCCCATCCAAAGCTGTTATTACTGCAACAAAACTCCAGAACGACGAAGTAGTTGAATTCGGAAGCCTGTTGTGCAGATTTGTACCTTGCATTGTTTCCGGTATTTTTTTTTGTATTTTATAATGGACAACTCTTCTTTGTTAAGAGGGTAGCAAGCGTTGTAATCTCGGTATTGTTGCCAAACCTGAAGGTTTTATCATCGGTGCACTTTTAAATAAATATATGCCACAGCTGCAGCTCAGCGATGAGCACTTACACTGCGAATTAGGTGTTTCGTAAGTATTCATTTTGATTGCGCGATAATGATGTTTGTCTTCTGTTAGAATTTAAAAAACCAAAACAATATTCAACATGATGGATAATTTTGGACACCCGCGGCATGTGTGATCTGAGCATTTGTTCTTTTCATCTGAAGTGTGTCTCTTGCTTACTACCTATAGAGTATACGATGTTGTGGACGGAAACGATGCTGCGACCGACTCCGAGCAATAAAAACATTCTGTTTATTCTCATGTCGTTGAGCTCGTGGCAACGAGTATGAGTAGCATTGTCATCTTTGGCGATGCCAAGGCTGAACGATAGACTGCCGCAGAGCTATCGCCCTCAGCTCTGCACTGTGAGGAATGGCACGATGTTGTTGAAGTGATTGGGGCTCCAGAGAGGTGTCGTTGCTGTTGACATGTACCGCAAGCAGGATGACATACTAGAGAGCAGGAAAGAGAGCGTTTGGAAGCCGTGCATGGTAGTTGACGCCGAGGTCAAGAAATGAGACAGCAGACGGGGGAAATCGACCCTGTCGTGCTTTCAGTCCGGCTCGATCAGTTTGGAGTGTACAGCCTCGGACTGAGAGGGGGATGCCGGCCGACTGCGGGGCCGATGCAACATCCCCTAAGATGAGGAACCGAACTGAGAGTGAATGCCTGACATGGCAACGATGAGGAGACCCTGGTCGGCTAGCAACATGCCTTGTAAACAGTGTGAAAATGTCGATGAATATTCACTTGCCGAGCCGGTGCGGCAAGCAAGGTGGTCGCAGCCCATTGCTGGGAGATGCCTGCGCTAGATGCGACAGAGCAGAGGCGGTTGCGGAGGCGCTGCAGATGTGGAGGCTGAGAAAGTTGAATATGTGCCTACTGCATTTTCGTCCGAAAAGGCAGAGCCGTTGCCGTGCCCTTGGCCACGAAGAACATTCCCCTGGATAGCAGGTGCTCAGAGTCAATCATCATGTCCAGGTCACCAATCTGTAGCACTTTCGATCTTGAGGACGGAAGAGACGGTGCAACAGACTCTGAGTTTAACTGTGAAAACATTCTCTTTATTCTCGTACCGTCAAGCTCGTTCCGACGAGTAGCTTGCTTTTATACACTGCAGTCATTAGCATTATAGTTGATCTAAGTATTTTGCAACACTATTAATACGGCAGATTGGGCGAGTTGGTACGGCATAATTACGAACCAGCGCACAGGTTGACAGTTACTCAAAATCCAAATACACAAAAATATACACTCGCACAGCGCTGATGTGAGTTTTTTGTGTTTGCATTTTGGGTAACTGTCTACCTGTGCGCTGGTTCGTAATATTGCAACACTGCCGTCTTTAGGCGGTGTGGAGGCTGAACCGATGAACCGCCAGAGGCCCATATCTGTATCTGTTTCATATACTGAATGCCTTCTTGCACGGCTCTGTGTTTACCTCTGTCTTCCAGATTTTTACTGCTCACTTGTTTTTTTTTAAATCTTATTTAGAGGATACTGCTGGCCATTGAAGGCCCAAGTAGGAGTGGGGTACAACATATGCATTCACACACCTACAACAACAAACAAATGACACGACATTAAGAGGTTTACAACAACTAACCAGCAAATATACAGGATATATATATTTAAAAGGGGGGGGGGGGGGCGGCACAGCATGTATCAAGCTGCATGTAATTCAATCATTTGTAATAATAGATGTGAAATTTAAAACTCATATTTAAGATTGAACATTATCAAACAAATGTGAATTTAATTAAGCTATAAATTTTGTATAGACTGTTACTTTTTATACAATTTTGTCTAGATTTGTCAGGATACAATCTGCAAGTACGCATAAAGTAACTGGAAAGTTGAAAGAAGCAAACTAGAGATTGCAAAACCTACTTCTCAATAGATATTTTTTTCCCAAAGTATTTACGTGATAGTGCAGCTGAATTAAGGCTCCTTTTGCAGTTTTCTTTTTATTTAAAACACCTTAAAGATACATTGTTTTCTAAGATTTTTTTTTATTATTATGCTTGGAAAATTAAGTTACCGATTGTGTTGAGTTTATTCTAAACTATTTATATGAAATGCCAGAGTGCTTTTGTGCATAACAGTGGCTAGATAAGGTTTTTATAATTTCTGATAAAACAAACTGACTAGTTTCTCTTTAGTGACCGTTTCGCCAAGGTGACAGCAGAACAAGTAACGGATCCCGACGTCAAACTGCAGGAATTTGAGATATATGTTTTCTTAGCGAATGCACGCCACTGTTGTGACATATTTGAATATCCTTATCGCTTGCTTGGGCTCAGCGGGTAATGCAGGTCGGCACTAGCGTGAGTATAAAGGCTGAACTGCATAAAGCGATTTAGCGAGCGACGGCGACAGCGACGAGACAGCGACGTATTACGAAGATTTCTTACTATCGCTCGTCGCGTCACTCGGTTTTTGGATTTCTAGAAAACATCGTTCCGCTTTCATGCGGCTTGCGTCGTCGCGCGAGTCACCGAGTGTCAGCGAAGCGGGTCGCCGTCGCTTTTCTCGTCGCTCGCAAAATCGTTTACATTGGGTTTATACTTCACGCTGTCAATAATATCGACTCCAGCGCGCATAATTTCATTTCCACGGGAGCGTGTGTAAATCAAACCCTAAACCAAGACGAGGGCTGCAGCCAGCAGCTTTGAGAGTGTCATACAATGGATTATAGTTTGACAGAAGCAAGCACACACTTCGCTAGCGCACTCCAGCCTTGACCGCTCGAACTTCCGAAAACGAAACCAGATTTTGCTACATTGTGGCAAGCTCGAAACATTTTTTTTTTAATATAGGGTGTCTTTTAGCCATAATCTAGACTAAGAGAAATGTGTACCTTCCCAAATTATATTTATGTCGCCGTACTATATAAGTAATAATTGTGTAATATCGTTACGTTCATGTAATATACGGGGGGGGGGCGGGGGGGGGGGGGGGTCACCGGACCTTCGTCTGAAACAAAAAGTCTGCTATATATACCGAGCGGGTTTCTATTGTAATTGAGTAGGAGTGTCGGGTTGTTAGTGCCTCTGTTCGTTGTTTGTGTATGTACATGCTTGTATGTTGGTCTTGTGGTATGTGCTGTGATTACAGTGTACTGTGATGTATGTGTTGGTATGCTGCGTCCGTGTTCAAGCGTGTCACTTCCTAAATGTCCTTCATTTTTGTTGTTTTCCGCATACTCACTAGGTGGCGCAAGCAGCCGCCCAATTTTATTTTAGTTTTGTTCGTACGTAGTCCATTTATGTGGAAGGAACCACACCACATAGCTACAGTCTAGTAGAAAAGTGACCACGTGTTTAAATGGCGCATAGCGCCGGCGTTCAGTTCGTCTAGGGTGGTTCGTCTTCGTTCGCTGGCCGTTTCGGTAGCCGATTCGTACCCGGAAAGCCGCAAAATTTGCGTACAGACGAGATATGAGTGGATACGTCGAAACGTCGCGTACAACTTTGCTCGCGGTAAAGAGGTGAGCGGGACGTCGGTAACGCCGGTCGGGTAGGGTCGGGTCGGGTCGGGTCGGTGTCGGAGCTATTCGTCGTCGCTCACGGCAAACGGTCTTTTTCAATAAAGTTCATGTCTGTGGTCGCGAAAAGATAACTCGTGTGGATATTACCCGGCTTCGGTGACAATGCAACCGGCTTGAGGCCTCGGCGATCGGCTGAACCGCCACGCGAACGAGACCTGCTCGATGGGGAAACACGCTGCTGCACACACACCGAAAAAGTACACCCCTGGACGTGTAAACCGTTGTCCCAGGGCGGACTCCCCAAATGGTGTTCGTTTTACACGCGAGGCTCGGTGTATTTCGTTTGCACCCGAGGTCTCGTGTAAAATTAACATCTTTGAACGTGTACTTCGTTCTGCGAACACACGTCTAGGGGTGTTTTTTTACAATGGCGGCCGTTTGACGCAAGACGGGTTCGACGAGCGAGGCCCAGCGCTTTACACGGCTTTTCGCCGCAGCGAAAGCGTAGTTTGCACGTGTTCGTTCGTAATCGTCCATACGTGCTGAACTACTGCAAGCATTCACCCCCAAGCGCCGACGCCGTATCCATTACGGCGATTACGCGACAGTGGGAGCGACCATCGACTGCATCCAGCAGCGTGCTTCCCCATCGAGCAGGTCTCGTTCGCGTGGCGGTTCAGCCGATCGCCGAGGCCTCAAGCCGGTTGCATTGTCACCGACGCCGGGTAATTTCCACAGCAGTTATCTTTTCGCGACCACAGACATGAACTTTATTGAAAAAGCCCGTTTGCCGCGAGCGACGACGAATAGCTCCGACACCGACCCGACCCGACCCAACCCGACCGGCGTTACCGACGTCCCGCTCACCTCTTTACCGCGAGCAAAGTTGTACGCGACGTTTCGACGTATCCACTCATATCTCGTGTGTACGCAAATTTTGCGGCTTTCCGGGTACGAATCGGCTACCGAAACGGCCAGCGAACGAAGACGAACTGAACGCCGGCGCTATGCGCCATTTAAACACGTGGTTACTTTTCTACTAGACTGTAGCTATGTGGTGTGGTTCCTTACACATAAATGGACTACGTACAAACAAAGCTAAAATAAAATTGGGCGGCTGTTTGCGCCACCTAGTGAGTATGCGGAAAACTACAAAAATGAAGGACATTTTGGCATTTGTGGAAGTGACACGCTCGAACACTGACGGCAGCATACCAACATATACATCACAGCACATACCACAAGATCAACATACAAGCATCTGCATACACAAACAACGAACAGAGGCACTAACAACCCGACACTCCTACTCAATTGTAATAGAAACCCGCTCGGTATATATAGCAGACTTTTTGTTTCAGACGAAGGTCCGGTGACACCCCCCGTATTTTATATGAACGTAACGATATTACACAATTATTGCTTATATCGTACGGCGACATAAATATAATTTGGAAAGGTACACATTTCTCTTAGTCTAGATTATAGCTAAAAGACACCATATATTAAAAAAAAAAAATGTTTCGTGCTAGCCAAAATGTAGCAAAATCTGGTTTCGTTTTCGGAAGTTCGAGCGCTCAAGGCTGGAATGCGCTAGCGAAGTGTGTGCTTGCTTCTGTCAAACTATAATCCATTGTATGACGCTCTCAAAGCTGCTGGCTGCAGCCCCCGTCTTGGTTTAGGGTTTGATTTACACGCGCTCCCGTGGAAATGAAATTATGCGCGCTCGAGTCGATATTATTGACAGCGTGAAGTATAACCCGAATGTAAACGATTTTGCGAGCGACGAGAACAGCGACGGCGACCCGCTTCACTGACGCTCGGTCACTCGCGCGACGACGCAAGCCGCATGAAAGCGGAACGATGTTTTCTAGACATCCAAAAACCGAGTGACGCGACGAGCGATAGTAAGAAATCTTCGTAATACGTCGCTGACTCGTCGCTGTCGCCGTCGCTCGCTAAATCGCTTTACGCAGTTCAGCCTTTATACTCACGCTAGTGCCGACCTGCATTACCCGCTGAGCCCAAGCAAGCGATAAGGATATTCAAATATGTCACAACAGTGGCGTGCATTCGCTAAGAAAACATATATCTCAAATTCCTACAGTTTGACGTCGGGATCCGTTCCTTGTTCTGCTGTCACCTTGGCGAAACGGTCACTAAAGAGAAACTAGTCAGTTTGTTTTATCAGAAATTATAAAAACCTTATCTAGCCACTGTTATGCACAAAAGCACTCTGGAATTTCATATAAATAGTTTAGAATAAACTGAACACAATCGGTAACTTAATTTTTCAAGCATAATAATAAAAAAAAAATCTTAGAAAACAATGTATTTTTAAGGTGTTTCAAATAAAAAAAACTGAAAAAGGAGCCTTATTTCAGCTGCACTATCACGTAAATACTTTGGGAAAAAAGTATCTATTGAGAAGTAGGTTTTGCAATCTCTAATTTGCTTCTTTCAACTTTCCAGTTACTTTATGCATACTTGCAGATTGTATCCTGACAAATCTAGACAAAATTGTATAAAAAGTAACAGTCTATATAAAATTTATAGCTTAATTAAATTCACATTTGTTTGATAATGTTCAATCTTAAATATGAGTTTTAAATTTCACATCTATTATTACAAATGATTGAATTACATGCTGCTTGATGCATGCTGTGCCGCCCCCCCCCCCCCCCCCCTTTTAAATATATATATCCTGTATATTTGCTGGTTAGTTGCTGTAAACCTCTTAATGTCGTGTTATTTGTTTGTTGTTGTAGGTGTGTGAATGCATGTGTTGTACCCCACTCCTACTTGGGCCTTCAATGGCTAGTAGTATCCTCTAAATAAAATGAAAAACACAAGTGAGCAGTAAAAATCTGGACGACAAAAGTAAACACAGAGCCGTGCAAAAAGGCATTCAGTATATGAAACAGATAGAGATATGGGCCTCTGGCGGTCCATCGGATCAGCCTCCACACCGCCTAAAGACAGCAGTGTTGCAATATTACGAACCAGCGCACAGGTAGACAGTTACCAAAAATCCAAACACAAAAAACTCACATCAGCGCTATGCGAGTGTATATTTTTGTGTATTTGGATTTTGAGTAACTGGTCTACCTGTGCGCTGGTTCGTAATTATGCCATACCAACTCGCCCAATCTGCCGTATTAATAGTGTTGCAAAATACTTAGATCAACTATAATGCTAATGACTGCAGTGTATAAAAGCAAGCTACTCGTCGGAACGAGCTTGACGGTACGAGAATAAAGAGAATGTTTTCACAGTTAAACTCAGAGTCTGTTGCACCGTCTCTTCCGTCCTCAAGATCGAAAGTGCTACAGATTGGTGACCTGGACATGATGATTGACTCCGAGCACCTGCTATCCAGGGGAATTTTCTTCGTGGCCAAGGGCACGGCAATGGCTCTGCCTTTTCGGACGAAAATGCAGTAGGCACATATTCAACTTTCTCAGCCTCCACATCTGCAGCGCCTCCGCAACCACCTCTGCTCTGTCGCATCTAGCACCGGCATCTCCCAGCAATGGGCTGCGACCACCTTGCTTGCCCCACCGGCTTGGCAAGTGAATATTCATCGACATCTTCACACTGTTCACAAGGCATGTTGCTAGCCGACCAGGGTCTCCTCATCGTTGCCATGTCAGGCATTCGCTCTCAGTTCGGTTCCTCATCTTAGGAGATGTTGCATCGGCCCCGCAGTCGGCCGGCATCCCCCTTTCAGTCCGAGGCTGTACACTCCAAACTGATTGAGCCGGACTGAAAGCACGACAGGGTCGATTTCCCCCGTCTGCTGCCTCATTTCCTGACCTCGGCGTCAACTACCATGCACGGCTTCCAAACACTCTCTTTCCTGCTCTCTAGTATGTCATCCTGCTTGCGGTACATGTCAACAGCAACGAGACCTCTCTGGAGCCGCAATCACTTCAACAAAATCGTGCCATTCCTCACAGTGCAGAGCTGAGGGCGATAGCTCTGCGGCAGTCTGTCGGTTCAGCCTTGGCATCGCCAAAGATGACAGTGCTACTCATACTCGTCACGACGAGCTCAACGACATGAGAATAAACAGAATGTTTTTATTGCACGGAGTCGGTCGCAGCATCTTTTCCGTCCACAACATCGTATACTCTATAGGTAGTAAGCAAGAGACACACTTCAGATGAAAAGAACAAATGCTCAGATCACACATGCCGCGGGTGTCCAAAATTATCCATCATGTTGAATATTGTTTTGGTTTTTTTAATTCTAACAGAAGACAAACATCATTATCGCGCAATCAAAATGAATACTTACGAAACACCTAATTCGCAGTGTAAGTGCTCATCGCTGAGCTGCGGCTGTGGCATATATGTATTTATTTAAAAGTGCACCGATGATAAAACCTTCAGGTTTGGCAACAATACCGAGATTACAACGGTTGTTGTCCATTATAAAATACAAAAGAAATAAAAAATACCGGAAACAATTCCGAATTCAACTACTTCGTCGTACTGGAGTTTGTTACAGTAATAACAGCTTTGGATGGGCTGTGAGGACAGCATTCACACTGAACTGGGTGCCTTGGTGACTATCACCAGTGTTGAGGAGTTGCCACTCCAGAGTTGGAACGATTCCGCACTTCCACAACCCTGGAATCGAATGCAAATAAAATGAATGGGAATGAAATTAGTAGTTACATTTTGCCCAGAATAGAGTAGGAATGGAATAGGCTTTGTTCTAATGCGAGCTGCTTAGATGCCGTCAAAGGGGCTTTCAAAACGGCATTATTGCACTTAGGTAACTGACGGTTTGGTTATCTGACTGCTTATGTTCCTTCGAGGATGAAAGTGGCAACCCCAGTGAAGCAACCCAAACTGTAGAGTTGTAGGCTGACAAGGGCAATTTACTCGATCTTAATCCAGGGTAAGCGTTTTGTACCTCAGCGTTCCAAAAACTACCCGTGCCCAGCACTTTTCAATCTGTGTTGTCACGTGACACGACCCACCGGAGTAACTCGGATCTATTTGGGTAAGATTTGGAACACAGCCAAAGTGTCGTTTCTGGTGCTGCGAGATGCAACCATAAGGCTGTTGGGACCATGTGTGATTACAGCACCAGTTGCAGGCCACCAGGCAGGGACAATGTCACACCGCCCGCACTTCGTTAATACACGTGATCCTCACTTATTATGTATCTCGTAAAAGTGGAGGACATATACGGTTCTTCTGTGGAAAAGATGGGCGACTTAGTTTTCCTCTCTGTTACGAGGCTTTTACACCTGGTGGTGCGATCAATATCTGCAGTGCCCCCATACCAATTGCCACTAGTGCTATGTGCGACCAAAGCTCAACTTAGTAAAATCAATGATTGCGGGTAGGGTTTTGAATTTTGCAGTTGTCTACGCATTTCACAACGCCAGCTTTACGCCGACGTTATTTTCCGGTAACTTAGTACTAGCTGTCAAGTGCCATTTTCACAATTGGGAGGGATTGAGAGGAATGGAATGCAGCAGTTCAGCCATTCCAGGAGTGGGAATGGGCCCAGTTTTTCCTTTCCAGGAGTTCAAAGGAATGGAATTAGTATTAGAAAATTCCAATTCTCTGCAATGGAGTTGGGTGGAATGGGGAATCTTTTGTTTGTTTGCATGCCTAGAATGTTTGAGATGACTCGAGAATCTTGTTTGTTCGAGCTCGGAACCTTCTAGATACCTACGGGCTTACAAAAAGAGCTTTGCATGGCTGCTCGAGTCAGTCGTCCTTTTGTCGCTGTCAAAGTATGTGCGGCCTTTGTTACTTTATGTTTCTCGGCACAAGTTCGCTGCATTTAACATTGATCTGAAGTTATATTAATCAAGTTTGTTTTTGTTCATGACATATTGGTGGATGTGCAGGGTAACGCAGTCTATGCCCATAAAGCGTACCATCTGTGAACACGATAACTCTGAAGACGACGATCGTGAAGGCGACGTCCTTGAAATCATCCGAGGACGACTCCAACTCTGACACCAACGACGACCTCAACTATGGCCTCGGAAGCGACCCGGACAATGAACTTGACAAAGCCCCTGGCTACCACACTTAGATGAAAACATCATGACGACTTCTACGCTGATGATGAAACGGACGACAACTCCAAAGACCAAACCCGGCTACAATGTCAACAACCAACCTGACAACGGCCTCGATGACAAACAGTCTTCAACCGTGGTGACGAGACTGATGACGACACTGATGATGACCCAGGCGAAGACTCAAACAATTTCATGGAAGACGATCCCGACTACGGCTTTGACAGTTATCCAAGGACAATCCGGACGATGATTTTAAAGGGCAACTCCGGCCAAAGCTCGAAATTAAAGAAATTACTGGTATCGCTGTAGTGACACAAAATACGACCCCAGCCAAAATATTACGTCCGTGGGATGTCGCATTCTCATCTAATGCCGATAATAAAAATGTAACCCGCCGCGAGCCGCTGCACCTTAGCGGGCGGCTAGCAGGTTGCCGATCACTAAAGCAACATTGGGCCGTGACGTCAGTATCGTTCTCTTTTTTCCTCCAAGCGTTACGCGGAGTGCGCTTCTTTGAGCCGCTACCACCGCTACTTGGACTTGTGATTGTCATGTTTAGCCGTTGCTTTTATCTGTAGCCCGTGTAGCTTCGGTATAGCCTTTTGTTTATTTGCTTGTGAGGACTCAAAGACTGGTTTTAGCGAACAACTCGTAGCGCCCAAGACTGCCCAGCTGTTCCTCGAAGGATGCCGAGTAGAACTTGTAGTGCTGTGGGCTGCTCAAACAACCCGCTGCACAACCCGGAGGTGCTTTTTCACAAGTTTCCAACGTACCAGAAATTGAAGAAGGTGTGGGTAAACGCTGTTCGACGAGTGGACTTTGGCTTTTACGCGCCCAAGGAAAAAAGAATGCAAAAACAGACATGTACAGCCCTAACACAGCAACCCGTGCCGGAAAGCCTCAAAGCTTCGTGTCTGTTACTGACCCGCAGCGCGAAAGCGAGAGGGCCCCCAGTACTGTACTTCACAGGCAGCGCGTCGTACAGCAACGCCGCTCCATCCACGGAGCCCCGATGACAATTTAGGCCTAGCGACAGAGTACGGAAGACCTCACACACGGCGACAGCCGCTGAGTACGGTACTGAACGAGTTCACTCGTTTTCCAGTCGCTACCTTTTGGGTATACTAGCGACAAGTACGGCATGGCACACGCACGGCGGCAGCGGCCCTCGAGTACGGCACTGTACGAGTTTACGGGTTTTCCAGTCGCTAGCTTTTGGGTATACGCACTAACTCTTCCTACATGTGCTGGATAGCTACCACGTATACAGAATTAAAATAAAATCAGCTTACCTCTTACCTTTAGACGGCTAGCGCAACAGAAGTAGCTGCTGATCAACCTGCATACTCGTTGAACGAGAACGATCCTGACGTCACGTTCACATAGCGGCTGATTTCTAGTGCTGCCAGGGCCTCGAGCGGCTAGTTTCGGTTTTGTTGGCCGTGCCCCAAACAAAACTTTGAGGCGTCCACATCTTTAAAACTACGCACAGTAACGAGGAAAAAATTACACCTTGCAATTCAGGGACGCTGACTGCACTAAAAACAGTCATAATCCCAAAATTGAAAGTATGGTCCGGAGTTGCCCTTTAAGGACAACCACGACTACAAACTTGACGGCGACCTTGATGATGAACCCGATGAAAATACCTACGGCAAGTGTGGTATCTGTCACGAAGACGAACAGGACGACGACGCCTGGTATGTCACTCAACGAACGGAGGAAGTTTGCCAGCTTGGTCGCATTTTGATGCAAGCCACAACTTCCTGACGATGACTGCTACAATCTTTGTCACCACCGCGCCCAGTTTCAGCCTGGCTACCCACTGTGAATCTAAACACCAATTCATCGTCGCAGCAAGGAACTGTTAAAGTGGTGCTTCGACCTCAAGGTTATTCGCTCCATGAGACCTAAGTTGTAAGTCGTTGGCCAATGGCACCTCAACATTGTCACGCTGCCCTCTGCGACCCGTAGGCGATTCACGTCTTCCGACTCAACTGAACTAGGTATGCTCGGTAGGACTGTGAAAATCTGCTATTTACGTGACTCTGTATTTTGACCTAGTCTTGTTTAAGCTGTTAATTTAATTTTGTGTTGCATAAAGACGACGAGTCTTTCACAAGAGGGGAGTAATGCCACGTGCAAATAGCCGAGTCAGCATTGTGATCGACTCACATGCCGCTGACCCCGCCAGCGCATGTCCTTCTTTCTTTTGTTTCCGTGACTGGAATGATGAGACGACTCTAAATTTTTTTTGTTCGAGCTCAGAAACTTCTAGATACCCACGCGCTTACAAAAGTACCTTCGCTTGGCTGCTTGAGGCAGTTGTCCTTTCGACACCATCAAAAGTCTTTGTTAATTTATGTTTCTCAGCACAAGTTCGGCGCATTACACACTGATTTTAAGTTTAATAAAGAAGTATGTTTTTATTCGTGACAATATTTAGATGAATTTTGATAATTCAATCTTCTGATATTTCAAACTAAAGTGTGTGGCCTCCAAGGCCCGTTTGCTCAAGCGCTAACCGCGGCTAAAGTTAACCGCAGTACCTAGAAGAGGGATTTTGAAATCACGTGACTGGCTCGGCAGGAATGCAGGGAAACATGGCGGTGCCCCGGTGAGTGAGCGCCGCTCGCTTTGAAACTAATATGTCGTTGTAGCTGCAATATTGGGCGCGTTAGTCAGCAATGAATGGTGCCAGAGGCTTTCGCTTTGCCTTACCTCATTTAAATCGCAAAGCATGAGCATATGACCTCGCCGCATTTTTTAGATAGTCTTTCGATTCTGGCCATTCCTAAGCCTAAATGAACGCGATAAATGTTAGCATGGCAATGTCTTTGGAAAGTGGATTGCCTTGACTCAGTCGGCCGGGTATTAATAAAACACAAAAGCAGACAGCGTCCCAATAGACCATATTAGACCTTTCTCTAAATTTCCCAAGCACCGAGGTGCATGCTACAAGTGTAGTTACACGCGTTGCACGTGCTGGCGTCTGAAGTAGTAAGTGTTCTAAAGCAAAAAGTCTAAAACAAATTTTGTCTTGCACGTGCGTTGGTCAAATATTTATTATGATTATTTACTTCGAATCTTTTATAATGGAAGGCCAGTGCCTTTTATAAGGCCAGTGCCTTTTATAAGAGGAATGCCAGAATTATACTTCCAGCGTTCTTCTCGATGCTTCGGTAATTTAGAAAAAGGTCTATAGGGATGCTGTTTGCTTTTGTGTGCAATCAATACCCGACCGATAGAGTGAAGACAATCCGCTTTTTAAAGATGTTGCTAAGCCGACAATTACCATATTCATTTAGGCTTAGGAATGGCCAGAGTCGAAAGACTATCTAAAAAATGCGGCAAGAGCCTTGCTCCTGATTTGTGATGAAGTGAGGTAAGGCAAAGCGAAAGCCTCCTGCACCATTCGTTGCTGACTAACGCGCCCGGTATTGCAGCTACAACGACATATTAGTTCCAAAGCGTGCGGCGCTCACTCACCGGGGCACCGCCACGCTTCGCCGCATCCCCACCGAGCCAGTCACGTGATTTGAAAATCCCTCTCCTAGGTACTGCGGCTAACTTCAGCCGTGGTTAGTACTTCGAGCAAACGGGCCCTGGAGTTTGAAATAATGAGAGTCGACTGTAAAACACCATTTTTGCTACCCCAAGTAGCAATTTATTTTAGTGTAATTTCTGGAATCTTTTATTCAGACCGAACACTTCTTTTTCAATAAGCTTGTCGGCATAAAATTTAGACTATTTTTTATAGCCTAAACGTAGCAAGCGTTCAAAACAAATACAACCTAGTGCATCAGATACACAGAAAACACAATATTAGCAAATGCTACTTTTATTGAACACATCTGGAGTTTCTGTTGGATACATACAGCGCTGTGAAGAAGTACACCATTCTTATATGAAAATAAGCTTCCCACCAGTGAAATTTCTCAAGTTGGACAGCCTTGTTGTAAGTCAGGCACGTTAAAGAGAACCCTGCCCAAGTTTTCATAGACACTCTTACAAAGTTGTTTCATCCGTACAATAGCGACTTCAAGGTATATGTGCAGAAACTTCCCAAAGTGCAAACATTATGTGAAGAAACTGCATTTCAAAGTTGACGTCCTCGCAACCCCCCCTATTGGTAGCTGCTCTACCGGCAACAATGAAAAGAACTATAGAAAGACCGCTGAGGCCACATAACGTAAGACATGGTGTCCAAGATTCGCCATGGACAGCATTGTTGGTAGTTGGACTTGTTTGTGCTCACTCTTTTACCCAGTCTGTCGATTGACAGCTATTTAGAGTGCATGATAGGAACTATTTGTGCTGTAGACATAAAAACATGTACATGTTGCCCCCCCCCCCCCCCCCCCCCCCCTTTGAATCTGGCAGGCGAGACCACTCGAAAATATTTGAGAGTAGCTGTGTAGAACTGACATGTTCTAACATTCTGATGACACAATTATTCATATTAAAAGGTATGCTTAACCGAAAATCGAATTTTGCAAAACAACACTGGGGCGGTAGGCGGGACGCTGCAAAACCCCCAAAACATCACACATACAGCATTATTTCTAACGGATGGCCATATTTTTGGAAACATGTGGGATTCAACAAGGCCGACGAGACATGTGATGTCGCGATTCTCATTCCCTCTCCTCTAGGCTTCATCCCCTTAAGCAGGTGAACCGAAGCGGGAATGAGAGAAGCGAGGCTGCTTCCCCTCATTCTAAAGTGTACCAGGAGAAGTATGATGTCACATTTCTTGTTTGATTGTGCCCTTTCCTTTCCAAGAATACGGCCATCCGTTTGAGATATTAATGTATGAGTGATGTTTCGGAGTTTCCGAAAGCTTCCGCGGCCTTATTTTATGAAATCCAAATTTTGGTCCAGCATCCTTTTAAACAAGCTTTTTCAAATGTTAGCATAATGAACATACAATTGGACAACTTGCTAACTCACAACAGCATCCTCCCGATGATGCCGTACAGAGGTTTTGTCACACGCACCAACCGAGGGGATTGCTGCAAGTCCATCCACCCTCAACTTTTAGTCACCTTTGAGACTGAAGAACAGCTGTATGAGGCCCGTCCAGCCACTGCTCACACAAAGAGAAACACGGGAAATAACAGTCAGTGACGATTAAAGTCTCTGGGCGGAAAGCCCTCCATGACAAATGAGCACTGTTAAGTTACGGCAACGGTGTAATACACAGGTTCTGCTTCTTGGATGCCTTCACCGCTGCGGTGGGTGGTCGTAGCTAGTCGTAGCAGATAGTGCACGTTTGTTGCTCGTACCAAAACACCAAAGCCGTGTAGTATTCTTGTTGCCGAAGTTCATAAGCCTACGTTCCCGGTCTACACACACTACACAAAGCCAGCCACGAGCAAAGCTAGCTAACCCCGTTTCTGCTTCGGCGACAAGCCGCCAGGGCGGTGACACCGCCGCTGAAACTTCTGCCTCGGCTCTTCAAACCAGGGCCCCTCAGTGCACAAGCATGACACTTGCTAGGCTGCTCTGCCTGTACCAAGTGACACGCGCTCGCATGTTCCCTCTCATAATTCTTCTGGCTGAACGTGCCCCGTATTGTACACGGCCATACTGTGCACATGGCGGAAGTTCCCTTTTGAAAGTGCTCCACGGTCGGCTTACAATGCTGCGAACACATAGCACATGACCACTATAGGTGACGACACTTGGGACACTTGCCATCCGTCGTTGTGGCGCAAAGTCGCTTTCTCAGTCGTCCTCACAAGGGGCAAGGAAAGGCAGGCACTGCATAAAAAATCAATACATATTATAACACTGGCTGTGGAAAACTAGTTTCAAAGATGATACAGTCATGTCTTCTTAATATGGACACCTCCGTACTATAAAAAGATTTTTTTTCTATAATGTAAGGTGTTTATATGAGAAAATTAAATTTAAAACAAAATTGGATAACAAGCATAACCAAACAAACAGTTTATTCAGCTAAAAGATAATGAGATGTGAGTTTGCTCTATCGCTTTAGAGCCGTTTAACATGTAGCACTACTGTCGTTTACAAGAACAGATACCCAGGCTGTAAAGTGATGATCGGCTGACTAGCAAAAGATGTTGCACTGTATGCACAAGCCGGATGTAATTGACACTTAGCTGCCGGCAGTTAGGATCCTATAATCTTATGGTCGCAGACGGGAATTACATCTGGTGCCTACGGCTGGAATAATGTCTCGCTTCGTAATAGAAAAAGCACAAATAAAACACAGGATGGAGAAACCGGGTGTCACAAATTCAGGCTTCTCTTCATTTTTTTAAATACTTTTATGATCTATCTTTTGGACCACTTTAAGTGTTGGTACGGTCAAAAAGGAGGAGTGTGGTGCCACTTTTAATCTCAGTTCGTCCCGTCGTAGTTCCTTTCTAAGTCCCCAACGAATTTGCTCGTTTGCGGAATGGGTTTTTGTTAACGGGCGACGTAGATCATCCCAGGTCACAGTTTGTGGCTTTGACCTCGCGGACGGAGGGGTGCGTATGCTGGCTCGCGTATGGTGCCGATTTGACATGCAGGGGCGCCGCCGGGATACAAAGATGTTTACGCTGGCTGGCGCGCTTTTTGAAGGCGGCGGCTTTGCTCAGTCTGCCGCCTGTCGTGTTCTATGTATCGGCGATAATTGATGTTTTTGGACTCGTACGGGGGAATGGATGGGCACATATGTTTGGTTGTCTGAAAAATGTAATAGGTTTTGCCATTTGGGTCGTTGCTGCGTAGCTTTGTTTTTCTTGAAAGTTGACTGACCCGAAAGGCGGGGAAACGGGAGGTTGGTCGGTAGACGAGCCTATAAAAGGGGGTTCGGGAACAAAGAAGGTAGTCCAACCCCAGAGCTGGCCGGGTCGCTTCTCAACGCGGTTACTCCCTGCAGATGAGTCTTGGAACGTGTAATTTTTGGCTTCTGCCCTGCCTGTCGGACAAGTGTTTGAGTTTGTTGTGCTGAAGCGTGTGTGGCTGTGTGGTGCGCGGTGTCGACCTCATCAAGCCTCTAATTGGACCGCTGGACTTCGAGACGCCGTTCTTCGGCCGACAACTCCAGACTACGGACTGCTCTGGACTCGGCACCTACCGGAAAGCTAAGCCTGGTTTTCTAGGACTTGTCTACTGCATTCTCTGGCTCTGAAGTATGAATTGTTGAATGTTGGGAAGATTTTTACACAGTGCTACTTTCTGTCGCGACTGTTTTGGGGGATTATCCCATGTGTGTAGCGGTAACGTTCGAGCTCCATCTCGGTTTGCTCTCGTTGTTAGTGTCGGGTTTTCGTCACTGTTTTGTTGGCTTATTCCGGTTTTATGAGCGTCGAGTCTTTTTAGTATTGGTTTCTGGCTCGCAGGGCTCCATAGCTTTGAGCTGGAGTGTGGTTTGTGTTGAGTGCTCTATTGCCGTGTACAGCTTAGTTTTTCACTTTATTAAATCTAATCTTTTGTTTGCTTATCCTCCCTGTGTCATCATCTTTCTCTACTGATTATACACCAGGCGTGGACCTAGCGCTAGTCAATGGTCGAACTTAGCTCTCTTGTTCTTTTCCCGTAATTTCTCGTTTATTCTCAGAGTGGAACATTGAATTATTTTTATTAATTTGAACCCCACTCCGTGACACCGAAACAGATGGGAAAGCACCACAACGTATTAAACTCGTCGAACATTAAATGTTCTTGAATTATACCTCACCCATGCTTGCTACGTGATGAAGCCCAAAGGTTAGTTCAATGCCAATCAATATTAAATGTCTTTAGATGGGCACCTGCTGCCCGATCATGGCCTTTATTGCAAAGCACTGTTCACACATTGGCGAGTCCTGCAGTGCCTTGTGGAATGGTGGGCGATACTTGCCGTTCCGCAAGGCACTGCAAGACAGATCAGGCTCAACTTTTGAATGTCGACGTGCTTACGGAATGCTGCAGCAAACCAATCATTCGCCGAGGGAAAAAGAAAGGAAGCTGCATGCCTCCGTGTGCTCATTGCCAGTGTTTTCTGCTCTGCTATGTACCCTGCTTGTGTGCTGTGATTTGCAAGCCAGCGCGGGATATATTTCCTTGATTTATTTGTCTGTTCAGCTGTGCGAGGTTGTGATTGAAACAACCAAGAAGTATAGACCGCCATTCTTTTCATCAAGCTAAGGCTTCGCTCATCCGAACCGGGGACGATGACTGCTGTTGTTTACACGATTTTCGACAGCTATGTGGAGTGGCTTTGTGTTTAAAATTGCAAGCTTAAGTGCAAAAAGAAGTTACCGCAGACTATATTGTTGAAGGTTGATTTCAACTGGCAGGCTCTGGCTACAACCACCTTAATATTCATTCAACATTGTTTGCATTTCCACTTACCCGTGATCGCTTCATTTGCTAAACACGTTAGTGGCCGGTCACCTTACCAATGAAACTAATGTGCTGGTGTCTCCGGCGAAGAATTCCCTCAGGGCTACATGCAATGCACAACCCAGTTTGTAGCCCGTTGTGACTGAAAGCTTTCACACTGGGGAAACGTTGTTGTCACAAACGCAGTCAAAGAATGCGATAGGATTGAGGGAACAGGGGGATTGTCCAAGTTGACTGACTGCATGAGCATATGTTTCTATCGTCACCGTGTTTCCTCCACGCAGGCGACGGAGAAAACGATATAGAGACTCCTCGCGCTTGCCAATGCCGAGACACCCAGCCGCGAAGTGTCGATATTGCCGGAGAGAGTGGCGGGACAACGATCAGCGCAGGATCGCGGCTTCGCCACTCTTATGCGACGGTGTCTTCGGTTTCCGCTCCCTGCAGCTTCCACCGGGACGCTAGCCGTGCCTAATTGTGCTAGCTTTGAGCACCACAGTTCATAGGGTTCACAGCGCCCGAGCGAAAGCTCGCGCAAAAGAACCGGCGAGCAGTCGAGTCGTTTCCAATCGACGGGGTGGCTAAACGTCGGTTGTGTGAATCGGGCTTAACGCCTGAGCCGGCTTGCTCAAAGCAAATCTAACGTTCTTGAATGTCATGTAATAAAAATCTGAGACGTGCTACATTCTATACAAACTTGATAAAAAAAATCAAACACTCACCTTCGGCTGCTACGCCCGCCGTACCGCTTCAAGGCAGAAGCAACATGGCGCTCGACGTTTTGGGGTGTTGGGCTGGGGTGTTTTCAGTGTTGCTTACACGCCTAGTCGTGTAAACCGAAACCGGAACACCAATTTTTACTACCCCAAGTAATTTTTTGACGATTTATTACTAGCAGAGCGTGTAAAAATATGCTAACGAGTGAAAATGGGGTGTAAATAGGCGAAATATTACATTTTCGCTAAAGTTGGTACGGCATAATTACGAACCAGCGCACAGGTTGACAGTTACTCAAAATCCAAATACACAAAAATATACACTCGCACAGCGCTGATGTGAGTTTTTTGTGTTTGCATTTTGGGTAACTGTCTACCTGTGCGCTGGTTCGTAATATTGCAACACTGCCGTCTTTAGGCGGTGTGGAGGCTGAACCGATGAACCGCCAGAGGCCCATATCTGTATCTGTTTCATATACTGAATGCCTTCTTGCACGGCTCTGTGTTTACCTCTGTCTTCCAGATTTTTACTGCTCACTTGTTTTTTTTTAAATCTTATTTAGAGGATACTGCTGGCCATTGAAGGCCCAAGTAGGAGTGGGGTACAACATATGCATTCACACACCTACAACAACAAACAAATGACACGACATTAAGAGGTTTACAACAACTAACCAGCAAATATACAGGATATATATATTTAAAAGGGGGGGGGGGGGGCGGCACAGCATGTATCAAGCAGCATGTAATTCAATCATTTGTAATAATAGATGTGAAATTTAAAACTCATATTTAAGATTGAACATTATCAAACAAATGTGAATTTAATTAAGCTATAAATTTTGTATAGACTGTTACTTTTTATACAATTTTGTCTAGATTTGTCAGGATACAATCTGCAAGTACGCATAAAGTAACTGGAAAGTTGAAAGAAGCAAATTAGAGATTGCAAAACCTACTTCTCAATAGATATTTTTTTCCCAAAGTATTTACGTGATAGTGCAGCTGAATTAAGGCTCCTTTTGCAGTTTTCTTTTTATTTAAAACACCTTAAAGATACATTGTTTTCTAAGATTTTTTTTTATTATTACGCTTGGAAAATTAAGTTACCGATTGTGTTGAGTTTATTCTAAACTATTTATATGAAATGCCAGAGTGCTTTTGTGCATAACAGTGGCTGGATAAGGTTTTTATAATTTCTGATAAAACAAACTGACTTGTTTCTCTTTAGTGACCGTTTCGCCAAGGTGACAGCAGAACAAGTAACGGATCCCGACGTCAAACTGCAGGAATTTGAGATATATGTTTTCTTAGCGAATGCACGCCACTGTTGTGACATATTTGAATATCCTTATCGCTTGCTTGGGCTCAGCGGGTAATGCAGGTCGGCACTAGCGTGAGTATAAAGGCTGAACTGCATAAAGCGATTTAGCGAGCGACGGCGACAGCGACGAGTCAGCGACGTATTACGAAGATTTCTTACTATCGCTCGTCGCGTCACTCGGTTTTTGGATTTCTAGAAAACATCGTTCCGCTTTCATGCGGCTTGCGTCGTCGCGCGAGTCACCGAGTGTCAGCGAAGCGGGTCGCCGTCGCTTTTCTCGTCGCTCGCAAAATCGTTTACATTCGGTTTATACTTCACGCTGTCAATAATATCGACTCCAGCGCGCATAATTTCATTTCCACGGGAGCGTGTGTAAATCAAACCCTAAACCAAGACGAGGGCTGCACCCAGCAGCTTTGAGAGCGTCATACAATGGATTATAGTTTGACAGAAGCAAGCACACACTTCGCTAGCGCACTCCAGCCTTGACCGCTCGAACTTCCGAAAACGAAACCAGATTTTGCTACATTTTGGCTAGCTCGAAACATTTTTTTTTTTTTAATATAGGGTGTCTTTTAGCCATAATCTAGACTAAGAGAAATGTGTACCTTCCCAAATTATATTTATGTCGCCGTACTATATAAGTAATAATTGTATAATATCGTTACGTTCATGTAATATACGGGGGGGGGGTCACCGGACCTTCGTCTGAAACAAAAAGTCTGCTATATATACCGAGCGGGTTTCTATTGTAATTGAGTAGGAGTGTCGGGTTGTTAGTGCCTCTGTTCGTTGTTTGTGTATGTACATGCTTGTATGTTGGTCTTGTGGTATGTGCTGTGATTACAGTGTACTGTGATGTATGTGTTGGTATGCTGCGTCCGTGTTCAAGCGTGTCACTTCCTAAATGTCCTTCATTTTTGTTGTTTTCCGCATACTCACTAGGTGGCGCAAGCAGCCGCCCAATTTTATTTTAGTTTTGTTCGTACGTAGTCCATTTATGTGGAAGGAACCACACCACATAGCTACAGTCTAGTAGAAAAGTGACCACGTGTTTAAATGGCGTATAGCGCCGGCGTTCAGTTCGTCTAGGGTGGTTCGTCTTCGTTCGCTGGCCGTTTCGGTAGCCGATTCGTACCCGGGAAGCCGCAAAATTTGCGTACAGACGAGATATGAGTGGATACGTCGAAACGTCGCGTACAACTTTGCTCGCGGTAAAGAGGTGAGCGGGACGTCGGTAACGCCGGTCGGGTAGGGTCGGGTCGGGTCGGGTCGGTGTCGGAGCTATTCGTCGTCGCTCACGGCAAACGGTCTTTTTCAATAAAGTTCATGTATGTGGTCGCGAAAAGATAACTCCTGTGGAAATTACCCGGCGTCGGTGACAATGCAACCGGCTTGAGGCCTCGGCGATCGGCTGAACCGCCACGCGAACGAGACCTGCTCGATGGGGAAACACGCTGCTGGATCCAGTCGATGGTCGCTCCCACTGTCGCGTAATCGCCGTAATGGATACGGCGTCGACGCTTGGGGGTGAATGCTTGCGGTAGTTCAGCACGTATGGACGATTACAAACGAACACGTGCAAACTACGCTTTCGCTGCGGCGAAAGACCGTGTCAAGCGCTGGGCCTCGCTCGTAGAACCCGTCTTGCGTCAAACGGCCGCCTTTGTAAAAAAACACCCCTAGACGTGTGATCGCAGAACGAAGTACACGTTCAAAGATGTTCATTTTACACGAGACCTTGGGTGCAAACGAAATACACCGAGCCTCGCGTGTAAAACGAACACCATTTGGGGAGTCCGCCCTGGGACAGCGGTTCACACGTCCAGGGGTGTACTTTTTCGCTGTGTGTGTAGTTATCACAAAGAACATAAATTCATAATACGTCAGATTCTGGAATGAAGATGTCAATAGCAAATAGGCCAATGTATCTCAAATAATAGTAAAATGTGTAAGTGACAATAGTTTAGGTGATTAAATATAAAAATATTTTTTTAAAAAGGCTATTGTCTTGATTTTAATAGAAATTTTAATAAAACCACAGACGTAACGCAAGGTAAAACAAAACACGGAAATATATTAGTCAAAGAGAATCTGGTTGTTTTTAATTAGTTCATTAAATTAATATATTTATGTTAATGCAAAATGCATACGCGCCGTTTCCCGAATTAAATATTTTCAGCAGTTCTGCCCATATGTAACATTTTTTAGCTGTCAACATAACCGTGCTCTAAACTGACGCTGCCACACCAAGGGTTAATAGCACTAAACGCTAAAAAGGACAAAGCACATTGAAGAAAAATGTTCACGTTTCTTTTTAAAGCAAATACAGTTTGTCTCGTTAGTATGGATACCCCGGTATATAAATGGAAGTTTCGGAAACAGAATGGGTGAGTGAGTACATGTATTTTTATCCTTTCTTTTATAAAATGCTGGCATTATGGACAATTTCGGATTTGAATAAAGGGGTCCATATTAACGATGCATAACTACCGGGCGTCCGCAAAAAAAACCAACGTTTTCACTTTTTTTTTTTTGCATCACAAAAATAAAGTAGACATCGCGGAGAGCTCAAACTCTGTCAGAACGTAGCCGCAGCCGTACGGGCAAGTTGCCAAAGTTTCAGCACCAGCCGTTATCTTCTTGAGAAGTTAAAATATTTTTTTCTGAACATTTCAATGGACAAATGTCGGCCAACGGAGTTCTTGAATATATGGAGGGCTATGGGCGCCAGAAACCGAAAAGTTTAGGCTTTCCGCGATGTCTAGTTTATTTTTTGCGGTGCGAACAACAGGGTTCGGGTTTTTCACGGACGCCCGATACACCAGGTTAAGTATGCAATAATTCTCAATAGTTCGAGGGTAATTTTTTTCCGCTCTGATGAACAGGATAAAAGAGCGCAAATAATAAAACCAAGATGGTTTAATATACACACACTTTAGATACTTATTGTAGCTAATTCCCCGGGCAATCACTGCGCAGATTTAAGCACTTATCAAGTTTATCATACCGTGGTATATTCTCCTGAGTCTCTTAGTGAAGAAACGTTGCCTTCTGGATTATCAGTCATTCTGACAAAACCGGCATGCTAGTCATCAAAATTGACATTACTTCCTCCATTGACCATTCAAATTACAGTGCCAAAAGAGACAATGTTACTTGGATTCATTTTATAAAAAAAGCCCATACGTCTACTTTACCGCGCAACACCTCGGAGAGCCAATCACCGCAACTTACGGAGGCAGCTCGGCGAAGGACGATGTCGAGACATATGTTTAGACAAAAAAAAAAAAAACAAAAAAAACAACAAAAAACGTAGTCTGAGTTGTAACCTTAAGCAATGCAAAATGTCACGCCTGCGTCGCTTATTGTCAAAACTCACTCAGACGCATGCGCTTTTTTTAGAGTGTAGACAGGCCATGGGTCACAAATAATGTTAATGCAAAATATGTCATATACTTGAAGAAATAACTACTGATTTCATTCAAACTCGATTGGTTAAACATAAAACCATAATGTTCAGCACGATTCCGTCAATCAGTATCAAAGTTTATAAAACAATCAATGAAACAGCAGTCACGGTACAAAATAATATTAGAAGAGCACAAGTTAATTTTGACATCACTTTGCATGATAATACACAAATCGCTTAAAAAAGTTCTTAAAAGATTTCTATGCTGTCCTTATATGAAAAACCTTTTCAGTAGACAGGTATGCACGTAAAGTTAGTCCATGAACTGTGAGCAGAACTAAGAACAGGCAGCGTCAATTATCCCAACAGCAGTTAGAATAGCTCCTCAAAAGTTCTCCCAACAGTCGCACCTGTCATTGGCTACATGAGTACACATTCGAAATGTTGGAAAAATGTAAAATACCTTTTTTTTTTATTGTGGCAGTAGCCATATAATAAAGGAGGACAAAATTGTCACACACGCTATTCTATATCGCTTCATGATATCAGAAGTGACTCGATCGAACAGAGTTTCACCATGGACACGCCACACAGTTCACGAGAGTCTTCCGCTGGGACAAGCCACACAGTTCACGAGTTTCTTCCGCTGGGACAAGCCAGGAAGAAGAGCGGCAGCGGCATCTCGGACAACGATGTACGCTCAGACCATCTCCCTTGCGTCACCGTTCAATTTTCACAATCCAGGTGACTGGCCAAGGTGGTACAACAGATTCATCCGATATCGAAAGGTCTCCAAGCTCGTCAACGCCGATAAAGGCGAACCGGTAGATGCTCTTGTATATTTCCTCGTAGATAAAGGCGCAGATGTCATAGAGGCCTCATCTCTATTGGACGTCGAAAAACAAGACTTCGAAAAGGTGTCGGATTTGTTTCACAGTCACTTTTGGAAAGCGAAACATTATCTACGATCGAGCTAAATTTCGCAGAAAAACAAAACAAAACAAAACAAAAAAACAAGATACCGGAGAGTCGGTAGAATCGTTTGAAGCCAGCCTACATGAGCTGGTGAAACATTATGAACATTATGTTCTCAAGGACAACCTGGTTCGAGATCATTTTGTGGTCCCACTGTCAGGTTGCTCCCTTTCTGAAGGCCTGCAGAGAGGCCCCAACCTCACGTTAGGCGCTGCATTCACATGGGCTTGACTGAAAGACGCTGTGCACAATCAACAAGCGGTAATCCGAGGGCAGACGCAAACAGAAAAAGAGGAGATGATCGTCCACGTACTTGGTAAAACACAAGAAAAACGGAAGGCTCCGCGCAAGTCAGAGTCAACAAATTACGCGCAAACTTCCACCTGCGGAAGATGTGGCAAGTTGACCCACACAAAATTCGAATGTCCTTCAGTTAGTTTCAAGTGCCTAAACTGTGGAAGAAAAGGACACTGGGATAAGGTATGCAGGGGAAAGTTCATGCAGGCAATGAACCTAGAGACAAGCCAAGAAGAATGGATGCTTTAAGTGTTGAATCTTCGGTAGCTTGCTTGGTGAGTGCCGCTCAAAGTTAATGAAAACGTCGTCAAGTGTATGATTGATATGGGTGCCGACGTCAATGCCATTTTACAAGGTAACATGGCTTCAAGCTTCGGAAACCACCAGCCTACTGCAGCCAAAATTTTCGGACCCGAAAAACAGATGTTGCGGGTGATCAGCAAATTCTAGTCAACAATTCAACATGGTCGACAGTCAGTACACGTTGTCTATGTTGTGAGCAACCTTGATGAGCCATTTTTCGGACGTGAGGCCAGTACAAAGCTTAGACTTGTCGCGTTTCTGCAGTCTTTCACAGAAGAAATTAACCCAGAAAACCCCATGAAGGGGCCCGCGCTCACGAAGCGGATGTCAGGCACTGTCAGGCACTGTCAACGTCAAGAAAGGATATTGCTTCTTCAATATCAACGAAACGCGGGCAAGCACATTTACTCACCGGACCTCCTCATGCAGCACGACCTACAGAGGATCATGCCTAGTGTCAGTGAGGGTGAGTCCGTCGAGTTGCACATAGCCGTTGGTAAAAAGGGACTCAAGGCTGCTAATGTGGCCGGCTCGGACGGCGCGTCAGAGCAGAGCAGACAAGAGAAACCTCAGCTGGCATGGCGGAAGGTCCAGTAATAGTCCTGTAGGTCTCGAGTTCGAACAGGAGCGACGTGTCCGTGGGGTAGGCCAATACTCGTGCAGAGGTGGGCGTCGGCTTTGAAAGTGATAGTCATGCAAGTAGGCCGACACCTAGATAAAGATGGGCTTTGCTTTGGAAGGTGATAACCAGATATGGGGAAAACGGTAACGTAAATATCCGTGCTGATGGTATAAGCTGTGATTGCCTTTCGCCAAAAACCTTGGAAATAAAACAAAAACAAAAACGGTGTGTAAATATCTGTTGTGATGTGTGAACAAATTGTGTGTCCTTGTGTTTGCCATATGCTTACAGCCGTCGTTTCGTTCTCTATTCTGTAGTCCATCACAAAAGGGAAGATGTGGCAGTAGCCATATAATAAAGAAGAACGAAATAAGCGACATGCGTGTGATGTCTAGAGCCCAGCGGAACATGGCCTCGTCTCGTCCTTCATAGATATTGCTACAGTTATTCTGTCAGTGACGCTGACATGACTGCAAAGAAATGTCACTGAAAATAAGCGTTGACATCGGTAAGCACCAACCCTAATGCGATACATACCTCTGCAAAGGCACTAAAGACAATCGCGTTTACTGTTGTACTACGCTGCTAAGAAACACGGTATCACCATGAAAGACGCAGTATTGCATTCGCGTCACAAGTTTACGCAATTATCCCACATACTTTTTTGCTTTCTGAATTGTCCTGGAGTTCTCCTTCGCAGCGGCATACAGTTTGCAGTGCTGCTGTCATACATCTAGAACACTGACCACTGTTTATGACCGCCGGCTCGAGCTTTCGACAAGCCCCATCAGAAACGCCAAGGGTTCACCAAGCTAGGTCGCCGGCGGCCGAGGCGACTGTCGACAAAACATCGTAAAATCTATTAAACGATCTGAAGATGAACCGTCGTTCAACGAACTTATTGCCACCAGTTCCGAGTCGCCAAAGCAAGGCGACTGCCGGGAGAACAAACACGACTGTAATGATCAGGTCCTCTTTAAAGGGATGCTGAACCGAAATCTGGATTCCCCAAAAACACGCGGCAAAAGCGTGCAACGGGACGCTACAAACACCAAAATATCACTCATACAGCGATATCTCAAACAAATGACCGTATTTTTTTTAAAAAAGAGGCGCATTTGGCAGGAATTTTGACGTCATGTTTCTCCGAGAACGAGAGGGAACGGCCTCCCGTCTTCTCCGCCTCGCGGCCTTGAGGGAGCGAAGCGAAAAAAGGAGGAAACGGTTGCAACCTAAGAACGAAGGGCGAGGGTAAGACGGGCAGGGAAGGAGGAAGCAGACGGAACGCTGGAGAAGAGAGGGGGAAACCTGCTTCTCTCTTTAGCGTTCCGTCTGCTTCCTCCTCCGCGGCCCGTCTTACCCTCGCCCTTCGTTCTTAGGTTGCAAGGGACTATAGGTATCTTTAGGGTCACGCGCCTAGTCGGCCTGGTTCAATCTCGACTTCTTTTTCCTAAAATACGGCCGTCCATTTGAGATATCGCCTTACCAGTAGTGTTGTAGGGATTGTAGCGTCCCGCCTACATCTCCAGCATAGTTTCTTTGAAACCCAAATTTCGGTTCCCCATCCCTTTAAAGGGATACTGAACCAAAGAATTTAGTGCCCATAATAAGTGGCGCACGTTCTTTCCACCAGCCAGCAGCCGCCGGTGTGCGCGAGCACACGCAACAAAAAATGACGTCACAGACCTCCATTCGCGGTTGAGATGATAGTGAAATGCATGGGCTTCAGACTAAAGGAGAATAAAGACAGGCTTTTCATCTCTACAAGTGAAAGCTACGTGCTTGTTAGACCAATTCATCGCTTACTTTTTTACACCAGGCACCACTGTGTAGATGAAAAACTTGTCTTTATTCTCCTTTGGTCCGAAACCCATACATTTCACTGTCATCTCAACCACGAATGGAGGTCTGTGACGTCATTTTTGTTGCGTGTGCTCGCGCACACCGGCGGCTGCTGGCTCGTGGAAAGAACGTGCGCCACTTATTATGGACACCAAATTCCTTGGTTCAGTATCCCTTTAAGGCCACGGTCCCACTGAATGTGGCAGTTTAGGTACTTTTTGGCAGGCCATTACTCATCTCCTTTTAAATACTCTTTTGTGGCATTGATGTCATTCGAAAGGCAATGCAATCCTCTTTCATTTGATATTATGTATGTGTTGGTTTTTACTGTTCATGCGCATTTGTAGCGTTGCGAATATGATGGCGCGGACCCTCACTTGCTCCGCTAGTTCATGTTTTATGAACGATCCATTAAAGATAGCACGGTTCCAATATAGCAGTCTTGTTAAGATGATGTCGGAGCAGAATCTAACGATACACTTTTTTGTTATTTGCACTACTTTGTTTTTTTTTTCATCCCTCCAAATATTGCCCTAAAATTGACATTTTTCAGCACAAATATGTTTTTAATGACAAGCGCTTGGACAATGAAATTAGCTACAGATGTAGTGCTTATAATTGGTAATATGCAGAAAAAAATTTAATGTTGTAAAGAAATATTTTGTTCAGCTATTTTATATCAAACGTAGCACTTTTTTGTGCTTCGAGTCATGGTAGTTCAAATGCCGCTGAAGAAATAATTAAACTATGATCAAATCTTTTATAGCATTTAGAGCTACAATGGTTGCCCAAGAGCTGGACGATGGCTTTTTTTCATTTTCAAAGTCATAACGCTCCAGGAGCCCTTCAAACTTACCTGTTTTTGACGCATATCTGTTTTGGACATCAAACAGATTTATTGGCATTTAATAACATTTATTGTTTAGAATAGATATACATTGCGATGTATTAAATTTTCACAATGATCTTGCTTTGGTTTCTTAATAGGTGTAGAGCTTAGCTAATTTTAAGAACAATTAAAAACTGTTTGGGTGTTTTATTGCGCTACCTGGCGGATGGCAGACAAACTGCTGATTTCTAGTGTTCAAAAAATTTCCGAGGGCGGCGTTGGCGTCTGTATCATCATCAATCTCCGTGTCTTTTTACCTTCACATTTAAAAAATATATTGGAAGATTTACTATCGATAAGTGAGTGGTTTAAGTACTGGGTCAGGCTAATAAATCTAAGACAAATAATTACACAAGCGTAGCGTGATATAATGCGTTCATTGTTCGATATGACTGAAATCAGTAAACAATAAAGACGAAGAGGAAAATAATACACCCGAGTTCACTTTATGCCTAGAGTCACTACATGAGCTTTAAAGTATTGGCACTCAGTTCCCCGAAATTGATTCGGGCGCCGCCATTTTGGGTCTTGCTCAGAGCAAACGCAACTGCCGATCATCATGATCCAAAAGTACGACTTCCTCAGCATTAGATGCGGTGCTAGGAAGCTGATGCAATATTGAAATTCTCTGTCGCGGGTTGTTTAAACATTTGTGAGGGACGGAAAAGCGTTTCCTGTGATTTTAGATAAAGCTCCACATAACTGGAAACCATGATTTTAAGCCAGAATTTTAAGCCAAGTGTCGTTACTCGGAACCGCAGCTAATTTACTGGCACAAGCGGGAACAATGAAGAAGAGGCAGGTGTCAAAAGGTAGTGGCTTGTGGAATCCACGGGGCTTACGTCATGGCCCCTCCAGGTATTACAAGCCTTTTGAACAAGAGCATGAATAGTGTCATTCAATAAGCTACGCTTCAGAGTGGCGACACTTGGCCTTATTGTGACTTAAAATCATGGTTGCCAGTTATTTGAAGCTTTATCTGAAATCAAAAGAAACGCTTTTCCGTCCTCCACTTTAAACAGTTTTCGACAAAGCAAAGCAACATTACATGAACTTCCTAACACCGAATCTAATGCTGAGGATGTCGCACTTTTGAATCATGACGATCGGCAGTTGCGCCTGCTTTGCACAAGCAACAAAATGGCGGCGTTCACAACACTGTCGGGGAAGAGAGTGCCGATACTCTAAGCGCAGCTCATTTATTGGCTCTAGTTCCCGCGAAACTCCTTTTCCCTGACTGAAACTGAAAGTAAATATGAATAATACACCATTATTATAGCTTAATTAGTTATAACAAAATACACATAATGAGAGGAGGAAGCGGGCGGGTAGGAGAAACGCGGGTTTTGTGTGCGACCGTTCTAACCGTCTCAAAAGAAAGAACACACGAGCTTGAGCTGGTTAAAAAAAAAAAAAAAAGGCATCAAAAGAAAAGATGCGGCACGCTGTGTTCTTTGTTATTATGCGTCTAATTCCAAATTGTTGTGTGTATGTTTATACAGCCGGAAGTTAGTCTGCCTTAGTGGGCGTCTGGTGTCTCAGCTGTAGGTGAACAATTTAGCCAGTGCGGTACAGCCGCAAACCTGGGGTCTTTAACGTGCACCACGCAGTAGTGATACACGACCGCATGCCGGTACGATACTCTTCCAGATCGAAACGGGCAGGGGCGGGGTGGGTTCTGCAGCGCGAGCTTTCGCTCCATGTGCTCTGAGCTGGTGTGCGCTAGACCATGCACTCGGCTACCGACCCCCCCCCCCCCCCCCCCTTCTTGTGCGTCCAATTTATATACAGGTATAAGTATTTGAAGATCGACGATGTACGTCGATTGTCTCGAGGTAATGTAACGTTATAACAATAATAATAAACTTGTTGAAGGACTGAACGACTAAATTTTTCAATTCTTGGATTGTATTATGGCGGTAGCCTATTGTACTTACTGTTGATGAAGAGCAATATGAGGTGACGAGGTAATTATTAATTGATGAGGCTCCATAAGGACGACGACATTAGTGGGTGTCGAACCACAACGTACAGTGCCAGACTTGTTTCAGGTATCGTGTACCCAAAGACTTTCTTCACCCGCAACAGTATAAGGTAGAATCAATGAGGATGCTGCTTTACAACTATACGTTGAACAGGAAAACTGCAATGTGCGGAAGTGCGGCTTATTCGTTAATATGAGGGACGGATTTCTAGCATCATTCCCTGATTGACTACCTGGAACAAATGGCCTCGTTGACGTAAAGTGTCCCAGTTCCAAAAGATTCTTGAAGCATACTTAAACCGCAAAGAAGTATGAGGCGAGAAATAAGAAAAAAGGAGCCTGGTGTGAAAGGTCCATATCACCACTATAGCTTCTACTATCAAATACAAGGGCAGTTAAACAATACACAAAGAGAGTTTTGTGATTTAGTTATATTTACACTGAAGGTCATTGATATTTAACGTATTCAGAGAGATGACACCTCCTGGTCAACCAACATAGAGCCTTTTCTACTCAAGTTTTACATGGAAGGCCCCACTTTAGCTGAAATTTCTCACGTAGACGAGTTTTCCGACCGATTAAACTGTCATTACTCTCTATCTGGGAATCTCTCGATCTTTGTTCGTAGGCTACAGTAATATGAGATCGAGTGGTGTGGCTCTTCGCCCGCCGAATATCGCTTCGGCGGGTTTTTTTTCGTATAAGATGAGACCGTCGCGTGCTGCCGGAACAAGAACCTGGCGATTGTTCACTGAACTGCTTCTTCCGTAAGCTTCAAAAGGGCTTTTTTTCGTTTCGCACATCATCTGCTCTGCTTGCCCGTTAGTTGCAAGATGGTATGGTGCACTAATGTGATGCCTCATGCCGGTTTTGTTTCTTCAAAAACTTGTTTATTTTATTTGAAGCAAAATTTTGCGCGTTATTAGAGAAAAGTATTTTCGGTAGGGCAAAAGTAGGTAAAAGAGACCGTAGAACGTCAATGACGTGTTTGGACGTCGTGGGAGGCATCATGTAAACTTCCAGCCACTTAGAACACGCATCACCCATGACTGCGTAGATGGATACGTTTCGCCACCCACCGACTGCATAGGGAATCGTTTTCAGTTACTGTTCATGATGGCGTTGGATTCAAGGAAGACTTCGAGTCTTTCCACAAAGTTAGCCCAGGTGCCAGGACTTTTGTCGAAAGCGGCATGTGTTCGAAACGTCGACAACGTTGGTAGCCACGTGTTGTGCTTGACACTGGACACGTACCATTCGCTCAGAAGAAACTTGCTTGTTCGTCATGAGTCGTCCGATATCAGGTCATCACCGCAACACCATCTCCCGACAAAACTGGTCTTCATTGTTCGCATGTCCATAGTTAGCAATCACGTCAACTTATAAATTCCCGAACGCTCATAACTTGCCGTCGCTAAACGCCGTTCATTCATAGCGTCTTCATTGCAAATAAACGTCTTCCTATTTCTTCTGATGGTTTTCCTAAGCTGTACTTACAACATTATGTGTGTCGGTACTTCCGAAAATATTGCAACGGCGTTTGTTTTACGGAAACTATAATGTAACAACCTTTACAACATCTTCCGGACCCCGTGAAACACAATATTTCGTGACGTTACTTTAGTCGTCATTAAAATGGTGAGGTAAGTACCGCAAATCGCGAAGCAGTCTACTTGACGTCCGCTTCCACTGGTTGAGTCTACTGAGCGTGCATTCCTGCAGAGGAAATTTTTATTGATAGAATATTGACACGTCAATCAACATTTGATTCCTTCTTGGTAAGATTTATTGCGAAAGCCCGTTACAACCGCCGAACCGTATGTCCCTATATCAGAGAACAATTTATACCCAGCCTGACATTCTGGCATACATCCGTTTGCTGGGCCACGCGACTTGAGCTAGCTGAGCACAGCTGGCAGCGGCGCGAGCAAGGCCACCAGGGGAACGTGATGGTGCTCGAGCCATCCCACTGTGAATCAATGTTTCGGCCACCCCACTAAAGCCCCTTGATAAACGCGGTTTTTTACAAGTACCGCCAACCATTGTTGTGGAACCGCGCGAGACACGTGCTACGAGCGGGTGCTCCGCCGCCATTCGCTTCCTAGGGCCGCTCATTTCAGTACTGTGCCGCCATTCGCTTCCAAGGGCCGCTCGAGACGCGGGTCTCGTGCACTCGCGCATTTGACGCTACTTGCACGACAAACGCAAACATATCGAGGGGCTTTACACCCCACGGGTGCGTGTCGCCATCTATTGGTTGAACTAACGCCTTGTTCAAGATGGCTGCCGTGGGACCGCAGCCTTAACGCAGCTTGATTTGTTTGTAATGAGGTTAGAAGAGGCCATTTGGAATAAAAGAACACACTTTTACACAAGCGAACTACATAGCCATGCATATGGAGAAATAGAGCACGTGTACGCATCTTATACTGTAATAAGAAGCTCTCAAAAGCGGCACAGAACTATGAAAAGGATCATAGAACGGAACTTCATAGTTCACGTGGAAACTTAACAGTCCGTTGAATTGATGAGACGTTCGGTGTCTGGGTGCTGAAGAAGTGACGAGCCAGGGGCGAGGTTGAGGCTGGTGGTGCCTTGTGGTAGACGCCGTCGGCGTCCTGGGCGGCGTGTCCGGGGGACGGTGCCGCCGTGGTCTTGCGAGTCGGCGGCTTGACTGGAGTCGGAGGTCTATCCAGAGAGGTGTCCTGAAAAGCTCGGGCCCTTAGCCCGACAGCCCTTCACTTCGGCGCCATGCTACCTACGGCCGCACTCCGGCGTAATTCCTCGTTCCCTCGTTCCGAATCCTTCGAACGCCGTTTCTTCAGTCGCCTCGTCCTAGCACCAGCACGCACAAAATCGAACGCGCGTGGCATGTGCACGTTCCATGCTGGCTGAGCAGCGCTCCGGGCAAGAAAAATAGATTATTTGTGGCTCGCGTTTGGAACATGCGTCATTATGTTTCCCGACTAGTGTTTTTTTACAGGAAAGCTGTTTATGGCTAGGGTTCCGTGGATTTTTTGTGTGCGTGACCAAAAACGCTACGCTCGCACCGCCACAGGCACCTCACGCGTACACCTCCTCCGTACAAAAGCTTCGCAGTAAATAACAAAATAAAGCGTTGACGAACACACGTGCAAGATGCCATTTCTTTTTTCATAGCCTCCTATATACTGACAAACCCTGGCAGATAGCCAAGCTTTGTCACGAGAAGCGGCCGCCAAAATGGAAAAGATGGAGCGGCAGACAACGGATGAGAGGAAACCCCATGGCTGGCGCCCTGCTGCGGCGAGACGCCGAAATACACTTCTCCTAAGCGAACAAGTGTGTTTTGGGTTCTCGCCGCTGCTGAAGCTGTGCGCTAACGTCCAGGTTCCCCGAGCAATGACTCTTTCGTGATCTGTGCTACCAGATCCTCGCGCTTCTAATCTGCTACCGGGCACCGTCGTCGAACTGCCAAGCATTATGAGATGAGGGTATGATTTTAGGCTTTAGCTTTAGAAGAGTTACTGCTGCAGACGTCGGCGTCGCACGCACAATCCTTCCCTTATAAAACATTCGAAGTAAATAGCCAAAATAAAGCGTTCACGAACGCGCGTGCAAGATGCCATTTGTTTTAGGCTTTTGCTTAAGAACAGTTACTGCTGCAGACGCCGGCACGTGCGGCGCGTGGAAGGCCATGCCCTGCATTCTCCGTGATGCTTGGGTAATTTAGTGATATGTCTATTCAGTAGATCAGTTATCAATAAACACCCTTTTCAAGATCAGGGAACTCTCAGGTAGAGAATAATAGTTTCCCAAAGATTTTCCGCTGTACGACCCGCGTCCGCGATGTCTATGCTCACACCGCCCAGTCTTTGTCGTCGTTCCAAGTGATGGCGTGCCTAGTTTCCTTTCCTTCCGCTCTCCCGCGGTGGCAGCCCCGTCGCGCGTGTCTACTTTCCGCCAGGTGGCGGTCCCGTCGCGCGTGTTTTGTTTCCTCCGGCTCCTCGGGGCGGGTCTGTGGCGTGTGCTAAACAGCTTCTCTAGTCATATACCTTCACAGAGCGGAATGGCTCATGATTTTTTATTCTCCATTCCATTTTAATGAGTGCCCAGTGTAGCACCGTACTCGTTAAACGCGTTCCTATAGGCGAGAGTCAAACGCCGGACACTGGCCTTCCGCTTCCGCGTTCTAAGGCGTCGGACGAGTGTAGTGGAGACAAATGTTGTTAGCGTTAGGTGTACCCACTAGTCGTTCCAACCAGAGCTCGGCGCAATGACGCCCCCGTGCCCCCTCTCGTCTACTCTTCACTTTCTCGGCACACTGGTGGACTATGTTCCTCTTCTGCACTCGTGTGTGTGTGTTTTCGCTTGTTTTTTTTTTTTTTCTTCTTAAGTGTGCCAGCACTAAGACCGATGGGTTTTTCCTGGACACTATAATAAACACTTACTGAATGATTGATTGATTAATATTGTTATTGCTGTTATTCAGACAACGGGGTCAACGCATCGTGTGCATTGTGCACAGTTTACATCATGTGATGGTTTGGATTCATGAAACTATGCCTTTTATCTCGTGCCTCTGTTTTGTCTTGTGCCACTGCCACTGTCTCGTGCAACTGTCTTTTTTCTTTTCTCTTCCTCGTGACAATGTGCACTTCCGAATTCTTTTACTGCAGGGCCTGGTCCCACAAGCCCATGCTGGCTTTGACTAGAGCCACTAAATGAGCTGCGCTTAGAGTATCGGCACTCCGTTCCCCGGCATTGTTGTGAACGCCGCCATTTTGGCTCGTATGCAGAGCAGACGCAACTGCCGATCGTCATGATTCAAAAGTGAAACTTCTTCAGCATTAGATTCGGTTGTGGAAAGGTCAGGCAATATTGCTTTGCTCTGTCACGAACTATTTAAACATTTGTGGAGGGCGGAAAGGCCTTTCCTGCCATTTCAGATAAAGCTTCAGATAACTGGCAACCATGATATTACGACACAATATGGCCAAGTGTCGTTACTCTGAAGCGTAGCTTATAGACCCTTTCCGAAATTCAGTCTGGCCACTTTGATCACTATCATCATCTGTGGAACGGCATCTGTGCCATACGAATGGCGGCCTTCTAGTGACTGATAAAGGAAGACGTTGAAGATGCTCCTAAGCGGATATTGCGAGGCCTGTACGTTCGGGGGTCAGTACGAAGCGAAGTAGGGCTGGAACACAAGAGCTACGTAAGCGTTTATTTCTAATTGCTCAGATTCAGTCGATCTGTCGTGGCACACAATCGGCTTTAAAGCACTTCGGTGTATAGAATTTTCTCGAGGCATCTCAGTGGGTTCGAGCTTTGTTCTGAATGCACGTTCTTGGTCACCATCGACCTGAAAGTGATAGAGAAAGAACTCACACTGAACAATTCCTCGCGTGCCGTCGACTTGCGAAAGTGACGGTGCCGATACAAGTTCATTTCCGCCATTGATAGGGCAAAACCTAAACTGCTTTACGAACCACCAGATGGCACTGAATTTCTGAAAGGGTCTATTTAGTGGCACTAGCTTTGACCGGACCCGTAATTCCATTGTTGATTATACATGTGTAAATAAATGTATTATTATTATTATTATTATTATTATTATTATAATTACGCTGGCGCCGAGTGAGGATGCATGCTGTATTTGCTGCCAAGTTTTTCTTCGGCAGACAAGCCAGAGTTCGCTGCACAATGTGCTGGCATCGTGTCCACCAGTGGTGCTTAAAGGGGTAGTGAAACGAAATTTTAGCGCCGATCTTGTTGCATAAATATGGGCTAGGGACAGGCACCAGCTCGGAAATATAAATATCGCGCTGTATAACACAGGAGAACTAATTTTAAACATAATTAAACGATTTCAAATTCTTATCTGGTAGATGGGGGGAAGTTCTCGTGACATCACTTGTGGCATAGGAGCAGCGCCGTTCTGCGGCAATACGGCGTGCCGGCAGAATTCGCCTAGGCCTGAACGCGTTTGCAAAGCCTTGGCGGAGAAAGCCAAAGCGTAGTTGGCCACAGTGAGCTCGTTCTCGTTGCGGCTCTTTGCACGGCACGACGCGAGCATGCTTCTGGCACGGCCGGTCCCAGGCAGCACATAAACGTGAAGAAAACGTCGAAAGAACGTCGAAGACGTCTGTAACGTGACGTCGTAAAACGTCGAAAGTCCGGACGTTACCTTTCTTCGACGTCGATGAAACCTTTAAATGTCCGCGAGAAAAGGTGCACAGAAGGTCGAGGGGACGTTTCGAATGACGTTTGTTGCACGTCACATGCACGTCTCAGTGGGCCGTTGCGTCCTCTTTCGACGTTTATAATACGTATGTTTACGACATCCGGACTGCCAACGACGTTCACAGAACGTCGAGATACCTTTCCAAATTACGTCCCCTAGCCGTCGTGGAAAAACGTTGTGTCCCCCCCCCCCCCCCCCAACTAAAAAAAAGAAAGTAATTTTTTAGTATTATTTCGAAGGCAAGTTGCTATCATGCAAGTACGAAGAAAGTAACTAAAACACAGGTTTGGTACGAACTGTTTATTTGAGCATTTTCAGACACGAGACGTCCCTGGATGTGCCAGCCTCACAAATATAAAAGAACAAACAAATTCACGTAAATAAATGAACAAGAGACGATGTCACGCAGCACGGAATGTTCCACCGCTTACCTCGTTCTGCTTCTGATTAATGTGATGACGCGCGTGCTTTAGCCACCCCATCGCACATAGTCGGTACTCTCGCTGCGTGCACGGGAATGGTTTCAGAAGGGGGATCCCGTCCGCTGGGCGTTCTTGATTGGCATCGTCGGAGGCGTCTGAAGGGTCTTGGTCGGAGACTGGACTTGACGCGCCGTTATATGCACTGCGACTTGTTTTCTGGGGGGCGTCATTCATATCCTCACAGGCACCTTGATCCAAGCAGGAGTACGATTCAACGTGTGAAGCGTCAAGCGGGTTTCACATGAAGCGATTTTGGCCCTAGAGCTGCGCGATTTCTGCCGTCGCGGCGCTCGTGCCGCAGAATTGCTGGTGCTGGCCAGAGTGCCGCGACGGCAGAAATCGCGCCGCTCTAGGGCCAAAACCGCTGCATGTGAACTAGGCTTTAAGCGCGATCCAAACCAACGCTTCTTTTTGCGCACGGTAGCTCGTGCGGCTACGGATGTGACGTATTTTCGTGACGTCGCGCCACTTCTTCGCTCCTTCCGGGCGCGCACAAGAAAGTTGGATAATTTCAACTTCTTCTCAACGCGCACAAAAACGCGCGGTGACGTAGTAGGACGCTCCTGTGTGCCGGCCAATCGGTGGAGGGCAAGCTAGCCCCGGCTCCGCGTTTCCCGCCGTCTGGCTGCCCTCTCCTCCCCCCCCCCCCCCCTTTTATTCTCTTCCAACATGACAACGCGATCTCTCTCTCTCTCTTTCTCTCGCCGTCTGGCCGGCCAGTCTGACGCAGTTGCACTTTGCTTGTGCGATCGTGCCTGCGTGCGCGCGTGCGCGCTCGCCCGAAGTTTCGCCCGTCCAAACCAAAGCGCACGGTTCTGACTCAGAAAGCGCGCCCGGAAACAGCAAAAACGCCACGAAATGCGTCACATCCGCAGCCGCACGACCTACAGGCGCAAAAAGAAGCGTTGGTTTGGATCGCGCTTTATGGCCTTGAAAAAGGTCCTCGAGCCGTGACTGAATACGACGGCGTTTTTGGCGGTCACCGACTTTTTCATAGGGGCGACTTGAACGACTCATCCAACTGCAGCACTTACATTGTATGCAGAAAAAAAAAAAATCACGCCGACACAGCAGCCTGCCTCGTAGACGAGACGGCCGGTGCTAGTGACTGGCTTTCGGAAAAAGCTGGACCGGGTACCAGAGCTGGGTCTAGGAGAACTCGTCACAAGTCAACTCGTCGCAGCCAACTCGTCCTAGGTAAACTCGTCAAATAGGGCACGTCGTCATAGGGCATCTCGTACACGGGGAAGTCGTAACAGAGGGCAACTGGGTACTTGTCCATTTCGTCACAGTTTACCTTTTTCGCCGATCTTGCGTTTGTAAATAGGCTTCGATAACTGATGACAAATAGTAATTTACAACTCAAAAATAAAAGCACGACATGGTCTTGTATAGATTTTTCTCGAAAAGAGCTTCTGCTGCCATCTCCAAGATTTTGTGCGTATGGCGCGTCCTTTGCTCGCTTCCGAAGCGGCAAACACGCACGTGCTGGGCTGTAAATATTGCACGCTGGGCCGTGCCTGAGAATGGTATACTGTCGGGGACAAGTAACGAACGCGCACGTTAGCTTCCGCCGTGCTTTGGTTGGGCGTGCGACTCGTGCTATCAAGGGAAGCAAACTCATAAGCCCATGACCGACTGTAACAACCACTCTGAAACATGAACACATTGGGTGTAGGAGAACTGATCACAAGCCAACCCATCATAAGTAAACTCATCAAGTATGGCAAGTCGTCATAGTGCATCCGAGGGTGATGGCTTTGGCCTTTGCAATGCTTTCTATCTCTACAGACCCAGTACACAGTGTCGGGGTCCTTTCGGCTAAGCATATAAGAATACCCTTCGCACAGCATGGGAGCGTCACGCTGGGTTTTATTTCGGTCCATCATACGAAATTCGGTCGTGCTTTCTGAAGATGCGCACATCTCGCCCCTATATATATACGTATTCGAAGCCACTTCGAATGAAAAACCACTTTGGGGTAGATATAGAGAAAAGAGAAGACGCCCCCAAAGACGAAACCTAACTGCTACACTTCCTAGCATCCTGGTGCGGAGGTCTGCATACCGCACCCCTGTTTTGTCATTGCACAATAAGTTCCGACCTAGGAAAGCTTCCGAAAAGGATTTAATAACAAAGGGACGTCGTAAGTAAAGATAACACCGAAAAGCCGACCACAGCCGCCCCCTGCAAACAAGCAAAAGGAGAGGCCAAGTTTGAAACTGCGACAAGTTTGATGCGACCACTTTCCAAAATAAAGCCAAGCTCCCCCCCCTCCCCCCCCCCCTCTTTCCCCTAGCCCCTCTAAAAAAAGTCTGTGACGAACTTTCCAATAACAAGAAGGTCACTGTGACCACTTTGTCTACTACGAGTTCACCTAGATCGAGATGCCCTCTTTGACCAGTTCACCTATGACCAGTTTCCGTATGACGACTTGGCTGTGACGAGTAGGCCTGTTCCCACCAGAGCTATTCTCTCTGGGCAAATTCGAACAGGACATTCAGTGAAATATTCCCACGACTGAGAAAATACGTGCACCCGGAACTTACGCTTGTCAATTGTTTGTCGTCGCTATCTTCCCCCACTTTTTTCTCGCCCTCTTCTTGCCGAGTTTCCCGACGCATCGCATGGGGCTCTATGGCGATGCCACTGGCATCTCCTCTGTATACCTTTCCCCCTTTCTCTCGTGCCGTACCGGCTGTTTTTTTTTTTCTTTTTTTTTTTCTTTTTTCTTTTTTTTTTGCGTTTTCTTTTTCGGCACTTAGGTGCGACTGTACTTAACGCTTTTTGGACCGTCATCTGGGCCATTCAGGTTTCCACAAACCGTTGACAGTATCTACTGGATTTCGTCATTGCCGGGCATTTTATTTAATTTTTTTTTGTGTCAACTCCAAAAATGCGCAAGTGTGCAGTGAAGTTGTGCTCTGATATCGTGTGTGCTGGCATGCGATTTTCGTTTCGGTACGTCACCAGTTGCAACGAAAGCCAGATCTGTACTGACAGTCACGTGACAAGACTTTGCGCCGTGATCTACCGAAAACGCTAAGGCGCTGGAAGTTGGTGTTGTGGATGAACTGTGATGTTGATGCGAATTTTTTTTGGTTGTGGGCAGGTGAGCATGGGTTAGAAAAAACGAAGAGAAATTGACGAACCTTAAAACAATCTCGGGTGGTCCAGAGCAGTATGGATGCTCCTACGAAAGGATGCGGGCCTGAAATCACCTGAAGAGGGGATAGTGTAGCCGCGCCCCTGAGGCGCGTGCCAGGGCCCAGGACCCATGGAAGACAACAACGCGCGTGCAAAAAGCAAATTGGGTTATGGGGATATTTATACAGCCTGTAGTTGGTCGGTCATTTCAAAGTTGCGACGAGTCACTCGCTGTAGATGAGCAATTTAGCCAGTGCAGTACAACCGGTAGCCTGGGGTCTTTAACGTGCACCACGTAGTAGTGATACAAAATGCAAGAATTGCACAACTCGATCCGTTCTAGACGCTCCGTTCTAGCCGCAAATTAAACCCGTAACAATATTTTAAACAAACCGAAATTATAACAAGCATATCTAAAAGGAATGATATCCCCAACATGCTTTCATATTATTTTTTTTTCTTGCGTGTATATAGAGTTTTGTAAATGCCCTCCGTAGCGTCATCGATGTGCAATTAATGGCATTTTGAAATACGCAAATTAACGTATAAATAATTAAATTCCTCAACCTCTCAAAAATCAAGTTTTGTTTGCGGCTCTTGAGCACTGTCACATTGACCAGTGATTCTGCGGCTGGAGATGGAGCTGGATAATCTAAAAACGTCGAACAAAACGTGAGTGGTCGACGTTGCCATCACGTCTTTTATGAAATTTACGACAGTTAGGTGTGAACGCGACGTCGCTGAAACGTCACTGACGGGGTAATATCGTAACGTTATCCTGGACTTTATTTTAACTTCGAAGAAACGTGAGTGTTGGACGTTGCTAAAACGTCTTGTCTTGACGTCGTGGCGAGGATGACGACGTTAAAGTTGAAACGTGACGTCGCCAGCACGTCACGGACAGGACGATAAAGGAACGTCATTTATGAACTTCAGTTCGACGTCAAAGAAACGTAAGCGATGCACGTTGTGAGAACGTCGTGCATCGACGTCGTGGGAACGTTGACGACGTTTAAGTTGAAATACAACGTCGTCACAACGTCACTGATTGGACTCTAATGGAACGTTATATAAGGACGTCACCTCAACATCGAAAAACGTGATCGAAGTCATGCGGGACGTCACGGACGTCCGGGACTTTTTCTCGACGTTTCCTCGACGTTTTGTGCTGCCTGGGGTATTAGTTGCAGCGAGTCGCGAGCTGCGAACCGACGTTAAAAAGGATATGCTTGAACTACGAGGGTGTCAGCAAGAGCCACTCAAATACCTGTTCACACTCGGAGCGGACACGCGCGTTTGATCGAAGTGCTGAATTCGCTCTGTTAGACCGCGTTTCGGTAAGCGCTTCTGGACCGATCTTTTACGATTGCAACTCGATACTGACATGACACTCGGCAAAGAAAGGTTAGACCGACATCGCGTAGCTCCCACGAACTGCTATAGCTCGACAGTGACGTAGCGTCGAGTAAGAATAAAAATGGCATACTAAAGCGCGAAACACATGCACGACGAAACCGTCCGATCCGACGTCCGACCGCGCAATACGACGGTCGGAGGTGAGGGTTTTCAATGCTCTCCGATGCTACGAAAACCCTCTCCCCCCAAGGTCATTCCGGCAGTCCGCACGTCGGATCGGACGGTTTCGTCGTACATGTGTTTCGCGCTTAATAACAGAGTGTACATACCGAGTTGCGAAGATAATCCGTATGGCGTTTATTTGAGCTCTATATCACACAAAACAACGAGATAGTATCAATGAGAGTCCCTTTTCGACGACAGCGTTCGTCACCGCTATCTCGGAAAACAAGGAGATCGAGATGACGAGGGGAAAATATTGGCCTCTGAAATTTAGTTCAGGGATCAAACTACTCATCCGGGAAGGGTCCACAAGGGTCGCGCGGGCATATTCCATTCAGCAGGCCAGCCGGTCATGGACAGACGGTCTTGACCAAGGACCGCCGGAGCAACGGTAACCGGACAAAAGCTCACCGGACAAAAGCTCACCGGACAGAAGCTCACCGGACAAAAGCTCACCGGACAAAAGCTCACCCGTTTTTTGACAGACCCGGACAAAAGCTCACCTCGATTTCTTTTTTTTTTTTTACTATCCGGGCGAAACACGGGTTGAAATAAAGTGCGGACGCAATGGACATTGGACCATTTTTAGGAGAACTTGTACCTCATCCACCATTGAGTTGAGAATTTTTTAAAAAAATACTTTGAAAGAACGGGAGTTCGGCCTTTTGAAAAAGTACAAGACAGATGACCAATTTAAAAAATTGTGCGGGATTTTAGATAGGCTCGGGTTTCTTCCACCACAGCCTGTTCCACAAGTACTGACCACCAAGGAAACGTCTACCGGTGACATCGCTACCTACTGGACTATTTTGATTGCACGTATTTCAACGGCCGCTTCCGTTATGCTTCTGTTCCATCTGCGGCGGCACCCAGAGCGAATTCTTCCCTTCGCCTGACTCTGCGCCGACGGCGACCGGAGTTTCCCCCGGTACGGAGGAATATGTACGACACCACTGTTCAATATAAAGACCGGATGAGCAACACCTGCGAAAGATAGAGTACCGGGTTCCAGATGCCCGTCGGCCACGCCCATCCAAGCGTCTTGAGGCTGATTGAATGCCTACAGCAAAATCAGGCGCTCGTTGCCATGGCATTGACAAAAGCCCGGAGATGTGAGCCCACCGTAAAGCAGGTGCGAAAAATCACTCTGCACCTGCAGAATCGTCTTAGAAATATTTGTGAGGGCTTGCATGTACATCGAGATCTACCAAGACTGCTGGAGCTAGTGGGGCACTGCATTCGCTTCTAACCAATCGATAAATAAACTTGTTTCTACTAAAATCAACAGACCATGCGCCTGTCAGATTTAATTTATCGTTGCCTTTTTGTGTCGCACGGATGCACCTAAGTTGTCCGCGCTCGTGTTAAAGGCGGGCGCTCAAAATTTTCTTCAGCGTGGCAGAAATTCCCCCTCTTTTCTTTTTTTCCTCCTCCCCTTCCCTCCTCTATTTTTCTCCTCGTTTTTTTATGGCCTTCTCGCACGAGTGCTAATGGGCTTACCGGCCCCCCGACAAAATCTCTGTAGCCCTTCAAGGTTCTCTGCTTCAATCCCAAACACCACGGATTAGTTAGGCAGCCTAGACATGAGCTCGGAAGGGTTCGGGCTGGCTCGCTTTTCTCCTTTTTTTTTTCTTTTTTTTTTTTTTTACTCTTTTTTTGCAGCTCTAAAACACACTCAGATAGTCAACACCAACTAACCCAACAACAAGTTCTTTTACATTCAGATACTTCCGCGTGGGCCACATACGCTACAACACCGTATACGGTATATTTATCTCGAGTGAACGGAACTTGAACATCACAGCAGAAGGAAAAAAAGATGGGTATTTTTATCTGAACTTTGAGCTCTACCCAGAGAGTTGAAAATTGGTCATTCTAACAACGGCACACTGAAGAGTGATTGTATCACCATTGTGTTTTTGTTTTTCTGTTTTTTTGTACAAAGTAATAATCATGAGTAATTACAAGTCAAAGATATTGCAGTCAGAGGGACAACAGTCTGACCATTTCTGGGGCATAATATATAGGTTCGCACTGCAGGTGTTTTCTAGAGTGACGACCGCCTCGTTGAAGCTACTAAGAAGAGTAAAATCAAATTTCCATAAAAAGTGAAACGGTTTATGGTATATTTCATCTATCTTCAGCCTTTGAAAAAAATTTCTTCGTGGCCAAACGTGCATTTAGTTTCTGTCAACAAATGTAACTGAAAATTCGACAGCCGACAAATATCTTGCGTATCAGCAAAGAGAACGGTAAACACGGAGATTGAACCGCAATATCACAATTTTCTTCACGTAAAATAGTGCAACTAGCAATAGTAGCATATTATGCCATTTATTAAAAGACAGGAGGTATTACGAAGTTTTCATTCTCTTCTTTTCCCATTTGTTCGCTGATTAAGAAATGGAATGCGCAGATATATCCTCTGCAGCCCTTGCATCATAATTGTTCGGGGCTCTGTCAGGGTGGGCGAAGGCCAGCGACCATCTCAAAAAAAAAAAACCAGGAGTTCGGAAGGTGTACTACCGCAAGTTTTGGGGCTGCTTGACTAATTTAGGCGTCTGGCGTTGCCCGGCCTAGTTAGAAAAGAAGCGGAACAGCGGCCAGCTCAACGTTGTCACCAAGCGGGAAATCATGCCGAAATGTGTCCTTGAACACGTGCGAGATCTTTACGCGAACCCAGCCGGGATTCGCCACAATTCATCTATGAAAAAAAAAAACTCTAAAAAGGGGTAGGCTTAAACGATTTTGCAATTTTTGAATATAGTCATACGGACAGTCCACAAGTACAGAAATAAATGCAGTAGAAATGTAGAGCTCTATTGTGGTCTTTATGTCCCTACTTGTCTTTTGCGCTGTACGCGGATTAAAATAAATTCTGCAATATCTGTAGATTATGCCTGGTTATGTTGTCGCTAAAAGAAACGTAATCAAGCAAGTTCGGTATCGTGCCATCAATTGGTGCAAATACAATTTTATGTGGGATTCAACGTCAAAACAGTACTTCCGCGGGAAATAATGCATCCGTCGTTCTTCGTCTCCCTGAAGCTATGAACTACCGATCTCGGCTACAGGACTTTTGGGTCCACAAAATATCACGCTCAGTAGAAAATTCGCCTTTTGTACCAAAAGTACTGGAAATTATTTATTTTTCAAACAGGTCGGGTGGTGATGCGTGTTTGAGTGTAGCACCGTTGACTGGGCATTGGTTTGCGCCAAGAGTGCAGTGCTTCCTTTCATGCTGCCTGCGACGAGTGTTGAAATTTGAATATAGTAGAAATAAAATCAACTGACGCTCTTAGAATTATTTCAAACTTGCGCTTTCTTCAGTAATTAAGATTTTGATTGTACCTTTTATTCATTGTCGTCTTCGATGAGGGAACAACTTGCCGGGGAGGCCGCGCTGTCCGCGTACGCGGCTTGACAGATAAGGTCGCGAATGCTTTTCACGAATCTTTAAAGACCAAGCATAAAAATGAAAGACGCTTACAAATCTCTGTAACGCGAAATTAGAGCGCAGCCACTTTACGCCAATGAAACCAACTTTATGTTTTGGGCAGACGTCTTGCGAGTGTTGCAGTATTTTTTAATTATGCCTCATAAATTAAATGTTTAGGACTAAGATGCAGTCATGGGCACGTTACCAGTAAAAAGTAACAGTGTTACAGTTACAGTTACCTAGGGGGAAAAAGTAACTCTGTTACAGTTACAGTTATCGGATTAAAAAAGTAACGTGTTACAGTTACAGTTACCGCAGAAAGAGTAACGCCGTTACTTTCTCGTTACTTTCTCGGAAGACATGACTGCCTGTCAGGATGGCTTGAGCGCTATCAAGAATAAACAGGCTGAACGCGCACAGTAACCTCTGCTTGAGATTTCCCAATAAACTGACAAGTGATAGCTGAAGAATAGTGGCCATTTTTGAACCGTCTGGTTAAACTGGCCTCTGCGCAAACCAATCGCATTCCCGCATGTGGCTCAGCCCCCAAAAGTTTTCACCAATAGGCGACAGGGTACAAGCTTTCGGACATACGTTGCGTTAGATGGACCTCCCGCGTCAGTGAACATTTTCGTTTATTTTTCACTCCGAAACCAAAGAGGACACAGATGGTCACATAATTACCTTATGGGATATACTCGAAAGCAGGCTTAAATATAGCAGGTCAAACAGCTTTGGAAGAATATAGGGGGAAAGGAGACAAAGTGAGGCCTTCTGGTGCTCTACGTGTGTACGACGACCACCGCGGCGCCTCTGTCTCAAACGCCAACTGTGGAAGATCAGTCCGCACACGCGCCTCAAAACAGCAATTTCTCTCTCTTAAAAACACGTGTTTTCCGGGTAATCGCTTCAGCTGGAGCACTGCAGAGAATCCACAACAAAACGTCTATTGGAGTATTTCTTGGGGCTGTCAGCGGGAAAGGCAATTTACTCGAGCGGTTCCGAAGAGAAAGAATAAGTTAAACAAGCGCCGACTTTCCGCCTAATATGGGGACGGCTTCCTTGGAAACTCATAGCGAAGAGGGAGCGGCGACCGGCTGGGTGTAAAAGCGACGTACAGCGCGGACATATCTGACAAAGAGGAAGGGAGAGGGGGAAGGGCAGACACAGCCCAGACGGAATACTCGGAGACATGTCGCATGACCACCGACACCCGCAGACGGTCCCCACAGAAGAAGATTGAGCCAAAGTCGGTGAAACACACATTGTTTGCCTCCCCTACCACCGCAGGCGCCGCTTCCTTAATCTCCCGGTTTCGTGCTCGCTCGTCCGTCTCGTCTATGGTCCGTCGTGGGCAAAACGAGGCAATTTTTTTTGTTTGTTCAATTTCTTTTTTTTTTTGTCAGCCAGGAATTTTAATTTTATAGTAAAAAGTAACTGTAACGGCCTAAACAGTTACAGTTACCCAATAAAAAAGTAACAGTGTTACAGTTACAAGTTACCAGTATTAAAGAGTAACGCGTTACAGTTAAAAGTTACCGAAAAAAGTAACTAGTTACCGGTAACGCGTTACTAGTAACTAGTTACTGCCCAAGACTGCTAAGATGTTTAGACTAGCTGTTTGCAACGTGATACGGCTCGCGTGGCTTCCTTCTGATCTGTAACAAAGCTTATGAAACATGACAAAATACCCCGTGATAAAGCGCCCGCCCCATCATAAACTCAATTTCGAATGTCCCGGTATTGGTTTTTATAGGCCGGAAAAGCAAAAAAGAGATGCATGCAAGACGTGTGCCTCACGCTTTATTTATATCAGAAAACAACTGCCCTCTGTTTTATATACAGCGTTGTTGTTTTTTTTTTTTTGTTTTTTTTTTTTTTTCATTTACTAGATACTAGAAAAAATGTGCAAATTAACGTTTTGTGGGTGTGAGCTATACTGCCAGGTGAAGATTGGGTTCAAAAAAAGAACGCAACAAAAACCGACTGGTTACCTAACAATTGTTAATGAACTTTTTAAATATAAAAGAAAACGGGATAGTTGATTCATAAAGTTGTTGGGCATAATCGAAAGCCACCAAACTGTCCAGTGAAAATTAGCGCCATTGCGATTTGTGTAGGTGAGCTATACGGCCAGGTGAGGATTAGGTTTAAGAAAGAACGCAACTAAAACCGACCGATTGCCTAAAATTCGCTAATTAACCTTTTAGTTAGAAAAGAAAAACGACATCGTGTATTTAGAAAGTTGTTGGCCGTAATCGCAAGCCACCAAACCGTCGATTCTTAGAAAGATGTAACACGCGTACACTATTATACGGCGTCTTGATACGGCGTCCTCCTAATTTGGGTGCGAAAACATAGTTCTGATTTTATGTGGGCTCCATCTCCGCGTGGAGCCCACATAAAATTGAACGCCATGAAAAACGCCATGAAGCCAAAACGACAAATCATGCGCATCGCTGCGACAACGCCACTGTAAAAGGGGCGAGGAGTGCGGCGGCCGAAAAGATTGCGGTAACACGATTCGCGTCCAAATTAGGCTTCTTAGGACGCCGTGAACCACTCCACGTGCACTACATCTCTTTAAAAATGAATGATTTGGTGTTTTTGATGACTACAGATAAGGCACAAACCGAAATTGCGTCACTCGGACGTCTTTTTTAGAAAAATGTCTAGTCGTCAAAAAAAAATCGCCCTAGCTGTATAAACACGATTGTAAGGCAGTTCTTTACGTCCGGCGACATCATTACGGCATGGAAGGAGACGTTGACCACAGATCATACGCTGTGTATGATCTGCGGTCACTGTTTTTTGTTTGTTTTTTTCGTACGAGAATGAGCAAACATTTGATACCAAATAAAATAGATTTAGCATTCACCAAATTCGACTTGTTTTACTTGATTCAAATCGATATTTGATTTTATTACACTTATTTTGTACCCGCACACGCCTCCTTTATTCCCTAATGAGTTACAAGCGATAATTACATTGTTTTTTTGTCGTGCGAGGTCATCAGAATTTATTATTAACAATCGGAGCTGTGCGATTACTCGGAGGAGGCGCATTTGAAGATATTCAGAATTTTTCTGAATACACAAAGAGCCTCAAACGTCTTGCTGTTTGGGTCCTTTCCTACACGTAGGATCAATAATAAAGCCAAAACCTTATAGAGAAGACTATCTCTATCAACTCAACGGGCAAACACGATGTGAAGCGTGTCTGCGTACGTTAGAAAAGAGATACCGGCGAGCAAACCATACCGTCGAATGTCCATGCATCAAAATGTCCGTGCACCGAAATATCCGCGCACCGAAAAGTCCCACACCAAAAAGTCTTTGCAGCAAAAAGTCCGTACACTGAAGCGTCTGTGCACCAAAAAGTCCGCACCGAAATGCCCTACAGCAAAACGCTCTACGCCGAAAAGTGCTAGACCCACTACGGATGGGGTCCTCCGTCACCTCTGGCGGTTTACGAACCATAATGATTCAGAACCACTGGTCTGTGGAGCGCCATCCCTGATATACAGAAAACGCCGCTCGTACTTCCCGTTGTCGCCATGAATCCGACAACGAAAGATGCCAAATCAGATATTTATATTAAAATTGATACTTCAATGACTACTTCTTTGAGCAGAACGAGGCATTTGTGCTCTCACAACAGCAAAGAATCGTCTTCCAAACCAATGCTAAAAAAGAGCCAATGCAACTCGTTGGGAAGAGCAAGTGCCAAGCTCGCTCAAAACAGCTACTCGGTTGGTTCAGCTCCTTGTCGCGTGTGTGCCGGCTGGCTTCTGGATAATCTTTTCAAATCCTCGAAGCTTTCATTTCCTCCACCCCAAACTTGTAAAAAAAAAAAAAAAAAAAAAAAAAAAAAACAACAGGCAGTTAGCAAAAAAAAAAAAAAAAATTAAAAAAATCGGAAAATGGCGAGGAGGAAACGAGAGGCGATTTCCTCCTTTTACAGCGGCGAGAAGGAAAGTGAGGGTCGGGTTCCTTCTCTCTGCTTGCGGGCCGGCCTTTAAGACCAACATGAAATTATCTCGTGGTGAGCTGTTGTCCGGGTCTGTGAAAATATGGGTGAGCTTTTGTCCGGGTCTGTGAAAAAATGGGTGAGCTTTTGTCCGGTGAGCTTTTGTCCGGTGAGCTTCTGTCCGGTGAGCTTTTGTCCGGTGAGCTTTTGTCCGGGATTCGGAGCAACGGTGCGCCGAGTCGATGTTGCTGCTAGGCCTACTATATTCTGCCGAGCTCGCTCGGTCGGCAGAATCGTGGCCGTTGCAGCTCTTCTCGTGTGTTTGAGGATCCTGCGCTCTTGATCGTCGTGGTCTGTTTTAAGTACTCCTTCCTTTTTTCTTGCTGGTTGAAGTCGGGACGCACGAGAAGAGCACGTAGAAAAATAAATGGCCGTTGGTGGCCGCTACCAAGTAAATGAGCGACGCTGTCGGCCTTCTTGATTTGATCGTAAAAAGTGCGTAAGACAGCTTCGGAGCTGTCGTAGGATTCTGTCGTAACCTGCGGAAAAGCTGCGACAATTTCGTTTCGAGAGTACGGGTTTTCTCCCAAATTTGTCGTACGCACTTTTTTCGTCGCGAGTTCGCTTTGAGAATCCGGCCTCAGAGCTGGTTTCGTCAGTGCTGCCGTGGTTGCCGACTTGCCGTGGTGCAGCGTGCGTGCAGCCCTGGCACATCTCAAACGGCCACGTTGTCACAGGTCGTAAATCGTCGACGCGCCACCAAGTGGCAACGCTCGTAACCACAACATTCACGCCGTAGCCTTTCCCGTCTGGCACAAGTGACGTCACGAATGCGCCCAATATCCCAAGACGCATCGCGCTCTCCGATGGCCAATTTTTGGGCGCGCGCCCAATCGGGCCCCTTAGGGTGGAAAATATAGCCATCCGTTCAAAATACAAACGCGCGATTATGATTTATGAATATCATTGATCATATTGAACCTATTTCTGACCATAATAGGTGTATTTCAAGTTTCGCTTCAGTATCCCTTTAATGCTTCTGGCGGAAAATTTTAGACTTTTGAACAATGGGGGTAGCGCCTTCGTCAGCAACCACTGGAACGCCTTTCAAGCTGCTAGCCCTGATGGTGACGGCGTTTGCTAGGCCTTGCGTGGAGAACGACACCAACGTTCAGCAGGACGGCGTCGACGAGCGGTCGGGGGGCCAAGGTAAGGACGGGACCGGTTCGGCCATTCTTTCGTTCGTCGAGCGAGCTCGGCTTCCCGAGAAGATGACCTTGAGCCCGTTGGGGGGCCATTTCGGAATCTTCTCCTCGACGCTTTGGAGGGGATAAGGATGGCTTGTTGACCTAGTTGGTTTTGCCTCAAGCGCCGTTCACATATATGTAGGGTTGTTCGTTTTCGGGATTTATATATTTTTGTTTTTAATTCGGGGGGTAAAAATCGAGTGCTATTTTTCAAGCTGATAATCGGGGAGAAATCGGGTTTTTTGTGGAAACATTTCGAAATTCGGATATTTTCGGGTTAAATTTACAAATTACTAAGTAATACTTTCGTGCGTTTTTTTTTTCTCTTCTTTATTATTGGACGGCCATTACAAAACCAAAACGGCCAGAGAAATTCACCAAGCCTTCCCGATTAAGTCCCACAACGACAACCCTAGTATAATCGCTCCCTTTTTGACCGTGTCTAATAAAGAATTATACTATCTGATGAACCACTGATGCTGGTATTTAGGGGGGTGTGTTTTAGACCAGATCTGTGTGTTCTGCGGAATGTGCCGGTTTTTATATTTTTAAAAGTATTTTACCCCAATAAACCATCCAGTTGAAAGTTACGGCGCGTCCTTCCAGTTCTTCCTTCGTTTTCAACCGTGTTTTTTTTTTTTTTTGCGTATTAAATTTTGGAAAATTTTTGTTTTTCACTGACCAGATGAGCTCTCTCAATGGGGAAACTAAGCACCTTAGGGCTGAGATGGCGAGAGCCTCGGAACAACAGGCGACGCTTGTCTTCTCGGTGCGCGATGACGTCAAGGCGTGCCTCGCCGAAATCGCGGGCTAAAAGAGAGCCACCGGCAGCGCTGCCTCGAAACAAGCTGCGCCACCTGCCACTAACCCGCCTCTACGAATTCCCCTTCCACTCACCCCGCCTGGCGGTCAGTCTACTGGAATTGCCCCCAAAGAAACAAAAAATAACTGTATCAATGAAGAAAAAAAACTGTGCCACTGGGTGGGTTTTCGGCTTCTCCTCAATCGGCGCACAATCACTGCGAGTCTGGTGGGCAGGGATAAACACGCGATTCACTCGGCGATCTGCCAGCCTACCAGGATGGTACGCATGACAGCCGAGTAGGACGTTCGAGACCGATGTTTGCACGCTCAAAGGCTCGAACCAGTGAGTTGACCGGGGAATCTCAAACGTGCAAGCTGAGCGCTGCACTTCCGAGAACATGCCGAAGAGCACTATTGGTGACCAAGCTGGCTCCCGAAACGACATGTGAAGGCATCTCTTCTCACCTGTCCTCCGCCGGGGTCGAGAAACTCGAGTGCCGACGACTGAAGACCCTCTATCATGCCTACTTATCTCTTCATGTCTGTGTGCATTCGAAGGACTTTGGCAGACACTCAGACCCAACTCTCTGGCCCAAGTCCTGCCTGTTCAAGCCCTCCCGGGGTAGTCTTAGGGACGAATTGCTTCACCAATGTGAGTTGGTAAGATCACCTGCAAATGACTAGCACGCACATTTACTATCAATACGTTCACGGGCTCCGTACTTAGGCCAGTGACTTTTTTTCTAACGTTATATGTACAGATCTTATTATTTTTTTTTTTGTATTTTGTATTACGGAAATTTGGTTATGCCCGGAAATCCTGTCTGGGGAGTATTTTCCCCAGGATTTCTTGTGCATCGCAGGGATCGTGATTTATCTCGCGGAAAGAAAACGGGAGGCGGTGTCTCTATCCAATTCAATAGGTATTTAAAGCTTAGCAGGCGCGCCGATCTTGAGACTTATTCGGAATCTGTGTGGGTAGAGATGGAGTGTGATAATAGATAACGGGTTCTGGTAGGGACTTATTATTTTCCTCCTTACATTGAACCTGATGAGTTTAACGGTTGTCTCCTTGGAACTGAGGATATAGTAGGCAAACTGGGTGAACGCCAACTATTAGTAATTGGCGATTTTAATGTATCAGGTGTATGCTGGGAAACGAAGTGTTGTTACAAGTGATTATTATGGTGCAAAGAAGGACGATCATCTTGGTGACTTCACGTCTTTCATAGGCCTGAAATAGTTTAGCAAGGTAAAACTAGTACAGGGGCTATCGCTGACCTTAGTTATTTATACATTGATAAAGTTTCTGTTATAGAGAGTGTATTTCCTTTGATGCACACAGATAAATATCGTCCTGCACTTGAGTTGGCTATAACCTTGAATGTACCTGGAAGCCGCATACCGGCTGCTTGTTTCACTTATTTAGGCAAACTGCATAACTTCGCTGCTGCTATGTAGGATTATATAACCACTTTTCTAACTTCGTCTGGTGACCTATTCTCAGACTTGTACCGTACGCATTAGAAGTAATCAAATTACTTGTAATCGATTACTTTTTTTTGTAATTTTGTATTCAGCTAGTTGATTACTTTTATTAGGCAGTAATCACAGGAGTAATCTAATTACTTCTTGAAGTAATAAAATTTGCTTCTAACCGTTGCTATTTCCCCACGGGACCCCCCATCCTCCCCCCCTCCCCCCCCCCCCCCCCCCCGCACACAACTTTTTTTCTGAAATGACATTGCTTTTTTTTTTTCGAAAAAAAAACTATTTTTGCGGATCTGTAGGAAACAAGGTCAACCCCTTTGTATGTATAGTTTCTGTAGAATGTCCGTTTTCGTTTTTTTTCTTTTTCGAGCTATGACTAGGATTGGGAAGCCCCAGGGAAGCCCCAGTACATGACAAAGGCGATTCAAGGCGAAGTTTGAGGGAGCAGAATCTAGCTTTGTAAGTCCTTCGCTCAAACTAGTGCCCTCAGGCACACACACACCGAAATGAAAATAAATCCTGCTTACGCTACCAACTCCCAGCCCATAGGAGAACCAGAACCGAATAATGTCTAAAGCGGATGCAAAATGTAACAAAGCCAGTTGAAATACACGTCAAGATCCCGTATTTCCCCTACGTGGTCTTTGTGACAAGCAAGGTTTCGAGGTTGGAAGTAATCCATTGTTATGAGCGCTGAAGATGTAAGTCTTCACACAGTAAAGTAATCGGAAAAGTGACGGTTACTTCTTAAAGTAATGTCCAATTACGTTTGCTGTTGAGTAATCAAGTAATCTAATTGAATACTCTTAACCAAGAGCAATAGTAATTGTAATCGATTATTTTTTTAGTAACGTGTACAAGACTGCCTATTCTGTAATCATCTGACGTCAATTATCAGGTTCTTCTATTCTCCAAGGCTACTGCAGTGGTTTTCTTTGTATTTAATACGGTTGCTGAAGAAAAAAACTTCTCTAACCGCAAAATTTTAAAAATACTTGCGCTCTCAGGTGGGAGGCGGAGTTAATTTATTATAGACGCCTCTGCAAGCAATATCAGTAAATTTATGATAAGATATATGTGGAGTCAGTGCAGTCCGACTTGAGAAGAAATTTAAGAAAACTCTACCGAATTGTTCGTTCTTGAGGCGGACAATTAATACATCCTGATAGTATTATGTCGAATGAAAAGAATATGACCACATACAGTGTTTACGATTTATTCGCGCGTCATTACAGTTCACCATATAAACACAGTGGGGGTGGGTACCAAGAGCCGCCATCCCCTGATGTGAGCGGATCCATTTTTTCCCTGCCTGTAGACGAGGGAATGGTTCTGGAATGCATAAGAAAATTGAAGCCTACCATGTCATCAGGTCATGATGGTGTTCCAGCAGAACTTGTAAAAAAGCATTTCACGAAATTTGCACACCCATCGTTTAGGATATTTTCAACAATTTCTTAAGAGCAGGTTTGTTTTCTGACATATGGAGGAAGTCAGATGTACCAGTCTAAAAGTTTGGAAGTCGTACCACCGCTTCAAACTACAGGCGAGTTTCTCTGCTGCGTACATTTTCAAAGCTTTTCAAAATGGTGGTTTACAAAACATTGTTGTCATGCCAAATTAGAGCGCAGCTCTTGAGGAGGAGGAGGGAAGGGTACTGAGGGGAGGGTAGACCCCTCCTCCTCCTCCTCCTCCCCTCATTCTTCAATGTCCTCCGGGGGGGGGGGGTCACGTGAGCTCGGGGGGGGGGGGGGATGGTCACGTGACCTCGGGCGGGGGGGGAAGGGGTCACGTGACCTCGGGAGAGGGGGGGGGGTTACGTGAGCTCGCAATGACGCCGACGGCGACGCCGACGCCGACGCCGCTCAAGCCGGAAACGGGCCCTTAAAGGAGCAATGCAACAATTTTTGTACTTTGCGCAAATACGGCTTAAAACGGATCCCCAACGTTAATGACCTATGAAACACGCGTTCGTTTTTCACCCCACGCAATAGAAGTCCCAGAAAAAAAATTAAAGAAAAACGAGCAGCGTTCACTCCCTCAACTCGCAGCCAGAACAAGCGGCCACGTGATCTGGAGCCGATTATATGCCGCCAGTGTTGATCATAGCCACGCGCAGGGGTTGGCAAAGCGCAGGACACGCGCTGAGTTCCAGACATTGTTATGGCTCGGCTGTTGTCGTCGTTGCAGCGATTGGACACGGGTCACAACCCGAATGCTTCTCGAGCTAGCAATCGTCACGAGCCCAAGTCGAGTGCCCACGCAATACTCGGGTCCAATCTATGAACCGCATTCAAATATCGTCACTTGGGTGTACTGCGATCCCCGAGTTAAGTCACCAAATTTTGCAAAGGAGAGATTGAATGAAAATGATCGCTTTTGTCCTTGAAATTACACCGCAACAAAGGAGTTTCTTGGCCAATGGAGTTGCGTGTGAGTATCCGTGAGTCCCAGGTGTGCCAGTAAGCTCGTGTAGAGAGAAAAACATTCCAATTGAATATCGTTGCACAGCTCCTTTAAGAGCGGCGCTCTAAAAATGTGTTAAATTCCAACCAACACGGATTTGTATCAGGACGCTCGGCAACAACAAATTTGATTTCATTTATGTCCATAGCGTCCAAAGCTGTGTATCACAGAGGCTAGCTTGACGTACTTCAATTTGATCTGAGTAAGGCCTTTGATGTCGTTCACCATGGCAGTCTTTTATCAAAACTTTGTAGTATTCATGTCTGTGGATGGCTACATGGCTGTGTTCATAATTACTTGTATAATAGAACATGTGTTGTTCGTCGAACGGCGCGTTTTGCTTTACGTAAAGTGCCACGTCTGGGGTACCTCAGGGCTTAGTTCAGGGCCCGCTTCTTTTTTATTTCTGTGATCGACGTCTGTAAGCACATTGTAAACTCTTCTTTGCAAGTCTTGATGCTTGCAAGATGCTGATAATATTAAGATAATTAAGGAGATTAAAACTATCTCAGATTGCAAGTTTCTACAAGCGGACATAAACTCGTTTAGCAAATGGTGTTCACAGAACGGTCTCCAACTAAACCGCTCAAAAACCAAGGTCATGTCCTATAGTCGCTAAACGCGCGGTCGCGCGGTCGCTATAGTCGCTAAACACGGCACAACACGTCTGTTCGCTCAGACGTGTTGTGCCGTGCTAGTGAAGTGCGGGACTTGCGAGTGCTTTTTGACTCCTCCTTGAGATTTGATAGTCACGTGGCTCATATAATAACCTGCGCTTTGCGTGCGCTCGGTGTTGTCTGTCGAACGACGAGAGTATTTGGAAACCCCGCAACGACTGTAACCCTCTACCGCACTTTGACAAGGTCCCAACTCGAACACGCATTTCCCGTATGGAATGGTGGTTGCAAAACTACCCTCCTAAGGCTGGAGCGAGTGCAAAACTAATTTTTATCTATTTATCGATATCGTTATTTGCGAGATGAAACATCTTTATCAAAAAGTAACAGTGTATTGGACGTCCTAAACATGAAAAGCTTATATCACCGTCGAGAAAAGGCAGATCTGGTTTTCCATTCAAAGTCCTTTATGGCATAGCAGACTGTTCAGAACTGCTCTCACAGATATCTTTATAAGTTCCTTGGACAGCGATCCGTTTGACAACGTTTTTTTTTACTCTCCTCGGGCGTTAAATATACTGGGTTACATGTCTCACATAGGTAGGACACATAATAGAATTTCAAGTCATCTTGATATATTTTGTGACTAAATTTGTCAGATCTCTGAGTCTTTCTTGTATGGGTCTCGTTGAACCTGTGGTGATTGTGATTTTATGATTTATTATCTTAATAAGGTATATTCGTTTTTGTGGCAGTCTTCTACACTTCGTTTGCACTCTGTCTTCCGTTCTTTGCTTTTCGTGTAAGTCATATCTTTGTGTAGGCATGAGTTATATGTTTCATGTCTTTTACTCAATGCTTTGAGTTTTATCTCGTTTGTATTGTAGTGTGTAAGTTTCGGTGCGCCAGTACCAATACCGCATGGTCATTCCTGGACACCTAATAAAAATATTTTGATTTTTGAATATTGTTAATAAAATCCTGGACCCTATGTTTCATGCGTGTCGGACATATAATAGCGTTGCAAGTCATCTTGATTTTTTTTTTGTGTGTGACTGAATTCATCAGTTTTCTCAGAGTCTTGTATGGGTCTCGCTGAACCTGTCGTGATTGTGATTTTATTATATATTATTTTAATAAGATATATTCGTTTATGTGGCAGTCTTCTACCCTGCGTTTGGACCCTGTGTCCCATTCTTTGCATGTTGTGTAAGTCGCATCTTTGTGTCAGCATGCGTTTTATGTGTCGTGTCTTTTACTCAATGCCATAAGATTTTTTATGTTGAATTTTTTTCCACTTTTATTTTAGTGTGTAAGTTTCAGTATGCCAGTACCAAGACCGCATGGCCGTTCCTGGACACATAATAAAAATTAAGCTTCATTCTTGAGCATTATTATTATTATTATTATTATTATTATTATTATTATTATTATTATTATTATTATTATTATTATTATTATTATTGTTACAATATCTGCAGTGTTCCGGATGCAGACTGCGTGCCCACACCAAGTGCGTATGTTGGCCTGTCGACGTACGCGAGTTTCTGCAATCCGGCGTGCCCTCTTTCACCTGTGCGAGCTGTGAAAAGATCAGCGGTGGTGCTAGCCCTAACCATGTCACCATGGCTTCCAACGACCACCGCAACGTGGCCCCCCTCTCTCACCTCACCGTGTCGCCCTCACCCACCGACGCCGCTCGTCCCGAAAAGGGTGAGAGGTCACTTCCCTCCTCTCCCTACATCGGCAACACGGGCGTCGATTCTCTGCGGGCCCCTCTGCTCGACGCGCTTCAAGGAATCTCGTTCCTCACGGATCAAGTTGCCGCGCTCAGGGATGAGAACGCGCAGCTCCGTCGAGAGCACAAGCACGACGCCCAGCAGCAGGCAGCCACGCTGCACAACATACAGGCGGAGTTGAGGAGCTTCCGCCATGAGCCCAAGCAAGGCGGAAAACAGCCCCCATCGTCCTACGCTGCGGCGGCCAGCCTCCAGGACCCGGTTGGTTTGATGCGAGATCAAAGAGGCAACACTCGCCCTGTAACGGAGGCTACATGTGCGTCAGGCGCCGCTGCACCTGCTGCCATTGGAGGCGAACGCTCCGTGGCCTCTATTCTGGATTCGAGGACGCACCCCCGCCATCAAGACAAGTTGAACCAAGACGGAGGAGGCTTCCGCGAGACAAGGCCAAAGCTCCCCAGGACGAGGCGTCCTTTGCTCAAGGGAAGCGCTTCAGCCAGCGGTATTCCCGTGGCACCACCTCCCTCTCAACCACGGCGACAACCTGCTGTGTTTGTGACACGACTGGGCCCCAACTGTGACGCTCCAAGCCTCCAGGCTCACATCGAGCAGGGTGGCACCCTGAGTGAGCTTGTGTGCACGCGACTTAAGACGCGTCACGATGGTTACTCCTCGTTCCACGTGACTGCTGCTGAGCAGGATATCGAGAAACTGTTTGACCCCCTTCTCTGGCCAGAAGGAAGCCTTTTTAAAGAATTCACTGGCCAGCTTACAGAGAGCCGCATCTATGAAGCGGCCCGCCAATCGCTGCCCTCCTCCGGAAATGCCGACGAAGATACATAACCTAGATATCTATTACCAGAACGTCCGTGGTCTTCGCACAAAGACTAACGAATTTTTTTCTAACGTCGCTTTTACTGCTGATTCTATTATTGTTCTCACTGAAACTTGGCTTTGTCCAGATATTTCTTCTTCTGACTTTTTCCCACCAAATTTTACGGTATTTCGGCATGATCGCGAATTGTTTAATAAGAAAAAGACGGGGGGAGGTGTTTTGATAGCCCTTGATGCGTCATTACCGTGCATAAGACGTCCTGACATCGCTTGAGTCAGTGTGGGTGGAACTGCAAAGTGTCAATGGTGAACGCATTCTGCTTGGCGCATACTACTTGCCGCCCGACACCTCTCCTGATGAATTTAACCGATGTCTTCTTGCTATTGAAAGTACAACTAGTGCTCTAGATAATTTCAAATTTATTGTTCTTGGTGATTTCAATGTCCCCAATATAAGCTGGGAAACAGCTACAGCGTCTTCTAATAATTACTACCTTGCTCAGAAATCTACGTTCTTACTTGAATTCGCATCATTTACGAATCTAAAGCAACACAATTGTATTCCCAATTGCCAGGGAAACATGCTTGATTTGTGTTTCTCAGATTTAGATGATATACGTATAACTGAGTGTGCCTCAAGTTTAGTTCCACCTGACAGATATCACCCCCCTCTGGAGATCGTGGTAGCTCTTCGAGAGGGCATGAGGCGTTGTTTACACAGTCATTCTAATGTGACTAGTCACAATTTTTCCGCTGTAGACTACGTTGGTTTATACAACCATTTTGCCGAATACGATTGGTCATCGATCATTCGATGCACTGACGTCGATGAACAGGTTCGTGAGTTCACACGCATCGTTCGAGAAGGGATGCACCAGTTTATCCCGTTACGGAGAACCGCAGGTTCTAGGTTTCCCTTTTGGTTCTCACGTGAATTACGCAGATTAATGAATAAGAATTTGCACGCTCACAGAAAATTTAAAAAGAACGGTCTCCCTGGATGGAAATCAGAATTTAGGCGTCTAAGGTCTTCATGCAGGGAAGTTATGAGGCGTGATCGTCAGAGGTACGTTAATTCTGTTGAGCTGCATTTAACTCAGAATCCCATGGAATTTTGGAAATACGTTTGGTCTCGATCAAAGACAAAATGTGGGAGGGAGATCACATTGCTGAACTCACAGGGAAACTCGACCACAGATGTTTGCGAAATATTTGCCCACCACTTCCAGTCCGTATTTAGGCATCAACCGAACCCTCCCATTAACGCCGCGCCAGCTGCCTCTAGTAATTCAACCTGTATTGCGTTTTTTGATCAGGAGCTATTACATGAGTGTGTAAAGAAGATGAAGCCGTCTTTGTCTTCTGGCCATGACGGCATTCCGTCGGTTCTATTGAAGGCCTATAGTGCAATATTTATCTCTATTTTGGTACACATCTTCAACAACTGCGTAAAAACCGAAGTGTTTCCCGTCTTGTAGAAAACAGCACTTGTTGTACCCGTACATAAGTCCGGTTCAAGAACAAGCGTCTCAAATTACAGGCCTATATCTCTTCTTTGTACATTTTCAAAACTCTTCGAAACAGCTTTACACAATATATTGTCGTTTAAGCTCAAACATTCTCTCATCCCTAGCCAACATGGTTTTATGGCGGGTCGCTCAACCACGACTAACCTCACTTGTTTCATGTCAACTGCTGCTCAGGTCGTCTCTAATAGAGGCCAACTTGATGTAATCTACTTTGATCTAAGCAAAGCGTTTGATCTTGTAAATCACGACATGTTGCTGGCAAAGCTGTCAAGGCTTGATGTCCACAGGTCGTTACTTTTATTGCTCAAAAGTTACTTGCGTGATAGACTGTGTTTTGTCAGCTCGAATGGTAATTCGTCTGCTGCTTATCAGGCTACGACGGGTGTACCTCAAGGTTCCGTTCTTGGCCCCCTTCTGTTTTCAGTTTTTGTGAATGATGTTTCGGCTGTGATCCGTCACTCTTCCTTTCTACAATATGCAGATGGCATTAAGATGTTTATAGAGGTACGAGACGAACGCGACTGTGTTCTCCTACAAAATGATGTATATGCATTCGAAGACTGGTGCAATCAGAATGCCCTAAAACTAAATAGTTCGAAAACTAAAGTCATGTCCTACACTCGAAAGACACATAATATTATATTCTCTTATGACATTCAGTCAGTTTTTTTGACACGTGTGAATGAAATCAAAGGCCTTGGAGTTGTATTTGATAGTACATTACGCTTTTCGAGTCATGTTGACCATATTGTGAGCTCAGCTTTACGAACGCTTGGTATCACGTGCCGCATTACTAAAGAGTTTAATAACCCTAGTACTTTTGTCACACTGTACAGTGCTTTATGTCGACCACACGTCGAGTATGCCTCTGTTGTATGGAATGGAATCTGCGCGACAACCTCAGCTAGAATCGAACGTGTTCAGAATAAGTTCTTATGTATCTACAGACATCGTTTCTCGTCGCGCAATGCGTCAACCTCAAACGATGATCCACCAGTTCCAGTCCAACATAGCTTGGCATTGCCCACCCTGCGGCGTAGGAGAGAACATGCCGACATCCTATTTCTGTACAAACTTATTCATGGCATCGCTGACTGCACATCATTGATATCAAATGCGCGTTTAAAAATTCCCGTAAAAACTACAAGGCAAAATGCATCCTTCTACAATGCTCCCGTAACTAATCTTCACGACCCCGTGTCGAGAATTGGGCACACCTACAATTCCTTTTTTACAAACTCTATTGATATATTTAACAATAACACACCGGAGTTCATCAGAGCGCTAAAGTTCCTCACCTAAATTTGGCTTCCCATTTTTTGCACCTGATTAAGTTGCTCAGAACCAATTTTTATACTCTCGCTTTCCTTTCCTTTCGCTATCGTGGTGGTATAGCCTAGCGAGTTTATGTGACATATGTGATCTTTTTTAAGTGTTTTATTGCTTACTGTTTGTTTGTTGTGTGTAGTGTTGTTTTTCATGTTTCCTGAGTGCACCTGTACCAAGACCGCAAGGTTGTTCCTGGGCACTTCAATAAAAACATTGATTGATTGATTATTATTATTATTATTATTATTATCGCTGCGGAGATGCCGCCTAGTACGGACGCATGCACTATCTGCTCCCGTGTCTTCTACGGAAGACAGAAGTGTCTCCGATGTTCTGAATGCAATCTTCGTGCGCACACAAAGTGTGTGTGCTGGCCGGACAACGTGGAGACATTCCTTCAGTCTGGGGTAAGCTCCTTTCTCTGTGAGAGCTGTGCAATTGTCGGCGGTTCTGCGAGGCCTAACAGCGATGGCGTCGTCGGCAATCACGACAGCAGCGCTGCGGATTTTTCCCGTACCCCTGCGGCCCTCTCTCCGGCTCGACAACTTCCCGCGGGGCCACCCGCCTCCTCTCCTCCTGTTGACCTTGGAGCCAGCGTCGAGTCCCTGCGGAGCCTGCTCCTCGATGCTATGGAGGGAATTTCGTTCCTGACTGACGAGGTCGCCGCCCTCAGGGACGAAAACGCACGCGTCCGGCACGAGCAAAAGCGCGACGCCGAGCTACAGGCGGGTGCCATGGCCTTACTACGGACTGAGGTCCGGGGTCTGCGTGACGCACTCGGCCAGCGACGAAAGCCGGACGCGCCCGATCGCCGGCGGCAGCCCGTGCATGGGGCTGCGGGGGGGTCTTTGGGAAAAGACTCTTATGCTGCCGCTCTACACAGCTCTCTCCCCCAAGCTTCTCCTACGAAAATTGTGGCGGCAGCCCTCCCTTCGGATGGCCAGAATAATGCTCCGCCGAAAGACGACATCCCTCCCAGTGGCACCAACTCTGCACGACCAAAAGCTAGGACCCCGGCGCTTATCGGGGCGTCGGAAACCTGCAAGTTGATCGTTGCCCCTCCATCAACTCGACGAAGAGCCCTGTTCGTCACCAAGCTGAACCCGGACACCAGCTGCGTAGACATCAGATCTCACCTCTCTTCCGTCGGAGTTGAGGAAGTGGAGTGCCGGAAACTGAAGACGCGCTACGACTCCTACGCCTCCTTCCATGTGTCTGTGGCTGCAAAAGACTTCGAAAAGCTTTCTGATCCTACCGTGTGGCCCAAATCATGCCTCTTTAAGGCTTTTCGAGGCGCCCTTCGCGAAGACCTGCTCCATGCATCCGAGGCAGCCGCCTCCCCTTTGAACGTTGGATAGACCAAGGATGAGTCACATTGATTTATTTTACCAAAACGTTCGCGGCCTGCGTACAAAAGCCGATTGCTTTTTCTCTAATGTTACCTTATCCAATTGCTCTATATTCTGTTTAACTGAAACATGGTTGTGTTCTAGCATCGGCTCCTCCGATTACTTCCCTCCTTGTTTTGATGTGCAGCGTCGCGATCGTGATTTTACCCCGCGGAGCAAAACGGGAGGTGGAGTGTTGGTCGCAGTCGACAGGCGCTACCGCTCTAGGAGACGCGAAAACTTAGAGAAATTTCCCGAGAGCGTATGGGTCGAGATTGAGGCTGCAAAGGGAGTACGCGTTTTAATCGGTTTATTTTACCTCCCTCCCCAGACACCGCCAGATGAATTTCATAGTTGTCTCGTTGGCATAGAGAATACAGTGAATGACTTACAGGGATGCGAAGTCTTAATCTTGGGGGATTTTAATGCACCTGGAGTCAACTGGCCGCAGCTTGATGTTTTTACGGACAACTTTTACTGCAGGCAGAAAGGCACCCAGCTCTTAAACTTTTCTTCTTTCTTAAATCTCAAACAACACAATAATGTTCTGAATCACCAATTTAATGCTCTAGATTTATGCTTCTCAAATATGGACAGTGTGCGTGTAGCACGGGGTGAACTGCCATTAGTTCCTCAGGATACATATCATCCTGCACTTGATATAGTACTTTCTTTCGAGAATTCTTCTGTTCGTGCTCATTCTGGTGATTCCCCGCCGCACACCTCATATAATCTGTCGGCAGGGGACTATGTCGGGATGCATCATTACCTCACGAGTTTTGATTGGGCATTGATCTTGGAGTCGCCTGATGTGAATGACCAGGTCATGCTCTTCACGCAAACTGTTCGGAAGGCCATGGTTACTTTTATTCCGTTAAGGAGAGTTACTAAATCCCGCTTTCCTAACTGGTTTTCCAGTGAGCTAAAGACACTACTGAAAAGAAAGGACTTCTTTCACAGGAAGTTTAAGAAAAGTGGCCTTTTAAAGTGGGAGGTAGAATTCAAGAACTGCAGAAAGCAGTGTAAGACGGTCCTGGATCGCGACCGCCAGGCTCATCGTCGCTCAGTGGAATCCGATCTTGTCAATAATCCGAAGAAATTCTGGAGGTACATTAATTCACGTTCTGGGAGGCATATCGAGTCGAAGATTGTCCTGGATAATCACGAGAGCGATTTGAAGTCCGTGCCTGAGTTATTTGCTGAGCATTAGGTCCGTCTACATAGATAGTACGCAGCGTTCTGCACCTGTGCTGCCTCACTTAGATGGGTTTGGTGACTTGTTAAGTTGCATTAATGTTGATGAAGAGTCCGTACGATCCTGTATTAAGAAAACGAGAGCAACATTATCAGTAGGGCCCGACGGCATTCCCTCTGCGATTCTCAAAACGTATCACGACATATTCACGCCGGTACTGTGCTCTATATTTAACAACTCGTTAAGGTTGGGAACCTTTCCTGAAACGTGGAAAGTCGCTGCTGTTGTTCCAGTCTTAAAGTCGGGAAAAAAATGTGATATTTGTAACTACAGACCTATTTCTCTGCTCTCTCCATTTTCTAAGCTCTTTGAAATGGTAGTTCATCAATTCCTGTCTTTCAAATTTCGAAACTTAGCAATTCCCAATCAGCATGGTTTTATGAGCGGCAGATCAACAACTACCAATCTTGTTAGCTTTATGTCTGCTGCATCTCGTGTAATATGTAACAGAGGTCAGTTAGACGTTGTCTACTTTGACTTAAGTAAGGCTTTTGACGTAGTCAATCGCATTATTCTTTTATCCAAACTTTCCTCCTATGGAGTATGTGGCTCAGTACATGACTGGTTAAAAAGCTACTTGTCAGAGAGAGAGGCATATGTCCGGGTTAACAACATGAACTCTTCGTTGTACAGGACTCGCTCTGGCGTTCCTCAGGGATCTGTTTTAGGACCCCTTCTGTTCACAATTTTCGTAAATGACGTCTCTTTTGCTGTTTTAAATTCTTCATTCCTGCAATATGCTGACGATATAAAAATTTATCGAGAAATAGTTACTGAACGTGATTGTGCTAAGCTCCAGGAAGATGCATGTTCTTTCTACCGATGGTGCTCTGAAAATGACCTTTTCTTGAACCCGTCCAAAACCAAGGTCATGACGCTCTCTCGGAAAATTCACAATAACTCTTTTGCATATAATATTCAAGGAGAGACTTTGTCTCGAGTAAGTGTAATGAAAGATCTCGGAGTCATTGTTGATTCTGGGTTGCGTTTCTCTGATCACGTTGGTAGGCTGGTTAACTCGTCTTTGCGAATGTTGGGTGTTGCCTCTCGCTTAACCAGGGAGTTCAAAAGCCCGACGGCTTTTATCACGTTATACTGCTCGCTATCCAGGTCACAGTTAGAATATGCCTCAGTTGTTTGGAATGGAATTTCTAAAAGTCACTCCTTGGAGATCGAGCGTGTGCAAAAAAAGTTTGTTTCTATCTTTAAACATCGCTACATAAAGAAGGATGTTCACTGTTTAACATATGAGTCTGCGTTAGAGCGTGTTGGGTTGCTTAGCTTGCACCGGCGTCGGGAGAACGCGGACTTACTATTTTTGTTTAAAACACTGCATGGACTCATCAATTCTCCGAGCCTGTTATCTGAACTGTGCCTTAGGGTCCCAGGTGTGCCTACTCGTCTTCTGTCATCTTTTTATGTTTCTAGAACGTTTAGTCCGGTAAACCCAATTGTGAGAATGGCTCAGCGTTTGAATCATTACTCTGAAAAAACTTGATATTTTCAACCCTTGCTACAGAACGTTTATCCTTTCTATTAGAAACTTGCCCGTGCAGGATGAGCATTGCTGAATTGCTTTGTTATGTCTGAATGTCGTCATCTCCATGTCGTGTTTTCTGGTGGTGCACTTGTTGTCCTTCGGTCTTGTGTTCCGTCTCTACTGTTACTGCCTCGTTTTTATTTCATTGCACTAATTACTCGTGCACTGCCTAGTATTATGCTAAAAATGTATCTTATTTTTTGCGGAGATGTGTATAGTGTGTTTTTTTTTGTTTTTTTTTTTATCCACCAGTGTACCAGCACCAAGACCTCAGGGTTGTTCCTGGGCACTGTATAATAAAGATTGATTGATTGGTTGATTGATTGATTATTATTATTATTATTATTGTTATTATTATTATTATTGATCGTGCCCACATGTGCTACCGAGTACGACCGAGAGAGACAAGACCGGTTTTTAAGCTTCTTACGACGGCGTAGGACCGGCTCCACAGCAGCGCATCTGGTCTTACGCCGTCGCAAGAAGGTTAAAAACCGGTCTTACCTCTGTCGGTCGTACCCGGTTGCAAATGTGTGAACGGGCCTTTATTCAATGCGTGTGTGTAGGACTGGCTCGACAGTTGGTCCTTTTGAACGTGACATACCCGGCGACGATGTTTTGAGCTCGCACGTCAGTTCGGCACTTATCTTACTTAAACTTTTGAATCTATACAACAAAGGGGAGCTGGATACAACCGTCTGGCCTGCATGCAAATGCAAGTGCGTGCACTACGTAACACTGAGAGGTTGGAACGTGTTTTGTGGTGCGAGCGCGTCTTCGTATCGTTGAGAAGCCTCACATCGCATTAGGCTCCCACCCTGTTTCTAACCGGATTTAGTGAGTTCCTTGTTTAGTATAAATGTTCTTTTTGGTTGGTGTATAACGAGGGGGTTAATTACGAAACGAGCTGGATGTTAAATAAGAGGTTGTGAATGCAAAAATTGCCTCCTCGATGTTTGTTGACCGGTGCGAACCAACAAAGGACATGCATTTTCTCATCAACTGCAAATTGTATGACACGACATTCAGCTTCTCTGTTTATATAAAACACATAAAATAAATAATGAAAATGTGTAATGTTGGACACAACCAAGGAAAGTTTACGTGCCCTCGTATTATGCTGATGTTGTACTTTCAGAAGTTGTTTTGCATTCCACATCACTTAAAAGGTCATAATAACTGCATTCGACGGCACTTCTGTTTTCGGAAGGTAATAATAACAGCGACGCCGTCAGTATATTTGTTTGACCGCCGCTTTCGATCACTTTAACTGATTCGCCAGCAACTAGAAGTTAGCGCGTACGTCCCACACTCATTTCAGCACGCTGTCCAAATTCCAGTTTGCAGCGAGAACGAACTAAATAAACAAAACAAGCAAAACGCAAAGAGAAATGCCACGGAGTGAAACGCGGTGAAAATAAAAACAGGAAGATGGGAGACGAGAGGGGAAGCGGAACTTTGGTGATCATGTGATCCCTCTTGTCACATGACCACGCCCTGTCGACGTGTAAAAAACGCGTCCTGGTCTGGGTATGATGTCGGTATCGTACTGGCTTAGGCTCCTAACGGCTTAATATATTCATCGAATTGGCGTAAGGCTTTCTAATGGACTTCTTTCAAAATCGAAGCGCCCCATCACGGCGAAAGACCACACAGAGCACTCTGGGAACTCGTTGGCCACTCTGTTTCGGTTTCGTTCGAGCTGCTTCATTTCATGCCATCACGCCGTGACCGAATGCGCTGCTTGCGTTTTCGATTATCTGACTTTTCACAAATGTACAATACACTCATTCTCGAGTGATACAAAACGAAGGCCGGGGCACTTTCTTTGGTTCCCGAAACACCGGATATTGTGCGTGCGTATATGCAAACGTAGTAAGACGTGGCTTAGTCACCTCACCCCGGAATGTGTCTGAGCTCATTTTCAATAATCCCGCCAGATGCCAGTAACAACAACTGAAATTTGGTCACCTTGAGTTTTAGACGTATTTTGTTTGCCAGATGTCCGCTTCTTGTTACTTCATTGGGCCAAAAGCAAGCCGCATCCTCACAGGAGTATCAAAGTTGAGCCCAGCGTTGACGGATGGACTTTTAAGGAAACGCAATGAATTCGACCTCACTACTGCACGAAATTTACTATGATGTCTTCCTCGTGTCATCATATATATCCCACTCAAGGTTTATGCTGATAGGAGGTTAAGTTTTCGCAAACGCTGAGATCGTTACGACGGAGGCCCTAACAAGCGTGCCCAACACCTCGCTGTAAGCCTTTTTGGACGAGCTTTTACTGACGCCCAAGACCTGTGTCTGAACGGTATGTCTGAAATTATCTCGGCATACTCGGTCAGGAAGAAAACAAACACATAACAAATATCATGGCCGTTAGCAACCGTCAAATGCGCTTTGAATAGTTTCGTTCGTTTGGTACACCGAATAGAGGTTCACGCCCTTCCGGCGCATTTCCGGCGAATGGTCCGACATTCTTCAGTCAAGTGCTCGACTTTTGCTTTCTTATAAAACGGTTTGTATGTGCAAATGTGCCTATATGATTGCAAAATAACTTTATGCGCATACGCGATGTTGAATATTAGTAAACTGCGAGCGGGTGGGGACTTCGCTTCATGCAGTGCTCCGGGTTAGTACAGATAAGAGATAAGGAGTGTGTTCGATTTGAGCTTTTCAAAGGCGCCTCCGAGTTTTACCTCGCATACTCGGTCGTATTAAGAGAAACGTTAATTGCAAAAAGTTATATATTTCGTCTATGGACGCACAAAACAAACAAACCTCCGGACCAGCGCTAGTGTAAAGGTGCGAGCTCGATGTATGCATACTTATTGGTTGTTCCAGCTTGTTGACTCGTACACAAGCAAAATACCCGAGTTTCGCAGCATCGAGATTCCCAGTACTGGCTCGTTCACATACCTCGAAAAGTAACAGAAAACCTCGAGTACAAAAATACAACACGCATATGTTAAGACAAGCCATACGCCTCGGGCTCGTGCTAAAGCTTCGAGGCCTGGCCATTTAGGTTAGTTCAGCGACCAAAATTGACGCTCTCGGGACCAGAAAACATGAGATACGCTCTGTGTATAATCTCTTGCCAACGTGTCGATCGAAACCGAAACCATACCACTCTCCTCCCTGGCCATTGCCAACTAGTTCTCAGAGTGCAACGCGCGCAGTGTTGCAAGCAGGGGTTTATGGAAGTAGTCTATTAACGCATCAATGTCTGGTAATACAGTTTTAAAAAGGATACAAAAAAGATTATTAAGAATTTTGCGCGTTTATTTGAGTAATTCGCGTGCTTATTGAGTAATTCGCGCGCTTCATAGCTTACCCATCCTCGATAACATCATTTCCTAATGAATCTCGAAAAATACTGCGACGTTTGACCGGCTGAAATGCAATCGCTAAAGGTGACACTGAAGGAGTCCGTCTGACGGGGGTGTCAGTCTAGCATACTTTGTCCGCAGACGACCACCGGCGGCGAGTAAAGCAGCCCAGCATGCCTAGTCAGCAGCCGATCGTTGTCGGCGAGTCATACCTAGTCCGGCATGATAGTCCGCAGGCGGTCGACGGTGGTGCATACTTAATTTACAAGCCACCGGCGGAAGCGAGTAATGCTTCGATCATCATTTTGTGCACAGGCGAACGCCGGCACCGTCACACTTAGTCCAGTATATTTAGAACATAGGCCACAGGCGGCGGTGAGTCCTCCTTATATAATCATACTCAGAGCCCGCAGGAGTCCACCGGCATGTGCAGCTGGCTCCCGAATTCTGAAGCGTAGCTGCCCACGTGGACTGACGACAGCACGGCGTGGCTCAGGGCGGGAGTTCCGTGTTTACGAATAAATACGAAAACAAAAATTCCGAAAAAACACTCACCGGCAAAATTTCCTTGAATTCTGATTTATGCGAAACATTTCCAGATCACGACGGAAGAAAAAATACGGTGTTTTATATACAAATTTTACGACAGCATAGAGTAAGCGATCCTAAGGAAAGGCCACTTTAGTTGTAACTTTTTTTTTAGAACAAAAACTACTAAATTTCGACTAAAAAATAATTCGAACAAAGTAAAATTGTAGTCCGAATTGCCAAGACTTTGGAATCTAACGAAAATAAAATTCGATAAACCCTCAATTTTGAGCTAAAAATAAACTCCGAAAAATACCCTACGAATTCAACCAGAAATAAACACCTGAAAACCCGGAATCCCACTCATAACATGCCAAGGCAGAGCGTAGCTGACGTATGACATCACGATTTATGACAGCAATCAATGTAGAGTGAAAAAAGCGCGCTAAACTTCCTCACTCGGCGATTACTGCAATTACTATAGGGGGTTCCTTACAATTCAAGAGCTTTCAGAATTCAAACCCCTACACGCACTCACGAAAAAGTGCAACCCATAAAAAAACTTCCAATTAAAGCATGCTCATGACACACTCGACTCCTGGATAAATTTAAACTTGACTCGATCATTCTGGTGAACCCGAAAAACTCAAGCGTGGGTCGTGTTTACAGCGCATTTGAGACCATCCGAAACTCCTCGCAAGCAGCATCGTAAATTATGGGCAACCTCGAGTCAGAGTTGATTGACACGTGCCCCATTGTTTCCCCGCCCCATTGTCGATATGAGATTTATCGACATTTTTTTCTGATCTGAACATATTGTCACGTAGGACAAGTGATGAGACGATAATAACTGAACTAAACGTTTAATGGGGCGAACTTGTGCCCAGAAATAAAACAAAGAACAGAAGAAAGCAGAGCGTCCCCATGCCTCTGCTCGTGCGGGCAAGTGCGTGCAATTGCAACCTTGCCAAAGCTTTGTTAAAGGGTCGATGAAGGCAATTTCCGACATCTTTTTGGCAATTGAACTGTGTTCCAGGCACGTCTCAGGCCACGTTGCCCAAACTCCAGCCGAAACCCGCGCTTCTGTGCCGCGCAAATCAAATAAACAGACGCGGTAATAATCGCACCTAGAGCACTGCACGGGCCCGGGCCAGCCCGAAAGCCCGAGCCCGGCCCGGCCCGCGGGCCAACTCGGGCCGGGTAGCACGTATTTTCTCGGGCCCGGGCCGGGCTCGGGCTTGAACAAAAAAGTTCTCGGGCCGCGCCGGCCCGGGCCGGCCCGGGCCGTGCCTGGGCAATTTTGTGCCGTAAATCATAAATTGTTGTTGATAGCAAGACGTTTGCTCATTCATTTTTTAGGTTCATTGAATACAAAAAAAAGCGAAGTGCAAATTCACTACAGCGTCGTTAAAAATAATAACTAAAAGACGTCTCGAAGCTAGAAAGCCTTCAAGCCTTTTCCGTGCGAGTGAGGGTTGTGTTATAAATTGTAAACAAAGCAAAGTCCCAGTCATATGCTTGTCAACCTGTCTGATTCATCGCTCTCAAAATATCTAGTTCACTATTAGGAAGATTTAGAAAAACGTACGCAAGCGCTTTGGGTACCGTAAAAATAGCGTTGCGATGTAAAACCTATGGCGATGCTAATTTTAGCTTGCCCAAATGGCTTGAGTACGTTATTCTAAGACTCCCTTATTGCACAGAGCGCGACACTATATTAGCGCGAACAAGCGATCGTCGTGTTTTTATGCTTATCTCATAGAACCAAAACGCTGTTTCCAAAAATATTAGTGTCTTTAGAAGTGCTCATCTGGGCCACAGACCTAAGCGGTATACTTTGGTGCCTACTAAAACCATTTCGAAGTAAAATTCGAAAAAAGAGCCAACGTCGTGTTTGCGGTATCAGTGTCGCGCAGTGTACATAGTCCGTTCCGCGCTTGTACGTTTTGGGAACCATCTTGAAAAAAACGTTTTAAGGGGTTGACTAGGAATATATTAAACTTAAGCTTGCCTGAAAGGGTTGTATATTTTAAGAACGCGTTGACATGTAAAGCTACTTCAGAACATAGCCTTAAACAGAAAAGGTGCGCATATCAGGCTTAGAACGATGGAGACTTTTTGCGAAGAGGTTGCGACGTGCAGGGCCTTATAAAAGTAGGTTGAAACGGGACGCGTTCAAACGCAAAGGGTGCTTCGGAAACTGGTTCAAATAAGAAGGGCGTTTAGGGAATGGGTCGAAACAGGACAAATTCAAACGAGAAGGGCGTTTAGGGAACTGGTCGAAACGGGACGGGTTAATATGGGAAGGGTATTTAAAGAATGGGTCGAAACAGGACGGGTTCAAATGGGAAGCTCGTTTCGGGAGCGGGTCGAAACAGGACAGGTTCAAACGGAAATGGGTTGTTTCGGGCTACAGCCATCGGGCCGTGTCGGGCGGGGCCTTGAAATTAACAATTCTGTCGGGCTCGGGGCCGGGCCCGGGCCGTGTCTCTTTCGGGCCGGGTGGGGCCGGGCCTAGAAATTTACAATTCTGTCGGGCTCGGGCCGGGCCCGGGCCGTGTCTCCACCGGGCCGGGTCGGGCCGGGCCTAGAAATTCCGGCCCGTGCAGTGCTCTAATCGCACCGGGGTCGACTGGGGCGACGCGCCGAGAGTTGCGGGAGAAGCCAGGAGAAGCGGAGCTCACGTGACCGACGCGGGGCCAAGATGCGCGACTTCATAAGAGACGCGTCAGCGATTGGTCGAAACGAGAGACGCGCCCTCGGTCACGTTTTGGTTGGCGATTTTTAGAAATACTGTTCTAATTTTCGCTTGGATAACCACGAAAAGTATAAATGAGACCGGAAATGATTACTAAACCTAAATAAAGCCGCATAATTGCTTTTTTCTTTGCTATGCTGGACGCGAAACGGGCAGCGAGCAACTATAAGCAAACTTAATAAAAAAAAACAAAAAAACACGGTACTCGAAGGATTCTGCAAAATGGTAATCATGCCAGATTTGTGCGCTGTAGATGGCTGTTCCAACGGCCGACTGAAGACCAGCATTCGTTCGGGCGACGCTAGTTTTCACGTGTGTGTTGCTGTTCGTTGTCTTTGACGACGAAAAGAGGACGTCCGACTTTGGTGAAAACCAAAAATGGCGCTGTTTATTTTCTCCTTCTTGTGGAGCGTCCCCCGCGGAGGAACCGGTTCCCGGAACGGCCGGATAGCTGCCGCTTTCCCCCCGGCATCTCCCCCGCGTCCCTGTTCGGAGCCTGCGGGCCGCTCGTTGCCAGCTGGGCGGTCTCCGTCGGGTGATGGCGGAGGCCGCCGCACACGTACCTACTCCCGTTCCGTTTTTGTTGGGTCACTGAACGGAAGCTCGAACTCGCTCGCGAGAGCGGCATTGCCGTCCATGTAGACAGATTCCACAAAACGACCGCGCCACCGCGCTGCTAGAACCCACCGCGATAACCCGAGTCTTGATCTCTTAAATACTACCGATACTGACTATTCACAGTTGACGTCACTCCCTACGTCACCTCCGTTTTCGGAGGCCCAGAAACGAGAATGGGGATTGTTCACTTTCGGTTTCTTTACTTCTTTTTTTAGGCACAGAAATACGCGTCACAAATGTCTACAAAAATTGGGCAGCATGCTATGTTCCCAGGAAGCATAAAAACACTATTTGAAAAAATAAAATAAAATTGTCTTCGTTGTCCCTTTAAGGCGCACTCTGCAGATGCTCGCACGCATGGACACCAGTCGGGCGCCGTGCTTACAATATTCTATTGGACAGATACATGCTAACCTTTTGCCACATGTTTTAAACTTTTCCTACTTATGTTCCCCTACCCCAATGAGGCCATTGCGCCACAAAGTTAATCATCATCATCATATTGGTGTATAGCTCAAGAGAGCGCAACACGAGAGCGCCGACGGGAGGGCTCGAGACACTAGAGCGCCGCGACAGGGGCGCGTGTCACCAGACCGCATGTGCGCGCTCTGGAAAGTTTCGAGTATGGTATTCGCGTTTATAGAGCTACCCAAGGGGTCACTGCTCAATCAGAAAGGCAGCGTTTAAAGGGCAACTCCGCTTAATTTCAAAAATTTTGAGATAGTGGCCGATTTTGCTTTTTGAAGAACTCAAAAACAATCCCCAATCCTTTGTTTCGCGAAAAATAAAATATTTTTCGTGTAATTTTACTCTAGCCATGATCACAAACCGAAACCAAAACGGTGGCAAAGCCGGACAACATTGTATATTCGGCATCACTAAGCATGTACACCCACGTGATATACAAGGGGAAGAAGGAGCTCCTTTCTTATCAGGATCCTCCTTTGTGCCTCCTGGATTAGCACAGGCGTCGCTATCTCCTCCAAGAAGATTAAAGGGCAACTCCGGTTCATACTTTCGATTTTGGGATTATGGCTGTTTATAGTGCAGTTAGCGCCCCTGAGTTGCAAGGTGTAATTTTTTTCTCGTTATTGTGCGTAGTTTTAAAGATATCGACGTCTCAAAGTTTTGTTTGGGGCGCAGCCGATAAAACCGAAACTAGCCGCTCGAGGTTCCGGCAACACTGGAAATCAACCGCTATGTGGACGTGACGCCAAGGTCGTTCTCGTTCAGCGAGTACGCAGTCCAAGCGGCACCTACCTCTGTTGCGCTAGCCGTCTAAAGATAAAATGTAAGCTGATTTTGTTTTAATTCTGTATACCTGGTAGTTATCCAGCATATGTAGCAAGAGTTAGTGCGTATACCCAAAAGCTAGCGACTGGAAAACCGGTCAACTCGTTCGGTGGCGTACTCGGCGGCCACCGCCGCGCGTGCGCTATGCCGTGCCGTACTCGTTGGTTGTATACCTAAAAGCTAGCGACTAGAAAACGAGTGAACTAGTTCGGTGCCGTACTGGGCAGCTGTCGGCGTGCGTGCGGTCTCCCGCACTCGTCGCTAGACCTAAATTGTCATCGGGGCTCCGTGGATAAAGCGGCGTTGCTCTACGCCGCGCTGCCAGTGACGTACAGTGCTGGCGCTTTCGCGCGGCGGGTCAGTCCCAGACACGAAGCTTTGAGGCTCTCCACGGCGCGTTCCGCAACAACCGAACAGACGTGTGTCAAGCTGTAGACGTCTGTTTTTTCGTTATTTTTTCCTCAGGCGCGTAAAAGCCGAATTTGTAAGCTACGACACTAATTCACCACATAAGTTCGTCCAGGTAGTGAATCTTCGTAGAAATAAAAAAAAAGAACAAAACAAAAAAAACTTGCAGCACTAAAAAAAAATTTCTTTGGGCAGTCATTTTCTTCTTAAAGCTAGCAAAAGATTTGTGGGTGATAAAGGAAAACAGAGAACGTTAGCAAGGTGAGAACAATTTCTTTCCCTTCCGCATTCCACCCCCCCCCCCCCCACAACAATTCTTTTTTATTAGAATACATAGGATTTTAAGTTTTCCTTCGTAACTTTTAACTAAGGCAAGTGTTGTCTTTTTTTTTTTTTTTTGCATTTTTAAATATTATATTTACCTCCAGCCGAACTCGGGCAAATTAGAAAGTTGTAACTTACAAATCCGAACTTTCGCGATTTCTTAAAAGTCCTTTGTGGTATTAACAAGCGCAATGTTAATTAATACTGCTGCGTAACGGGTTGGAACGATTGGAAGGCGATTGTTTATATCGCATGAGCTTCACGCGCCGGCTGTTCGTTAGTAGTCGTTACAGACCTGAACAAACAAGCAGTGACGCAAAGCAGAACATTGTTTTCGTTTTCATTACAAACTTCAGTGTTTGGAGCTAGTTAGTGGTTGTACCAGTTGTACTCTACATGCCCACCATTCCCCATTCAACAGACATTCAATGGAGCGTGAATGCTCAATCTTCAACACTGCACTTGACAATGACTGTTTTATTTATTGATCAGGATACTTTTATCATGTTTACCTTTTCTGTACATGTATGATGGGCAAAGAGCGACGGCACGGCATCCTTTTTAAGCCTCGACCCCTTCGCTGACAAGCCACAAGCAACCAACACCCGTAGGTTTCGTTCGTAACTCTCCGGCGAAAAATGATAGGAGCAGAGCTTCGATCTGGGGGTCGACGTCCAAGGCTTTCCAAAGTCCACTCGTCGAACAGCGTTCACCCACACCTTCTCCAATTTCCGATCCGTTGGAAACTTGTGAAAAAGCACCTCCGGGTTGCGCAGCGGCTTGTTTGAGCAGCCCACAGCGCTTTAAGTTGTACTCGGCATCTTTCGAGGAACAGCTGGGCAGTCTTGGGCGCACCGAGTTGCTCGCTAAAACGAGTCTAGGAGTCCTCACAAGCAAATAAACAAAAGGCTATACCGAAGCTACACGGGCTACAGGTAAAAGCAACGGCTAAACACACAATTACAAGCCGAAGTAGCGGTGCTAGCGGCACAAAGAAGCGCGCGCGACGGCTGCGCCGTGCGCCCGTCCGGAACGGAGGAAAAAAAGAGGACGATGTTGACATCACGGCCCAATGTTGCTTTAGCGATCGGCAACCCGCTGGCCGCCCGCTAAGGAGCAGCGGCTCGCGGCGGGTCGCGTTTTTATTATCGGCATTAGTTGAGAATGCGGCGTCCCACGGACGTGAAATTTTGGCTGGGGTCGTATTTTGTGTCACTAAAGCGATACCAGTAATTTATTTCATTTTGAGTTTTGGCCGGAGTTGCCCTTTAAAGAAGATTAACCTGTCACTCGAAATTCTTACAAAAGCAGCTTCCCTCTCCTCCTTTTACTTGGTGTTCAAAAGTATACGCACTGAACACACAAGCCGCGCTCAACGAGGCGATGGGCCTATCCGAGCGCGTCACTCTCCCCGTGCTCTCCCCGGAAAAAAAAAAAAAAAATTGAAAAAAAAAAAAAGAAGCTGTACATGCTTGATGACGTCACGGACGTGCCGGGAGAAGGAATTTGGAGGAAGCGGAAATGCAGCCGGGCAGTGTTGTCTGGCCCGCACGTCTCATCCAAAACCAGCGGATTCGTGCTTGTCAAACTTTGACAGCGATTTTAATGAACTTCTAGGCGGAATTCCGTCGTAATATTTGCCATGGGGGTTTTGTAGATGATAACAAAGAGAACTGTATAGTTTTGCACTACTGGAAAAGAAGCGGACTTGCCCTTTAAGGGGTTGAGCGCTGCAAGCTAATCGGAATTATTGGGACAGTCCTTAATGCGAATTCGGGCCAGTGTATTTTTGTGTCTTTTTCTTTACTCGTTTGCCTCCCCTTCCCCTTTCCCTCTTGAGACTTTCTGTCCGGCTCACTCCTTTTCGGTTTCGTGACGACTCGGCCCGCCACTGCAAACGTTTGGCAACACCTGCCTTATAAAATGTTATCTAGAGAGAGAGGAGAAACACTCCCTCCATCGGAATCTACGTAGCAGACGGCTAGAGGGGGATATTCGCCGCCCAACGCACTCGCAAAGGTGTCATTTAATGAAGTACCGAGCTCAGTATAAAATAAAAAAACACGAATCTCATAATATATATGACGTAGGCAGCGCAATGTTCGATGCGAGACTTGTTGCCCGCAAAAGTAGCAGTCCGTTGAATTGGTGCATGCCGTAGATTTTTGACCAGCTTAATATAGATTTAAATATTTACATTGTAATTAGGCAGTTGCGGCATTCCTCGCCCTCACTAAGGAAAGGGCAGAGTTAAAAAGATCTAAAATAGAGCGGAGTTTTATGCTTATATACAATATACATTAAGAGAGACGCTGCGCCTGCGTTTGGATGCGGGCTTACTGTGGCGGCCTGTCGTAAAGAGAAGTTCCATCTTTTATATTACAGTCGTAGCTGCAGTGAGACGATCAGTGTTAGTTACAGTGCGTACAGATGAACTTTAGGTTTCCTGCTGGTAAATACACCGAAAGGGGTGTGTCGCGTACTCGGGACGCAATTTTTTTTTTTTTTTTTTTTGAGAATAAAGAGAAAGAGTTGTTGCATCCGTTTTATATTCAATGGGATCAGGTAAGCGGTTTTTTCCAGGCAGTAGAACATTTTCTGCTCCTCTCGATATTAAATTATTAATCTATCGAAAAAAACAAAAAAAACACTACGGCTCAACTTGGAGAAAACAGTGAAGTGCATCGTCATTAACAAACCCTTCCCCTTCGAGCACGTTAGCGGTACTCCAATTCCTTCTTCCAAAACCAGCATTACCGTCTTGTTCTGGCATCTGGAAGCTCGTCTGGTCCGAATATTTACTTGCATCGGTTACATCAATCTTTCTTTTCACTTTGTCTTTGGGATGAATGACACCGAGCGTGTAAGTCTTGCTGAAGGGCCATTCCAGCTTTGAATCGTTGACGCCTGGATAAATACGGATAAAAAACCCAAAAATCATCTGCCCCTCCTCTTTTTTCAGCTGGATATAGATGCCCACATTATAGCCAAATACATACTGTAAGGGGCTGCAAGCGCCATGCGTTGCGTCTAATGCACTCTTTTTTAAGTCTTCCCAGCCTTGAAAGTACCAGTGGAATTTCATGGGTCCGCAATATCTAAGTACGTACTCGGATAGACCATTCATGAGTTCTTCGCTTTGTGCACGTAGTTCCTGAGCCATGTGTGTCTTCATTGTGTCTTCAATGGCAACTTTTAGTTCTTTGTTTGCTGCAGCAAAACTTTTAGTTTCGATTCGGTCCAACTGCTCGGAAAGTCTCGACGATTGAGCTTCCAACTGCTCTTTGGTGTTTCTGGCTGCTTCCCTCCCATCTTCCCGGGACTGTTCCAGAGAGCTGTTCAGACCGGAGAGATGGTCAGAGATCTTGAGTGCTGCGTCATTCAGTTCCTTGTTTGTGTTTTTCTCCAATGTACGGACTTCCTCAAACCACTGGTTGAGGCCGGTTTGAAGACAAGAGAGATTTTGGGATATCTTGAACATCTCTCTTTTCAGTTCACTGCTTGTAATTTCTAAATGATCATAATTCACGTTTATATAATACGGAATGGGCACGGGTGTAGTGGACGCAGAACTGCAGCCGCCTTTACAGTGACCCACGAGCTCAGTCCTTAGCACTGGTGATTGGCACCTGGGGCAAGGCACGACGTGAAACGAGCACTGCTTGTAGTGATCCACGAGTCTGGAAGCTTGACCGATGAAGTCGCAACCATTGGGTGCATTGACGCAGGCTACCTGTGAAAAAAAGAGAGTTGAAGACATATGTAATTATAACCTAGCTGAAAAAAAGAAAGGACGGAACAAGAAGCCAATATCCAAATTGGAGACCGGAGGGAAGCTGATAAAGTTTGGGGACTTGTTCACATTGATTGCTGAAAACCATGAGGAAAATATAACAAAAATATATATATTTTATTTGTTGTAAAAAAAATATGGTAAATACTTGGCATGCAATGTTTTTTTTATTGAATAAAAGTGGGCTATAAAAGTGTTGCGTGTTTTTGGACAAATCCGATAAAGTCCTGAAACAAAAACAAAACAAAACACTCCAGGGTAAAAGTTTTTTTAATTCGAATATATCCGAAAAATTCCAAAGTTAAAGGTCACGGAAGCCAAAAAAAAAAAGTTCACTTTTTTAAGAGTAAGTTTGGTCAAAGCAGAGGTTCAGCGGTCAGCACGAGAGGCCTTCTCAGATTCCTTCAAAATCTTGTAGTGTCGACAAAAGAACGTTCGTCGCCTATCCCGTGAGGGTTCCGTCAGGACAAAGGGGCGTTGTAATTCTTTGTCACAAAATAAACCACTGTTTTGTTTTACATATTGAACTTGGAGGAAGGACGGGTTGTCATTTGATAACTGTGAATGCTATCGACTATTAAGGCTCGTTCCCACAGTTGCGTTGGAGTGCGACTGCATCCACTTACGTCTTGTTAAGACTGTTTACGTCGAGCTGTTCCTATAGCGACCCTTGCGACGAGCCATTGGAGAGGCGCTGGGCGGCACGACGCGAAGCAGTGCAACGCAGTCGACGCAAATGTGTGAACGAGATTTACATGTCATAAGAGGGACAGTTGAGGCTTCTATCTCACCACTCCGCTCCGCGCAACTCCAGGGAGAAGAGGTAGAATTGAATGAAAAGAAAAATAGCCCTCTACCGGCCACATGAAGGAGCTCATTGATTTTAATGTGCCTTTTTCAAGTTTTGTCGTGGGACAGTTACTAGTACTACTAATGCCAAAAGCGCCAATTCTACATGGTGCACTTGGTTACTTATAAATCTAGGGCTGAGTTGTACCCGCGATTAATATATATCTTTATTTTTTTAATTTTGAAAGTTTGGACACATAGCAACACTATACTCCTTACTTCGGAGAATTGAGAATCAAACAAAAATAGACTTCGATATACTTTTACTTTCAGGTTTGTCATGAGACAGTTACCCTAATATCCCGAGAGTTGCCCTACTTACGACAGGTAACCCACCCCTATTTTTGGCTTCATTCGCTATTTTCTTTTAAACACCGAAAGATAGCCCACTCCTAAAAATCGCTGTGTTCGGATCAATGATGGCCTTGTTGTAAATGCGTCTAGTTAGCTATAGCGGGATTTAAGCGAATAGTGCTGACTGGGAAGTACAGTCATATTTGCTTCATTGCCCCTTGCCGGCATAACAAGTGACAAAAACACATGATGTAAAAAAAAGCAATTTTTAAACTTTTCTTAAACACGCACCGAAAGTTTGCCCACTACTAATTTTCACCCAATTTTTTCTTGGTTTTAGGTGGGCTATCCCCCAAGAGTTTACGGTAGTACTACTAATGGCAAGGGTGCCAATGTCACGTGGTACACGTTCTTCCTTATAAGTCTAGGGAGAAGTTATATTTTTATTTTCAATTTTGAACATTAGAAAATATAGCAAAAATTAACTCCCTATTTCGGAGAATTGGGAATCTAGCAAAAATAAACTCCGTTAAAGTCCAACTATTGGGCACTAAATAAATTCCAAAAAACACCCCCAGAATTTCGCGAGAAATAAACTCCGAAAACACGCAATCCTAGCCATAAAAAAAGACAAAAATATTCAAGATTGAAGTACCTTGTAAAGTTTCGATACTATATCTATAATTGCTGCAACTTTTGGTTTGGGTTTACTTACCGTACGCTTCAGCATATAACCTCCTGAGATATCAAGGTGAACAATGTTATCGTCTTCAAAGGGTTCCTCATCCAGTGGACAAGTACTACCTCGCCTCTGGGACTCCTCGTGACATTCCAAGCAGAGCGTGTGCTCACAGGGCAATCTGAGAACATTTCTCGACACCAGGCCACACAGGGAGCATGCATTGTGTGCAGCGGAGGACTCTTCGAAGTACAGGGGCCTCCAATCCAGAGTGTCCGAGAATCCGGATATGAAGATGGGCCTCATCTTAAAAAGGTCAAGATGTCCAGTCACAGTTGTTTTTTGCCCGACGACTGGAAGTAAACTGGAAAATGAAGGGACCTTGACCTTAGAACCAATAGCGCCTACAGCGCGGGGAAATGGTGGGGACGCCCCCGACATGCAGCTCGTGCATGGACCCCCAACATGGGGTCAGTATAGATAACCTTAATGGGGCTCCAAGGGCCTTGAGACAACACGGAAGAAGTGCATGATGAACGGGTGACCTCCATGGTGGAATGGGTCTTTACCCCACCTTCCTGATAAACAAGGCAACACTGTACGCACGGTTGTGTATTTTATTCTCGAATCTGGCTTAGAAATACACATATCCATCCCCGCACCCCCATATCGGGAAACTAGGGCTGCCATGAACTCCTTCCCCTACCTCCATCCCCCTAAGAAAAAACGTTTTTTTAATACTACTACTTGATAATATTCTGAGAGAGTGAAAATGGTGTAATACAATATGTTGTAATTACCGGAACCGCACACAGCACAACTTTATTGTCAAGTATATTATAGGTATTTGATACAAAATATATTTTGGCACAGTGTAAGGAAGCTAAGGTTTGATCATGATATATGGCCGAAAACAATCGGTTGCAAAATTATATTTTAAATCTCAGACCGGCCTATCGTTGTAATTTCTTCTTGCTCCCATAACGACGCATGCAGCTCCCAAAGAATATCGCACACTGTATTGAGAGGCACGACAGGTAACCTGCTGCTTGATAAAAAGGGCTTCACTGCCCTATCATGACTGTATAAGAATTCACGGGCGGCCATAGCTGTGTGCGCGACTGCTGAGCGCGTGCTGATGGCTATACACCCTTTCCGAAATTCAGTCTGGCCACATTGATCACTATCATCATCTGTGAAATGGCATCTGTGCCATACCAATGGCGGCCTTCTAGTGACTGATAAAGGAAGACGTTGAAGATGCTCCTAAGTGGGTCTTGCGAGGCCTGTACATTCGGGGGGTCAGTACGACGCGACATAGGAATGAAACACAAGAGCTACGTAAGCGTTTATTTCCAATAACTCAGATCCAGTCAATCTGTGGGCGGCACACAATCGGCTTTAAAACTCTTTGGTGTATAAAATTTTCTCGAGGCATCTGAGTGGGTTGGAGCTTTGTTCTGAATGCAGGTTCTTGGTCACCATCGAACTGAAAGTGATTGAGAAAGAACTCACACTGAACAATTCCTCCCGTGCCGTTGACTTGCGAAACTGACGGTGCCGATACAAGTTCATTTCCGCCATTGATATGGCAAAACCTAAACTGCTTTACAAACCACCAGATGGCACTGAATTTCGGGAAGGGTCTATAGCTTCCAGGGTTCTTTTGCAACGTGCATTCCACACCGTCAAAATGGCCGGTCTTGGCAGCGTATTAATGGGGGCTCGTTCTGAGCATGCGCTCCAGACACCACCCAAAAATATGGCGCCCAGTGAATACTCCTTATACACATAGCTTTTGCAGTTCAGCGAAGCATCCAACAGACACTGCGAAAGTACAAACAAACATAATGGTCATTGTGTTGTGCGCGAACGAGTGTTGTGTGGGTGGCCTGACTGCGAACGCGCGGGGATGGATGATGCTGGTGATCGCGTGACGGATGGAGTGCTGCCGGGACAGCAAAAAGAAAGCGAAGAGAGTGGCGGCGACGTCAGCGGTGTGGCCTGGAGCTTTTGAAGAGACAAGGAGAAGAAGAAGAAGACGAAGTGAGGTGTGTTACGACGGAGCTCGGAAAAAAAGGCGGTGGCGGTGTGCGAGGTTGACGGCCGTGGTTCCCGGGCTTGAAACAAAATTCGTCAGGCGCCCAGAACGGGAGTTTCAGGTTTCCTGCAAACCCCCCTGCGCCATCCCACTAGCCTGCCCCTATACCGAGACGGATGGAGAACGCACCAAGGGATCGCTGACGTCGAGTCCAGGACGGCGTTCGTTCCCGAACGCCAGCATCGACCTCCCTCATCAGAAGGCGCCTTCACCTCACAAGGACTGATCAGCGCGGAACCTCATCTCCAGCAACCACTCCCCGGTGAACACTCTCTGGGAACTTCTACAGCGTATCTATTGTGTGCCTTCATCGCATCCTTCCATTTTTTTTAAATTTCATTATAGTGCGTTGTTCGTTGTGAAAAAAATGGCTTCGCCTTTTCTAACAATTGGAACCAGTTCTTAGTGGTGAAACACACGAAGACTAGAACCATGAAAACAACAGTTATCATCCCCATTTTTAGTCTCGTGCCTCATAATATTTAGGTCACTCATTATCATATCTTCCATCAGTAATTATTTGAATAGGTCATGGAGTGGACACTGATTTATAGAAAAGCCGAATTTTTTGTTTTCCCCCATAATTGTTTTTGTGGGTTCTCACAAATGTGTTTTCTGCCTGAAAATTATTTTTCGCCTATTTTTGAGCAGAGGTATTTACGCCATCTTTCTCACTTGGTTTCTGTATTTCTTATTGTTGTGACTTTGTTCTACCCCAGTTTCAGGGTTTACTATCATGTTCGTAATTATTGTTACTGATTTTACTTCCGATCACTTTTTAGTACGTCATTTTTTCGCCTTTAGCGTGTCCGACTAAGAGCTACTGTATCGTCCAGATAGTATCCCCCTTCAATGGGTTATCCTTTTTTGTGCGAGGAGATCGTTATGTGTTTGTTTTTAGCCTCACATTGTTAGGCAAAAGAGAAAACTGTTACCGATGGTATTTGAAAACTAAAGGTAGGTCGTTTGCGTTTTTCTTACCTTCTTTTTCTTTCTGAAACTGACTGATATCTGGTAGATCAAAATGTTTTAAGGCACTAAATTCTAGAAAACCTTGACGGCTGTCTGTGTAATGAATACCTATGTTGAATTGATCCAAGGGAAGTCGGTTAGTTATATCATGATAAAACATTAGGTCTGTTCGAATCGGCCAGAAAGTTCTTATTTAGTTCTGTCCGAGTTCAAAAAAGAGCAGGAGTCGTGCAGCGGCGGCTTAGAACCAGTGCAGCCGCCGCGCTAGGACTGGCGCTGTGATCGGCTTTCCGAGCGAAAGCGCAGGGTGTCGTCTGCATCTGTTGGCTATTGTTTCTCCACGCCACGTTGTATGCTACATTTAATTAGTCGCGGTTTGATGAGACCATTCGTGTTTTCCTATTTTTATATTATAATAACCGAGTCTTTTGTGTGAACATTTTTTTTTTCGAGTGTACTAAAAACGTTTTCTGCACGAAATATTTCTGTCAGCATTTTTAACGGACGTTCGGTTCCGGTAGTTTTCGTAAGCGTTCGTGTCCTTCACATTCATTTAGCAATAGTATGTGTACTCCAAGTCTCTCCAATTTCGGATTTCGACAATAGGCTCGCGGCATCAGGATGATTCTGCGTCGGGAGTCACTGGCGGCAGCGCGCGGTCGGTAGCGATCATCTCGAAGACGAAGGCCTGACGATAGCGTTTCAGCAAAGACAGTTATCGACCGTAACTTTGGCGTCAAGCTGAAGCGTTTATTTTGATTTTCAAGAAAGACCAGCGTGGAACTACCAAGCCAATGCCCATTCTCGGCGTTCTTCTCAGGCCCGTTAGTGGGCGTCCACAGATACCAGCGGACATAGTATGCAGTATTATGCTCAATTACGGGGCATGCGAAGGCCAATGTAGTGAATCCCAGACCTCTAAAACGTATCGGAGTCGTCAGTATGCATCCAAGAGCAACCAAAGGTGGGGACTATCAAGAGTGCAATACCTCTCCCGCGTCTGTAACGAAAAATATCAACACTTTGGATCCCCACATAGCATCAAAAGGAAACATTTACGTGAGCCAATATTTCAACACTTATCGCAGGGAGCCAAACCTACCCGAGCAGGTGCCTAAAACGCTTTCAGAATATCATAATCAATCAAATTCCTACCGTCGGTTATAATCTAAATTCCGCGTCCACCGCTGGTACGTTATTATCATAAATGAGAGGAAACGCAACCTCCGTATCGGCGTTATTGTTACACATCGCAGATATTTGAGCAAGAGCTGCGAAAAATGGCACCATGAGCAGAGACGGACGAGGAGTGTCGTCTGCTATCGCCGTCTGCTCTTGTCGTCTGCTTCTGCACCGACGCTGAACTGACTCCGGAGCCGATTCAAGATATTGAGGAACTGGGTCTGAACTCATTCAGAACTGAGATAAATCGAACACGCCAGTGCAGCGGCCGTACAACTTCCGGTTTAATCGAATGCACCAGTTCCTGCACTGCTGAACTCATTCAGCCAGTTAGGCGAATCGAACAGACGTATTGTCAAAACAATTCTCCATTCACCGTTAGGCTGAGACTTGAAGCTTCGCCTTCTGGGCGAGCTCGCTGGCTTCCGCAGCGCTTTGGTTGCGCGTGCCTGCGCGTTCACACGTGCGTTAACAAGGGCTGGAAGCTCGCGCTGAAGGCGGAGCTTGTATACTCCGTTTCACCTAATGCTGTACCGCAGAGGAGGCTAGAAGCGCGAGCTCATAGCGTTGGGAGCTACCTTTAACGCACGAGAGCTTGTGCCTCCCAGGTGTGTCCTAGAGTAAGGAGCTCGCGCTTCTAGCCTTTCCTGCGGTACATTATAAGGTGAAACAGAGTATAGTCTCAACTTGAGGGTGAACGGAGGATAGGTTTGGACTCTCGCTCGCCGCAACCTTAGAAATCTGTTTTCTTGAGATTCATAGACAATGCGGAATGATTTGGCTTCGAGCAAGCCAACCCTAATTTGCGGGCAATGATGTAGGAAAGTTGCATCAAAGTGACCTAGAAGTTTAACATAATATGGGATGGAGTGGCCACAGTGTCCTTGAAATGAGATTTGCTGGTTGCGATGCCCCTCTATTATTCTCTTTTAATGTGAAAGCATTAACTGTCTCATGGAGCGAGCCGACGTCATCACCTTTGAAACCATGCAAAATGGCACCTTAATGAAACCACGCGCAAGCCTAACCAACGGCACCTTTTACACTTCGGTCCCATTGGCAGGCGCGCGTCGACGAGGCTCCCATTGGCGGCTGCGCGTTAGTTTGAGTGATGTCATTCTGTCTGTGGTTATGGCTCTGTTGCGTTATCAGTGATCACCGGGTTCGCTCGCCTCTTATCGATTGTACGGCGCGTGGCAATATATACGGCGCATGAATTAAACAATTGGTTCTCAAATAGGGGTCTACGGACCCTTTAGGGTCCGCGAAGGCATTCTAGGGATCCGCGAAGCCCTGCTTCATCAGTCAAGCCCAGCAATAAAAGTTGTCTGTTTTCAGGTCCTGAAGAAACCTTTCGGTTTTTGGGCGAGTTTTCTTGTATGTCAATAAAAGAGGTCTACTTCACACTATCCCTTAGTTATGTCCCTTAGTTATATCCATTTATTAAATCAATATTATATTTAGCCTATACCTTTCCTCTCTTTTGACCACGAACGGGGTCCTCCATCATCTCCGCCGGTCCACAAGGGGTCCGCGAAACATAGATGGTTGATAGCCACTGGATTAAACCAAGGGGTTTGTTTTGCTGGGAACTACGTTGCTCTCTGTTTCTTCCTCGCCCCGCAAGGCACACGACAGTTTGAACAATCGCTCACCCAATGGCGCTGCGTGTCCGCGAGGCAGCGGTTCCACCGTTCTACGCCCAAGGTCTGCGTGTTGTACGTCGCAGATTAAAGAAGGGAGCGAAGAGCGGCGTGCATGCTTTCGCATTTACAACTCATAAGAAGTGCTGTGAATACCTCAAGCCTTTTTTTTAATAAAATGCACATGTCCCACTTGTTAATTTATGAAAAGTAGTAGTCTTCATGGCTTAGAAAGGAGAATACAGAGTTAGTTTTAATAATTGAAACATACACATGACTTCAGGCATCTAAAGCTCTTTCAGACATAAAATCGCGTATGTCCAGCCTACAAGGTTGAAACTTCGAAATAATATACTCTTAACACAGCTGATCACCACGGTACGGTGAAGTCTGTCGGTAGTACAGGGTGTCCAAAAAAATGTCCGTCTTTTTTTTTTCATAGCAAAAATAATCTAGGCATCGCCGAACGCTCATTCTCCAACCAAAGATAGTAAGTAGTACTAGAGGTCCGAACCACATGCTAAAGTTTCAGCGCGAACCGATATCTTATTCAAAGGTTATATGTGATTTTCTGAAAACTTCATTGGAAAAATGGGACCCGACGGAGCTCCCGAATACATGGAGCTCTATGGCGCCAGAAACTGAAAACGGCACAAGATGGGCCCCATTTTCCCACTGAAATTTTCATAAAATCAGTTATAACATTGAATAAGATATCGGATCGGGCTGAAACTTGGGCATCTGGTTCGGACATGTAGTACCTTTGTGCGGAGAATGAGCGTTCTGCTATGCATGGTTTATTTTTATGCTGAAAAAAAAAAGAAAGAAGGCTGTATTATTTTTTTGAACACCCTGTACAATCAGTACTATCCTGTTTTACACTAAATATGAAAAATAAACACAAGAACACAAATGCCGCGCGGAAGCCATAAAAAGCAGTGGGCTAATCTTTTGTTCTTATGGGTATACCCCGTCTGGTCAACGAGCGAAGAGCAGTCTGATAAAAAGTTAAGCGGAAAACAATTCTGTTGACGAGCGAAGAGCAGTCAGATAAAATATTAAGTGGAAAACAATTCTTGGGGCAAGGACCCTTTCAGAAGTCCTCGCCAACGCCTGTCCGTCATTGCTTGATCAGATGCTCCCAGCATGCACTGGACACGAGGATTGCGTCCACATTGGGCGAGGAGTCGGATCCATTCACGCGCCTTGTGTCTAAGAAATGTCGACCTCCAATGTTGCTCGATGTACTTTTGAATAGGATCTATTCATTCAGTCACTGTCACTAATGGCTCTCAACTTGTAGCGGATTTGTATACTTCCCGCAATGTAACAAGTTAAAAAAATGTAACAAAAAAAAAAAAACTAAAATCTTCTCTGGCGTCGTTCTTTCGGACATAACGGATATAGTGATCGGAAACTACCCCTTATTTGCACTGTCCGTGTAAGTAGACCTTAACTTCATTGTCGCGTTTTTGATGTACCTATCTTTGTCGGTGCGTCGCATACGACAGTGCGACTTATGTCCATTTTTTTTTAGGTATAAACCGTATTTTTGTTAAATTTAGGCTGCATCAACAGTTACAACAAAATAGGGACGGTAAAGCTCCCGCCGCCGCCCGGCTCTTTTTTTTTGGCTGTCCGAAGGCGGCCTGAAGCGTGGTGGCGTAGGCTGCTGCGACTCTGCCGACCGTACAAAGCGGGGCGACATTTACCAAAATATATCAATTTTTCTTCAAACAGCCTTTATAGGGAGGTGCGGCTTATAAACGGAGCAACTGATAGGCCGAATAATACTGTAGTTTTAGGCAAATCGTTTTTAGAAGACATAAAATACTTCGAACTACGTACGACTCTACTGACGTGGAGTACATACCTGCGACCTCGGGATCCGCAAAGCCAGGACGCTGAGATAGGGCTGACGCCCACTGCAGTTCACCTTTATCTCATGCACTGGCTGCGTTCCCGCAGTTATTTTTGTAAGCAGCGATATCAGAAGAGTGGGAAACCGCGTGATGAGGCCCATACGTCTGATTTATCAGCTACTTGTTCTGCAGTAATCTATACGCGTTTTTATGCCACTGCATTTATCTTTCTTTTTTTTTTTTTTTTGCCTAAGGTCCTTTCACGTATCTTCTAAAAACATCTCCGAGAACTATTGTACTATTATACTAAAAGAAAAAGCTCCAAAAGTAAATGTCTCAAAGCACGTTGACTAAACGAAAACGCGACAGCTCCCGCTGTCAATCGCTGCACATTTTGAGTGGTCTTTTGCGATCTTTTGTTGAATTTTTAAAAAGCTTTTCTTTTCAAACGTCTATCGAGCAATATCGATGGTCGCCCTTTCTTGGGCACAAAGCTCGTGATTGGATCCGAATCTTCACCGAACGCTGACGCTGCCCTCCTGTCCAATACATGCTCAAAGAACTTGATCAAAGCGAAGGCGGGCAGACAATGGTGCGGATTTTAAAAAAAAAGTAATGCGAACCGTCCTTCATCCTCCCGATTGTGCAGCATCACGTAGACAAAGGCGCTATCAATGCGAAGAGCAAGTCGTCTGCTTGTTGCACAAAGGCTGCGGTAACGTCAGAACGACGTCGAGCTTTGATTGGCTTTGATTGGAATGATAGTGGGTAGACGTCAATGCTAGATGCCTCTAGGTCTACCCACTATTTTTTTTCGATCAGCCAATGAGAGCTTGGCGGTCTGACATCATCGGAACCCTTGTGAAAGAAGCGGACGAACTTGCGCTCCGGATTAATTTCCTATATCACCCACGGTAGTCCCTTGCTGGGCACAAATTACACGCTACCTCCGCGTCAGTGTTTGGCTGGGAGTCCCGTTCTCACTGATTGGACACGAGTTCCTGCCTAACGTTGACGCAGCATTCGTGACAAATTTGTGCCGCGCGCTGCTCCGCGGTGCGTGTTGTAGAAATTCCAGCATAGCGGCCTTGCGTCTATACTTCGTTTCACCCGAAGTCCAGACGCAGCCGACGCTACGAGCTCACGGAACCCACCAGACACCGTCAAAGGCGCACCTTCGCCGTGTTCGTAATGTTTGCGGACGTGTTCTATTATCGGTGAACCAATCATAAATAGAAAAAGGCCTAGTGACTTGCGCTTTTGATTCCACTTGGTTGGTCCCATTACCTCGTAGGGTTGGCCGGGTCTGGACCTAAGCTGAAACAAAGTAGAGGTGGTTGCTGAGTTTATTGACAATTACGAAGATTACTGGGTTGCTCTTCGCTAATCGAGAAGCTTTTTAAATCTTTTGCGACACGCTCGCGCAAGAAGTACTTCACTCAGGATCCTTGACATCTTGGAACAATTAATTGACTTTTGTGCCACCCCAAAAAGCGAAAAGCAAATATCTACTTGACATTGGGTAATTATAAAATGAGTGGTTAGTCTGCGTTTGAATATAGTGGTGCCGGTGTTCGTCGAAAGTTATCCATTACCTCAACATAAAGATTCTTAAAAGTTGTTCATTAGCGAAATTGTTTCTTCCCAAACGATGTCGCTTCACAAACATTGTCGGTTGTTTGTGTTGCTTTCGAAATGCAACTTTATTCCGAAGTGCACAAAAACAAATCCCTTCGGAGCATTCTTGGCATCAAACCTTTTTTATTAACAATTATATTTTTGACTTAATAGAACTGGTTGAAACCTTTGCAGCAAATGTTACAATGTGGCTGGGTACCCTGTTCTTTTACTTAGACACAATTAGTCCTTTGATGGGTAAAATCTCGGCGTTCATGTTTTCCCGTTGCACTTGCCGCGCCGCTTGGGATGCTGAAAGCCCATTCGATTTTCGGACACAGGTCACGTGTCGATCGAAGAATTCGACTTGTGCCTATGTTCTACGCAGGACAACGTCTTGCTCAAAATCGCAACGTGCAGTCTGAGATTCTTAGTCCATATTGAAATGTGCCTCATAAACCGTTTTTGTTTTTAATAATCTTCCTCATTGTTTCGAAAAAAGCGTATATTTTATTCATAACTTAGCCCATTGTTCCCGACTGCCTTCGAGTGCAGTCTAGAGAATCAACAATAAAATCTTTTGTTGTGCTGTGATTATGTTCAGAGGGTTAAAAATTTTCATGTTTCGCTGCTTTGCCCCATCTTTATTTCATTTTTTATTTACCTCTGTCACTGAATGGGAGGATTTGAATTTGAGTTGTTACTATGCGTTGTGTCGGTTAGGAGTGCTGACATTTTTATTCGCTGTACAGTTTTTTTTACCTACTTATTCTTGTAATCTATTCTCCGAGGACATGGCGCTCATTCGCAGCCATTAAGAATGCAAAAGCCGGGAGGTCGTTTTTTTTTTTATCTTACTGTACTTTAGTAAACAAATTGCATAAAATATTCCTAAGTTTAACTCCGCCTGCACGAAAGAAAAGATCTCAACGACTATTTTAAAGAATAGCTTGAAATTGTTAACAAGACTTCGGTAACGGTGGCTTTCTCACGGTTATTTTGTTGCATATGTCGATATTCCGCTTCGTGTATACACTCGAAATTTGTATTCCCTTGAACAATAATAAGTGTTTTTTTTTTCTTTTTCTTTTTCTTGAATATGACGCATAGAAAGAATGCATGTAGAAAGTGCTTTGTCCACACAGTCTAAGAAATGCCTGCGCGTCTACTTACCCGCAAAACACTCAAAAAGCCAATATCTGCGATGTAGGAAATCAGTCCAGCGAATGATGAGGCGGAACATATGTTTAGACCTCAAAATGAAGTCTGCGCTGTTGCATTACGCAATGCCAAGCCTCGTGCTTGCATTGCGTAATGCCACTGCGCAGACTTCATTTTGAAGACTAAACAGATGTTCCGTCTCACCATTCGCTGAGATGATTTGGTTGATTGGCTCTTCGAGTGTTTCGCAGGTAAGTAGACGCGCAGGCATTTCTTAGGGTGCATAATCACCAAGCTCCACACTCTAAAAAAAGTCTGTGCGTCTACTTTCATGCACAACACTCGGAGAACCAATCAGCGCAGCTTACGGAGACAGCTTAGCGAATGACGATGTCGAAACATATGTTTAGACCAAAAAGACACAGTCTGAGTTGTGACATTAAGCAATGCAAGCGTGACATTTCGCATTGCTTAATGTCACAAGCTTTCGGACCATATCGTTTTCACCAACATAATGTCTCATCTGAATAGCAATAACTTGTTGTTCTCTAACCAGAATGGTTTTAGTAAGAACCTTTCTTGTATTACACAACTGTTCGAACTTACTAACGATCTACATACTAATCTGCATTCTTCCAAACAAACAGACGCAATTTTTAAAGACTTTTCAAAAGCCTTTGACCGGGCCCCCCCCCCCCCCCCCTTTAACAGATTTATATCCAAACTCATACATCTAAACGTCAACAGTAACATTGTCGTGTTCCCCTTTTTCTTCGGTGCATCAAGGCTGTCCACTTTCGCCTTTGCTTTTTTGTATTTTTCTTGAGCCGGTTTGTCTAAGTATTATTCAGAGTAGTTTTTTTCGTGGGTGTAAGCTGCTAGCTGCAGAGGTGCATATTTTAGCGTACGCGGATGACGTGACGATTTTTAGGTAAACTCCAAGGGTGTCGAAAAAGCTGCCGAGCTCACAAAGATGTTTTGCGAAAATACGAGTAGCTCTGTCAACTGGGATAAGTGTTTGGGCCTTTGGCACGGCGATCGGCCTTCAACGCCGACTGTTTCTAAACATGTTCTATGGAAGGAATCATTACCCCGTTATCTTGAAGTTCCCCTGGAGCAGTACCGCAACATTGAAAACTCCTGCCGCGATCAGGTTGAAGTTTTGCGGGCAAAAGCGACAATGTTGGGAGGTTATGACATGTCTATTTTTCACGCGCATTGGCTTGCAATGCGTTTCTTACTGAAAATTCGTTAAGGCCGCGGAGGGTTTTAACCATTTAATGCTTTGTATTGCTCACAAGAAGCAACACAAGAATGATTTAGTTTCTCCCAAGCCATATCTGCCTCAATAAATTTAGCCCGTACCCTCTGTCGCAAAGGCGAGGATACCTGCGCTCAGCGGTGAAGGATCGAATTGTTTTTTTTTTTTTTCAAAAGAGATCCCTTATCCTTTAAAGTCAAAGCTGACAGTGAATGTGAGGTATGATGGCGTACAAATCCAGTTACTATTAAGCGTCCCCACTGCGTGAGATGCGAAGTGCACCTCTGCCTTCTCGCAGGCAGGTTTGGGGTGAGATACTCTAAATTGTATTTGGAAATACAAATAATGCCATACGTGACAAAGACAGCGAAATTACTGATGCTGAAATACATCCGTGCAAATTCATCGCCATACGTATCAGGAATAGACTTGAAGCATAGAAAACTATTTGGAAATACAAATTCAGGAATGAACTTTGCCGGGGCAATAATACTCGCATACATTTTTCGTAAAAAAAAAAGAAATCGTTTTGTGTTGTGAATGTTTGTAATGCCAGCGAAAAATTCAGAATTTTCAAACAAAAATGAAACAACATTTTGCTACATATTTTATAATATCTAATGGAGGGAAAACAAAACAAAAGTAAACAAACGAATTTGCTTTTACACTCGACTACATTTGATGATAAAGTAACTTTTTTAATGAGGTCGTCGATCGGCCGCCGTCGATTAGGGCAAAAAGTCATGTTAGTAAACGAGATTAAGCGTTCCACGGTGTCAACGAACACGCGTTCATGTTAAAACGAACGAAGAGCGCCTTCTCGTTGGGAATGTTTTAAACCATGCAAATATTGTTTTTTACGGTTTTCTATTGTGCATTAATTTCGTGCAGCAGGCGTTGAGATTGTCGAACGTACAAACAAATATCTGTAGAAACTCTCTGAACTGAAACATTCCCCATTCCGTCTACCACTCCCCCCCCCCCCCCCCCCTCCCCAGGCTTTTCCATGAAAGAAACATCCAAAGAAATAGGTTAATGAGTAAACTTGCATGTGCGAACACAGAGGACGAACACGAATGAGTGGACAAGGACAAGCGCATTCGTGTTCGTCGATTGAGTTTGCGCATACAAGTTTTCTCAGTACCAGGAAACAACTAACCCAACAACAAGTCTTGCTAGAATAGGCTAATGTTTCCGTGTGCGCCATGCAGTGCGGCTGAATGTTGTCGGGCTATTGCAAATCATCAGGCAATAACACGATAGTCTATATTTTTTATTGCCAAAATCTGGCAAGTTTTCAAGAAACATATCTTAAAGGGACCATGAAATGACCTTTTTACTTTTTCCAGACAACTTTTACATTAAACCGTCAATGTCCACTAAATGCCGAACAGGCATCCGTTTTCGTCTTGGTTTATTAACTTCTACACAAAAAATTATTGAAATATCGACTTTTTCTTTCTCTCCAACTCACCGCAAAACAAGCCGTGACGTACGCTGTTTCCGGAACCGGAAGTTCTCTCGGCAGTAGGAGAATGGGAGGGTTAGCGGCGAGGAGTTGGGGTGCGCCGGTAGGTTTTACTGCGCTGATGTCACCGACGTATTTTCTGAATCGGCGCCTCTCATCGCCGCATCGCAGCTGAGTGAAATTCAATGAGATATGTTGCGCTACAGCGACAGCATGGGACTAGTCCCATACGCCGGTATGCCTGTTGGGAAGTGCAGCGAGTCTTCCGGTGAAGACTCCAGAAGTCAACCCAACTGTCATTGTTGGTAAAAGGCGGCCCGTGTCAGTCGTTTGCAAAGCGACGTAGATGGAAACAAATTGCCGCGGCGTTTTTCGCGGCGTCAGAGATGCAGGAGCGAGCCGACGTTAAAAAAGATACGTTTGAAATACGAGTGTCAGCAAGAGCCACGTAAATACCTGTTCACACTCGGAGCGGACGCGCGCGTTTGATGGAAGTGCTGTATTCGCGCTGTTGGTAAGCGCTTCGGGACCGTTCTTTTACGATTGCAACTCGATACTGACGCGACACTTGGCAAAGAAAGGTTGGACCGGCATTGCACGTATACCTCCCACGAACTGTTATAGCTCGACAGTGACGTGCAGTCTGTCAGAATAAAATGGCATACCAATAACAAAGTGTACATACCGTGTTACGAAGGTAATCCATACGGCGTTTATTTCAGCTCTATATCACACAAAACAAGAAGGTAGAATCGACGAGAGTCCCATTTCGACGAGTGTTCGTCAACACTGCCTCGGAAAGCAAGGGGAAGAGATTGACCTCAATCTAAAATTGAGGTCAGCGATAAAACTATAATACGCGAAGGGTCCACAAGGGTCGCGCGAGCATATTCCATTCAGCACGCCAGCCGGTCGTAGGCAGACGGTCTTTCGACGAAGCAACGCTGCGCCGCGTCGGAGTGCCTGTGAGGCCTATTTTCTGAGCAGCTCGCTTCGTCGGAGACGGTGGATTTTCTCGGGTGTTTGTAGATCCAGCGTTCTTGTTCGTCGTGGTCTGTTTTAAGTACTTTTTTTCTTGCTGCTTGAAGTCGGCACACGCGAGAAGAACACGTAGAAAAATAAACGTTCAGTCAGTCAGAGTTTTGAGAGGAAGGAAATCAAAGGAAATAAACGTTCGTCGGTCGTCGCCACCCAAGTAACTGAAGTTGGCCCTGCCCTACTGCGCACGCGCAGTAATTGCTTCGTTTAACACACGATAGATGGCGCTTGGCTCTCAGCATTATCAAATTTGGCAATTTTCGCCACACATCTCTAATTATGCTACAAAATGTGGATCTGAATATTATTTAACAAAACTTTTAGGAAACATTCGCCGGCTATTTATTGTTTACGATCGCGGTGCTGGTAAGGTAGGCTCTTACCCAATAGGCGACGTGGATTCGGCTGACGTGCTCCGTTTCCGCGGATGCATCGTAGTGAAAAGGCGAAGGAAAGAAGGCGCAAGAGTCCAGTTTTCTTTTAAAAGTTCTATAGCAAATAATTTTTTTGGCTCCCTATTTTTGTGTTTTTGTGTTTCTTTTCACACCTTTTACGACGTGCGGTGGATGAAATTCGATTTTAAAATCATTTCATGGTCCCTTTAAGGTTAATAGCGCAAGATCAATCACACACACCGACACACAAAGGGACAGACACACGCGCTGACTTACAAATCGTTCGAAGTGTTCACTCCCTCGGTTGGACATAGAAAAAGAATCTGCAAGATTTTACGTTCGGAGTGGCATCAACAAGCTCGTCTTTACGTGAGTGTCTTTTAGTCCAGCTGTGCAATAACGTCAGCCCGACCGCTGGAAGAAGAACGAGGCGAGAATTCGCAGCTAGTACAAAAAGGACTCCAGAGTTCCTCTGGCAGCTCACCTTGATCCAGCTTCGCAGCATCACACCTAAGAAGACCTCAGCTCCAAAAGACCCAGTTCACAATTTGGGGATATGTCATTACCCGACGATACTCAAGAGGTGATCAGTCTTGGACCAAAGTTTTTGCTACGGAACCCAAGAAATCAGCGTCTGAGCTCCTCTCACTAGTAAGGCATGTGTTGAGATGGGCCTCTAAAGCAGAAAGTGCTCGCTGCGCTTCTGAAGAAGTTGATATCTAACACGGTATAAGCTTCGTGGCACCATGTTGCCTGTAAAGAAGATTAAGACGAGTTTTGTGCGTCAGTCTCTATCTTTATTGCCAGCGGAGAAAGAAGGTGGATTTATGATCATGCCACGAGATATGTACAGCACCAAGGTCATGATAGTCTTTGACTCGGCATTCCTCGTCACCCGAATGTATCGCTAATGAAAGTGAAAAGTGAGGCAAAAATATATGTAACGGGCTAGACTTAGAGAAACTGTGCTCGTCTATTGACCGCAGTAATAACCTTAGATCAGTTATTTTTCAGCGCATAAAACCCATTAGGTAGATTGTCCATTAAGAGCGATTGTATCCGAGATTGGAACCTGGCAGAAGTCTATTGCTTTATTGCTACAGAAGAAATTAAATCACTTGCCGGTTGATGATCCTTTCATGCTGAGAGACTCAAACGAAGTGATAGATTTTTTTTAACCAACTGCAATGGTAAGCACTTTAAGGCCTTCTCAGCAGATATCAAGGACCTTTATTACTCCTTACCTCAGAAGGAACTTTTGAAGGGTGTGGAAAGCTGCATTGATTTGTTTGGTGTCATTGCGTTTCAGACTGCGTCAGGAATAGCCCAAAGTGGTTTCATTGAACAACTCACGGTATATTTAAGATCTACCTTTGCGTGTAGGGAACAATTTTTATTTTTTTTTTCAGAAGCAAGGGGTATGTTTTGGATCATGTATTTCGCCAGTTTTGGGTAACTTTTACCTCGCACATCAGGACCAGAACCTTTCACAATGTTTAAATGCTTCTAATGTTGTTTAGGTGTTTCGCTTTGTGAACGACTTTTTGATTATTATAGATTGTGCAGCTAAAGACTTTCAGCTTATGGTACCTCACGTTCTTTCGTGTTTTAAGACATGAATAGGTCCACTGGAAGTAACCCATGAACTTCCCACGGAAGGGTCCTTGTGATCTTTAGACTTTCGGTTAATTTGTGCGGATTTTCATTTATGCTAGTCATACAAACCGAGAGGAAAGGAACCACTCTTTTCGTTCAGATCGGCACACACTAAGCCAGTGAAGAGAGGTATTGTTAAGTTATGCCTCACGGAGGCTCTTAAAAAGTAATGTCTTCATTCTCTCAAAGTAAGCTTCAATACACAGATTAGCAGGTTACAGTCAGCGGGGTACCCTGTTTCCTTACTGACGGCTGTAGCAGATGTTTTCAAGAAAATCAGAAGGGGTAATCAAGTAAAAAGCGAAGTAAGAGATAAAAAAATGAAAGACGTTTACAACACCCTGTAACGCCGAATTAGAGCGCAGCTCTTGAGGAGGAGGAGGAAAGGGTACTGAGGGGAGCGTATACCCCTCCTCCCTCCTCCTCCTCGTCCTCCTCCTCTCCTCGTCCTTCTCCTTGTGGGGACCCTCTCCCTGGCTCCTCCGCGCTCCGTGACCTCGCCGGTCCCTGCCGCCGTGCTGCCGGGCGCTCCTTCGTTCCCCGTGACCTTCCCGTTTTCCGTCGCCGTCCTGTCGCGGAACGTCCGAGCTCCCCGGGAGGAATGGGGCAAGCGCCCCCTCACCCAGCGCTGACGTCGGAGGGTCGGTCGCAGCAAGGTTCCCGATTGGACGGTCGGCGGGACAAGGACTTGGGAAGGTCTTAAAAGGGGAACGGAGACAAAGGAAGGGGTCTTGGGCTGCCGACTTCGAAAGGGACCGGTCAGGGAGGTCATTGGGACGACAGCGACGAGCGGCTCGCAGACGACGTGAGTTTGAGTAAACTCTTTTGAACACGCACTGTGTGGGTGACTTCTTGGGGAGCGAGCGAGGCACGTCCCGATCGGGCGTCGATCAGGTAGCGACCCACATATTCTGGCGCCCACGTGGGAGCCCGATCGGTTGGCCGTTGCTTTCGCTCCTCCCTGAGAGGTCGCGCACTTTGCGTTTTCGCGGATTTTGGAGGTTAGCGTGCTCGAATTTTGCGAATTGTGTTCGAGTTGGTAGAAAGTGACAATGGTCGACACCAGGTCGACCACCGGCGCGAGTAAGGACGGTTCGTCGGAGGACGAGCCTGGGCGAGATAGCGCGGGGGCTGCTCCGATTAGCGGAGACTCGGGCTCACGCGCGCCCCCGGAGACTGGGACTTCTCCCCCAGCTTCACCAGCGACGGAAGGCGTGCTAGACGCCGGTGAACTGATGCGCGCAATGACGCGGATGATGGACGCGATGTCGCGGCAGATGGGGACAGCCCCAAGCGTCGCGAGTGCCGCGCCTTTGCCGATACCCCGCCCGCGGTTGAGCGTGCCTACGCCGACGTACTCGGGGTACTCCGACGGGAAATCGGTGCACGATTTCCTGCCGTATTTAGACGCGTACGTAACCGCTTTGGGGGCATCGGACGCAACAGCCCTGCTGCAGATCGTGCCGATTGCACTAACGGGCGACGCCGCGCGTTGGAGACGGCTGCAAACGCCGTTCCAATCGATGGCGGACTTGCGGGCGCGGTTTCGGGAGGAATTCCTTCCTCCCGACTACGAGATGCGGATTCGCGACGAGCTGGCGAGCCGCACTCAGCACCCGGATGAGAGCCTCGTGGAGTACGTCCGTGCACTCCAGGAGCTCTACTCGCGGGCCGAACCCTCCGCGCCCAACGCGGAGAAAGTAGCCAGGGCGATCCGCCAGTGCCACCCCAGATTTAAGGCGTATCTTCGAGGACGCGATTTCGCAGACCTCGAAGCACTGGCGAGAGAGGCGCGCACGGTTCAAGCGGGCTTGCTCGCTGAGCTGCAGTATCGGCCCCCTCCAGGAGCCGAGGAGTCCTTGGAGCCGGGTTGCGCGTGGACGGGACGCGCCGCGGACGGTTACGTCGAGTCGCAGACGGCGTACGTGGCCGTCGCGGATCGCGGGAATTGCGGAGCCATTCCACCTCGGGCCCTCGACCCATTCGGCTTCGAGCAAAGGCGCAGGGTAGCCAGCGCACACTCAGCCGGGGCGCAACCCCGTAGGGGGGGCGGCGCGGTCGAATACCGCGGAGACGTGACGCGTTACGACGCTCGCGGCAGCGACAACAGCGCTCGGCGAGGCGGCGCGCAGCGTGCCGTTAGCGACAGATCAACTGTTGCACGCGACGACCGCGCCCAGGTCAGGTGCTTCAGGTGCCACCAGCCTGGGCACATCAGGCGGCAATGCACGTGGGCAGCGGCCGAATCCGGATACTCGGAAAACGCGCGGGGCCGGCGCCAGTAATCGGGTTGCCCGAATCAAGGTTGCCGGCCGCTGCCGAGGCCCCGGGTCAGTTCGCCGACGGGGTGGAAGTCGCGGGCAGCGATCGGGTAGCGTTCGCGCCGTCGGCATGTCGGGCTCAGGACTCGACACCTGAAAGGGGTCCGTACGTGCGGGTAGAGATCGGTGGTAAAGATTATCTAGCATTAGTCGACACCGGCTCAACCCTCTCTCTCATCGGAGACTCCGTGTACACGGACTGCCGCAAAAGAAACCTGTGCATGCGCGAAGTTGCAACTCCGTTGCGTTTAGCGGCGGGATCGGCCGAGGCGCAATGCGCAGTTCGCCTTCACCTCGGCCTCGACGGCAAGCGAAGGAGGCAGCGCTTTGTTTACCCGGGCATGTCAATCCCAGTTATTTTGGGACAGGACTTCGTTTGCCGAGAGGGGATCATTCTAGACCTAAAGAATAACGGGTACCACTACAACCCTCTGACCCCTCTCATCCCCTTTGTGGCCCCACCTAGTTTGGGGAAGGGATCGGAATGTTCGCTCGCTAGGCTGCCAGGTGTTAGCTGCGCGGGCCGTACCACATAACGTTGAACAGATCGTGGCTTCTTTCGACGGGCCGGCCGAACAAAGGCGATCGTTAGCGGACGCTTTGTCTAGACACGCAGCTATGTTTACTGAGAGGCCGGGAGTCACGCATGTTTTACAACATGAGATAGACACGGGAGACGCTAGGCCGTGGGGTTGTAACCCCAGACCGCTGAGTGTGCACAAGCGAGCTCTCCTAGATAAGGCTCTCGATGAAATGTTGGACACGGGGGCCGTATGGCCGTCGCAAAGCCCGTGGGCATTTCCGGTAGTGCTAGCGCCGAAGAAAGACGGGACAGCTCGTCTTTGCGTAGACTACCGCCGACTCAATGAGATGACCAAAAGGGACGCGTATCCTTTTCCATCTATTGAGTCCATCATGTACTCGCTGGGTAGCGCGAAGGTCTTTACCACGCTGGACTGCAGCAGAGGCTTCCTGCAGATCCAGGTAGCACCAGACGACGTCCAAAAGACAGCGTTCACTTGTCACAGCGGGTTGTTTGAGTTTACCCGCCTGCCGTTCGGATTATCGAATTCGCCGTCTAGTTTTCAACGGCTGATGGACATCGTGCTGGGGGACGCGAAGTTTAACTTTGCCATGGCTTACATGGACGATGTCGTAGTATTCTCGAACTCGTTCGAAGAGCACCTAACTCATCTCGAGATCGTTCTGAGTAGAATGTGGGAGGCTGGGTTGACGATCAACCTAGATAAGGTACAGCTCGCAGCCTCGAGGGTTAATCTCTTAGGCTTTATCGTTGACAACGGTACGTTGAAGCCGACAAATTTGGGGGGGTTTTACGTGCCAAACCAACGACGGGCATCTGGCACGCCCCAGCGGAGGACTGAGGATTAATTTCGACCACCTGGGGATCTTTTGACGTGCAACCGAAAGCTCGGTTACACGGCGTCTTCTCCGCAATAAGCCTCCGTCAGATTGCGGGCACCTCGGCCGGGATTACGTTGAAGCCGAACGACGATAAGTTGGGGGCCATCCTCAATTATCCAGCGCCGCGTGACGTAAAGAGCCTTCAGAGGTTTCTAGGGATGGTCGGTTTTTATCGGCAGTTCATTCCGGGATGCGCGGAGCTAGCACAGCCATTGAACCAATTGCTGGGGAAAAACTCAAGGTGGATCTGGGGGAGGGAGCACGACGCGGCTTTCGCGTCTCTCGCGAAGGCAATAGCTGATACAGCGAGCTTACATTTACCAGATCTAAACCGGCATTTCGTCGTACAGACGGACGCGAGCGACTACGGTGTCGGAGCGGTGTTGTTACAGGAGCACGATGGGCAGTTGCGCCCTGTGGCTTTCGCGAGCCGAACGCTTACACCGCCCGAGCGCAACTACAGCGTAACGGAGAAGGAGGGGCTGGCCGTCATGTTCGCTTTGAAAAAGTTCGATCTCTATCTAGACGGTACGACTTTTGTCATACAGACGGATCACGCTGCGCTAACATGGATCCAGAGGTTGAAGGAGCCAGCGGGAAGGCTGGCTCGCTGGGCTCTGACCCTGCAGCGCTACTCCTACACTGTCGAATACCGAAAGGGCTCGAGCAACAAGGTTGCGGACGCGCTCTCTCGGGCGCCCCAGGACGGTGGTCGGGAGGAGGAGACGCGACCGTTGGGGGGCGAAGAGCGCGGGAGAGGAGGGAGAATACCTCCGTGCGCGGGGGAGAAGCCCCCCGCGATCGCGGGAAAGCGAGAGAATGGCTGGGAGGAGGGGAAGCAGCCGGAGTTCGTAGCAGCGGTGGGTCACTCTGCGAGGGAGCAAAGGATCGTGGCTTGGGGGGAAGTGGTAAGCAAGGCAGAGCTTGTCGAGGCCCAGGGAGCAGATGGATTTCGTCAGCGGGTGTTGGGAAAACTTGCGGAAATTGCGGTTGACACCGGGAACACTGACGGACGAATCGGCGCGCCGTTCGATTCGTATCTGCTGGGCGAAGATGGGTTATTGCTCCGCTATATCCCAGCGATCGACGAAGAGGAGGGGAACGACCCTCCCTTCAGGGTGGTGATTCCTAGGAAGCTAGGAATCACCTAGCTTCCTAGGAAGTTTATCAGATACTTCCACGACTCGGCTCTGGCCGGTCATGGCAGCGGCAGCAAGACTTTTCAAAAGTTATGTCGCGTCGCGACCTGGCCAGGAATGACGCAGGACGTATTTCGGTACTGTCGTAGCTGTCCAGCTTGCCAGAAGGCGAAACCGAGAGGCGGGAAACCTCCGGGGTTGATGCAGCCGGTGATGAGTCACTACCCGTGGGAGATAGTCGCGTGCGACATCGTTGGCCCGCTGCCGAGGAGTCCTCGGGGAAATCAGTACCTTTTGGTGGTCACTGACCATTTCTCGAAGTGGGTGGAGCTGTACCCCCTGAGAAAACTGGTCTCGGAGCGAATCTGGGAAACGTTGTTAGACACTTTCCTGCGTTTCGGAACGCCCAAGTGTCTAGTCAGCGATAATGCTAGTTATTTCACTAGTAAAGTCTTCGTGGACTCCTGCTTGGCCCTCAATATTAAGCACAAGAGGACGACACCGTACCATCCTCAGGCCAATATCACTGAGAGAGTGAATCGCAACCTGAAGAGCATGCTGATCGCGCTGACGGAGAGACACCGGGACTGGGACGAACACATCGTCGAGATGGGTTTCGCCATTCGGACGTCAGTGAACCGATCAACCGGGTTTACACCAGCGTTCCTGAACCTGGGTAAGGAGCTCCCGTCTCCACTGGAGAACGGGTTAAGAAACAGCGACGGGGCATCGGGTCGCCCACTCTCTACGTACGCGGCCGGGCTCAAAAGCCGCTTGACGGGCGCGTTGCACGACGCTAGAGAGAACCTCGATGCCGCAAGGATCGAGCAGGCGGCGCAGTACGACAAGAACCATCGCCACCTGGAGTACAACGTCGGAGACCTGGTTCTGAGGAGAATGCACCCACTGAGTAATGTAGATTGCGGATTCGCAGCATCGCTGGCTCCGAAGTGGGATGGGCCCTACGAGGTAAGTACGCGAGTGTCGCGGCTTACGTACAGACTCACTCGGCCGAACACAACCGAGGAGTCTGGCCCTGTTCACGTGACCGATTTAAAGGTGTACTACCTTCGCGACCAGGACGGCGATGGACGAGAAGCGGCTGATGAGGACGGAGAAAGCCCCGTCTCGGCCGGACGGCAGACGCAGTCCGGAGCACGGATGGAGCGCGCTGGCCGGACGGTGCATGACACTGTCGGCGAGCTCACTTCTAACAGGAGTTTCTGCCGTCACTACAATCTGCGGCGCAGGGTTTAATCCATTTCTGTGTTTTTAACTGTATTTCCCCCCCCACAGAATGCCTTTCTGGAACGACGCCGGACGCCGAGCACGTGCCGGCGCTGGACGGGGACGACCCCTCCCAGGAGGCCCGCCAGGCCAGAACGGGGGCGCTAATGCTCCCCCAAGTACCCGGGGTGGGCGCCCCGGGTCGAGGCGGCCCGACTCCCGAGGTCGGCGACCATGGAGGTGGCCCCACGATCGGGCGTCGGACGCTGGGTCCGGACAGCGCCAGGCGGGCTCCGCGGATTCCGCGAGCCACCGCGCTGGCACACCGCAGAGTGGGTCGGGCCCGCCTGCGCGGGGAGGACCAGGCTCGAGCAGGCCTCTTCGACCCGCACGACTTCCTTCCAGGAGAAGAGGGGGACCGTCACCGCAGGGGGGACGGGCCTGGAGCCGGCGGCCATGCCACACCGTGGCAACCTGGACGACATGGGACGGGCAGCGGGACCTCCATTTCGTGTCCCGCCAGCGTTGGCGGGACCAGCCGAGACCGGTCCACGACACGCCCGGTGTCGAGGTCCCGCCGCCCTTCCTGGGGCACACGCTGCCCGCCTTCGAGTTGGCCCCGGACCTGCAGGACCCCTGCTGGCTCTGCCGGGTGCCGGTGGTTCACCGCGAGACCCACGAGGCCAGCCCACGCCACCAGGAGCTGCTGAGGGCGGTGGGCCCCCCCACGTGCGTCGAGGCGGCGCTGCGGCTCCTCCAGAGGGACCGGCCCGACCTCCTGGCCCCGGCGGCCCGGGAGCTTCCTGAGGAGGGGGCCACCTCTGCAGCCTCCACCGCCGCTGCCTCTACCGCCGCGACCGCCGCCACCGCGGTCTCGGACACGCTGCCGCCCCCGCTGGCGCCACTCGCCTGCCCGGCCGAACCCCTCCCGCCTCCGCCTCCGCCCGCCGAGGACACGGTGATGGCGGAGCTGGAGGAGTTCCTGGCCGGGGACCGTCCACCCTCCGCCGACTCGGGCCCCCCGGGGTCCGAGCCTTGAGGGAGGGGAGGTGTGGGGACCCTCTCCCTGGCTCCTCCGCGCTCCGTGACCTCGCCGGTCCCTGCCGCCGTGCTGCCGGGCGCTCCTTCGTTCCCCGTGACCTTCCCGTTTTCCGTCGCCGTCCTGTCGCGGAACGTCCGAGCTCTCCGGGAGGAATGGGGCAAGCGCCCCCTCACCCAGCGCTGACGTCGGAGGGTCGGTCGCAGCAAGGTTCCCGATTGGACGGACGGCGGGACAAGGCCTTGGGAAGGTCTTAAAAGGGGAACGGAGACAAAGGAAGGGGTCTTGGGCTGCCGACTTCGAAAGGGACCGGTCAGGGAGGTCATTGGGACGACAGCGACGAGCGGCTCGCAGACGACGTGAGTTTGAGTAAACTCTTTTGAACACGCACTGTGTGGGTGACTTCTTGGGGAGCGAGCGAGGCACGTCCCGATCGGGCGTCGATCAGGTAGCGACCCACATCCTTCACCTCCTCTCCCTCCTCCTACTCCCCTCGTCCTTCAAGCTCCTCCCCTCCCCTCGTCCTCCTCCTCACTTCCTTCCTCCTCCTCCCCGCGCGGTGCATCATGGGAAATGTCCCTTAATGCACCGCGCGGGACCGTCCTCATGTCACGAGGATCCTGCGCGGTGCATTATGAAACTTTTCCCATAATGCACTGCGCCGTTACGCCGATGGTGACGGCGCCGCCGCTCAAGCCGGAAACGGGTGCCTAAGAGTTGCGCTCTATAAGAAAAACGCGGTTGTTGTTCTATATATATGATGTGCCGCACGGACTTAAGAGGATAGGAAACCGTTTCAACATCAACGTAGCCTTTTCTGCACCGAATAAGCGTCTGGGCTTATGGAGGAAAGTCAATGTGTCAGCACACCGTCAAGCTGGTAGTACAAAAAAACACCAGACGAAGATGCTGGGTGCGCCAATGCTCGTACTGCACGAGCGCGCGGGCTTGGCAGGGACGCTGAAAACTCGGAGCTCGCTTTTCATAGTCTGTGCTACGCTGGCACTTATACACGTTTGCAAGCCTGGCGTCCCGACTTGTGCCTCATCCGTTCAAGCATGTGCGCCATGCGCGTGAAGGTGGCTTTGGCAGGCTTGCAATTTCACGTGCTTGCTCACACGAGCAGAAATATGGCGGCGGCGAGGTGCCCTATTTGCAATCGTGTATACTTCGTTTCACCCACCGTGGTTTCAGCTTAGCATGCACCAACTTTGAAGGTTGTGCTCGTACGAGCGGCTAGCCTTGACTGTCTTGGCTGGAGCACTCGTTGCACGAGCACTTACGCAGCCGTCGAGGCTTCATCCGAAGCAACTAGCGCGCGCTTATAGCATGTGCGGCGAAAAATAGCAATACCACCTAGAACACAAGGCCTGCGCGTTTCCTCCTCTAAACGTAATCACTAGTAGTAGAGTGCCTTTATACACACGCGCGCCTTTGCTTGAGTGGTGACATATCAGCCATTTTTCCGCTCAATTGTTTTTCATGCCGCTTGAAGTGCGCGCAATCCGGTGTCACTCAGCTCGAGCGCGTAGCTTTGGCTAATGCATAGACGCCATTTTACCGCCCAAGTCATGCAGCGAGTGCGCGAGAGCGTCACGCGCTGGCACATTCAGTGCAACAATGGATGTCTTCACCCTGACACAAACAGACATGCAGGCACCCTAACTAGTAGATCCCCTCAGCGCCCCCTAGGTAGCCCGGATGAGCACCATCGTCTGCTCCATCGTCTGCTCCATCGTCTGCTCCATCGCCTGCTTCAGTGGTCGTGCTCAGAACGAGCTCGCATTGCTAAGACCGGCAATCTTAATGGTGTCGCATGCACGTTGCAAGTGAACTGTGGTAGCTCGTTATTAGCTCGCGCTCAGCACCCAAGCAGCACAAAGCGTCGTGGAAACGGCGAGAAAAAGTCCCGGACGTCCGTGACGTCCCGCATGACTTCGATCACGTTTTTCCAATGTTGAGGTGACGTCCTTGTAGGGATGGCCGAAGGGGCTTAGCCGAAAGAGCTCGGGGAATTGGCGGCGCGGTCACCCGAAGCGTCCTTGGGAGGCGCCCGATGTCTTGTCTTTCCCTTTGGCGGCAAGCGGAGGCCAGCTCCCGAAAGTTGAAGCAGATTTCCCCGCGTGGGAAGTAAACAAACCTCCGTTCGCGGGTGGTCGCCCTTGCCGCCGAGGTAATTGGGGAGGCGACCTTGTCGGGGCCATGTCGGCGACTTCGGGGGAGAGAGGGAGGTCTGGCCTCCCTTCGGAATGTCGGTGCGCCTTTTTGGAAAAGTGGAGTCTGAACGAGCCCGTGCGCGGAGCAAGACGTTATTCTCCCGCGGTCCCGAGGGCTCCGCGTATTCTGTCTCGCGAGACAGAGGCCTTGCCGTGCGCGGCAAGGGACTTGGCGCTGAGGCGCTATTGTTGGCGTTGGGTTGCCGCGAGCGGCATCAGCAGCGCGACATTTTCTTGTTTTGTCCTATAAAAAGTTGTTCCTCATTTGTAAATATATATTTATTTACTCTACCACCGAGTCCTGAGCATCCCTGTGAGCACCGGGAACGAGCCACCCTCCAGCCAACACAGAGCACTCCACGATCGACAAGAAACATTACTGGCGCAGTCGACAGGATCGTGGACGTCGTCGGCCACTTCGACAACATCGTGTGCCAGGAAGACGACGAGGCCAGTGCTGGCGCGGAGTGTGGCGGTGTCCAGGACTTGCCGAGACAACGAGCAGCTGTCAACAAGCAGCTTGGCGACACCGGAGGCCTTCAGCGGCGGCAGCCGGGTCTCACTGAACAGACTCTGCGTGCGGTGATCGACGCCGGGACTCGCGAGTTCGGCGGCGTCAACGACTTGCGCGGACTCTACAGCACCGCCAGGTAAGTGGTCGTTTTCCCTTCCGTCGCCGGCTGACACCCGCGCACTTAGTTGCATGGCGAGGTATAACTGGCCCATTGGGGAGAGCCTCAGTGACGGAGACGACGAATGGTCGGATGGGGAAGCGATTCCGCTAAGCGTTCAGATAGCTCTCGTGAGGAAAAGAACAAAGGAGCTAGAGCTGGAGATACGACTCGCGGAGCTCCGGGCGGAGGAGCGGAGAGCAAGGGCTCGGCTTCTGGAGGAGCACAGTGAGGAGTCGCAGATTGATGCAGCGGAGGGCGCGGAGTCCGAGGCTCACTGCGTGAGCGAGACAGGACCGGACGCGCGAAGCGACCCGGAGGCGGCCGTTGGGTCCGAGGCCGATCGTGTCTTTCGGGAACCGGGGACTGCCGTGTGTTCCGACGCCAGCCGCGCTGTCCAGGAACCAGACACTGCCGTGGATTCTGTGTCCAATTGTGTCGTTCAGGAACCGGACACTGCGGTGGGGTCCAACGCCGATCGCGCTCTCCAGGAAGTGGGCTTTGAGGCCGATCCAGCCGTACCTGTACCGCAGACTACCTTGGGGTCCGAGGCCGGTCATGCCGTGCTGGGTCCGGAGACTGCCGGGGGGTCTGACGCCGATCGCGCTCTCCATGAAGCGGACACTGTCGGGTTCGAGGCCGATCGCGCCATACAGAAACCGGGGGCCGCCGTGGGGTCCGAGGCCAATCGCGCTGTCCAGGAACCGGACACCGCCGTGGGTTCCGAGGCCGATCGCGCCATACAGGGTCTGGAGACTGCCGTGTGGTCGGAGGCCGATCGGGCCGCTTGCGAACGAGGGTCTTCCTGCGTCCGGGCGGCTGGAGGGGAGGAGCTCCCGGAGAACCAGGGGTCGGGCCCGACACTGGAGAGGCTGGTAGAGGCTGACGTCGCGAGGGGGGCTACTGCAGTTGTTCAGATTGGACTTCGGTGTCCCCACGACGGGCCTTGTGGTGAGGGTGTGACACCGTGGGTGCCACCAAGTGGGCGGCGCGGGGAGGTACACGTGCAGGAGCACGAATCGCCGTGGGGCGACAATGGTGGAGCGGGGACGGCGATGGCGCGCCATGGGCGCAGGGTTGGTCCTTCCGCTGACCAAACCGACTGCGAAGCGAGTACCGAACACGGTTCCCGGAGGAGACCAAGCCGAGCACGCCTTCGGGGGCCTAATGAAGCTCTGGCGAGCGACACTGTCCCCGGGACACTCGACACGGGTGCCCGAGTAAGGGTTGATTGTAGGGTGGCAAGTGAGCGCTTTGTCGCGCTCATACACGCGGTGTCAGCGGGCGTGCATGTGGGGAAGCGATCACTGCCGCGGCCCTTGCGAGGTACCATTGAGCTCACACTTACTGATAGCGTTTGCCGCGCTTTTCGAGTTTTGTTGTCTTTTTTTTCACGGCAACGGCTTGCAGCGTTCTTGGTGTCGCTGGAGTCTAGCTGAGTGTGTGATCAAGGTTCTGCCTCCACGAGCAGAAAGAAGTGTTGTTCCTCTTTTTAATTTTCATTTAGCAGGTCGCGCTACAGGAGCGTGGCTGTGTTTCGTATAGAGGAGCGTGGTTTCGTATAGACAGCATTCCCGTATAGAGGAGCGTGGCTCTCTCTATACGGGAATGCTGTCAGTTCGGGAGGCAATCACTGCCGCGGTTCTGTGCAATCGAACGTTCCTGCGTTGTTCAGTGTTCACCAAGCGTTTTCAGTCTTCCGTTTGCTGTTGGTTTGCCGGGATTTATTGATGTTTTTGTCTTTTGGTTGCGGAAGCTCTTGCGGCACCAACGGTGTCGTTGTTGCGAGCGGTCCAGGTCCTCGAGAGGCCTGCTGAGAAACGGAGTGTACTAAGAAGTGTTGTCCTTTTTTTTTTTCTCTCAGTTTTATATAGCAATTGGTGCTAGAGGTGCCTGGCTTCGTTATTTCCAGCCATGTGTTTTGTTGTTTTTATTTTTCGCTTCAGTTTAAGCGGGTTGTTTTTGTGTTCTTGTTGGGTTTTCGGCCATCCTGTTTTTGTAACTGCTGGCTAGTCCAGAAGTCCTAGCGCAGTTTTCGGGGGGACGTGTAGGGATGGCCGAAGGGGCTTAGCCGAAAGAGCTCGGGGAATTGGCGGCGCGGTCACCCGAAGCGTCCTTGGGAGGCGCCCGATGTCTTGTCTTTCCCTTTGGCGGCAAGCGGAGGCCAGCTCCCGAAAGTGGAAGCAGATTTCCCCGCGTGGGAAGTAAACAAACCTCCGTTCGCGGGTGGTCGCCCTTGCCGCCGAGGTAATTGGGGAGGCGACCTTGTCGGGGCCATGTCGGCGACTTCGGGGGAGAGAGGGAGGTCTGGCCTCCCTTCGGAATGTCGGTGCGCCTTTTTGGAAAAGTGGAGTCTGAACGAGCCCGTGCGCGGAGCAAGACGTTATTCTCCCGCGGTCCCGAGGGCTCCGCGTATTCTGTCTCGCGAGACAGAGGCCTTGCCGTGCGCGGCAAGGGACTTGGCGCTGAGGCGCTATTGTTGGCGTTGGGTTGCCGCGAGCGGCATCAGCAGCGCGACATTTTCTTGTTTTGTCCTATAAAAAGTTGTTCCTCATTTGTAAATATATATTTATTTACTCTACCACCGAGTCCTGAGCATCCCTGTGAGCACCGGGAACGAGCCACCCTCCAGCCAACACAGAGCACTCCACGATCGACAAGAAACATTACTGTCCTTATATAACGTTCCATTAGAGTCCAATCAGTGACGTTGTGACGACGTTGTATTTCAACTCAAACGTCGTCAACGTTACCCACGACGTCGATGCACGACGTTCTCACAACGTCCAACTCTCACGTTTCTTTGACGTTGAACTGAAGTTCATAAATGACGTCCCATTATCGTCCTGTCCATGACGTGCTGGCGACGTCACGTTTCAACTTTAACGTCGTCATCGTCACCACGACGTCAAGACAAGACGTTTTAGCAACGTCGAACACTCACGTGTCTTCAAAGTTAAAATAAAGTCCAGGGTGACGTTACATTATTGCCCCGTCAGTGACGTTTCAGCGACGTCGCGTTCACACCAAAATGTCGTAAACGTCATACAAGACGTGCTGGCAACGTCGACCACTCACGTTTTGTTCGACGTTTTTAGATTTTACAGCTCGACTTCCAGCCGCAGAATCACTGTGGTCAAGGTGACAGTGCTCAAGAGTCGCAAACAAAACTTAATTTTTGAGAGGTTGAGAAGTTTGATTGTTTATACATTAATTTGCGTATTTCAAAATGCTATCAATTGCCCATCGATGACGCTAAAGAGGGCATTTACAAAACTCAATGTACACGGAAGAAAAAAAAATAATATGAAAGCATGTTGGGAATATCATTCCTTTTAGATGTGCTTGTTATAATTTTGGTTTGTTTGAAATATTGTTACGGGTTTAATTTGCGAAGCCCATTGCGTCTAGAACGGATCGAATTGTATTATTCTTGCATTTTGCACGCGCGTTGTCGTCTTCCATGGGTCCTGGGCCCTGGCACGCGCCTCAGGGGCGCCGCTACACTATCCCTTCTCCAGGTGATTTCAGGCCTGCATCGTTTCCTAGGAGCATCCATACTGCTCCGCGGCCACCCGAGATTGTTTTAAGGTTCGTATTTTGTAACCCACGCTCACCTGCGCACAACCAAAAAATTCGTATACACAACACAGTTCATCCATAACACCAACTTCCAGCGCCTTAGCGCTTTCGGCAGATCGGGGCGCAAAGTCTTGTCACGTGACTGTCAGTACAGATCTGGCTTTCGTTGCCACTGGTGACGTACCCAAACGAAAATCGCATGCCAGCACACACTATATCAGAGCACAACTTCACTGCACACTTGCGCATTTTTAGAGTTGACTCAAAAAAAAAAAAAATGCCCGGCAATGACGAAAGCCGGTAGATACTGTCAACGGTTTGTGGAAATTGACATTCATGATGCCAACCCCTGAATGGCTCAGATGACGGTTCAAAAAGTGTTCAAGCCCAGTCCGCACTTACGTACCAAACAAAAACAAAAAATAGAAAAAAAACACAAAAAAAAACAGCTGGCACGGCGCGAGAGAGAGGGGGAAAGGTGGGCAGGGGAGTTGCCAGTGGTAATTCCATAGAGCCCCATGCGATGCGTCGGGAAACTCGGCAAGAAGAGGGCGAGAGAGAAAAGTTGGGGAAGATAGCGACGACGAACAATTGACAAGCCTAAGTTCTCAGTCGTTCCCAAAATATTTCACTGAATGTTCTGTAAACAGCTCTGGGACCCGGTCTAGCTTTTTCCGAAAGCCAGTCACTAGCACCGGCCGTCACGTCTACGGTTCTGCGAGGCAGGCTGCTATGTCGCCGTGATTTTTTTTTTTTCGAGTCTGCATACAGTATAAGTGCTGCGATTGGATGAGTCGTTCAAGTCGCCCCCTATGAAGAAGTCGGTGATCGCCAAAAACGCCGTCGTATTCAGTCACGGCTCGAGGACCTTTTTCAAGGCCATAACGCTTCACACGTTGAATCGTACTACTGCTCGGATCAATGTGCCTGTGAGGATATGAATGACGCCCCCCAGAAAACAAGTGGCAGTGCACATAACGGCGCGTCAAGTCCAGTCTACGATCAAGGCCCTTCAGACGCCTTCGACGATCCCAATCAAGAACGCCCAGCGGACGGGATCCCCCTTCTGAAACCATTCCCGTGCACGCAGCGAGAGTACCAGCTACGCGCAATGGGGCGGCTAAAGCACGCGCGTCAGCGCATTAATCAGAAGCAGAACGAGGTAAGCGGTGGAACATTCCGCGCTGCGTGACATCGTCTCTTGTTCATTTATTTACGTGAATTTGTTTGTTATCTTTTATATTTGAGGCTGGCACATCCAGGGACGTCTTTTGGAGGCGCTCCGTATTGTACCTCGTGTCTGAACATGCTCAAATAAACAGTTCGTACCAAACCTGTGTTTTAGTTACTTCCTTCGTACTTGTATGATAGCAACTTGCCTTCGCAATAATACTAAAAAAATACTTTTTTTTTGGGGGGCGGGGGGGGGGCGGGGGGGGGGGGGGGGGGGCGGGACACAACGTTTTCTCACGACGGCTAGGGAACGTAATTTGGAAAGGTTTCTCGACGTTCTGTGAACGTCGTTGGTAGTCCGGATGTCGTAAACACACGTATCATAAACGTCGAGGGAGGACCACTGAGACGTGCATGTGACGTGCAACAAACGTCATTTGGAACGTCCCCTCGACCCTCTGTGCACCTTTTCTCGCGGACATTTAAAGGTTTCATCGACGTCGAAGGAAGGTAACGTCCGGACCTTCGACGTTTTATGACGTCACGTTACAGACGTCTTCGACGTTCTTTCGACGTTTTCTTCGCGTTTATGTGCTGCTTGGGCAGTCGCGCACTTAGCTGTCGCGGCCAGTAACTGCGGCGTAGTTCCTCCGAAAACCCACGGGAGCGCGGCGGCGAACGCCGATAAAGGACTCGGAGTCTACATAAGCAGACGCTTTGCGATCCCCGTTTCGTCACCCTAACAGCTGAAACAATTCATTACGGTCAGTCCGCTTGCGAAGCGGAATCCACTGATCGCAACTGCAACGACAATCAAATAACAACGCCCGCATAAACAAAGATAAAGCGGTTTATTTAGCGGTCTCAAAAGCCACTCAGGGGATCACATGAGTTTGGAGCGCATCCGGGAAGCGGAAGAAAGGTGTTTAGCTGCTCGAACTACGTCGTAAGAGGTTACTGCAGATCCGTTACAGACTGCGTTGTCACAGTTTCTTACCTAAATAGGTGATCATTAAAACGTGCGCAAACAACATGTTAAGATTACCTGAGCAAGCGCACCAGCCGCTTCAGCATAACAAAAACAAAAAAAGTAACGAGAAAATGACTGTGCAAACATTTTCCGAACTTTGCAGGAAAGATAGGGTCCCCTTCTCAGGCGAAAATAAAGAGAAATAGGGAACAAGTAGCAAACAACGGCGAATAAAACAAAACGGTAGCAGGCGATAGAAAGATACAAATCACCCAGCAAAGAAACTCCTTCAACGACAACGATCATTGTGGCGCTTAGGGAAAAAATAAAAAAAATAAAATAGAAAACAGCAGCATAAAAAAAGAGCTCTTTTTTTTTTAGTGGTTTGTTTTAGCTTTATTTTAATGTTGCAGCAACTTAATTACTCACGTTTATTCGGGCTTCGGGAAGCGGAAGAAGGATTTTCTAACACATTGCACATGACATGCCTGCCATCTCCAAGTATGCACTGGTGTATGCCCGAAAGGGGCTACGGGCCGTTCGCCGAAAGACAATTTGCAACATCGCAATTTGTCGCGTAGGGCAATTCGTCATAGGGCTATTCGTCGCTAGGGCATCTAGTCAAAAACTGGGTTTTCTTTTTCTAGTTTATTTTTTTTTAGGAAAGTTTAGAGGAATTGGAAAGGGGGAGGAGGAGTGGATGGAACGTGTATGTATAAATATGAAGTGAGAAGCCTTCCAAGAAAAGTTTGAACACCGCCTTGTTGTCTGCGTTCTTTTGAAATTTCGGAAAGGTCGGAGGCTGTTCTTCTAAACATGCATGTTGTGTTGTATACAGTTTGGATAGTTCACGATCCTTTGTCCGGTTTCGATACTCTATTCACCTTTAAGCCGACAGTGCACGGGAGGCTGTATGTTCGGCGGGCCAACAGTTTGAGTGGTTTAGCAAGCGTGCGACTTTTTTGTTATTTTTTTGTTATTTAGATTTCGCTTATCTTTTTTTGGGGAAGTCCAGAACGAACATTCAAGACTTACAAGCTAAAGTTTATAAAACGTCTTCGTCATTCACATCCTTTTTTGTTCTGAGGGCACGTTCGTACACCAGCCAAATGCTATAAAATAACTGGTCTATGTGTTTATTTTGGCAGTCGCTATGGAAGTCATCAGGACTGAAAGAGGCTGGGAGATGCTGGTTTGCGAAGGATTTTTGTATACTGTTAACCGAAGGTCTGAGCAAAGCATCTACTGGGTATGTCGAAGAAGAGACCTACAAAGTTCATGACTGACATCTCTAAGCTTCGCGTTGTTAAAGTCACGAATTACAAAAGTCATGCTGGGGTTATTTGTGGCAGTTATTTTAAAGTCACAAATAACCACAGACAATAAAGACATCCTCGAGGCTTGCGCCAGAAGCATTACATTGTAAACGTAGATGTATAGGTGACATTTGCTTGACGTCACTCGCTAGGTGCGCTGGCATCGGCCACCGCGGTCGCCATCTTCGAGGTCTCTTTCTGTCCCACGTACAGTCGGGAGCAAAAGTTTGCGGGGCACGGGAGCGCGTGCCGAAATGCATCGCCGCGCCGTCCGACGGCGCGCCGCCGCATTAAGGAGCCGCGCTCTGCGCATGTACGCCTTTCGTGCTCGCTATCATGTCTCTTTCGCTCGTTTCTTTCCAACGCACACCTGATAACACGAGTCGGCGCCAGGGGCGCGAGTTAGCGCTTCGCTGGCTGTCAGGCTGGGCGTCTGCTTCAGCCGCCTCAGCCGCCGCGCTTTGTGACGGAGCTCGCGGGGGGGGGGGGAGGGGGGGGGGAGGGATCTAAACGCGTTGTCACCCAGCGCGGCTGCTGAGGCAGCTGAAGAGGACGCAAGGCATGACAGCCAGCGAAACGGCAACTTGCGCCCCTGGCGCCGATTCCGGTTATCACGAGTGAGTCGGACAGGAACGAGCGAAAGAGACATGGCTGCCAGCACCAAGGGTGCGCATGCGCAAAGTGCGGCTTTTTGATGCGGCGATGCATTTCGGCACGCGCTCCCGTGCCCCGCAAACTTTTGCTCCCGACTGTACGTGTCAGGTGTCGTCTGGCCGGACCTTTCAGCGTCGGTTAGCAGCATTGTACAACTCTAAAGGGTCCTTTTGGCCGAAACTTGGGGTTATTCTGAGACTTTAGTGCGTTTGAAGCGCCGTAGGAATATTTTGTGTGTGTTTTAGTTTTTTTTTTTTTTTTTTTTTTGTCGCTATCAGACTTTTCCACCGCGGCCGTCTTGCTCCATGCAGCGCTCCGTGTCGCGCGCCGTGCCCACAGCGGTAGCTCTTCTGCGAAAACTGTGATTGTTTCTACTTTGGGGCTTTACTTTGGGGTAGCACGGTGGGATTACTCTGTTTTTGTTTGCTACTTTCCTTATTGTTTTTTTTTTTTTTTCTAGCGGACTTTCTGTATTACGGCCCTGTAACCGTGTTGCTCCATCGCCTCCGTGTCGTACGTCGTGCCTTCGGTGTTCGCTCCTGTGCAGAAACATACCGTGCGCCTCACCGAGTGCGCAGCTAATGGAAAATGCGCCGCATTTTTTATTAGTCCAAACTATTCAAAAACCGCATGCAAACGATTTGGCGAACGACAAGACAAGCGACGGTGACTTGCTTCGCTGTCGCCCGCGCGACAAGGCAAACCGCATGAAAGCGACGAAGCACCAAGGCGATGAGCGCTAAGTTTTCTAGAAATCCAAAAACCGAGCTACGCGACAGTGAAGGGTGAACCACATGTAAGCGATTTAGCGAGGTCGGCGACGAGCGACACAGATTTTTCACGGTCGCTCCTCGCGTCATTCGGTTTTTAGGTTTCTAGAAATCGTCGCTCATCGCCTTGGTCGCCTGCTCCCGTCGCCTTCATGCGGTTTGCCTCGTCGCGCGAGTGACCGAGCGACAGCAAATCGGGTCGTCGTCGCTCCTCTCGTGGCTCGCTAAATTGCTTACGTGCGGTTCAGGTTTACACACGGTACTCGACGGAAACCAAGAAACTAAAACGGCCTGCCCCCGAGATAAACTGTTTTTCTTTTCTATTCAACCAAGCTTCTTCAACGATATGAAATTGGCACACACAACCAACGGACGTCCGTGCACCCAAGGAGGTCAAACGTCAATCCGGGACTTCGAAGTTTGTGAATCGCCGGTGGCGCTCCCTGGCAAACTCGAACCTGCAGGCTCAGTGAATACCACCTATATGCAGAGTTTCCGATGCAAATGAAACTATTTTTGTGAACTGACACCTGTGTGGTCGTCCTATCAAAATTACTGAAACATATTTATAACTTTGTTTTGTCGTTTACCCACAGAAGGAGACAAGTGTCTACTGCGAAAGTAGAGCATTTAAGCAAAATCTTTAACATTATGCTACAAATCAAAACACTAAATGAGAAAGAACCTTCGTTCGCAAATAATAATTTTGAAGCAGTATACTCGAAAAACTGTGAAAATTAAACACACAAGAAGCTATTAATAGGGTGACGAATCGTCATCTGGACGAATTACCCTATTACGAATTGCCCTATTACGAGTTGCCCTATGACGAATTGCCCTATGCGACGAATTGCCCTGCTACGAGTTGTCCTTCTACGAGTTGTCTTTCGACGAATAGTCCTACAGCCGCCCGAAAGCGGCCGGTTGATCAACAAACGATGACCCATAGCAGACGTTCCGGCGTAGACAAATAAAATTCGAATATAAATGTATCACGAGCTTGCACCTTTAATATATTTAATAAATACCAAAAAGCACGACTGAAGATTTCGGATTAGAAACTCAATCGAAGGCGAAAATAGGAGGTTATCGCAGACGACAGTAGAAGAAATCAGCAACAAAGTTGCAGACGGCCCTCAAAATGTCCGGGAACCGCGTAGCCCACGGACTGGCGGTAGTAAGCGCCGAAGTGAAGAGAGCAAAAACTAGGTCCAAACGAGGCAAAACAAAATGCGCGATGGTCCGAACATCAAGTAAACAAAAACATACACACACACAATAAAAATAAAATTAAAAAAAAGCAGGAGGAAGAAAGAACGCGATGTCGAACACCGTCGAAGCTGCTCCTCAAAAATAAAAGAGAAAGTAAACTGAAAAATGGAAAGAGTTGTTGACGGCGGTCCAAAGGATGCCGACTTTTAGCGTAGAAGGCGACGAAGACGTTAGTCGCCCGGGCGCTGACAATTCTTTTGTTGTTGTTTTTTGCACTACGACGCTGTTCTTGTTTTCTTTTGTTTTTTTCTTTTGGACGCGCAAGAAATCTGCAGTTCTTGTAACTCTGCTTTTATTAATTTCAGTAATAGCGTCAAATTTGCATGTGCACAATCGACTTCTTCCAGAGGATACTGAGATCGCAATAACGTACGTGTTTCGAAATTGCGTTTGGTTCTTCATCCTATTCGTCTATTCGACAAAACGGTTATAAGCAAGGAGAAATGGGAACTGCAACAACGAAACAAATTAACTGATAATAGCACTAAAGTTGAAATATAGCTACGTTCTAAAATTTTGGTACATTGCCCTTTTTTCAAAAGACAATGCAAAGATACATTCGTGTTTTTGTCTCGCTTACATAAGTTGTGACAGGGTGTTTTCTTCAGGAGAGCCCCGAAATTGCAACCTGAAAGCTCTAACATCCTTCCCACGCGAAGAAAATGTCCTTCACTTATGAGATGGCACCTTTTGTTTTTCACATTCAAAGCAGCGAATACCCGTGACAAAGGTTTTCATTGGTCACCTCGCACGGAAATAGGCAAAACGAATGCGTAGCGGAGAATTCGTCTGCTAGCGGAGGCTCCGAGCTCGCCACTCTGCGATCACTTTTCTCCCGTGCTCCGCCGGGAGCCCCTACTCTCGTCAAGCTTCGGGGTGTTTGCCGCTTGGGGCGGGTCGGGGATCTACTAACGAAACGTCATGCGCAGGCCTTGTCTTCTAGGTGGTATTGACAATAGTCCATGCTAAAATGAGACGAAGTATAGAATGAAAATAAGCATAAAAAAGACAGTGGGAAAGCGTGATGACGCATGTTCAAAACGCAAGCCACAAATATTCTATTTTTCTCGCCTGGAGTGCTCCTCAAAGCTTGGGAGTAGGGTGCCTACATGGAGTGGCCGTGCTACATGTCTGTCTGTCTCGTGGTGAAGACATCCATTGTTGCCCTGAATGTGCCAGCGCGTGACGCTCTGGCGCACTCGGTGCGTGACTTAGGCGGTAAAATTAGCCAAAGCTGCGCGCTCGAGCTGAGTGACACCGGATAGCGCGCACTTCAAAATGCATAAAAAAAACGATTGCGCGGGAAAATAGCTGAGATGTCACTAGTCAAGCAAAAGCGCGCGTGTGTATGAAGCCACTCTACTTGAGAGCTACGAGCCTATGCGGAACGACGCTTGCGTGACCTCAGGGAGTGAGAGCGCCCAAGTTCCGCACCCTCTCCGGCAAAATGTCGGAGGTGGCCTAGTCCCCAACCAGCCTTGTGGGAGTTACATCATAGAACTGTTTATTTTCGAAGCCGGAAAAGAAAAGAAACAAACGAGCAAAATCAGAGCGCGCGCTCTTGAAGCATGCCCTTCGGCTGCGTTGCAGTTGTTCGGAGGAAAATGTCACAAATGGCAGGCATAAAAGGGACAGCACGAAGAACTGAATAATGAGAAACCGAAGTTTAAAGGGGTACGGGAACGGAATGACATGAGCGCGAGCTCTCTATCCTTCGCTTCAAAGAAGGCCAGCAAGAAGCGGAATGCGTACCGCGCTCGTGACGTCAAGAGTTCTCGCAATGTCAACTGTACTGTAGTTTCGAGCTTTGCAGCTTGGTGGCGTCAACGCGTGAGAATCTCGCCTAGTAATAATATTTGAAGAATGTACGCCCTATGGCCTATACATAGCTTGCCCTTAACATAATTTGCGGCATGCCGGTACTTTATGCGCCATGAGCGTTCGCTTCACCGTGTTAATTTCACACCGAAGAACTAGTGGTTTGAGGAAACCAGTAAGCAGAAATAACCGTCAGTGCCCAGAAAGGGCCCATGGTGCGCTTGAGAGAGGTCCCCGATTCCTCAGATGAAGCTCTTACCTAACGAATGCGAATAACGTTGATCTTGATGGTGTGGAATGCACATTGCATAAGCACTTTGGAGCTGAGACTGCAAGCAAGGCCAGAACCACGAGAGCTCGAGGTTGGAGCGTTGTTCTGCAGAACAATCGAGCGCTCGTGCTAGAAATGCATGTCTCAAAGCCCGGAGCGCGGGCTAGCTCGCTCTTGTAACTTCGGCTGCAGTCTCAGCTTACGAGCGTTCTCCGCCAAGTCACATTCAGGACTAAGTTACTCCACGAAAATGGTGCGAACTGGCGCAACTTCTTAGAAGCTTATGACGTGACGGCATTCCAACGGAGCTTCAGAAACTGCCACCAGACGCAATTTAAAATTTGTTTATTCGTTTTAAAATTAGTTGTCTTAACTTCTCTGCCTGCAGCCCAGAAACGCTAGTCTAGGCTAGTGTTTTGGGGCTGGCGGCACGACCGCATTTAAACAAAGAAATAAAAGTGCAAATATTTCGTTTCTGTACATTTTTTATTTAACAGGTTTAAAAAGGGCGATACAAAGTCATTTTAAATCTAGGAACGCGGACACGACTTGAAGCATGTAAAGCTGTTTCAAAATATAAATCAATATGGTGTATGTTCTGCCTACAAGGTTCCAACTTTCAAATAGCATGCTGTTAGCGCAACAGCACACCACGGTACCCGTAAATCTCTCGGTATTATAATGGCTGCTATTATGTTTGAAACTAAATGGGAAAATAAAACACAAAAATCATTCATGCAGCGCAAAAGCCATACGAACTGTAGTGGGCTAATCTTTCGAGTAGTCGTTTAAATTGTCGAACCTTGTGGTAAGCCGAAGAGGAAAACGGCGCGAAAAGGGGGGGGAGGGGGGGGACACGCGATGGGAGGCCGAGCGGCGCTCGAGACTGGCGCGCGTGGAGTCCGAGACCAGGAGCGACAGGATTTCGTATACAAACAAATTTGCATGAAATCTTTCACGTAAAGCCTCTCCTTTACCCCCGCCTCTTCCCCATGAAATAAACAACACAATAGGGTTTTGTTTGCGTGTTCGCCATTCAGTACAGCAGGATGTTGTCCGACTATAGGAAATCATCAGGTGACAACACGTTAGACCATATATAATATTGCTATAATGCAATTAAACGCAAAGGTGCAAGCGGGTTGGACCAGAATGACGAAAATAATCCCTGGAGAACGGGATCAAGAGGGACAAAGAACAAACACAAATCTCCAAACACTGCTTGGTTGGTAGAGCGCTCCACTTGTAATGGAGAGGTCCCGCGTTCGATACCCGGACCTGGAGGATTTTTTCGGTCGCGCACCAGTCACCTAGCTGTGTTTGGAGATTTATGTTTGCCCTTTGTCCCTCTTGTTCTTCTTCTCCAGGAATTATTTTCGTCATATAATATTGTTGCGGCAATGCAGCAACTACTCAGGAAACATGTTTACTTCAGGCATGTTTTCATGTTTTCTGGGGACTCATTTGATCTCGTGACCGAAAGCTACCGGTTATTTGGAATGTTCGCCAAGGTGGACCGTGATCTCAGGTGCGTAGGACGCGTTTCTTGTTTTCGTCACATTTTTGTCGCTGCGTTGTATACAACAATACAAATCGTACGCGTACTTTTCTTTTTTTTTTTCCCTTATCGATGGTTTGTTTTTTAGCGGTCTGAAGACGGTCCGAAGCATGAGAGCCTATGTCAGCGACTGGAGCAGCTCTGCCGACCGTACAAAGAGGTGAACATTTACAGCGGTGCGACTTAGAAACCGCAGATTGCGATAGTTTCACGTCTACACTTTGTTAGAAGACATAAAATACTTAGAATGCCGTATGCGTCTACGGACGTACTACATACTTGCGATCTGGGGATCCGCAAGGCTCGGAGTTCAGATAGGACTGTACGCCTACCGCGCCTCACTGCGAAGCGGCAGCTATCTTTTGGGTGATGTTACCCTGGCACCGTTCCAGTAGTTTTGTTTGCCACCGGAGATATGAAAAAAAAGTCGGATGACGCAATTTATATTTCTGGTATATCACCGACTCGTTCCTTGCGTCTCTGCGTTTTTTTTTGTTTTTTTTTGCCGCTACATGCTTTTGCGCTGCCAACGAAAAAACTAAACTTGCCTTGATCATTGTTAGAAACCAGAGGAATACTAAATGTGTCGTGCGTGCATTAGGCGCGTGTTACGATTTGCCATGCTTGATTGAGGAAGGCTTTGGGTGTTTTACGATGCGATCCACAGAACACACACTCTCGTACTCTCCGGGTTTATCGGAATTATCAAGAAAAGCTAAAATTTCTTAAAAGGTAGCGTGTGTCAAGAAACTGTTTTAATGGGAAGTTTTCGTGAGTTCTACTTTTTTTGTGGGTGCGCGTAAGGTCCTCAATTCTAAGCATATTCGATTCTTAGTAGCCGCTTATATGGAAACTAAAGCAATGGGAAAGGGAGGAGGTTTATCGCGCTCTTTGATCTATCGATTTACTTTTGTCTGTAGCACTGACGCCATACGCCCGCTCCGCTACCCCTTGGTGCGTCATGATTCGCTCCGATGACGTCGTGAGTCCACGTGGAAAGCTACGCCTAGTCGGGAATCGGCTGCGTGCGCCGACGGTTGGCTGAGGACTACACCTCGTTTCACCCTAAGTCCAGACGCTGCTGACGCTACGAGCTGATGGGACGAATCAGAGAGCATCAAAAGAGCACTACGATATATTTCTGAAGGTGTTCTACCATCGCTGAATCAATGATAAACTGAAAAATCACGGTAACTTGTGCTTTTGAGGTTGATTCATTGGTCCCTTTAGCATGTCGCGTCGGTCTCGCCTGAAGTTAAGCTGAAACGAAGTACGAGTATAATGGGCTAATCATCATTCACCGCCGACATGCACCTGCTCTGCTAGAAAGAATTGTTTATGTATAGACGCTTTAAAGGGGTACTCCGCCGATTTTTGAGCTACCTCATCTAACTATATTTTCTGACTCCCAAGCCTTTACCCTTTCTGGAATGCTATTTAATATCGTAAAATTCGTAATAGTTATTGCGAAATCGGCAAATGAAAATGATGCAAAAACAGACATTCAAATATACCCGCCCTTTTCAGGGCCGTGACGTCAGTGGAAGTTCAGCTTGCCAGTCGGGCGAGCAGTCTAAAAAATAGAATATGCCAATTATTTGTTCCGTGCTGGAGCGCGGGGACTGGAGCGAGCTTCCAAGGCATTCATTTGACACCATGAAACTGCTTCAAATCAGTTGGGAACAAATTCTACAGTCCAAAGAGTGAACCCCTGCACTTCCAATGACGTCACTTTTTCATTGTTGCCAGTAGAGACTTTCAGTTTGAAAAACACGGTGAGGACCAAAATTGTAAATTCAATAACTTCGTGAAAAAAATTTATTTTGACCCAATATTTGGGATACTATTTTGGCGATGCTGTTTGGAGAGTTTAGCAAAATTTCAAGCAAATCGGGGACCATGAAGAAATCGGCGGAGTACCCCTTTAAGGCTGAACTCCATGGAACGCAATATGCGACGAATAACTGGCGAACGCCGCCCGACGGCCGCTCGCTTTGCGCGCGACGTAGCAGCCACTGTGTTGATAACACGCCAAGTGCAAAAGCCGCCGGGCAAAATTCGTCGGTTGTTTGCAGCATAATTGTCCCATGGAGTTCAGCCTTTAAACGCGTGCAAGATTGGAGCCGCCACTGCTGACCTTCTCTTGTGTTACGGAGATACCGAGCCAGTGAAAAGGACGTAGACGAGCCTCCAGAGAGGTCAATGCTGGGCAGAAGGACACAATGAAATATAAAATAGGAATAACCTATCCTGCTATGGTAATGTTGAAGTGAAGTGAACGAAATGAGAGGAAACAAACTGAAGGTCGGTTATGGCGGTGCCCATGCACAGCGTTTTAAAACCGCCTATAGACAATCGCAAACAGGGCATCTGGAGGCCTCCATGCCTCTGCTCGTGGTGGCAAGTGCGTGCCATTGCAACCCTGCCAGAGCTTTGTTCACGCGCATTCTGCAGGTACACGCACGCATAGACACCAGTCGAGCGCAGTGCTTGCAATTGGCTTATAGGACACATACCTGCTAACCTTCTTGCCACATGTTTTATATGGCTGTATAACCCGAGATTGCACGACACGAGAGTGCCGACAGGAGCGCTCGCGACTCTAGAGCGCCACGACAGGAGCGCGCCACGAGACAGAACTGTGAACTGTGAATAGCATTTCGAGAATGCTATTCACAGTTATTAGCGGTGAGATGTTTTGGTGATTCCCTCTCGTGACGGTCGTTACCTTGCTAACAAAAATTTTGATGGTGTTTGTACAGAGCACGGTGGAAACTTGAAATCATTGTGGTCTGACACCAACGCTGCCAACACCGCCAGAATGAAAGTTCTTATATTACCCTTATTTCCGTCGAAGAAAAATCCTTTGCTGACGTCATATTCAGCACTTGGCCAATCGTGGAAGGTCGACCACAGCGATGCGTTCGATCGCGCACGTCGCCAATTCGTAACGTTCTGCGATGGTGGTACCGCGGTGTGAGAATCGCGCTCCCTAACTCCTGGATGATTGGCTTCATAATAAATGAGCTTACCTACATCTTCCTGGCGTGAAAAAATAACGTAAAGCTCTAATACTGCCTGTATACTGCAAAACTAGAATTACATGCGCGTCGCAGATTCAGCCTCGTACCGCTGTTCTACGACGATCCATAGAGTTATTCTAATGCACGCTAGAGGTTGAACTGGCGCTAGTGTGCTGAAGCAAATTGAAGCAGACAGCAAACAGTCCGAAATTAACTTCCGGTAATGCATTTCTACGGAAAAAATCGAGTGCATTTCCTCTCTGCGCTCGATTATAAGAGCAAATATCACGATTAATTCGTACCTACTAGGCACATTGGAACATTTCCCAGACACGCAGATGAAATAATTGATCAGTTACGGCGTTTTTATTTTAAAATCGTGGCATGAAAAACGGCGCTAAAACCACTTCGTACATGCATTTATGTGCACTGGCGGACACTGTTAGCGCGAACACGGCGTCGGCGCTTTCCAGCATGGGGGATATACGTGCCAAATGAACGAAGGACATGTGGAAAACCAAGAGAAACGGCAACAACTACGCAGTTACGCTGGATAAGTAACTCCTTGTGCTTTCAGACGATCAAAATAAATTGGAAGTCACGTAATATAGTCCGATTTGCAATAAATAAGTACCGCTTTATTCTTTCTGCTCATGAATATATGCGAAGATGCTTGTTCTGTGTTCAAATCATCACCCGCACGCTGCAAATCTTTGCAGATAAGGGGAATCCAAAGAACAGGTGCGCGATAAAAACTGCCCAACGTAGGTAATAATAACAAAAAACACCTTTCGTAGCCCACATACTTTATTCTTTACGTTTGGAATGTTTTTTTAACCACTCGTAAAGATGCACGACGGGGTCATTTTCATATAGTGAGAGGACAGGCATATTAGCAATATATAAGCACCAACGGCGGAATGCTGGCCGAACTTTGAACACACTCTAAATTCCTTTCGATTATTATTTTGCTAACAATCGTCGCTCGTTTTTACATATCTGCCATGAAGCAGAGGTTTGTGCCTGAAATATAGCGAAGTTTAACATCGTTCAGTGGTAAAAGAAAAATGCTGTAACTAAACCAATTACACTTTCACAATATTAATAAAGGTACATACTATCCGGTACAACCAAAATAACAAAAGTTATTAATGTTATTTTCCGGCGACGATGCAAAATTCACACGCGTTTTCCCGTAGGAATACTCAGGAAGACAGGAAAAGTAGACTGCATGCTGTCTGCTTCAATTTGCAACCGGAAGTCCCGTAGACATGTACTAGCGCCAGCTGAGCCTCTAGCGTTTGTTATAATAACTCTATGCGACGATCATCGAGATGACAGCGATTTTGATAGGCACCAGTCCGCCCTCTATAGGTCGTGAAAGTTTCGAATCGAGCTACTCAAAAGGTCACTGCTCAATCAAGAATGCAGCGTTCAAGGAGCCGAGCTCTGCGGGTTCATCGGAATTCTTTGGGCAGTCCTTAACGCGAATTCAGGCCAGTGTCTTTTTTTTTTGTGTGTGTCTTTTTCTTTACTTGTTTCCATCCCCCTTCCCTTTCCACACATACAACTTCCCCTCCGGCCCTCTTTGTGTCGGTTTCGTGAGGAGTCGGCCCGCCACTGCAAACGTTTGCCGACCCCTGCTTTAAACCATGTTATCTGGAAGAGTATAGATATTATCACTACAGCGGAATCTACGTAGCAGACGGCTAGTGGGGGATATCCACCACCCGACGCACTCGCAAAGGTGCCCTTTAATGAAATACCAAGCTCAATATAAAAAAAAAAAAAAAAAAAAAAACAGCAAATCTCGTAATATATATGACGATGTGAGGCTTATTGCCCACCAAAGTAGCAGAGACTGTTGAATTTTTGCATGCCGTAGATTTTTGGACAGTTTAATACATATTCAGAGAGTCACAACGTAATTTTGCAGTTGCGGCATTCCTTGCCCTCACTAAGGAAAGTGAAGAGTTAAAAAGAAGCTAAAATAGAGCGGAGTTTTATGCTAATATACAATATACAATAATAGATACACTGCGGCTTCGATTGGATGCCGGCTTACTGTGGCGGCCTGTCGTAAAGAGAAGTTCCATCTTTTATATTACACTTGTAGCTGCAATGAGATGATCAGTGTTAGTTACAGTGCGTACAAAAAGAATTCATGTTTTCTGCAGGTAAATACACCGAAACGAGTGTGTCGCGTACTCGGGACGCGTTTTCTTTTCTTTTTTTTTAAAGAACGAGGAGAAAGAGTCCTTTTATCCGTTTTATATTTATTGGGATCAGGTAAGCGGTTTTCTTCAGGCAGTAGTACATTTTTTGCTCCTCTCGATAATAAATTATTAACCTATCCGAAAAGGACATTACAGCTCAACTTGGAGAAAACAGTGAAGTGAATCCTCATTTACAAACCCTTCTTTTTCGAGCGTGTTAGCGGTACTGGAAAAACAGAGTCCATTGTCAGGATTACCGTTTAGTTTTGGCATCTGGAAGCTGTCACTGTAGGAATATTTACTTGCATTGACTACATGAATCTCTCTTTTTGCTTTGTCTTTGGGATGAATGACACCGAGCATGTAAGTCTTGCTGAAGGGCCATTCCAGCTTTGAATCGTTGACACCTGGATGGATACGCATATTCATCCATAACCACGCCTGCCCCTTGTATTCTGTAACGTGGATAAAGATGCACACATTATAGCCGCATACATACTGTAAGGGGCTGTCAGTGACCACAGACCCTGTGTCTAATGCACTCTTTTTTAAGTCTTTCCAGCCTTTCAAGTACCAGTGAAGTTCCTTGGCTCCGCAAAATCCAAGCACGCAAGCGGATACACTCTTCGTAACATTCATAAGTTCTTCGTATTGTGCACGTAACTCCTCAGCCATGTGCGTCTTCACTGTGTCTTCAATGGCAACTTTTAGTTCTTTGTTTGCTGCAGCAAAACCTTGAGTTTCGATTCTGACCAACTGCTCGGAAAGAATCGACGATTGAGCTTCCAACTGCTCGTTGGTCTTTCTGGCAGCTTCCCTCGCATCTTCCCGGCACCCTTCCACATCTTCCCGGCACTGTTCCACACTGGTGTGCAGACCGGAGAGATGGTCAGAGATCTTGAGTGCTGTGTCCTTCAGTTCCTTGTTTGTGCTTTTCTCCAATGTACGGACTTCCTCAAACCACTGGTTGAGGCTGGTTTGAAGACAAGAGAGATTTTCGGATATCTTGAACATCTCTCTTTTCAGTTCACTGCTTATAATTTCTAAATTATCCTAATTCACGTTAATAAAATAAGGAATGGGCACGGGTGTAGTGGATGCAGAACTGCAGCCGTCTTTACAGTGACCCACGAGCTCAGTCCTTAGCACTGATGATTGGCATTTGGGACAAGGCACGACGTGAAACGAGCACTGCTTGTAGTGATCCAGGAGTCCGGAAGCTTGACCTATGAAGTCGCAACCATTGGGTGCATTGCCACAGGCTACCTATGAAAAAAAAAAGAGGTGAAGACATTTGTAATTATAACCTGAAAAAAGAAAGGCTGGCACATGAGGCTAATATCCAAGTTGGAGACAGGAGGCGTAGCTGATAAAATTTGGAGAGTTGGTCACATTGATTGCTGAAAACGGTGAGGAGGATATAACAAAATATATATATATATATCTTTTACGTGTTGTCAAAAATATAGTGAATACTTGACATGCAATGTTTTTTTTTTATTAAATAAAAGTGGGCTATAAAAAGTGTTGCGTGTTTTGGACAAATCCGATAAAGTCCGGAAACAAAAACAAACAAAAAAAAAAAACGCTCGCCGGTAAAAGCTTTTTGACTTCGGATTTATCCGAAAAATTCATAATTTAAAGGACACGGCGGCCAAAAAACAAAAGTTCACTTTCGTTTGCACAGTTGCGTTGGAGTGCGACTGCATCCACTTGCGTCTTGTTAAGACTGTTTACGTCGAGCTATTACTATAGCGACCCTTACGACCAGCCATTGGAGAGGCGCTGTACGGCACGACGCAAAGCAGTGCAACGCAGTCGACGCACCTGTGAGAACGAGACTTTACATGTCATAAGAGGGACAGCTGAGGCTTCTACCTAATCACTCCACCCCCCGCAACTCCAGGGAGAAGTTGCGGTATTGAATGAAGAAAAAGAAGCCTTCTAGCGCCCACGTGAAGGAGTTCAGTGATTTTAATGTGTCTTTTTAAAGTTTTGTCGTGGGACAGTTACTAGTACTACTAATGGCAAAAGCACCAATATCACATGGTACACGTGCTTATTAATCTAAGGCAGAGTTATACCCACGAATAATATATATCTTATTTTCAATTTTGAAAGGTTGGACACAGAGCAATAATATACTTCCTACTTTGGAGAATTGAGAATCTAACAAAAATAAACTTCGATATACTTTTACTTACAGTTTTATCGTGAGACAGTTACCCTAAAATGCCAAGAGATAGCCTCCCCACGAAAGGTAACCCACCCTAATTCGCTATTTTCTTTTAAACTCCGAAAAATAGCCCACTCCTAGTAATCGTGGTTTAGGGATGAATAACGACCTTGGCGTAAATGCGTCTAGTTAGCTATGGCGGGATTTAAGCGAATAGTCCTGACTGGGAAGTACAGGCATCTTTGCTTCATTCCCCATTGCCGGCATAACAAGTGACAAAAAACCAAGATATAAAAATAGCAATTTTGAAAATTTTCTTGGGCGCACATCGAAAGTTTGTTCGCTACTTATTTTCACCAACTTTTTTCTCGATTATAGGTGGGCTATCCGTCAGGAGCTTACGGTAGTACTACTAATGTTAAGGGTGCCAATGTCACATGGTACACGCGCGTTCTCACGAATCTAGGGCAGAGTTATACCCGCCAGTTAATATATATTTTTAGTTTCAATTTTGAAAATTTAGGAACACAGTAAAATTATACTTCCTACTTCAGAAAATTGGTAATTTAACAAACATAAACTCCGATAAATTCCGAATAGTCGGCAATAAATAAAGTCCGAAAAACACCCTCGAAATTTCACGAGAGATAAACTCCTAAAACACGAAATCCTGGCAATAAAAAACAGGAAAAAAAATTGCAGTGTTGAAGGGCTTGTAAAGTTCCAAGTCTATATCTATAATTGCTGCAACTCTTTTTTTGTTTTAGGTTTACTTACCGTACGCTTGAGAATGTAGCCTTCCGAGATATCAAGGTGAACAGTCTTATTGTCGGCAAAGGATTCTTCATCCAGCGGACAAGTACTCCCTTGCCTCTGGGACTCCTCGTGACATTCCGAGCAGAGTGTGTGGTCACAGGGCAATCGGACAACATTTCTCGACACCAGGTCACACAGGGAGCATGCGCTGTGCGCAACGGAGAACTCTTGGAAGTACAGGGGCCTCCAATCCAGAGTGTCCGAGAATCCGGATATGAAGGTGGACCTCATCTTCAAGGGGTCAAGGTATCCTGTTAAAGGTTGTTGTCCGATGCCTGGAAGAAACCTGGAGAATGAAAGAACCTTGATTTTAGAACCAATAGCGCTTACACGCCAAACACAAGAGCATCGCGGATATTTTGTGGAGACGCCACCGGCATGCGAGGACCCCCAACATGCGGTCAAAATAGGTCACCTAGTATGGGGCTGCGATGGCCTTGAGACAACACGGACGAAGTTTATGATAGGCGGAATAGTTTCATGGCGGAATGGGTCTTTACACCGGCCTTCCAGGCAGAACTGTACGCACGGTCTTCGGTTTTATTCACGACGCTGGCTTAGAAATGTACATATCAATCTCCCACCCCCCTACCGGGAGTCTAGGGCTGCCATTGATTCCTTCCCTTACCTCCATACTCCTAAGAAGAAACGATTTTTAGTAGGGGTGTGCGAATACTCGAATATACGAATTCGAATCGAATAGAAAGTTCCCGAATAATTCGATTCGCGAATCGAATTCCTAGTATTCGGTCACTCGAATATTCGATATATTCGGCCAAAGACGCGCGGTCACCGCGGAGCTGACAAAAAAAAAGCCGTTTCTTCCCCCCTCCCCCCCCCCCCCCCCCCCCTATGTAAGCGCCGTGTTGTTAGACAAACCATGCGAAAAACAGCTCTTGGTCCTACCATTCCACAAAAATCTAACGCACAGGTTAGTAAAAAGAAAAGTAACGAACGCCACGAACTTTATAGTACGCAGATTTACTCACGATCGTGATACAACCTACCCTTGAATCACAACCGAAACATCCCGTTTGCGCCGCTTACAGAGAGGAATTGTTGGAAGGCCGAAATCCCGCGCCATGCCTAATTCTTTTCACGAGTAAAGCCCCTCGTTTCAAATTGAAGCACCGATGTAAAACACACTTGCCGCACTCACAGAAATCGGCGACTGCACGATCACAGAAAGAAAACCACGTTAACACGCCGATAAAACCAGCCGAGTTATCGTCGTCGTTCTTTTGGAACCTCAAGCCACAAATTCTGATTCGGAACGAAACGGAACGGGAAAATAGTGTGCCAAGATTTGAGAGGGTTTCCAACCGTTCGATAGCCGCGTTGGACTTACGAACTGCGAGAAGGTGACGAAAAAACGAAAGCGTCGATCGGGATCGGGCAGGCAGGCAGGGCAGGGAGAGTAGGCGTCGTTGCCCTTCTGTTTGCTCGCCTTTTTCCTCGCGACAACACAACACATGCGCACTTACGACCTATCTGCACTGGAGCCGTCTCCGTGGTTTCAGTTTCGCTTGCTCCCCCTTTTAAATCAAGGCTCTCTAAAACAGGATAGATAGACGGAAAAATGGATGCATAGCGGCAGTTGGGCGGTGTCTTGCGCCACCTAACCGCGTTTTTTTTTCTTACTTCAGATTATATTGTTTAAGCCTGTTTACTGAGTTTTAACACCTATCTGTTTATTTACGTGAAATAACATCCCGGGTGCCCTTTTTCTTCCTTAAAATGAAAACCAAATATCGCAAAATGCCCCTTTTCTGATATATGCAAACATTTATAAAAAAAAAAAGTCGCGGTGTTAGGTTGGGCTTAAAAAAGACATGCGTGGCTGTAACTTCGGGTTTTTTGTGACGTTTAGGGAAGATAGATTATATTTGTGCCATAAAATTTGATATTTAGTGCCCAACATCCAACAGCAACTGCTTTTTTTTTTTTCACCAGAATTTTTTTACATTTTAGCTTTTGTTCTGCACAAGATGCATATTCTGCAACAGGTGCATACTCTGCACATATAATAATCTCATTCGCAGCACACTTTGAAGAATTCCTACAAATAAAATCACTATTCGATATTCGATTCGATATTCGGCTTTTTTTTCTTGATTCGATTCGGTATTCGATTCGAAAACTACTATTCGGTATTCGCACACCCCTAATTTTTATTACTGCTACTTGATAGTATTAGGAGAGAGTGAAAATGGTGTAATACCGAACGCTGTAATTACTGGAAGCGCACACAGCACAACTTTATTCTTGACTATTTTAAGGGTATTCTGTAGAAAAATGTTTTGTGAAAGAGTAAAAATATTACAGTTTGAACATGATTTATGGCCGTTAGTAACCTGTTCCAAAACTACATTTAAATGTCAGGCGGGCACATCTTTGTCGTTTTTTTACTTCTTAACATGGCGACGTACACAGCTCCCGAAGAATACCACACACTGTTGTGAAAGGCACGACAGGTAAGGTGCTGCTTCATAAAGAGGCCTTCCTTGCCCGATCAAGACTGTGCCTTTGGCAGCGATGCACATAGTTTTTGAAGTTCAGCTAAGCACCAAGCACACAGTGAAAAGGTACAAATAAAGATAAGGGTTATCATCCCCATTTTTAGTTTTGTGTCTCAGAATGTTGACGTCCATCATTTTCATATCTTCCTTCAGTAACCCTTTAAACAGATAATAGTGTGGACACTAAAATATAGAAACGCCAAAATGTTTCGTTTTGCCTCATACAATTAGTTTTCTTTTGTTAGGTCTCACAAATGTGCGCTCTGCCGGCAAATTGTTTTTTCCCCTATTTCTGAGCCGAGTTATTGACGCTGTCATTCTCACTTAGTTTTTGTATTTCTTTGTGCTGTAACTTTGTTCTACCCCAGTTTTAGGGTCTACCATGGTGTTTGTAATTCTTGTTCCTTTTTTTACTTCCGACCACTTTTTAGTGCATCTTTTGCGTCGTGTCTTTCGCGCCCACTGAAACCTACTATGGCACTCAGATGTTGTCCACCTTCAATAGGTTATCCTTTTAATTCAAAGACCATGCTCTTACAAAGTCACTGTACACCCCAGGACGTACAGTTTGCAATTCGCCAGCGAAAAAAAGAAGCACCTTTTTTTCGCAGAAAGGTGTTGCGTGAAAGTTAATCGGAATATAGAGGAAGGTCAGTTTGCGCCAAAGGGCGTCAGATCTGTCCGCTAATATCATAAATATAGGCAGTGCACTACGACCTCCAGTCGGAAGTGGTTAACGTGCATCCCGCTAAAGTGATACACGAAAGCGGTCCGGTACGACACTCGTTCCAATTAAAACAGGCAGGGAAGATCCAGGTTTTATAAAAAATTAAAAAAAAAATAATTTTGAGGTACATTGACAAGCTTCTCATATTGACACTTCTTGCGTAAAAAGAGATCGTAAAGTCTTTATTTTTAGCATCATATTGTTAGGGAAAAAACTGTTAGTGATGCTATTTGAAGACAAAAGATAAGCTTTTGTTTCCCTCTTTCTCTTTTTCTTTCTGAAACTTTAACTGATGCCTATTTGATTAAAACTTTTTCGGATACCAGTTTGTAGAAAACCTTTACAGCTGTTAGTCTAATAATTCCTAGGTTGACTTGATGCAGGAGAAATATGTTAGTTGTAACTAAAATAGTAACAAGGTAAAACATTGTCCAGATAGTTCATCCTTAAGCAGAGACTTGAAGCTCCGCCTTTAGCTTCGAACAATCCAACTCTGATTTGTGGGCAACGCTGTATGAAAGTTGCGTCAAAGTGATCTACAAGTTTCACAAATAATACGGGATCGAGAAGGCCGCATGTGTTCTTGAAACTAGATTTGATAGTTGTGAGGCCCCTCTATTATTCTTTTATTGAAATAAAATATCACGTTTGTTAGTTTATAAAAAAGTGTAAACTTCATGCTTTAGAAAAGGAAAATGCAAGGTTAGTTTTAATAATTTATATGTACACACGACTTCAGGCATCTCAAGCTGTTTCAAGACATACAACTAATATGGCGTATATTCAGCCTACAAGGACGCAGCTTCAAATTAGCATAGTGTTAGCGCAGCTGATCACCACGGTACTGTAAGATCTGTTGCTAGTACAGTCGGTGCTATCCTGTTTTACACCAAATGTAAAAAAACAATAGAAAACCAATGCAACGCAGAAGTCATACAAACAGCAGATGCCTTATCTCTTACTGTTACGGGTAAACTCCTTTTGTCACCGAGCGAATAGCAGTCTGATAACATGTTAGGCGGAAAACAATTCTTGGGGTAAGGACCCTTTTCAAAAGTCCGGGTCAACCCCTGTCCGCGATTGCTTAATCAGACGCTCCCAGCATGCACTGTACAGGAGGACTGCGTCAGGGTTGGGCCACGACTCCGGTCCAATCACACGCTTCGATCTAAAAATTGGCCACTGCCAATGTACTTCTGAATCGGGTCTATTCATTCAGTTTGTCACTAGCGGCTGTCAACCTGTAGTCATTTAGATTGTCGAACACACAATGTCACACCCATGTGAAAAACCGTGACTTGCGCGACTGGCAAGAGCGTTTCGAAGCGCAAATGCAGTTTGGTATTGGTCAGGTACTTACACAGTCTCGCTTCTTTAGTTTTATTTGGGTTTGCTGTTTTAGAATAATAATTGTCTACCTCAACTTGCATAATATTATTAAGAAAGAGAGGTATGTTCTGGGATAATTTCCTCTGCACTTTAGTGTCAAAGCTGGTTTAATTATATTTTCGCTAGCTGTATACTTTGCAGATCGTTAGATACCTAGTTCTGGTTGTTTTGTTTATACATATTTTTCGCGTAGCATGAATTAAAGAAAGATAGCTTTTCTTGACTTCTGCATTCTCAGCCAACACCTATAGGCCAGAAATTGTCTGAATCGATTCTATTTAGTGAGCATGCATCAATAAAATTAAACACGAAGTCTGGCAAGATAAATTGAGCTACTTCAACTGCTGCCTTTATTGAAAAGCAATCGAGAACTCGAATCCAATCACGCACTTCGTGTGTAAGGAATAGCGACCGCCAATGTTGCCTCATGAGCGTTTGAACAGGGTCTATTATTTCAGTCACTGTCACTACCGGCTCTCAACCTGTAGCCATTCAGACTGTCGAACACACAAAAACATAAGGGAATGACCTTGCAGTGACGGCCTCCTCTACATGAAAAGAGCAACAAAACTAGACTTGGATAGTGTTTGCGCGTTCGCCAGGCAGTGAGGCAGAATGTGTTCTGCCTGTTGGAAAGCAAGTCGCCGAGGCGGTCCGCCAGGCGACTGCACTTTAGCCGAGATTTGCTTTTGGTGCAATGTGGCAAGTTCCCAAAAAACATGGTTACGTCTTGGTTACATACAGAATGCACTAGTATCGTGTCTCCCGTCATTCGACATAACGGACCTAGTGATCGGAACTCTTATTTGCATTGTCCGCATAAGCAGACCGTAACTTCCTTGTTGCGTTTTTGTGTTTCTAAGTCTTTGTCGGTGCGTCGTAAACGACAGTGCAAATTATATGCCTTTTTTTTTGTAAGTACGAACCTTATTTCTGCAAGATGTTGGCCGTATCAACACTTACAACAAAATGGGAACTGTAAAGCTCCCGCCGATGGCCTGCTCTTTTGGCTGTACGAAGGCGGCCTGAAGTGTAGTGGCATCAAAGTGTCAAACCGAAATTTTTATCGGTTCGGTTCTGGTTCGGGTTCACGGCTTTAGGTTCGGTTCCGTTTCTGTTCCGGGGAGCAAAAAATAACCGTTCAAACCGGTTCAAACCGGTTCGAACTGGTTCGAACCGCAAAATTCAGACTATATTTTCCGCGTTGTTTTGGTAATAGTTTTGACACTATTTACGCCGTGAAACGATTAACTATACAGTTTTTGTCTATCGTCCGTGCAATTCACTTTTGTTTTGAGGTACCAAACATATAAAATTCAGTTATTTAGTTTCGACGCAAGAGTAGAAGAAAATCTACATTAACGTACATAACGTTGTGTTCAAACGACTCAACATCACTCTGTTTACCAGTCACATATATTTTGCCTGAACCAAAATATGTGTGTACAACAGTACAGAGTTCTGCTTGTCGGTACATACCTGTAAAAAAATCAGCTTTGAAACTTAGAACCATACTGTCTCTTCTATTTCTTTCTTCGTGTTTAAGTAAAATTCTGAAGTTCAAGCTGATCTATTTACACGGTATAAAATGTTGTCGCGAAGTGTGGTAGGTCGCGTAAAATGCTTTTGGTACAACGTTGTGTCGCAGTATTAAACGTTAAATAATGACCGTGTCCTTGAACTCAGGAACTAATTACAGCACATACTATCATAAAATGGGCACCTCTTGGCCATATATATAATGAAATGTGGTTTACAAAATACGTTTCGAAATATATATATATATATATATATATATATATATATATATATATATAGAAATAAGGACGACACAACTGTGCTGAAAACCGTGACATTTTCAAAATGTCACGAAAGTTTTAGGAAAATTCTTTTCAGTCTATTTTTTATAGAAACACCAAGCTTCAATCACAATGCTTGTGTTTCTAACCAAACATTGTTTACACTCAGCACCGCGAAGCATGCGACTAATCATGCAGAAAGGAGTAATAGAAATTGTTCACTCTAATTTATAGGCGCCTTCGCAACCAGATCGAATCTGGCCCAAAATAGCGCTTGCTCAAGTGAGCATTTTCTTATACAAAATAAGCTGGCATATACGTGCCTGTTGAGGTTTGTTCTTGACAACATGCCGGTCAATTTAATTTTCAAATGACCATCACCCTTGCTAAATGATGATTTTAACGTTATAGCTCTAAGGAGCTGATGTTGCGGAAAAGTCGATGTCGGTGGCGTGACTGGAAAATCCTGATTAATCGATAGGGTCATGACGTCACAGCTACATGCCCTCGCAAGAATTTCAAACGGCCCACCATGCTCACGTGAAATGTGACATCACGCGCTGAATGAAAGTGATTAAAACATGAGATGTAATGACATGACATGTAACATGACATGTAATTTCACTTCGGTTGCGAGTCAGACACGCTCCTGTCTAGGCCAAGCGAGGCACGATTGCACGGCAAATCAGAAGGCGATGCATACAAGACCCGTTAACGCTATCGCGTTCCACTTTTAAAGGCGAAGCTTATGCGTCCTCCAAGTCTGTATTTCTTTTTTAAATAAAACGAAGTAGTATTTCATTTTCTACTCGACATGACATGGCAGCTGCTTTATTGGTCACTTTCTGACGGTCTGCGTGCGTAAGCGCCATAGTTCCACCGCTCGCCACTGTTTACTTTGTTTTTGTCCAGCCCACAGACACATAAACGTAATGTTCATAGTTCACCACATAAAATAGGCAATAACATATATATATATATATATATATTCATATATATATAAAAGTAGAAGCCACCGAGGGTCAAACAAACTTGGAAGGTTTAATTCCACATGTATAAGTTATTATAAATGTTGAATTAAACCTTCCTAGTTTCTTTGACCCTCGGTGGCTTGTACTTTCAATAAAATACGCCTACAGTCTACTCTGCCCCAAGATATATATATATATACATTTTTTTTTTTTTGGGGGGGGGGATGCATTGTTTTAGGGTGATCGGCCCTTTATTTATGTTTTAAAATATTCAGTTAGTAGTTAAACATATTTTTATATCGATCAATAAATTTTACTTTATAAAGTTTACATAACCGCTTGAGACCGACACGGAAGCACGATACTCAAAGCTACGCGAGCTGCTGAGTCTGCCTAAACATGTTTTTTGTTCGCTGATTGGCAGTGTGAAACATCGGGTTGGAGGGTATGCCAAAAAGGATTCTGTGCTCACATGATAGATCGGAAGACAAATACACAAGATGTAAAAAAAGAGAGAGAAAATTAATGGTAATTTTTTAAATAATTCCTTACAGAACGCTTTACAGCAAAAAGAGATGCAAAAAGACGCATTCAATGAAATTCCTCATTATGCATAAATAGCGCGATAGACAAAGATTTTTTAAAAAGTCTTAATATAAATCACATTTTATCAGCTTGCATGAGCTCGAAACTTCGCAAAATACTGCCTCGGGACGCTAATATTATATTCGGTTCTACCTGCACTTGTTTTGGGCCCTCATTTTAGAACACTACGCTTCAATAGTCATGGGCTCTAATATTCCTCTAGGCTGCCGTATATTATCACAAACTGCTGTAAATACTGAACAACTTTACAATTTGAAAATCTATTGCTAGTGTTGCAAACATCGCATGCCATCAGAAAGCTTAACTGTTTAACATGGTATCCACGTGACGTTATCACTCTATATGCCGGTGGTCATTGTGATTTCTTCTTGCTGAGAGAAATTCAATGGTGCAAAATGCACGCTGCAGGAGGTTCAAGCTCGGTGAAAGCCAAGTATTTGAAAAGCACGTATTATTATTCTTAGTTCGTTGTCGTGAGGAACGACGCGAGCGTCTGGCAGGAGAAAAAACGTGTTTTTTGGCAAGAGTGTCTCTGCAAACAAAGTAGTTTCCGGGGACACGCTTTTTGGTCATCGTCGAAGATACGAGGAAGAGGAACCGTTACAACACAGTTACTTTTGCCAACTAACTCCCCCCCCCCCCCTTCAACCCCCCCCCCCTCCCCCCACGCACACACAAACACGTCGTTTTTTTTTTTTTATTTATTTATTTTGTTGCTCCTCCAGGGAATATTTTGTATTCCTGAGGAACTGCTTCCTCCGTTGGGGTGCGCTAATTCGACAATTTTATTTGTCACTTGTTAACAACAACCCGCCATTGCTTTTATTTTGCACACCGTGACGTTTAGAAGGGTCATAAAACAATATTGGGTTGGAATGTTCATGCTTTTTTAGAGGCGTATACAGTTCCCAGTCTGGCCCAAATATATTCGCACGGGCCTGTATTGATTCAGAAGCTTCTTTGTCGCGGTGAAATATAGACCCTTTTCATAAGTCCGCACCAACGACTGGTTGCCGTTGCTTGCTGACCTACTCTGAGCATGTATTGGACACGAGGGTGACGTCAGCGTTCGGCGTCAACTCGGCTGAGCTCGTGTTGATAACGAGCGCTGACGTCACCGTTCGGCGAGGACTCGGAGCCAATCACGCGCTTCGTGAGTAAGCAATGGTGACCGAACAATGTTGCTCGATGCACTTTTGAAAAGGGTCTATTGCGAAGACAAAATGAGACTATTCCTTTTAGTCTTGCCTTCGCAGAGATTGATGTCTTAATTGTGGGATCAAAACCACCCGCCTGACGACAGTCAAGCGCAGCTCATGGATTGGACGCGAAAACTGCGTGAACATTGTAAATCGGCTCGTAACAATCAATGCCTCGGCGGACACTTAGGTAGTGGCTCGTGTGCAACCACTGCGGTGATGAGAATAGCCGAACTTTAACAATATTTGGTGCTCAACACGCATTTTCCTCCTTTCAAACTTCAGCGCAGGGGTATGATTAACGTTGGCGGCATAGGATAGGCACCAGGCCACGTGGCCGCTTCCGGCTCCGAGTATAGGGGATGAACGATGCTTATATTTCTCTAATTTTTTGGCGACTGCCATTGCCCAGAAAGGAGAGCAAAGCCAAGTTTATTCAGTTATTAATGTTAGGGAGTGATTTTAAGTAGCAGTTAGTTAATCTTTAGAAATATTTTATGGTTCTTTTAAGCAAAATACAGAGGTGGTCGAAACTTGGGCAAAAACTTGAGTACGACGCTTGTGTAAGACTTAGAGCGACTGCCAACGTTCGGCTGTCCCTCTCAAGCCAATAGGATTTTCATTTTTTATTTTTTTCAAGTATTCGTTTCGTACACGCATGTAGTTCTATGTAACGCCATATTATTATGTCGCATTTAGTCATTTCGATACTTCTATAGTCAGGGACATCTTTCGGATTCAGTTCAGCAACAACGTTAAAATGTTTGGGTGCCTCAATGATGTAAAACTGGTCGTGCAACATTTTTTTTGTAGTTTTAGTGTATACTCTTAAGAAGTAACCCTTGACGTTGAAAGCTTGAGAAAACATTCATTAGTTTTCTCCTCCGCGCAATAGCAGATGCAGAAAAAAGAAAGAAAAGAGACAGCTCTCGATCCCCTACTCAGCTCGATGGTGATCTGACGCTATTTATATACCGTCAGTGTTCATCATAGTCATGCGCTAGGGCTTGGAAAGCAAAAGCTTGGGTTAAGCTTGAGGCATTATTAGAGTTGGACAATTATCATATTTAATTTAACACGAGCCGTTACCCGATTGTTTCGCGATGCTGGTTGTCATGAACCCGAGCACTCGACTCGGGGTTATGAAAATTGCTTACGCCATAGTGTCACGTGACTCTTGGTGCGAAATCGTGATATCATGTTAAGTCACGCGGTCAACAAGGTTAATACATCTAGTGAGTTCCTCGAATTTGATCGATTTGACGCAGTGAGTCATATGACGTCACAGGTCACGTGACATTACTTGAGAACATGTATTGACACCATGACGTCACGTGACAACGTGACACATGATTAATCATAGTGCCAATACAACTGCCAATGTTTATTCCCATATACAGTATTAATTTCGTGATACTAACAAAACAAAACGAAAATAACGTAAACCATTTTGAACCGGTTACCGTTATATTGTTTCGGTTCGGTTCCGGTAAAATAAGATGGCAGCGAAGATTTCGGTTCGGTTCAGTTCCGGTTCGGCTAAAAATAACGGTTCGGTTCTGGTTTTCGGTTCGGTTTTGTTCCGGTTCGACACCCTGGGTGGCACAGGCGCGGCTGCAACTCAGACGACCATACAAGGAGGGGCGACATTTACGAAGACATACCCAGCTTTTCGGGATAACGGCCCTTTATATAGAGGTCCGCCTTATACAACGGTGCGACTCATAGACCGAAGAATACGGTAGTTTCACGCCAACACTTTCTTAGAAGGCATAAAATACTTCGAACTTCGTAGGTGTCTACGGACGTGGAGTACATACCTGCGATCTTGGGATCTGCAGAGCCAGGAGGTTGGGATACGACTGACGCCCACAGCCGCCCACCTTTATCTCGCGCGATGCACTGGCTGCGTTCCAGCAGTTTTTTCTGTAACCGGCGATATCACAAGACTGGGAAGCCGCGTGATACGGTACATAGTTCTGATATAGCACCTACTTGTTTTTCACGTCTGGATGCGTCTTTGTGTTGTTGAATTTTTGTTTATTTATTGCGTAAGCTTCTTTTTTTTTTTTGCACATTTTCTAATCACATCTTCGACAACTACTATGCTAAAAAACGAGGCTCCTAAAGGCAATATTTTAAAGCGCGTCGACAAAACGCCAGTTTCCTCGAGCACATATGTTTCAACAACGGGACAGCTCTCACTGTCAATCGCACATGCAAGCCTTTTACCTTTGTTGGTGTTCGACTAGTGGCGGCGGATAACACCTGTCTGATCAACTGACGTCTAACCCCTGGTTGGCTCAGTTGGTAGAGCGCACCACTGGAAATGGAAGGTCCCGGGTTCGATACCCATACCAGGCGGATTTTTTCGGCCGCGCCCCAGTCACCTAGCTGTGTTTGTGCTTTGTCCCTCTTGTTCACCTTCTCCAGGGATTACATTCAGCATTCTTGTCCAGCCCGCTTGCATCTTTGGATTTAATTGCATTATAAACAGTTTAAGTGGTGCTTTGCAATTTTTCGCTAGACTTTTCAGAAGCTTTTCTTTTCAAAAGTTCATCAAGCGATATCGATCGCCGCCATTTCTTGGGCACGAAGCGCTGATTTAATCCGAGTTTACGCCGAACGAGGACGCTGCCCTCCTGTCCATTACATGGCCAAACGACTTGATCAAGCAATGGCGGGCAGACCATGGCTCGGCCTTTTGGAAATAGTGTAATGCGAACCGTCCTTCATCCTCTCCAATGTGCAGCATCAACTAGACAAAAGGCCGTACTAATACGGAGAGCAAGTCGTCTGCTTTTTGCGCAGGGGTTGCGGTGACGTCAGAACGACGCCGAGCTCTCATTGGCTTTGACTGGAAGGATAGTGGGTAGACCTCGATGCTAGATGCCTCGAGGTCTACCCACTATTTTTTTCGATCAGCCAATAAGAGCTCGTCGTTCTGACGTCAACACAACCCCTGCGCAACAAGCAGACGAACATGCGCTTCGCAAACATTTCCTACATCACCTATACGGTCGTCCCTCGCGGGGCACAAATTACACGCGACCTTCGCGTCAGTGTATGGCTGGGAGTCCCGTTCTCACGGACTGGACAAGACTTCCGGTCGAACGCTCACGCAACACTCCTGGCAAATGTGTGCCGCACTCTGGCCCGCGGTGCGTGTTGTAGAAATTCCAGCATAGCGGCCTTGCGTCTATACTTCGTTTCACCCTAAGTCCAGACGCAGCCGACGCTACGAGTTGATGGGGCCAATCGGACAGCGTCAAAAAGGGTACCATCATGGTGTTCGCCATGTTTCTGCACGTGTTCTATTACCGTCGAAACAATCGTTAACAAAAAAAAAAATTAGGGTCTAGCGCTTTTTAGACTAATTGATCGGTCCCAGTCCCTCGTAGCGCCGGCTGCGTCAGGGCCTAAGCTGAAACGAAGTATAGGTGGATGCTGCTTTTACCGACACTTACGAAGAATACGGGGTTTCTCTTCGCTAATCGAGAAGCATTTTAGATGTTTTGCGACATGGTCGCGCAAGAAGTTCTTCACTCAGGATTCTTGACGTCCTGGGACAATGTACTTTCGTACCACCACAAAAAGTTAAAGCAAAAGTCTACTTGACTTTGGGTGATTATACAGCGAGTGGTTGGTCTGCGTTTGAAGATACAGTGGTGCCACATTTCGCTGTAGATTCTAGAGTTATGTATTACCTCAACATTAAGAATTTTAAAAGTTTTTCATTAGCAAAATCGTTTCTCCCCTAACGACGTCGCATCACAAACATTGGCGGTTGTTTATGTGGCTTTCGAAATGCAACTTTTTTTCCGAAGTCCACAAAAATAAATTCCTTCGGAGCATTGTGGCCACCAAACATCTTTTAATAACAATTATATTTTTGATTGACTAGAGCTGCCAGAAACCTCCGCATCAAATGTTACAATGTGGCTGGTTACCCTGTTCTTTTACTTAGACACAATTAGTCCTTTGATGGGTAAAATCTCGGCGTTCATGTTTTCCCATTGCACTTGCCGCGCCGCATGGAATACTGAGAGCCCATTCAATTTTCGAACACAGGTCACGCGTCGGTCGAAGAATGCGACTTGTGCCTATATTCTGTGCAGGACAACGTCATGCTCAGAATCACAGCATGCAGTCTTAGATTCTTAGTGCATACTTGAAATGTGCCTCATAACCTGATCTTTTTTTTAATCTTTCTTATTCCTTCGAGAAAGGGCATATTTTAATTATACCCTAGCCCATCATTCCCCATTGCCTTCGGGAGCAGTCTAGAGTATCCAGAATAGAGTCTCGCGATGGGCTGTGCGAATGTTCAGAGGGTTAAAAAAAACTCATTGTTTCGCAGCTTTGCCCCATCTTTATTTCATTTTTTTTTATACTTCTGGCATTGAACCGGAAGATTTTACCTTGAGTTGTTACTATGCGTTGTGTCGGTTACGAGTACTTACATTTATATTTACTGTTTTTTTTTTCTTACTTTTTCTCGGAACCTGTTCTCTGAGGCCATGGGGCTCATTCGCTGCCATTAAGAACCCAAAGGCCGGGAGGTAGATTTTTTATATCTTAATGTACTCTAGGAAAGAAATTTCATAAAATATTCCAAAAGAAAATCTTGCGAGCGCGCAAAAAAAAATCAAGGACCATTTATAGAAAAGTTTGAAATTGTTAACAAGACTTCGGTAACGGTGGCTTTCTTACGGTTATTTTGTTGCATATGCCGATATTCCGCTTCGGCTAGTCACTCCAAATTTGTATTCCCGTGAATAATAATATATTTTTTTCTTTTTTTAGAATGACGACAAGAAAGTTTGCGTGTAGGAAGTGCTCCGTTCACACAGTTACCAAGCTGCAATTTCTGCCTTGTACTGGCGGCTGCAAGTGCACATTTTATTGAAGCTGCATAAGCTTAGGCCTTGAGAAATACAATGTGCTCATGGCATCAGGCTCTACACTCTAAAAAAGCCCGTGCGTCTACTTTCCCGCACAACACTCGGACAGCCAATCACCGCAACTTACGGAGGCAGCTCAGCGAATGACGATGCCGAAACATATGTTTAGACCGAAAAACGCAGTCTGAGTTGTGACATTAAGCAATGCAAAACGTCACGCTTCCAATGCTTAATGTCACACCTAAGACTGCGTTTTTCGATCTACACATATGTTTCGGCATCGTCATTCGCTGAGCTGCCTCCGTAAGTTGCGCTGATCGGCTCTCCGAGTGTTGTGCAGGAAAGTGGACGCACGAGTTTTTTTTTTTTTTTTTTTTTGAGTGTAGCGTTTTGAAATGTAAGGACTGCATCCACCAAAAGTGCTCCGCAGCTAAAGGAAATGCAACTTAGGAGGCGACACCAGAAGATTAAGATTCTGTGAGAGCGACGCTGACTCATCCCACGTGAACACCAACGTTGGCAAAACCCCGGTCGTCCCGCCCGAACTGGCAAGAGTTCTTGACAAGATTGTGGTGAAATTGAACCTGCTAACACCCTAGGTGAAGTGCCTTGGGGTCGATAAGAACAGTCAGTGCTCTGACATTTGTGCGCTTCCAAAACAGCTTGCTGTATGGCCGTCCGGTTCTGCGCCGCAACGTGAGAGGTCCGTGAATGCTGGTTGGTCACTGAAGTGTCCATCGGCGATTCCCCTGCAAGCTGCTCCTGGCGGGGTGGCTGGTCATGGAAGGGCTTGTCCTGGAATATGTTCAACTACCGTCAATACCGACAACCATCATCCGCAGAACGTCGTTCGTGCAAATTGCATTGGAGAAAAAAGTGACAACCCTGACGTTTCCACCTACGGTCGTCTACAAAAGTTTACGGACTACGCGAGCCGTGGCCGAGCTGCGGCACCGCGCTGCCTTGCGGCGCGGCGCCTTTTGTCGAAATTCGCAGTGCGCGCACTCGCGTTTTTTTTGGCACTTGCAGGCATGTAAGCTCTCTAGTGATGGAAAACTATCGAAAGATGAACTATCGATAGTATCGCTAGTTCTTCCAATCCTATCGATAACGTCGAAAACGATCGATACTGTACCATAGTTAGTACTATCGATTTTACTATCGGTAGTTGAATATCAATAGTACTATCAATAAACAATCGATAATCACTATCGATATCGGGCTCCCGGTACACTTTTGATAAAATTGAAAATCAACTTTCTGAAAACTATCGAGGGTTACGAAAATAAAAGCTCATCGCAAAAAGCAGATGACGAGGGAAATGTACTGACTGAAAACGTGGGGATTTGGACTTAATTTGTTATAGAAAGAAAAAATAACAAAGTTGCAAACTCATAGAATAAGTTAACATATAAAAAAGAAATGGCGCTTTGCGACTTTTCATGTGAGAATATTTTGTGTATTCCACAGGCTTCGATATCAGGCTTTGCACTTTGGTGCGCCCGAATTTGTAAAATAAGAAGTCTTTGGAGTTTTGTGTTTGTCCTTTGTCCCTCTTGCTCCCTCTCTCCGGGGTTTATTTTAGTAATTCTTCTCCAGCTCGCTTGCACCTTTGCATTTAAATTGCATTATAATCAAAAAGTATTCTCAGTTTAATTGTTTGGCTTGGAACTAAGGAAAACACCCGCTGGAGATATTTAGCATCAGGGTTTTTCACTATACCCCGTCTCACCCTACGATGAACTACGCCCCGAAGGCTGGCGTTTGAAACACTACCTGGGAAAAGCGTGCATCCGCATTGCAAAAGAGTTCGCAAGAAAAAATTCTGATACAAAGAGTACGAAGAACACTAATCTTACGTATATGGTTCTCGGTGATGATAGCGCGCCATTTTATATTGGTTTAGTAAAGCTACATGCCATATAGTTTCATAATTATGCCTGCCACATTTCGTAAACATGTCAGCTGTTTCAAGAAGTTGGAGGGCGCGCAAGCAACATTGACATGAAGCCATTTCGGCTCAGCCATAACAATCCAATTCTAGCAGCCACCGAGGCGCGTACGAGGCTGTTGGCGGTATGGACAAACCACACGCAGATGGGTCAGCGATCGGCATTCCTTGAGTGTCGTTACCATTCGTGTTGCGACAAAGAACGGGGAACGCAGGTGCCAGTAAAGCAAAAACTCAACAAGCAGACGGAGCCGCTGGGAGGGCTCGATAAGCAGACGAAAAGTTCGCCTCCGCGTGACGCGTCTTGGCGCACTGATACGTACGACGGAGCAAATCTACCACGTGGTTTCTAACAAGCTCATGATTGGACCCGGCGGCTTGTAGCTTTGGGCTTTAGTACATTGTAGTATTAGACGGAGTTTAGCTTGTTTCACGTTTTTTTTTAAATTATAATTATTCAATTGTCATATATTACATTCCATAGTCTTGGCCACTGACAGGTGGAGATTGGCACTCAGCTGGGTATTAATGTTTTTGTATCACTAATAAAAATTCAAAGTTAATTTCCAAACATCGGGAACTAGCCATTTAAAAAAGACGGTTAGGCTTATTCGCCCTGATATGTTTTCACTTTTTGTTCGGCTCAATATGCCAGATTTTGGTAACTGTGGTTATTAGAGGATTTGCCGGTTGGTAAGAAATAAATCTTCAAAATATAGGATTCCTCACGTAATGTAGAAAAAAACTTTTAGTCAATAAATGTACCACAAATTTTAGTGCGGATACTGTACTTCAAATAAAACATTAGTAGCGAAACAGCCTATACCAAGCCAACATGGTTAGTTACCGTTGTTTTTATGTTTCCACTCTCCAAAATAAAATAAGTTTGGGAACTAGATAAAAACTAGGCAAAGAATACAACATAAAAACGAAAGCTTCCCATGATCCAAGTATCGATATTGTTGGCAATCAGGTGTTATTTCAGTGACAACATAAAACAAAAAACTTGTGATTTCGAAGGACAATATTTTTTTGTTTCTTGTTCGCAACCTGTATGGTGAAAAAAAAAAAAAAAACGCCACACTTAAATTTTCTTGTTTGTAAAGTCATGATTCATGACCCCATGATGCGGTGTTTTGTTTACTTATCGAGCGAGACAAATGTACTTGCATTTGTTTGTTTGAATTCTGTCTATAAAATACCAAGTAGAAACTCCCGAAACTCGGGGCTCGAATCCACGCTGAGAAGGTGGTTGGCCAGCGAAGCTGTAGTATCACCTGCAATGATTACCGACTGCACCATACCAAATGATTGACGGAAAAAAGTGCACGCACTGTACAAAAACGTTTTATATATGAAAGCTGAGTGACGTCACTCCCCACGTCGCAAGCTGCCGTCGCCGCGGCAGTTTATGCGGCAGTAATCTTTACCGTGAAACGCGTGCGGTGAGCGCTACGTGCTTCGCATTGTTATCAGGAGCGCCTTATTATCAATTATATTGTTCGGACGCTTGCTTTGTGCCATGTTCTTTGTTGAAACGAATGTTTTGCTGTATGTTGTATGCATGATACGCACTTTTCACCTCAATCGCTGAAGGTGTTTTTTCGTGAGGACGCCGGAACAAAGAAATTCGACCAACGAGTCACATTCAGCTTCTCTGTAAAACAGCCGAGAAACTACGAGAATCAATCAAGAAACTAATTAATATTTCGTTATCGGCAACTTTTTAATGTTTTTCGATAGTATATTATCGGTAGTTTATTGTTTAGTGTCAATAGTTTCTAGAGAAATTTCGCGCTGTTTTATATATTTTAATATGTATTAGAGTGTTCCTTAATCTTTATTCGGAAGTTCCTAATTGCAGTTAGCGTTTTTCTTCGAGCTTTACATTGTGTAGATGGACATCTGAGGTTTTTTGTCACCTAATAAAATGCTATTGATAGCTTTACAGTAGTCGGCAACCGATAGTTTGACGATAGTCGAACTCAATAGTATACTATCAATAGCATTGCAATTATTGACTATCGATCTATCAATATTACTATCGATAGTTTTACCATAGCCGACTATCGATTTCCCTCTTAATCTGGAGCCGGATATTAGGCCGGTTGTAACCGTGACAAATGAGATTCAACTAGTCACGGGTATAACCAGGTATAACGGGCCATTATATCCCGCCCGTCATACCTGGACCGTTTTATCCGCCCCGGTGTGTCCGACCTGCTGTATCCGGCCCGCTCTAGGCGGCCCGTTATTATACGGACCGCTGTATGCGGCCCTCTTGATCCAACTTGTCACGGCTACCTATGGAACTTTTTTTGAACGGCCCTTCGAGTTGACTAAAGATGCCCGTACGCCTACTTCTCCGTAGAGCGCTCGATGAGCCAATCACTGCTATCTACAAAGAAAGGTTCGGCTATTGAAAAGGCCGAAAATGTTTGGATGGAAATATAAAACCAGCGATGGGGCGATGTGTGTGGCGTTAGCCTGTGAAACGGGATGCCCACAGTCATATGCCGGACTCCATTTTGAAAGCAGATATATTTTCGGCCTTATCATGAGACATACTCTTTTCGTAGACCTGATTGGCTCTCTGATCGCTTGGGGGGAAAGTAGGTGCACTGGCAAAATTTTAGCGTGCACAAATTTCTTCAGTCGCCCTTTCAAACATTTTAATAGGTAGTCTTGTTGTAAGCAAAGGGAAGACATTTGTAAGCAGTTACAAAAGCTGTGGATCAATATCTTATTAACTATTTGTTTTAATCACACGATCACTTGGAGTTACAATAAATCCTTTCTGTAACATAAATAATTTATTGCACCTATCGAATGCAAATCTCTTTATGGAAAGTTATGTACATTCAACTTGTTATCACGAAGAACACACATTCACAATGTGCCAGATGCCCGAATGAAGATGTCTACAGCAAATAAACCAATATGTCTCAAATAATAGTAAGTTGTTCAAGTGACAATAGCTTAGGTGATTAAATATAAAACTATTTTTTTTAAAGGCTCTTGTCATGGTTTTAATAGGTTTTAAAAGACGAAATCAAACAGCAGACGTAACGCAAGATTAAAAAAACACAAAAACACATTAGTCAAAGAGAATCTCGTTGTTTTGAATTAGTTAATAAAATTAATACATTTATGTCAATGCAGAATGCATACGCGCCGGTTCCCGAATTAAATATTTTCAGCAGTTCTGCCCTTATGCAACATTTTTCTAGCTGTCAACATAACCGTGCTTCAAACTAACGGTGTTAATAGCACTAAACTCTAATAAGGACAAAGCACACTGATAAAAATGTTCAGGTTTTTTTTTAAGAAAATACAGTTATTACTTGTTAATATAGATAGCCCGGTATATAATTGGAAGTGTCGGGAACAAAATGGGTAAGTGAGTGGATGAATTTTTATATTTTGTTTTATAAAATACTCGCAATATGGACAATTGTTTTCGGTCAATAAAGGCCTTCATAATAACGATGCATAGCTACCGGGCATCCGCGAGAAAACTGAACGCTTTCCTTTTTTCTTTTTTTTTGTATCACAAAAATAAACTAGACATCGCGGAAAGCTCAAACTCAGTCAGAACGTAGCCCCCATCGTACGTGCAAGTTGCCAAAGTTTCAGCGCCAGCCGTTATCTCATTTAAAAGCAATAAGCGATTTTCTGGAAATTTTAACGGACAAATGGCGGCCAACGGAGTTCTTGAATACCTGGAGCTGTACGGCGCCAGAAACTGAAAACGGATGAAAATGGTCACCAATTCCCCATTGAAAAGTTCAGAAAATCACATAACTTTTTAATTAAGATAACGTTTGGTGCTGAAACTTTAGCATCTTGCTCGAACTGCTGCAGCCAACATTCTTACTGAGCTTGAGCTTTCCGCAATATCAAGGTTATTTTTTGCGGTGCGGAAAACAGGGTTTGGGTTTTCACGGACACCCGATACACCAAATTAAGTATGCAAAAGTACTCAATAGTTCAAGGGTAATTTGTTTACAATGCGTTGAACAAAGAAAAAAGCGTAAATAATAAAACAAAAATGTTTTAATATACACACCCTTTAGATACATACTGTAGCTAATTGCCGAGGCAATCACTGTGCATATCTAAGTACTTATCAAATTATCATTACGTGGCATAATCTTCTGAGTCCCCAAGTGAAAGAACATTGCAATCTGGATGACCACTCATTCCGACAAAGCTGGCATGCCAGACATCGAAATTGACATTACTTCCTTCATTGACTATTCAAATTACTGTGCTAAAAGAGACAATCCTATATGGATTCATTTTATAAGCATTCTACACTTTAAAGAAAAGTCCATGCGTCAGCTTTACCACACAACACTCGAAGAGCCAATCGCCGCAACCTACGGAGGCAGCTCAGCGAATGACGATGCCGAAACATTTATTTAGACGAAAAAAAGTAGTCTGAGTTGTGACATTAAGGCCACGGTCCCACTGAATGTGGCAGTTTAGGTACTTTTTGGCAGGTCATTACTCATCTCCTTTTAAATACTGTTTTGTGGGACTGATGTCATTCGAAAGGCAATGCAATCCTCTTTCATTTGATATCATGTGTGTGTTGGTTTTTACTGTTCATGCGCGTTTGTAGCGTTGCGAATATGATGGCGCGGACCCTCACTTGCTCCCCTAGTTCATGTTTTATGAACGATCCATTAAAGATAACACGGTTCCAATATAGCACTTTTGTTAAGATGATGTCGGAGCAGAATGCAACGATACACTTTTTTGGTATTTGCAATACTTTGTTTTTTTCATCCCTCCAAATATTGCCTTAAAAACGACATTTTTTAGTACAAATATGTTTTTAATGTGAAGCCCTAGGACAATGAAATTAGCTACAGATGTAGTGCTTATATTTGGTAATATGCAAAAAAAATTTTAATGTTGTGTAAAATTTTTTTGTTTAGATATTTTATATCAAAAGTAGCACTTTTTTGTGCTTCGAGTCATGGTACTTCAAATGCCACTGAGGAAATAATTAAACTATGATAAAATCTTTTATAACATTTAGAGCTACAATGGTTGCCCAAAAGGTGGACGATGGCTTTTTTTCATTTTCAAAATCATAACGCTCCTGGAGCGTTTCAAACTTACCTGTTTTTGACGTATATCTTTTTTGACTTCAAACAGATTTATTGGCATCTAATAAGATTTATTGTTTTGAATAGATAAACATTGCGATGTATTAAATTTTCACAATGATCTTGCTTTGGTTTTTGAATAGGTGTGGAGCTTAGCTAATTTTAAAACAATTAAAAACTGTTTGGGTGTTTTGTTGCGCTACATGGCGGATGGCAGACAAACTGCCGATTTCTAATGTTCAAAAAATTTCCGAGGGCGGCGTTGGCGTCTGTATCATCATCAATCACCGTGTCTTTATGCCTCCACATTTAAAAAATATATTGGAAGATTTAATATTGATAAATGAATGGTTTAAGTACTGGGTCAGGTTAATAAATCTAAGACAAATACTTACACAAGCGTAGCGTGATATAATGTGTTCATTATTCGATATGATTGAAATCAATAAGCAATAAAGACAAAGAGGAAAAGAATAGACCCGAGTTCATGCCTATACTTCGTTTCAGCTTCGGTCCAGACGCAGCCAAAGCTACAAGCGCGAGCTCCGGGCTTTCAGCATCCCTGCCAAGCACGCGCGCTCGTGCAGTGCAACCACTGTTCTGGACCACATGCTCGCGCTTGTAGCATCGGCTGCGTCTGGACCGAAGCTGAAACGAAGTATAGAGTCACTAAATGGGCTTAAATTATCGGCACTCCGTTCCCCAGAATTGTTTTGGCCTCCGCCATTTTGGGCCTTGTTCAGAGCAAACGCAACTGCCGATCGTCATGATCCAAAAGTACGACTTCCTCAGCATTAGATGCGGTGCTAGGAAGCTGATGCAATATTGCAATGCTCTGTCGCGGGTTGTTTAAACATTAGTGAGGGACGAAAAAGCGTTTCCTGTGATTTTAGATAAAGCTTCAGATAACTGGCAACCATGATTTTAAGCCACAATATGTCCAAGTGTCGTTACTCTGAACCGTAGCTAATTTACTGGCACAAGCGGGAACAATGAAGAAGAGGCAGGTGTCAAAAGGTAGTGGCTTGTGGAATCCACGGGGCTTACGTCTTGGCCCCTCCAGGTATTAGAAGCCTCTTGACCAAGAGCATGAATAGTGCCATTAAATAAGCTACGCGTCAGAGTAGCGACACTTGGCCATATTGTGGCTTAAAATCATGGTTGCCAGTTATTTGAATCTTTATCTGAAATCACAAGAAACGCTTTTCCGTCCTCCACTTTAAACAGTGTGCGACAAAGCGAAGCAACATTACATGAGCTGCCTAACACCAAATCTAATACTGAGGATGTCGCACTTTTGAATCATGACAATCGGCAGTTGCGCCTGCTTTGCACAAGCACAAAAATGGCGGCGTTCACAGCACTGTCGGGGAAGAGAGTGCCGATACTCTAAGCGCAGTTCATTTATTGGCTCTAGTTCCCGCGAAACTCCTTTTCCCTGACTGAAACTGAAAGTAAATATGAATAATACACCATTTTTATAGCTTATTTAGTTATAACCAACTACACATAATGAGAGGAGGAAGCGGCCGGGTAGGAGAAACGCGGGTTTTATGTGCGACCGTTCTAACCGTCTCAAAAGAGAGAACGCGCGAGCTTTCGCTGGTTTAAAAAGGGCATCCAAAGAAAAGAGGCGGCACGCTGTGTTCTTAGTCATTATGCGTCTAATTGCAAATTGTTGTGTGCATGTTTATACAGCCGGAAGTTAGTCTGCCTTAGTGGGCGTCTGGTGTCTCAGCTGTAGAGGAGCAATTTAGCCAGTGCGGTACAACCGCAAACCTGGGGTTTTTAACGTGCACCACGCTGTACGGATACACGACCGCACGCCGGTACGATGCTCTTCCAGATCGAAACGGGCAGGGCCGGGTGAGTTCTGCAGCGCGAGCTTTCGCTCCAAGTGCTCCGAGCTGGTGTGCGCTAGACCATGCACTCGGCCACCGAGTGCATGGTCTAACCCCCCGCCCTTGTGCGTCTAATTTATATACAGGTATAATAATTTGAAGATCGACGATGGACGTCGATCGTCTCGAGATAATGTAACGTAATAACATTATAAAAATAATAAATTTGTTGAAGGACTGAACGACTCAATTTTTCAATTCTTGGATTGTAATATGGCGGTAGCCTATTGTACTTACTGTTGATGAAGAGCAATTTGAGGTGAGGAGGTAATGATCAAATGACGAGGCTCTATAAGGACGACGACATTAGTGGGTGTCGAACCACAACGTACAGTGCCAGACTTGTTTCAAGTATCGTGTACTCAAAGACTTTCTTCACCCGCAACAGAATATGGTAGAATCAATCAGGATGCTGCTTTACAACTGTACGTGGAACAGGAAAACTGCACCGTGCAGAAGGGCGGCTTATTCGTTAATATGAGGGACGGATTTCTAGCAGCATTCTCTGATTGACTAAATGGCCTCGTTGACGCAAGGTGTCACCGTTCCAAAAGATTCTTGAAGTATACTTAAACCGCAAAGGAGTATGAGGCGAAAATTAAGAAAAAGGAGCCTGGTGTGAAAGGTCCAAATCACCACCATAGCTTCTACTATCAAATACAAGGGCAGTTACACAATACACAAAGAGAGGTTTTTTTATTTAGTTATATTTACACTCAAGGGCATTGATATCCAACGTATTCAGAGGGATGGCACCTTCTGGTCAACCCACAAAGAGCCTTTTCTACTCATGTTTTACATGGAAGGCCCGACTTCCGCTGAAATTCCTCACGTAGACGAGTTGTCCGACCGAATTAACTGCCATTACTCCCAATCTGGGAATCTCTCAATCTTCGTTCGTAGGTCATAGTATCATGAGATCGAGGGGTGTGGCTCTTCGTCCGGCGAATATTTCTTCGGCGGGTGTTTCTGCCGTGTAATATGAGACCGTCGCGTACTCCTGGAACAAGAACCTGGCGATTTTTCACTGAACTGTTTCTTCCGTAAGCATCAAAAGGGCTTTTTTTTGTTTCGCAAACCATCCCCTACTGAAAAAAACAGCTGAAGCTGGTCCCAGTTTCAAGCTGGGTTATTGCCCCAGCATGCCCAGCTTGGCATGCTGGTCATGCTGGTTGATCTGGTCCCAGCTTCAAGCTCGGTTATTGCCCCAGCATGCCCAGCTTGGCATGCTGGTCATGCTGGTTGATCTGGTCCCAGCTTCAAGCTGGGTTATTGCTCCAGCATGCCCAGTTTGGCATGCTGGTCATAGTGGTTGATCTGGTCCCAGCTTCAAGCTGGGTTATTGCTCCAGCATGCCCAGTTTGGCATGCTGGTAATGCTAGTTATACTGGTCATGCTGGTGGACTTCCCAACCAGTTTAACCTGTTTAAATTAATACACAGGATAAACAAGCCAAGCTCTTCAGAAAAGCCAACTCGGCATCCAATTTATTATTTTCGTACTTGCGGCCGCCTCACATGAACTCAGATGCTACATATCCTCGGCGCTGACACAGTACTAACCGGCGCACAGACAGTGGTTCTCGGTGCAAAGCCAACAATGTTAATGAAACCATATTGTTTATCTTTCAACACGAAAAATACTAGACACACGCCAAAAACAGGCAATAGCTAGCTAAAGAAAAAACTACCCGGATGAGAGAAGCGAACCTGGGTACCGCCAGTGATGGGGGCGAAGCGGCAACTTACGTGGTCGACAGAGGCGAGGAAATCCGTGTGGCTTGGATGGCATTGGCGATACTCCTCAGCACCACCGTCATTCACGAGCACAAGCACGTTCGAAGACACGAAGTGACGCCTCAGTCGGGGCGTCCGACATCTTCCCGCACCAAACGGAGTGCTGCTCGCTGTCTCCTCAAAACCCACTTCGTTTGCATCGTCGTTCAACTAGTCTCCAAACAACGCGCACACAGTCGTCCCTTCGAAAGTCTGCCTCAGATAGCCAAACGCGGCCTGAAATTCTCCGTTCCTACCACTCTCTCTCTCTCTTTTCTCACACACAAAGGTAGCTTGCAGTGCGCCTGACGCGCCCTGTCGTCTACCAAAAACGAGAGGACAAAGAACAGGACGTGGCCTCGCTCTATCCTAAGCCGACCTTGGCTCCCGCGCTCCCAGCAATGCCAGTTCGGCTATCTCTAGCCGACCTTGGCGTCCGCGCTCCCAGCATGACCAGCTTGACCACGACGATTATTAGTTCGACCAGATTCACCAGCTTGTCTCCCAGCATGACCACCTTGTCTCCCAGCTTGACCACATTGGCTCCATGGAAAACCAGTTTGACCAGTTAGGACCAGACTGGCTCCCATCTACACCAGATTGAATCTAAAACCAGATTCTAGTTAGTCCATGCTGGTTTTTACTTAAACCAGACTGACCAGCTTAAATTCTACCTTGCCCAGCTTAAACCAGCTTGATTTCCAGTTAAACCAGTTTGATTACCACATTGACCAGATTGACCAGCTTAGTTACCAGCTTGGCCAGTTTGATTTTCATGCTGGTTTTTCCAATAAGGTCTGTTCTGCTTGCCCGTTAGTTTCAGGATGTATGGTGCACTAATGTGATGCCTGATGCCGGTTTTTTTTCTTGTTTTTTCTTTCAAAAACTTGTTAATTTTATTCGAAGCAAGATTTGGCGCGTTATCCGAGAAAAGTATTTTTTGTAGGGCAAAAGTAGGTAAAAGAGACCGTAGAACGTCAATGACGTGTTTGCACGTCGTGGCAGGCATCGTGTAAACTTCCAGCCACTTAGAGAACGCATCGACCATGACTCCGCAGATGCGGATACGTTTCGCCACCCACCGACTGAATAGTGGATCTTTTTCAGTTACAGCTCATAATGGCGTTGGACTGAAGGAAGACTTCGAGTCTTTCCAGTAAGTTTCTGAAAACTATAATGTAACAACCTTAACAACATCTTCCGGACCTCGTGAAACAGAATATTTCGTGACCTTATTTTAGTCGTCATTAAAATGGTCAGGTAAGTACCGTAAATCGCGAAGCAGTTTACTTGATGTCCGCTCCAAATGGTGTCTTGGAAGATTGAGTCTACTGAGCGTGCATTCCTGCAGAAGAAATTTTCATTGATAGAATATTGACACGTCAATCAACATTTGATTCCTTCTTGGTAGGATTTATTGCGAAAGCCCGTTACAACCGCCGAACCGCATCTCCCAATATCAGAGAACAATTTATACCCAGCCTGAAATTCTCGCATACATCCGTTTGCTGGGCCACGCTACTTGAGCTAGCTGAGCACAGCTGGCAGCGGCGCGAACAAGGCCACGAGGAGAACGTTATGGTGCTCGAGCCATCCCACTGTGAACCAATGTTTCGGCCACCCCACGGGTGCGTGTCGCCATCTATTGGTTGAACTAACGCCTTGTTCAAGATGGCTGCCGTGGGACCGCAGCCTTAAAGGGATACTGAAGCGAAACTTGAAATACACCTATTATGGTCAGAAATAGGTTCAATATGATCAATGATATTCATAAATCATAATCGCGCGTTTGTATTTTGAACGGATGGCTATATTTTTCACCCTGATGGGCCCGATTGGGCGCGCGCTCAAAAATCGGCCATCGGAGAGCGCGATGCGTATTGGGATATTGGGCGCATTCGTGACGTCACTTGTGCCGGTCGGGAAAGGCTACGGCGTGAATGTTGTGGTTACGAGCGTTGCCACTTGGTGGCGCGTCGACGATCTACGACCTGTGACAACGTGGCCGTTTGAGATCTGCAAGGGCTGCACGCACGCTGCACCACGAAACCACGGCAAGTCGGCAACCACGGCAGCACTGACAAAACCAGCTCTGAGGCCGGATTCTCAAAGCGAATTCACGACGAAAAAAGTGCGTACGACAAATTTCAGAGAAAACCCGTGCCCTCGAAACGAAATTGTCGTAACCTTTGCGCAGGTTACGACAGAATCCTACGACAGCTCCGAAGCTGTCTTACGCACTTTTTACGATCAAATCAACAAGGCCGACAGCGTCGCTCAGTTACTTGGTATCGGCCACCAACGGACATTTATTTTTCTTCGTGCTCTTCTCGTGCGTCCCGACTTCAACCAGCAAGAAAAAAGGAAGGAGTACTTAAAACAGACCACGACGATCAAGAACGCAGGATCCACAAACACACGAGAAGAGCTACAACAGCCACGATTCTGCCGACCGAGCGAGCACGGCAGAATATAGTAGGCCTAGCAGCAACATCGACTCGGCGCACCGTTGCTCCGGCGGTCCTTGGCCAAGACCGTCTGTCCATGACCGGCTGGCTTGCTGAATGGAATATGCCCGCGCGACCCTTGTGGACCCTTACCGGATGAGTAGTTTGATCCCTGAACTAAATTTCAGAGGTCAATATTTTCCCCTTGTCATCTCGATCTCCTTGTTTTCCGAGACAGCGGTGACGAACGCTGTCGTCGAAAAGGGACTCTCATTGATTCTATCTCCTTGTTTTGTGTGATATAGAACTCAAATAAACGCCATACGGATTACCTTGGCAACTCGGTATGTACACTCTGTTATTAGTATGCCATTTTTATTCTGACTCGACGCTACGTCAGTGTCGAGCTATAGCAGTTCGTGGGAGCTACGCGATGTCGGTCTAACCTTTCTTTGCCGAGTGTCATGTCAGTATCGAGTTGCAATCGTAAAAGATCGGTCCAGAAGCGCTTACCGAAACGCGGTCTAACAGAGCGAATCCAGCGCTTCGATCAAACGCGCGTGTCCGCTCCGAGTGTGAACAGGTATTTGGCATTTGCGTGGCTCTTGCTGACACCCTCGTAGTTCAAACATATCCTTTTTAACGTCGGCTTGCAGCTCGCGACTCGTAGCAGCTAATACCGGCCGTGCCAGAAGCATGCTCGGGCCGTGTCGTGCAAAGAGCCGCAACGAGAACGAGCTCACTGTGGCCAACTACGCTTTGGCTTTCTCCGCCAAGGCTTTGCAAACGCGTTCAGGCCTAGGCGAATTCTGCCGGCACGCCGTATTGCCGCAGAACGGCGCTGCTATTTTGGCACAAGTGATGTCACGAGAACTTCCCCCCATCCACCAGATGAGAATTTGAAATCGTTTAATTATGTTTAAAATTAGTTCTCCTGTGTTTTACAGCGCAATATTTATATTTCCGAGGTGGTGCCTGTCCCTAGCCCATATTTATGCAACAAGATCGGCGCTAAAATTTCGTTTCACTACCCCTTTAAGCAATGCAAAATGTCACGCTTGCCTTGCTTATTGACACAATTCACTCAGACGCACGGGCTTTTTTTTAGAGAGTAAACAGGCCATGGGTTAGAAATAATGTTAATGCAAAATATGCCATATACTTGAAGAAATAACTACCGATTTCATTCGAAATCAACTGGTCAAACATAAAAACATAATGTTCAGCACGACTCCGTCAATCGGTATAAAAGTTTATAAAACATACAATCAGACAGCGGTCGTGGTGCAAATTAAAATTAAAAAAACCGTAAGTTAATATGGACATCACTTTGCATGATAATACCTTAATGGCTTAAAAAGAAAGTTCTGAAAAAAAATTGTATGCTGTACCTTATATGATAAGCTATGCACTTAAAGTTGAGGCGCAACCCCACCGTGCAGGACGTTTTGGTGCTTTTTTGACGGCTTATAACTTTCGTTTTATGTAACTTAAAATTATAAAGTTAATGTCAAATTAAAGAGCTGCTTTTCGACAATCCTTTAATGTCTCAAAATTACGATTACTTTTAGTTGTTATTTAATAATTTATTTCTTAATAGAGCGCAGTTCCTAATGTTGAAAAAATTATTTCTCGAGTTATAACGTCCCATTGTCCACGATAAACTACGTGAGAGTTTGGTTGCATGTAAGAAATTAAAAACGTAAGCAACGAGATGTACAGATAGTGTGTATTTTAAAATAAAAAATAAAGTTTAAAATGACATCATTTTAAGGCGCTATAAAAACGGAATCACGTTAACTAATCAAAAATAACGAGACATTAAATTATGAAGCATCCTTCAATATTACATGTTCCAGAACTTCCATATTGATATATTACACGTTAAAATGTTATAAGGCCTCAAACTTTTCCCATTCACTTACGGAAAATTATAGTTTCTTAATATAAAATACAGATGGCGACACGTGTTCAAGAACAGCTTGATGTGCATCTTCCGTAGTGTGCCGCTTGGACCGCCACGTGAAAGACAGAAAAATCGCCAGATGTCACGGTGTCAGATGCCTGGATGCCCGCAGTGAGCGAGCCAGAGATGTCAGAAACACAAGCGCGAGGCTGCAGGTGCACCGCAGCTACTTTGGCGCGCGTTCTACTGTGCGTCGGTACGCATTCCCGACGCGATCCAAATGAAATGGGCGCCGTGAAATGCATTCTGCCATTTCAGATTCCGCCACGTATGCAAAAATATTTTAAAGTTTTTATCACATGGAAACACCACTTTCGCAATCAAACTATGCTTGTCGGAGTGGTTTGACTATATTTTGTTTCAAAAACCACCTTGGTGGCTCTTAAGTGGCAATGATATTAAAACAAAACACAAAACATTCAATCGTCTCAGTGTCTCTGAGCCAACGCACTGGCCCAGAAATCTATATTTGTTGGGTTTAAATATCGGCCGAGGTGCCCGCAATCCGACGGAGGCCAATCTGAGATTTCGGTTGCACGTCAAAAGATCTCCAATTAGTCAAAATAAACCCGCAATTTTTTTTTATTGGGGTGTGTTAAGTGATTGTTGTTGGTTTGTCTTGTGAAACAATAAGATCTGAATATTTGCTTTGCTGTACCTTAGTTCGGAACGCAGCCAACGCTACGGGCTGATAAAGCCACTGAAGCAGCGCCAAGCGCACAAGGTCAAGCTGTTTTTTCTCTTTCTATGCCTATGCGGTCGGGCTAAACTAGAACAACTAAGAAAGTTACGCTTCATAGACATCTTGGTGCTTAAAATAATGATTGTCAGTTATCTGAAGTTTTTGAAATCACAGGAAATGCCTTTCCGTCCTCCACAAATGTTTAAACAGTTCGTGACAAAGCAAAGCAATATTGCGCGAGCTGCCTGACACCGAAACTTTTGAATCATGACGATCGGCAGTTGCGTTTGATTGGTTACTAACCACCAAGATGGCGGCACCCACAATAATTTTGGGGGAAAAAGTGCCGATACTCTAAGCATAGCTCATTTGGTTTAGCTCACAGGCTAAACCAAGTCCGGTGGGGAACCGTTGGCCGAGTGTGGTGTGGCACCGCAGATCAGAGCACGTAGAGAAATGCTCGAGCGCGAGCTCCGTTCAAAGCACGGAGCTCACGCTTCGGAACCCAACGTTGGCGGAACGTGTAGGGACTAAATCCCCTCGATGTGTTTGCGTTGGTCTTTCAAATAGCCTCAAAGGTGCCTGTGCACGAGGCCCGTGTCTCAAGTGGCCCTGGGAGGCAAATGGCGGCGCAGCACTAAAATGACTGGAGCACCCGCTCGTGGCACGTGTCTTGCGCGTTTCCCCAACAATGGTTGGCGGTACTTGTAAAAAACGCCTTTATCAAGGGGCTTTTGCAGGGACCCTGGGTTCAGTCGCCCATCTGCATCCTACCGTCGTGCGACCGTGTACCACATATACTGCGTAATGCACGTTAAAGACCCCGAGCTAACAGTTGTATTGCGCGTTTTATAACCTTCAACGGGTAACAATGTCGCCCTACGAAACTGCTGCTCTCGAAAAAACTAACGACTAGTTTTGGATGTGCCGTTACATCGCATTTTTAATGTGTGTTCGCTTGTTCGCGTTCTTTGTTTTTTTTTTGTTTTTTTTTTTTGTCTACATCTTTGATTATTCGGCCCTTACTTATGATGAACCAGACTACAGGTGTCTGACTTCTGGAAAAGTATTATATATCTAAGAAAATGGCACGTGAACGCAACAGACAAAAAAAAACAAAAAAAAAACAAAAACACATAAGCGCACATAATAAAAATAATTAAAATAATAGAATTGATTATAATTGTGTTTTTAAAGGTTTGAGCGTACCAAGAGCTATAACCGCGAACTCAATGCTTTGGATGGTGCGTTTGTTCACTGGAAGTATAGTTCAGGGCAGTATGCTCGCACTTGTATGTTCCGCTTCGCTCGCAGGGTAAAACCAAATACTTTACTGGTGATGTATTTAGTGAAACAGAGCTTATCTTCTGTATATGTGCAATGCCCTCAGTTTTCGCGTGACTACACGCTTGTTTATCATCATTTATTTTCGTTTCCCACTGCAATTCAGTTCGTGTTCTTTTGTGCGCTACATGCATTAGAGACCAATTAAGGTGACCCAGGAGCATTCTATTTCGCGGGTTGTAAAAAAGCCTATGCAACTTGCCACGTTTGCCACAATCAATACAAAATATTATAAGCTTCACATATGCCCGCTTGCCTGAGTAAACATTGTTGTCTGTCAAGAACAATTGTGACTATATGAAATCACGTGGGAAAGAACTTGCTCTAAGCACGCTGTTGTTGAAGCGATGTTTATTTGGAAATCGACGTTGTTGTTAGTTACGCTCTGGGCGCACATGTCACTGTCGATGGGAAAGGGAATTAAGGGAAAAAAGAGATAGAGGAGGAGAGAGGGGGAAGGGGGAAGAGGATTTCTTTAGTGTGTTGACTCGCGACTCCTGGAACTCCCAAAAACCTCTGGATGTAAGATCTCCAAGAGCCCCAGGAGCCGCAGGCAACCCAGATCTCTTGGAAGTTCTAGAGGATCTCGAGGAGTTCCGCGCTCCTCAGGAAGCTGACTACACTCTTGAGTGCCCTGTCCGTAGTAGCTCGTGAGGCTCTTGGACGCAGGAGTTCTTCCAAGTTGGTACTAGGTAGCCCTAGGCAGGAAAAAGCATCACGGAGGTTGGTGCGCTCCTCTTCGTGATCACTGCAGTGCAGGAGGAGATGTTCGGCGTCAGCCGTTTCCTCGCAGGTCTGGCATATGGGGTCAACACTGAGTCTGAAACGACTTATCCACGCCGGGGTGAAGGCGCTTCCGGTCCGTAATCTGTGCATTACTGCGGCAGTTTGGCGGTCGAAGCGGCGCGGTACCCGAGCTGGGAAGGCACCCGCCACCACTACGGGTCCGGGTGCTGTAGGGCGATGGCTCTTCTCACAAGGAGTTTTGCGTCTGAGAAGCGGGGAGCGGTTGAAAGCGGGCACTCGGGGTCCTTGTGAGCCCGCACCGCTAGAAAATCAACGACCTCATTGCCTCTAATGCCACAGTGGCTCGGGAGCCATTGGAAGGCAATGTTGTTGCCTTCTTGCTGAAGCTCGACCGCATCCTGTGCGATTGAACGGGCCAGGGGCGTTGCCCGTTCGAGCCTAGATAGCAGCTCGAGGGCTGATCTTGAGTCGCTCAGGATGACCCAGCGTAAAGCCTGTGTGCAGCCTGTCCGAATACCCCAGAGGGCGAGCCGTATGGCTGCTAGCTCTGCCGTGGTGGAGGATGCCTGGTGATCCAGGCGCTCACTGGTACCCACAGCTGCTGCCTCGAAGAAAGCCGCTGCTGTTGCTGTGCCTCCGGAGGGGTCCACCGATCCGTCGGTGTACACTCGGGTCCACCCATCGTACTGGGTAACTAAGTGGTCTTCCGTGAGCTGCCTTGCTACGACCACTGCTACGTTCTCCTTGGACCGCAGTCCAGGGATATGTAGGCTGATCCGCAGGGGGTGGGGATCTTTGTGCAGCTCTGGGAGTGGAGCGAGTGGTCCTGGTGTGCCAGCTATGTCACCAAGAGTGCAGAGATGCGCTCCTAGTCTTGATTCAGCGCGCTCGGCGATCCTCATTAGGAGCGTGATGGTCGAGTCGCAGTTGCTCATTCGAGTCAGATGACCCAGCGCCCGTTCTTGCATGATGTTCTCTACAGAGTTAATCCTGGATTCTGTGAGCGTATGTCGAGACAAGGCTGTGCGGGGAACTCCGAGGCAAATCCTGAGTGCCACGCGTCGCGCTTGTTCAAGGTTTTTGAGCTGGTTGGCACTCAGTGTGGCGAAAGGTAGGGCGTACAATGGGCGGGCCAGGATGAGCCCCCTATACAGTTGCAGCATCATGTGAGATGAGGTTCCCCAAGTAGTTTCGCCGAGTATCCGGAGGATGTTTGTATGGGTTCGCATCTTTTGAAGAACTTCCCTCATTGCTGGGCCCCAGGATAGCCTTGAGTCCAACGTGACGCCAAGATATGTGGCCGTTTTCGCCAGTTTCGCTGGAGTGTCCCCAATGCATAGTGCGGGCATGAACTTGCTTGGCCTCTTTGGAGCGTAGCACAGCGCAATCGTTTTTTCGGCTGATATTGCCAAGCCCAGTTGGTGGAGACGATACACTGCATTTGTCAGGGCTCGCTGGAGAGCGCATACCATACGTTGCCTTCTGTAGCTGGGGGCAGTGGACCAGAGTGCCACGTCGTCTGCATAGACGGCCATGCTGATAGGGTACGCCGTCTCTTCTCCAACCCTTGCTGCCGCTGGGAGTGACGCGATGGCCAGAGCAAAAAGTAGCGGGCTAACAACGCTCCCTTGGGGAACTCCTCGGATGATTTTCTGGGGGTTGCTCACCGCGTTGCCTGCCTTTACACACATGGTGCGTTCACTAAGAAACGCACAAATGTATTTCAGTGGACGTCCGTTCACCCCGAAACGGCGTGGAGCTGATATGACGGCCTTGTGGGGGAGGGCATCAAAGGCTTTGCGGACGTCCAGAAAGACGGCCACCGCAGACCAACCCTGCGCTTTTGCCTCTTCCAGTGAGCTGACGATATCTCCCATTGCATCTACTGTGCTTCGATGGTGCCGGAATCCCGAAAAACAGTCCGGTAAAGCCCTTGCCCCTTCTAGGTGGTAAACAAGACGGCGTAGCACCATACGCTCCATCACATTCCCGAGGCATGATGTCAAGGAGATAGGCCTGTATGAGCTTAGCTGGTCTTGGGGCTTGCCGGGCTTCAGCAGTGGTATCGTTGTTGCTACCCTCCAAGCGTCTGGCAGCTCAGCTGTCCTCCAGACTTTGTTGATGAGAGCTAGCATCGCTGGGAGTGCCGACTCGTTGACGTTACTCAGGGCCTGGTTGGTGACTCCATCTGGTCCTGGTGACGCGCGGTGTCTGGGAAAGGAATCAAGGACGTACTGCAGCTCGTGCAGAGTAAAGTCGGTCTCCGGTTGATGCATCAGAGGTGCCGTGAGATGACGGAACTTGTCCCAATTCTCGGGGGGTGGTCCCACTGTCGGTACCAGCGGAACTTTAGTGAAAGTATCCGCGAGGAGTTCTACCATGTCCGTTGGTCGGAGGTTCATGGCCACGGCCATTCCTAGGACAGGGTTTCGGGGAACCGGGCGGCCCGCCAGTGTTCTCGACATCCTCCAAGCCCGGCTTCCTCCGGATGGCCTGTCTAGAGTACTACACTTGAGACGCCATTGTCGGAGCGCCAGTTTCTTTCCGTGTTTTCTGAATCTGGCATCCAGTCGCCTATAGGCCAGGGTATCCTCCGGTTTTCCGGTGACCCATGACTATCGCTGGGCTCGCCGTCTTCTCGCTTGGAGTTTAAGCCATTCGATTTCAGGGTTAGGACGTGTTAATGGCACGCTGACTTCACGGGTGGCTTCTTTGAGGACGCGCGACAGTGTTTCTGAATTGAAGGGAAATCCCCCCTCTAGTGCTTCTCCAAGCAGTGTCCTGTAGTGGTCCCAGTCGACTATCTGGCAAGTCCTAAGGGGGACTTTCGGCGGTCTTCCAATGACAATTGGAAGGTGATCACTCCCCCAGCTGTCCGCCTGAGGGGTCGCACTGAGCCTCAGGGACCAAGTTGTGAAGGTGAGATCAATCACGCTTCCCGTCACTCCAGGGCGGATAAACGTCTGGCTCCCACTTGTGATGTTCCTCAGGTCAAGTGCTTCGACCGTTGCCTGTAGCTCCCGTCCCCGTGGGGAGTCTTGCTTGTCTCCCCAAGACTGCGAGTGCGCATTGAAGTCTCCGGCTACTATAAGGTCTCCCTTGGCTCGGACTCGAATGTCCGCAAGTACATGGGTGTCCCAGGGTGCGTTAGGGGCCACGTATACCGAGACGATGGTGAGTGGACGTTTTCTCCATTCCACCGTCACCGCCACGAACTCCGCACTCTCAGTGCATAAATCATTGAAGTACACCTCACTTTGTGGCAACTCTCGACGCACTAGTAGTGCTGCCCGCGGAAACCCTCTTGCCACATGTGGTTTGCTGGCGTACACTACATGATCCGCAATGCGCATGTCGCCGGCTGATATTCTTGGTTCTTGGAGAGCTACTGCATTGTAGGCGTTGTCCAATAGGTGTTTGCGGAGCTCAGGGAGTCGCGTTCTCAATCCGTTACAGTTCCATTGAAAAACTGAGCACGAGAGGGGTTGAAGATGCTTGGTGGTCCTCTTATTAATGTCTCCCATCGTGGATGAGTTGGTGTGGGCAGGCGAATGGTGGAAAATTGCTGTCCTGCAGCATTGAGATCTGTGATTCATACTGGTGTATGAGGTGTTTGTGCCTTAAATTATCTGATGAGAGCGTTTTACGAAGCGTATACCATATAAATTTGTAGAGGGCTTGTGATGAACAGGGTTCCTTCCACTCCATTGCAACAGACTCAGTTTCAATATGATCTGACTCATCTGTTCGATGCCATTTAGCTTTTGAGTTACAGTGAAGAAAATATCTGTACTGACAAGTGAGGCTTTCTTGGAAACGCTCTAGCATAGCATTGCAATAATGGGTTCTAATGTGAGGACGGCTTTGATCACTTGATGAAGTGTTGATGTCTGTGACGTTGTGGCCAGTATCTTGCGAAGAGCAGTGAACATAAGTGGGATTATGGCTTTAAACACAGAGTCAGTCTTTGTTCCACTTTCTTGGTTGGGTCCCGTCATGTGCACGTTGGAGGTTTTATGTGGAGTGATGTTTTTGATGTGTGGTTTGTCCCAAAATAAAGGTTTCCTAGAAACTGGTACCAGAGTGTCGAACCGAAATTTTTACCGGTTCGGTTCCGGTTCGGTTCCGGTTCGGGTTCACGGCTTTCGGTTCGGTTCCGGTTCAGTTCCGGGGAGCAAAACATAACGGTTCAAACCGGTTCGAACCGGTTCGAACCGGTTTGAACCGCTAAATTAAGAATATATTTTCCGCGTTGTTCTTGCAATGTAGACTATTTACGCCATAAGACGATAAACTATATAGTTTCTTCGATCGTCCGTGCAATTTATTTGTGTTCTTAGGTACCAAAAATATGAAATTCAGTTATTTAATTTCGACGCAAGAGCAGAAGAAAATCTACATTAACCTACATAACGTCGTGTTTATACGCCTCAACATCCCTTTTTTTACATGTCACATATATTTTAACTGAATCCGAATGTTAAAGTACAACAGTAAAGAGTTGAGCTTGTGGGTACATACCTGTAAATAGATCAGCTTGAAATTTAGGATTATACTGTACTTTCCTGTCCTTTTTTTATGTTAAAGTAAAGTTCTAAAGTTCAGGCTGATCTAGTTGCACGGTATAAAATGTTATCGCGAAGTGTGGTAGGTCGCCTAAAATACCCTTGATTGGCACAACTTTGTGTCGCAGTATTAAAAGTGAAATCGTGATTGTCTGCTTGAACTAAGGAATTAATTGCATCACATAAAGTTATGAAATGAACACCTCGTGGCCATATATATCATGAAATATGGTTTACGAAATAGGCTTCACAATATATATGTATATGATGACGACACAACTGAGCTAAAAGCAAGGAAATTTGCAAAACGTCACGGAAGTTTTCAGATAGTTTTTTTTTAGCCTATTTTTATAGAAACACAGAGTGGCAAATGAAAATGCAAATCAAAAAAAAAAAAAAAAAGAAAAGCCAAGTTCAATCAGTTATTAACGTTAAGGACTGATCCTGAGTGGTATTTAGTGATGCATATAAATCGTTTAATAGCTCCTTTAAGCAAAATACAGAAGGGGTCGAAACTTAAGTAATAACTTATACCCAGGATTGGAGGACACGAGCGCGCCGACACTACTTGCGCCATCTATCGGCAGCGGTGGCGGGACGGCCCGTAACTCAATGGGACGAACTATATATTTTTTATTTCACGAAATTCTAAGCGACGCATTATTTTGCTCTCAGCGACCTTTTTTAGTAGATACCCTTTTTGTTCATTGTGCTAAATTTAAGGACTGTATGTCTATTATAAATAGAGCCAACTGGCAATCGGGAAAAAATGCATTATCCTTATGGGGGTACTGTGATTTACAGAGAAATATTTGAGTTCAGACTTGGTTTACAAACTAACCACTCCGTATCGCGAGTTGCTCTCTACGGTTATATAAGCTCCAGTTCCCCAGCTACATCATGGTACTATTTTCTTTGCGATCCGATAATTCTACGAAGTGCCCTCGTCATTAAAAGAACAAAAGGCAGGGCTCTCCAAATGGATTCAGGGCCGATTAGAGCAGTAAAAAGCTGTTTCTCGCGCATAATGACAAATTAAATAAATTAATCTTACCATGTATACTACATGATAAATGTGCATCATTCATTCCAAGCACATATTTACCAAACCCCGGGGTTTGAACCTGGAGTTCCTGAATAAAAAAAAATATAAATGAAATTTGAATTAGTTTTACGGTGGGGCAAGAACGTTTCTCCGGAAGGTAAAAGCATTTCTCTGTAAGGAAGATACGATATTACATCTAATTTCTCAAATCAAGGTAAAAAATATATATTTATCAAGCAGCACTAACGCCACGCACACGAATAGAAAAATTATTACGCGGACTTCAACCACGCAGTTATAATAATGATGCGATTTTAAGTGCACTTGAGGATACATTTTTGACTTGCCGTTCTTGAACGAGTTATTTAAATATGATCTTAATATAATTAATTAAAATTCATCTTAATCCTTTGGGCATACTCAAGACAGAAAATGAGCAGCGTGTTATGAGCTGCGCTGGGTATTTGTTTGAGATTTTTTAAACCCTTTCGTAGGTACAATATGTCCGATGATCACGTGGTTGGGGCACGTGATGTCACAGTGTCGCGTCATAACGTCACGTCACGTGACACAATGTAGAGTTATGTCATAGTATCTTGACATCTTGACATCGTGATTTTTAGTGTCACGCCTTGGTGTCACGTGCATTGTGTAGTATTGCGTGACGTTGTCACATGGTTAGTATCACGGGACGACGTTATGCTGATGAAGTAACGGGGTCACACCTCGCTTATAATGTCACGTGACGATCGTGCGCCAAATTTGGCGGGTGATTTAGCATTTCTGCAATGCATTCTGTAACTTTTACGTAGCGGGACCTAATTAGCTATATTTTGTGGGCGTTTGACGGTTTTTAGAGGCCGTTCTCGTGACAACTTGTCACGCTTTCTGAGCACAGCGGGATTACACGTATGAAATTGACCGCCTAACGCGAAATCGCGCGAGCCGCGGGAGGTGTTGCCTTTTAATATGTTCTCGGCGAAAACGCTCCGCGCTCGTGACACGCGCAAGATGGTCGCTTTGCATGTCAGCTTCTTGGCAGTATTGGCAATACAGATCTCTATTGTGTACTCCGTTCACCCCTGGGGTATCCACACGAAGAGAAATACCCCACTTTCCTCCGAGGATCGCGCATCACGCGAGACATACGTCATCCCTTTTTGACGCCTCGCGTCGCCGTTCTCCCGTTTTCCACCGTGGCGGAGGCGCGTAGGCTTCGTGCTGTCAGCAGGAAAGCTACCGGCGTGCGGTCGTGTATCACTACTGCGTGATGCACGTTAAAGACCCCAGGCTAGCGGCTGTACCGCACTGGCTAAATTTCTCATCTACAGCTGGGAGACTCGTCGCCCCCGTGAGGCAGACCAAGTTCTAGGCTGTATAAACACACACACAACCCAATTATTATTCCACATGTGCACGCGGCAGAGCCGGGGACGGAGTTTCCCGGGTGGTTGACGTCATGACATCCGTCCGCGGAGTTCTCCTTCGTGTGGATACCCTAGAATCTCCGCCTTCAGCACGAGCTCGCTCCCTTCCACAGAGCTTTAGTTGCGCGTTGCGCGTTCACACTTGTGTTAGCAAGGGCAGTAAGCTCGCGCGGAAGGTGGAGCTTCTAGTCTCAGCTTAAACGGCGTATAGTAGGCTGGAATGCGGATCAGGGGAACGTCGGTGGCGCCACAGGTGGACATTGATTGACCCCAGGTGATACACAGAAGTCTAAGGGAGAAACACAAAGAAGAGGAATATTGAAGCTTGCACGCGGTGCTCGAAGGCAAGTATTTTATGATGTGCTGCGATCATTATATCAGGTGTTTGGAGATCGAATCGGCAGAATTCAAGTATTCGAACGCAGATTTAAAAAAAAAAGCGCCAGAGCACCACCGATTGTGCCGGCGTCGCTTGCTTCAGTTGCTAAATAAATGACACGTTCAGCAATTGAACGGCACGCTCCAAGCTTTAAATCGTCAAAGAAGCCCTCACTGAAGTTTAAAGCAAAGGCTCGCCCCAGCAATAGTCTGTGCAAGCTCCCGAAACGATGCAAATGTCCTCAGCCAAGGCCAACTTACCGCTTGCTAGCCTCTGATGACGTCCAGATCATGAACGGCTCCACATTGTCTGTCGGCAACTCTTGTCTTATTGAACCGCATCACAGTTTACACCCAACAAAGCCGCAACCCTCGACTCTAAACCACAAATCAGTTATTAAAATATATTAGTATTGTATCGCTTTTGATAATTGCGACGAGAATATTAACTTTCATTCCCACATAACATAAAAGTCTCATCGTCGAGAACAGCTTACTAAGGTAAGAAGTAGCAGTTTTCCCCGTTTTTCCCGTAAAGTTTCATGCATTCCCTTGTGTGAAGCAATAGGTGACGGTGGTGCCACTCGACCCCAGCAGTAAATAACGGTCGAAAAGGGGGCGTGGTCTGCAAATATTGGGAAAAGGTACTGCTTTCAGGAACCTAGGGTCCTACCCTGAGTGCACTCTAACTCCCCACATATGATAGCAGGCTTCGTCAAATTTTAGAATCCCGGAGAGCATTTTCACAATCGCTTTATTTCTCGAGTTACTTTAATCGGAACATGGTCTCTCACATCAGAAGCGGTCAAAAAAGGGCGTAGTTCAAAAATATGGGCAAAGGCGCCGCTTACAGGCACCTAGGGTTCAACACTCAGAGTACTCTAGCCCCACACATATGAGAGCAGACATGGTCTAGTTTTAGAATCCAAGGGAGCATTTCGGGAATCGGATTATTTCGCGAGTTATTTTAATTAGAACATACTTTCTCCCTTCAAAAACGGCCAAAAAGGGGGCGTGGTCCGAAAATTTGGGCAAAGGCGCCGCGCTCAGGCACCTAGGGTTCAACCCTCAGAGTACTCTAGCCCCACACATATGAGAGCAGACATGGTCTAGTTTTAGAATCCAAGGGAGCATTTCGGGAATCGGATTACTTCGCGAGTTATTTTAATTAGAACATACTCTCTCCCTTCAAAAACGGCCAAAAAGGGGGCGTGGTCCGAAAATTTGGGCAAAGGCGCCGCGCTCAGGCACCTAGGGATCAACCCTCAGAGTACTCTAGCCCCACACATATGAGAGCAGACGTGGTCTAGTTTTAGAATCCAAGGGAGCATTTCGGGAATCGGATTACTTCGCGAGTTATTTTAATTAGAACATACTCTCTCCCTTCAAAAACGGCCAAAAAGGGGGCGTGGTCCGAAAATTTGGGCAAAGGCGCCGCGCTCAGGCACCTAGGGTTCAACCCTCAGAGTACTCTAGCCCCACACATATGAGAGCAGACATGGTCTAGTTTTAGAATCCAAGGGAGCATTTCGGGAATCGGATTATTTCGCGAGTTATTTTAATTAGAACATACTCTCTCCCTTCAAAAACGGCCAAAAAGGGGGCGTGGTCCGAAAATTTGGGCAAAGGCGCCGCGCTCAGGCACCTAGGGTTCAACCCTCAGAGTACTCTAGCCCCACACATATGAGAGCAGACATGGTCTAGTTTTAGAATCCAAGGGAGCATTTCGGGAATCGGATTACTTCGCGAGTTATTTTAATTAGAACATACTCTCTCCCCTCAAAAACGGCCAAAAAGGGGGCGTGGTCCGAAAATTTGGGCAAAGGCGCCGCGCTTAGGCACCTAGGGTTCAACCCTCAGAGTACTCTAGCCCCACACATATGAGAGCAGACATGGTCTAGTTTTAGAATCCAAGGGAGCATTTCGGGAATCGGATTACTTCGCGAGTTATTTTAATTAGAACATACTCTCTCCCCTCAAAAACGGCCAAAAAGGGGGCGTGGTCCGAAAATTTGGGCAAAGGCGCCGCGCTTAGGCACCTAGGGTTCAACCCTCAGAGTACTCTAGCCCCACACATATGAGAGCAGACATGGTCTAGTTTTAGAATCCAAGGGAGCATTTCGGGAATCGGATTACTTCGCGAGTTATTTTAATTAGAACATACTCTCTCGCTTCAAAAACGGCCAAAAAGGGGGCGTGGTCCGAAAATTTGGGCAAAGGCGCCGCGCTTAGGCACCTAGGGTTCAACCCTCAGAGTACTCTAGCCCCACACATATGAGAGCAGACATGGTCTAGTTTTAGAATCCAAGGGAGCATTTCGGGAATCGGATTACTTCGCGAGTTATTTTAATTTGAACATACTCTCTCCCTTCAAAAACGGCCAAAAAGGGGGCGTGGTCCGAAAATTTGGGCAAAGGCGCCGCGCTCAGGCACCTAGGGTTCAACCCTCAGAGTACTCTAGCCCCACACATATGAGAGCAGACATGGTCTAGTTTTAGAATCCAAGGGAGCATTTCGGGAATCGGATTATTTCGCGAGTTATTTTAATTAGAACATACTCTCTCCCATCAAAAACGGCCAAAAAGGGGGCGTGGTCCGAAAATATGGGCAAAGGCGCCGCGCTGAGGCACCTAGGGTTCAAACCTCAGCGTACTGTAACCTCTCAAATATGATAGCAAACCTGGCGCCCAAAACTTTTGTCAGAGGGGCCGCGCTCTAGAACCAATATTGAACTGGGGCCCAAAGTCCTGAAGGCTCTAGAACCAATATTGAACTGGATCCCAAGTAAATGCAGAAGATTATTTAAAAAAAAAAAAGAAGATCTCGATGAACGGGTTAGTTTGCTAGTAATTTTATTGTGATAAAAGGGGGATTTAGAATAGCATTGCCTCCCTCGAGGTATTGCTGCCGTTAGCACGCACTGTGACTTTGAAGCGGGCCCTCCTGCACGCGCCAGAAGCCGTACCGAGGCCAGTGGCCACTGTAGCCCGCAGTAACGCTCTGCTAAGATCTGCATATTCCTTATCACGATAAAAACAAATCAGAAAAAATTCATACTCCGGCTCTACTCACTATTTAACTTAAATCATAGCCTCTTATATCGAATGTTTCTGCAAATAATTTAGAAAGCCTGAAATCTTGTGTAGTTAGGAAGATAATAAACTCCTTTCGGGGGGAACTAACTGAAGCCACAGCGGACATTAAAAATTGCATACAAAAAACATGCTAATTAGCAAACTAATTTTTTTCCCGATTGGCTATCTAATAAGTGAGATTAAAGGGGTGGTGCAGCGGTATTCATTTGAAATATTTTTCACTTTAGATTAGCTTACTGGCACTAGGGGGAGTCAGTAATACTCGCACTCAACGCCATTGTCTAAGAAACTTCCTTGTTATGGTGTAACTTCAAGGGTAAAAGCGAGCGTATTCTTTCAATCTCTCCTTCGCAAAACTTGACGACGTAGCTGGGGGATCGCAGTATCCCCCAGAGACGGTAGTTGAATGCGGCTCATAGATGGGACCCGATCACTGCGTCAGCACTTGATTTGGGCTCTATAGTCGATAGCTCGACAAGCATTCGGGTTATGGTCCATGTCCAATCGCTGCAAAGGCGACAATAGGCGAACCATAGCAATGTCTGGAACTCAACACTTGTCTCCTGCTTTGCCGACTCTAGCGCGTGGCTATGATCAACATTGGCGGCATATAATCGGCTCCAGATCACGTGGCCGCTTGTTCTAGCTGGCAGTTGAGGGGGTCAACGCTGCTTGTTCTTCTTTATTTTTTCTGCGACGTTTATTACGTGCGGAGAAAAACGAGTGCATGTTTCATCGATCATAAACGTTAGGGATTCGTTCTATGTGGTATTCACGGAAAGTACAAAAATTGTTGCACCGACACTTTGAACGTTTGTTTTCTATTAGAGACTTTGTGAGAGTCATCGAAAATCCCTAGGTCAGGAAATTTGAGGACGCGTGGGAGGCGCGGGAGTTCGCTAAAGTTAGCACACGTTCAGCTTGCTCAAGGTCGGCGATGCGAAATCACGAATGGCTTTATTATCGCTTATATCCTCGCAGACAAATATACGCACACACAGAAACGCACACGTGCATACACACGCAGGCACACACACACACACTCACATGCATATTCAAAGACGGGATTGTTGATGGACATACACACACGTAGATATCTGAGTGGAATCACGGAAAGACAAATAACCAAAACAAAACAAAATTAATCTTTTCACCATAAACTACAACATCCGTTAAATCCGCCCCCACCCCCCCTCTCAGTGCAATAGTTTTGCACCCTCTCATAAACGTGACCTCGTCAATGCAGGATGGCAGGGATTCAACCCAATACATTTCTTGGTTACTACTCTCCCTTTTAGTTTTCTTTTTTTTTTTTGCTATATCTCTACCAATAAAGGTGTACTGACAGACTATATCTCTACACTTTTAATGTCGTAAATGCGGTCAAACCCATTAGTAGATCGCGTTTTCAGGCCACACGATTTGTAGCGAGAGCTCGCGCTGCCACTTCGATGTATGCTCTGAAGCAGGCGCTGGGAACACGCGTACATACTCACAAACGCAGACGCACAAACGCACGCACGCGGATGCCGGACGCCGGGCGCAGGTCCGTTCAAGAAAGAATGTAAGGGGTGTGTGTGTATGGGGGGGGGGGGGGGGGGGGGGGGTTACGAGGTCGCAGAGACTACATCAGTCGCTCTGCGACCTCGAAGCGGTCATGTTCACCGCCGGCCTCGCCAAGGTCAGGCTTGAGCTTTTTTGAGCTGAGCCACCTGGTCTCAAACGAAACTAATCCTAAACACAAGGGCACAAGGAGAAAAAAACGTATTGTTAGGCAGCAGGGCGTGTACTCGAATAATGCACGTTGGACTCATCCCAAGCCGCGTATTTCGTTAACCCGTCATCACGTAAAATAATGAAAAAAGCAAATCTCAGACATATACAGCCTGGGCGAAATGGATTGAAAGCACTTCAGACTGACTGCATAAATTGGTTAACTTGTCGCGTTGGGATTTACTAGAGACGTGCTCGAAGCTGGTGTATTCAATAATTGAGAGTATGGATGCATGAAATCTCCGGAGTCAAAAGAAAGAAAATAGAAACTGGGTTTGTCTATGAACAATTTATCGCGAAGCCTTTTATCTCAAAATCATAAGACCATCGTTGTGGGCTATTCTGGCGTTTACTACGATTGAAAAATTTGTCAAGTGGAAAGAAAATATTATTGACTTACCTATTCTTCACTTCGTTTTGCTGAAACAAGCGCCACAATAAAACTTACTTTTGGTGCACCTGCAAAGTATAATGAAAACATAGTTTTTTAAATTTTTTTACTTACTCGGGTGATACAATCTTTTCACGATTTTACCGAAAGCTCAACCAACTTAAGGCATCTCTTTAGTAAATCCCAGCGCGATAGGTTAAGAAACCTATTTATGCGGTCAGTTTAAAGTGAGTTCAATCATTTTCGCCCATGCTGGATATACACCAACACAGAAGCCGAAGTGTGCTATGCGCGAGGCTCTCAAGGCAAATAAACATTGCCGTTTTATTTTTTCTCTCCGAGCTCGAAAAATGTCATCAAATATGTTAGTGCGCACCTGCAGAGCCGTATATGTAGCTGTGCGCATCTGGGCACTACACTAACCGCTTATTCACCCTGGAAGCGGATCCGCGTTCGCAAAGCAGTTGCGAACGCGGTTGTATAAAGATCCAGTACAATTGCACGCGCACTCGATGACATCAAGTGAGCGTGCAATTGTACTGGATCTTTATACGACCGCGTTTGCAACCGCTTTGCGAACGCGGATCCGCTTCCAGTGGGAATGAGCGGTAAGGGATACAGTGTGACGCCCCACACAATACCCTTTCAGAGTGAAATTCGAAGATGCGCCGTGGCAGTGCCCTTTGCACTCTTTTTAGATTGTCGAGATCCAGAAAGCCACATCGCGTGGTTGTTCGAACGAGTTCGGGACCGCCTCAGTCCGGTTTCATAAATTAATACGCATTAAAATTGATATTGCTTTACGTAGATTACGCTGGCAACCACCACTGTAATTTTACGTTGTACTAGACGCTTTATTTCGCCACTCTCTGGTTTATGAACCGTCAATATCTGGCGTTCGATCATGCGCTTTTATTCAAATTTTTACAAAAAAACTCGCTACATCTTCAATGCAGTGCTGCGTTCGTGGTTGTGCATAGCCACATGGCCACAGACTCAGGGTCAATCTTCACTAAATCATGGTTGAAAAGAATTGCCGAAGCACAATGAGACACGGGCCATGCTCTGTGATGAGTAAACGCAAGAACAAGCTACCGTTGAGGAGGCCAGCACGTGCAGTGCGTGTAACCATACTCCATCTCATGAGTTACGTGCAGCAGAGGCAAAAGCACAGACGCGAGGGCCTGGCTTTCATATTTGCTTTCCTTTCACGAGCACTCGCGAAGAGAAAGCAGATCTGAAAGCCACGTGCCCGCGCCAATGACTTTGCCTTTGCTGCACACAACTCCTGAGAGAGTATACTTTCGCAGCATGCTCCCTGATTCCTGGGGAATTGAGAAAAACGTGTGCACCACCTAGAAGACAAGGCTTACGCCCCCGTCTCATGGGTCATTGGTGATGGATCCAGGCAGCCCCATCTCCTTGCGTCAGAATGGTCGTTAGCGCGTCTTGCAGCGTTTCCAAGGAGCGCGACGCTATCACGCAGTGACGCCAAGACGGACGCGTGTGCCGCTTTGCGGTCGCTCTCGTCAAGCGTGTTTGCCGCACGCGGCGGGTCGGAATCAACGTTATTTGAATAACGTTAACTAACGATAACGATAACTAGCTATGACCTCCGACGCACAGCTTTCATTGATTACGTTCATGCGCTTGATTGAGCAAATAGGCGCCTGGACGGCTCTACGACGACGCGAACCTGCAGGAGAAACTTCCTATCGTGAAGGCCTGACGCGCTTGCACGAATTACCGGAAAAACTGAGCTCTCAGCTCCATGACGTATCAAATGAAGACTAACTCGAAATTAATTATTTCATTTTGCATGAGACAAGTTCGATTATATGCTAGTCCTAAGCAGCGACCGGTAGTGTTCCCGTGTGATAACATAAAAAAAAAAAAAAAAAAAAAAAAAACGAAAGGCAAATCTCGAATATGTTTACGCGACTACCATGGGCCCCAATATATTGTTTTCATATAGCCGGTCGTAGCATTTCAATCTGGGTATCTGCCGTAGTAAAAGGTAGCTTAGAGCATGAAAACAGATATTTAACCTCGGAATTTCCCACCAGGCTCCGAAGGGTGCTTTAATTTCAAAGGCGTGTGCATCGCGCAATTATGACGTAGTCATCTTCGACACCAATTTTGTCAGGTTTACGTAAATGCCTAGCCGTGAGAAATTCGTTTACACATACAAATTTCAATTTATTTGATATTGAAGTTCGAAAAAAAAATTTAATATTTCGAATTTTTTTTTAACTGCAAAGTCGAAAATTTTAAAAGGTTTGATTTCAAGTTCCAAGTCTGAATTTCACGGATGAAAATCGAATTCTGCACGAACTAAGTTTTCATGAATTCATCTAGAAAGTTAGCGAAATGTGTTCCAAATTTTACTAAAAACGTTGCCCAGATTATTATAAGCTTACATCAGCTCACTCGCGCCCTCCACGTTGTGTTATAAAATACTCATTCCTTCTTAGTGCTGTGGTACTGACGGTATTATCTGTATTGCTCGTTATTTGTCGAAACTTATGAAACAAGCGTTGAACTGGTTGAGCGGTTCATCGAAAAAACCCGACGCGGTCGGGTGAACGTACTTCCTACTTGCGAACTAATAGCAATCTGTTGAAACGTCGCCTAAATGCAACGCTGGCATAAGACAACTAAATATGCGGTACAACGCAGTCACATAAAGGCATCCAGGCTTCTCAAATATTTTCAGTTGCACTGGGCGTTTATTTTCGGCAGGATGACCCGTGGGATGGAGAAAACACTGAACACAGGCATAGCACCCGACACTAGTCAGGGTATAGGAGGCAACCAGGCTCAATTAGGGATCCCCAGGACCAATACAACCGATCAGGTCACGATCGGTTGTTTTCGACCAAACCATAATGCCGCTCCCTGAAACTTTTCTTATTCGACGAATGGAAATATTGGACACCCTAAAATGTAGCCGGTCACTAATGACAATGAAGTAAGCGTCGGTTCAGCGTTCACTGCAGCGCATCGGTGTCACTCTCCGCGCGCGTCTTCCCTTGACGCGAGGGAATCGAGGGACTCGCTTTCAAAAACAACTAATGCTACGAAGGACGCTCCCAGCTAAGCGCCCCGGTTGAATTTTGAGCATGCAGATAAATGATCTGTTGGCCTACAGGTTACCTCGGGGCAACCTACGGAGTTGTGCGCGCGACAGGCTCTGCGCGGAAGTCAAAAGAAGAAGGTGCGGGGTACGAGGCCACCCTAAAGCGATGAATCGGCGCTTTACAAGCAATTCGTTAGTGGCGCGATCAGTTAACGGTAAGAATCTGAGTGCAATTTCAACTTCACTTCATACATTGACATCTCGCATTATTGATATTTGTTGCCTCGAACATATACGTTCGAGGCAACAGTTCACCCCTATATATAGGGGTGAACTGGGTTGGAACTTTCTCGAACTTTTGTTTAAAAGTTCGAAGTTCGTTGAACTTTTGAATTTAGCAGGGTCGAAAGTTCGGAAATCGTCGAATTTCTGAGCGTAGTAAATTCGAAAATGTGAAATTTCATAGCGCGAAAAATTTGAAGGTTGAAAACAATCGGAAACCTCAGCGCAAAAAAGCCTTTGCAATCCTTTCGAAGCTTCGCAAAAAGTTCACGGAATCTCTAGTTCTAATGTCGTATACATGATGTGCTCGGATCACCGCCGCCGAAGCAAAATGGCCGTTCAGCCCGTCATTAGCCCTCACAAGTCGTGACAAATATTTTCACGCGAAGGCCTTAATGATACCACGTGGAAGAGTTGATTTACTCTGCGTATGAACTTGTAAATCGTACAGGAAATGTGCCTTCAATATAAGCGGTGAAAAATGCGCATATTATTTGTTTTTCTCGTCATTTTGTTACCTAAAGTAAATGCCTACTGATATAATATTTAGTGTGCCATCATCCATGGCACGTCTTGTGTTTATCTTGAGTTTCTTTTTGTTCCGATCGGCTCAGTGACGTTCATGCTCAGTGTCGTTCTCCTGAACTCAACATGGAGGGTTCGAACCGCGGGCGACACTTTGCCAAGCAGTTTTGTGAGCGTCGCTCACAGCCTCGGTATCCTTGCAACTTATAAGGTCCTCATATCTTGTCTTTTTTGTTGTTGTTATTTCTTTATTTTTTTTAATAAATATGTATTTCCGGGCGTTTATTTTGAAAACTCTGAATAAAACAACGTAATATTGTTACATCGTGACAAAATCGGTGGTAGGAAGAAAAACAATGAATAAAAATAAAATGTACCTGGCGCACTCATTGTGAAATTAATAGTTTGTGCGCCTAAACACCGCTCCAAGAAGTTCAAATCAAATCTATATGCATTGAAATGACTAAATACACGTCCTACGGCGAAAGAGTCTCAGAACAGCTACCAATCCATAGTGTTCTCGTTTTTACTACAGCAGTTCAGAGCATCCGGGAAGGGTGCAGAAAAAAATGTGCATCCGCTCCAAACTGCTTGTAAGAGCAGAAAGCAGACTGGCTGTTTCGTTAGTTATTTTTTTTTTTGTTACCTTTTCTCCCTTCGGTTATAGTCAACTTCCCCCGATTGTGGACACGCGTATTGTACAGTCAATACTAGATAATTCACAATAGGGAGTAAGCACAATAAAGCAGAAGGTTATGTCAACGTAAGCTCTAAAGCTTAAAAATCCGCGTACTACCTGGGTTCTACTCTGTTGACCCTTAAGCTGACAGTACGGTAGAAGCGACGGGCTTGTAGAATCAATCACCCGCCTTTCTTTCCTCACCTGACTCCCCTCTCTATGCGTGAGTATAGACGAGAACGTGATCACGTGGCAAAGAGATGACGCTATGAGTGGTTTAACAAGCGCGTATCTTCCACCCCATTTTCAGCCTACGGCGTGAATAGGGTATCGGGAAAACAATCCGCTTAGCGTACACCGTCCGTCGGGCCAAGGCTGCGAAGAGAACCGACGAAGCGAATTTCACTCCCAGTGGTATTTCCGAACAGAGGAGGAGAGGCTGCGCACGGCTTAAAGACCGACCAACGTAACCATTTTCCCCAAGGTAGGAAAATGCCCCTCGCGCCCTCCTCTTTTCACCCCCTCCCAAAAGTCACGTGACGGCAGGGGCGTCTTTTGTGTCGGCTTTTTCTGTAGGGATAATCCTCAAAAAGCGCGAAATCAGCAGCTAGCTGCGAGCCTCACAACGACCTTGAGACTTCCAGGTGTCTTCCCTCGTTGACGCGGGCACGCTCAATCCGCGAGATTCAGGAAACCATCGCGACCGAACGCTTTTTCCCCTGAGCTGCAAGACCGAGGCCGCTCGGTCGGTGGAGACATAGCCTCCTCTATACGGAGAAAGCCTGGCACATCGACGACGGAGCCATAGAGCGCGCGGCCGCAGGAAAAAGGAGAGGAGGAGCGCGCCGAACGGTGACCAATATGGTAGCGCAGAGCAGAAAGGGCAGACCTAGACAGCGAGCGCTTGGGTCATGAGCGGCCGCTCCCCGAACCACGCTTGTTTTTGTGTTTTCGTCACCGTCGTTTTCGTACTCCGGGAGAAACGGGCGCGGCGATTCGAAAGGGCGCAGGGAGAAACGGGAAAGGGTGGACGTTGAGTTTCTCCTCTCCACGATAGCGACAAGAAAAGAGAGAGAGAAAAAAAATTGTTTCTGCGTTTGGCCGCTCGCTCTTTTGTGGCGCTAGCGGATAAGGTTCTCTCCGCTCCCGTTTCTCCGCCCCTCCTTTCCCATTTACGGCGGCCGTCTTTTCACGCGACGCGCCAGGCTTTCTCCGTATAGAGGAGGCTATGGTGGAGATCGAGGGGTCGTGGTATATGCTGGGTTTGCTCCAGCAGCCGCTTTCTGGCATCGCGCGGCTGCTGGAACCATTCCCGTGTCTGCACAAGGATTGGCTTGCGCAATAAAGGGTTCAGGTCGTTGATAATCCATTTATTTCCGAAACTTACAAATCAAGTGGCTTTCCCTAATCTCTTCATTAGTGTTTGAAACACATCTCATCTCATAGCAGGCTCGTAGCCAGGGGGGTGGCCCATGATGCCCGGCCCCCCCACCCACCCCGAAATCTTCCATTTTGCTGGGACCTCCTCTCCCCCTTCCCCCCCCCCCCCCCCCCAAACAAAATCCTGGCCAGGTGCCTGTCTCATAGGTTGTTCATCCCATTTTAGACTCTTTTGCGTGTTTATTCGTCCTTACCTCTGCTTGATGACTATGTGATAACTTGATAAAGGCTTTTAAACATTGGCGCGGGCTTGCGCGATCAACGCTGTCCCGGATTTATCCGAAATTGGAAAGATTGGCTTCAGGAGGAGTTGTAGAAGCAAACCGAAATTCTTGCTTATAATGAAGACGGCACAATCGTAAGATAGGTCTTTGCTTCACTTGCCTCCACAACGCCCCATCGTTTGCACTATCGCAACTTTTCAGTAACATGGCTGTATACCACTTTTTACTCATGGTTACTATAGATGTGGCCCCACGGGCTTTCCCGTTATGAGCGAGTCGACTTTTAACGACCGGCGACTCTCCTGAGTGAGAATAAATATTATCACCTTCCCACAACATCCACCCCTTTTTCCCCCCCACCCCTTTCTCCCCGCCCCCCCCCCCCCCTCCCTTTCCCGAGTTGAGGAGATATCAGGCAACTCCAGGAAGCAGCCTGCAGACTGCGCCTTTCGGCTACTTATTCTCAGCACATTCGAGCATGGAAGTAAACACATCGCATGAACGTCGCCCAGTTTATTTGCAACCTAAATAATGTGGCTCTACTGTTGGGACTTAATAAATTTCATCATCAATCATTATTTCTTACGATTTCATGGTGAATGTGTTCGTCATGATGCCACAAAAGTGATCGATTCAAAGGGAGAAACAGATGATTTGCAATTTCCCAAGCGCCCCGGCCCGCGCGCGAGGAATTGTGGAAGAGATTGTCGCTCGCCTGGCCGCTCTGCCTTGAGATCGCATTGCATTGTCGCTTGCCTTCTCTAACCGCTCATTCACACTGGAAGCGGATCCGCGTTCGCAAAGCGGTGGCGAACGCGGTTGTATAAAGATCCAGTGCAATTGCACGCGCACTCGATGACATCAAGTGCGCGTGCAATTGTACTGAATCTTTATACAACCGCGTTCGCCACCGCTTTGCGAACGCGGATCCGCTTCCAGTGTGAATGAGCGGTTAATCCTCTGTTTTTCGATTCCATTACCTATTTTTATCTATCCCAGTGTATTTTTTATAGCTTCTAAGTGTTTCTATTCTCTTCTGCGTGCGATATTTCTTGTATATTTGATGTAAAGGTGTACTTGGCTACGGCATTATTCGTTTAGGAATCAAGCGAAACTTTGTATCGGATCATTATACGTCTGCGTTCACTTCCTTTCGATGCTTATTATGTTTTCGACTATGTACACGGGGTAATAGACCGATCTCACCAGCCCGTTCGAGTCATAGAGTTATTATAATGTACGCTAGAGGTTCAACTGGCGCTAGTGTGGTGCTGCAAATTGAAGCAGACAGCAAGCAGTCTGAAATTGACTTCCGGTAATGCTTTTCTATGGGAAAAAACGAGTGCATTTTCTCGCTGCGCTCGATTACAAGAGCAAATATCACAAATATTTCGTACGTACTAGGCACATTGTAACATTTATCAGTCACGCAGACGAAATAATTGGTCAGTTACGGCGTATTTATTTGAAATTCGTGGCATGAAAAACGGTGCTAAAACCGTTTCGTACATGTATTTGTGTGCACTGCCGGACACTGTTAGCGCGAACACGGCGTCGGCGCTTTCCGCCAAGGGGGATATACGTGTCAAACGAACGAAGGACACGTGGAAAACCAAGAGAGACGGCAAAAACTACGCAGTAACACTGGATAAGCAACTCCTTGCGCATGCAGGCGATCAAAATAAATTGAAAGCCACGTAATATAGTCCGGTTTGCAATAAATAAGTACTCCTTTATTTTTTCTGCCCGTGAATATGTGCCAAGATGCATGTTCTGGGTTCAAATCATCAACAACACGCTCCAAATCTTTACAAATAGGGAAAAGTCAGAGAACAGGTGCCCGATAAAAACTGCCTGACATAGGAAATAATAAAAAGACCCACCTTTCGTAGCCCACGTGCTTTATTTTTTTACATTCGAATGTTCTTTAACCGATCGTAAAGATGCACAACGGAGTCATATTCGTAGAGTGACAGGACGGGCATATTAGCAATATATAACCGGCACCGGAATGCTAGCGAACCTTGAACACACTCTACATTCCTTTCGATCGTTAGTTAGCTCAGAATCGTCGCTCGTTTTTACATACCTGCCATGGAACAGAGGTTTGGGCCTGAAATATAGCGAAGCATAACATCGTCAATGGTAAAGAAAAAATGCTGCAATTAAAGCAATTACACTTTTACAATATTAATAAAGGTTCATACTACCCGGTACAATCGAAATAATAAAAGTTATTTATGTTATTTTCCGGCGAAGAGACATAAGTCACGCGCATTCTCCCATAGGAATGCACAGGAGCACTGCAAAAGTTGACTGGTTGCTGTCTGCTTCAATTTGCCTCCCGGAAGTCGCATAGACACTAGCGCCAGTTGAACCTCTAGCGTACATTATAATAACTCTATGGTTCGAGTACGCCACCGCTGCCGCAATGCACGGAGGGAACTTTAGTCTTTCTGCACGAGCAACAACCTCGCTGGAGCTCTGCGCGAGTGGAGCACGAGACAGCACGAGCCCTTTCGTGCACTGCCGTTTGCCTCATGTGAACGAAAGTTATGGCGGCGTCACGCATGCGCCGAACGCTTAGTGAGATCGGTCTATTTTCAGCGGTAGGTTTTTAATCTGATTGCCCACCAGAGCGCGAGCCAGAACGCACTACGGCCGCGGGCCGTCGCGCTCTTCTTCTTCGTCTCCGTATCAATATACAATCAAAGACGCGGGCGGAGCCGTCAATCGTGCTGGTGTCAGGAACCAGTAAGTCTGACCCTTGAAATGCAGGCGTGACGCAAAACCCAGAGGCGTCTCGTTGGCCCACTTACGTTCTTCCCAGGCGGCGGAGATTGTCGTTTAGGGGGGATTATCTTCTGAACGGATCCAAGTTACTCGAACAAGCTCGCATTCTGCTCGCAAAGCCCAGCCACTAAGCAAAGGTAACGGACGGTGGTTCGAGAGGCGTGCAACCCTTGCACATTTGGCCTTCCCTACCACTTCTCCGCTTCCGTAAATTTTAAATGTTGTAGGTTGGTCCAGCGGCTTAGAGCTCACTTTTTGAAAGGACCCGAAAATAAAAACGGACCAGTACAAGCTGAACTATGCAAGACGCTCTAAGAGAGCCTGTCGTAATGAAAATGAACTGCTCTAATGTGGCAAGTCGGGTCAATGGGTTCATAATTTTTCATCCCCTTTTGAAAGGCTCCGGAAAAACAAGAAACCAGGAAAAGCTGAGTGACGCAAGGCTCCTCGTATTGTTGAGGTTCTCCCGGTTTTTTATGTCCTTTGGCGCACGTCAAAACACACAGTGTTCGGTTTCTGAACGCTGTTTTTATTTTTGCACAGAACTAAAACAAAAATACGTAATAATTTTTCACACCAGTGCAATGGAATAGAGACTTCTATTTCCAGCAAGCTGCTTTCCGCCGTGCTTCCATGTCATCCTCCAGGCCGCGAATGTTTGTGCACACTGATTAAACTATTTACATGTAGATTGACATGCACTGGAAATCAGGTATTCTCTTTTAAAAGCAGCATGTTAGTGCACATAAATTCCCCCAGCGTCTTGCCTTCTAATCGCGTGGAAGGAAAATGGAAATATCCCGGGCATGATTCGTGCAGAAGGCAAGATTCAATGGTCGCCTCATATTTCTACAAACTCCCTGGCAGATTCACTACCCTATAGCCAGGTGTCCGTTCTCCAAGAAGCGAGGTTTTGATAGAATTTCATTGCTCGGCCGCTACTTTTTGTAGTGGCGCGAAAAAAAAAAAGAGAGAGGGGGGGGGAGGGGGGGGGGGGAAGCAACGGTTTCCGCAAGCTTATTTTTTTTTTTTTTTTTGCCATTGCTATATTTTGTTGTTTTTAGGTATGCTTTTGTGGTGTAAACAAATTTACGCACTTCCCACAAACATTTCACCGTCAACGAGAGTTTTAAAGTATGACGCACTGCCTCGGGTGCGTTGACCTTACGCACTAGACCGTCACAGGAGCGAGTATTTCCGCAAAATAAATACGAAGACCCATTTCTCCCTTTGAATCGACCACTTTTGTGGCATCACGACGAACACACTTTCACCATGAAGTCGTAACAAATAATGATTGATGATGAAATTGATTGGGCCCAAACAGCAGAGCCACATTATTTAGGTTCCAAATAAACAGGGCGTCGTTCATGCGATGTGTTTACTTCCATGTTCGAATGTGTTGAGAATGAGTAGCCGAAAGGCGCAGTCTGCAGGCTGCTTCCTGGAGTTGCCTGATATCTCCCCAACTCGGGAAAGGGAGGGGGCGGGGGAGAGAGAGAGAGAAAGGGGTGGATGTTGTGGGGAGGTGATAATATTTATTCTCACTCAGGAGAGTCGCCAGTCGTTAAAAAGTCGACTCGCTCATAACGGGAAAGCCTGTGGGGCCACATCTATAGTAATGGCATGAGTAAAATGTCTATGTCACTGAGAAGTTGTGATAGTGCAAACGATGGGGCGTTGTGGAAGCAAGTGAAGCAAAGACCTATCTCACGATTGTGCCGTCTTCATTAGAAGCAAGAATTTCGGTTTGCTTCTTCAACCCCTCCTGACGCCAATCTCTCTAATTTTGAATAAATCCGGGACAGCGTTGGTCGCGCAAGCCCGCGCCAATATTTAAAGGTCTTTATGAAGTTATCAAACTGTCATAAAGCAGAGGTAAGGACGAATAAATACGCAAAAGAGTCCAAAATGGGATGAACAACCCATGAGAGGAGATGTGTTTCAAACAGTAATGAAGAGATTAGTGAAAGCCACTTGATTTATAAGTTTCGGAAATAAATGTATTATCGACGACCTGAACCCTTTATTGCGCAAGCCAATCCTTGTGCAGACACGGGAATGGCTGCAGCAGCCGCGCGATGCCAAAGAGCGGCTGCTGGAACGAACCCAGCATACCAAGACCCCTCGATCTCCACCGACCGAGCGGCCTGGGACCTGCAGCTCATGGGAAAAAGCGTTCGGTCGCGCTGGCTTCCTCAATCTCGCGGATTGAGCGTGCCCTCGTCAACGAGGGAAGACACCTGGACGTCTCAAGGTCGTTGTGGCGCTCGCAGCTAGCTGCTCATTTCGCGCTTTTTGAGGATTATCCCTACAGAAAAAGCCGACACAAAAGACGCCCCTGCCGTCACGTGACTTTTGGGAGAGGGTGAAAAGAGGAGGGCGCGAAGGGCATTTTCCTACCTTGCGGAAAATGGTTTCGTTGGTCGGTCAAGGGAAGATGGGGCACTTCTACATTTGAGAAAAACGCTTGAATTGCGTTCATTTGGCCTTTAGAATAACAGATATCAAAATTATATTTCAATGCGACGCGCCGGAGAGCCACAAAACCAATTTCAAAATAGGGCTGAAGCCCCGCCTCCCTAGCCTTGGGCAGCCAAAGAGCCGTCGATGACGTCATGGACAGCGACTGTCTTTCGCGTTTTTCTCGCGTTTAACAATACTTACGCGGCAAATGGTTTGGGTATTCGGGTTCACGGGGTAAAAATACACTAGAATTCACTTCTAACTCATTTTTTCCAAGAAGCTCCGTAGCTTCCCTTTAAATTGTTACAAAAGTGTCCCTCTTCGGGCGACGGGACCGCTTCTCAAGTGTCGAGGCGGGGTCGCCATCCTGTAAGCCCGATGTCCTTGTGAACAAAAATTTGGCGTGGGATGGCTCTGTTGCAATATCCTTGGTGGTTTAAGCCCCCTCCTTCGTTTCGCTCTCTGCTACTCTGAGTACATGATTATTTGCGTCGAAGGGCCATCCGCGTCCAGAAGCTCCTAAAGTATGAAGTCTCGGCAGGGAAGTCGTGGGCATAGCTAATGACACCATAAAAAACTTAGAAACTTGGGCTAGTTCAAATAATCTAAAAATAAGTGACAATAAACCGAAAGCTCTCTTCTTTCGCCCCAAAACTAAGTATTGTGACCTTCCATGCGATATTATTTCAAACTCCTCTCCTGTCGAACTAGTAAGTTCCTTTAAAACATTGGGGGTGTTATTTTCGAAGTACATGTCGTAGATCAAACACGTCGACATAGATCGTAGACCGAAAACGTCGAACGACACCGGCAAGTTTCTAAACTCGCTTGTGTCGTTGACACAAGGCGTGGTTAGACACTTGGTAGCACTCCATTTGATGTCGAACATGTAAAAACTTCCTTGGCCTACATATTCACATAGTTGTCTCGATATTATTTAAAGGGGAGGGAGGAAGAGGGGTGTATCTATGTGTGTGTGTGGGGAGGGGGAAGGGGGGAGGCGCCCTACCAAGTCTGAATTACCCGGCTTCCATATCAGGGGTGACAGTGGCAACGGCCATTGACGGTGGTGATAATGTGTGTGTACGTGTTAGGCGAGTCGAGAGCGTTTTTCTGGCCCCTCATCGCATTGTTTACTTCGAATTTTTGCAATTTTTATAGGAGGAGAGGGGCGGGCTATCGAACCCGTCCCCTCTCCCTCTGTTCCAACGCCACCCCAAGGTACATAACGTTTTTCTTTTTTTTTTTTTTTTTCAATGTCATATTCATATGTTACGTTCAGTCGTCACAATACAGGATTGTTGTTAGCTCTTTAGTCGGACTGACCGTTACCCTTTTATAGGCTTCACTAGGCATATTAGCTGTTAGCTGTTTGCAAGCATAAGGAAGGGGTTTGCTTTGTTTCTGTCCCGTAGGAAAGTAGGTTGAGGACAATGTAACCCTAAAAGTCGCAAAAAAGCGTTGTGTCTTGTTTTTCTTTCTTTTCTTTACAGCAAACTGCTTTTCACCCTGGAAGAAAAACAATTAGGCAAACTCGCGTCTTAGTTTTGGATAACTGACCGCGTATCAGAAAGATTTCTTCAACTTCAGCGGTCGCAACTGTAAAATTCAGATGTAAAACTTTCTTTTTATGTGCGAATGTTTTTTTTTTTTTTTTTTTTTTTGCCCCCTTAGAAGCTAATTACGAGTTTTGATTGTTTACTTTCATCCAGAAGAATGAAATGTGATTAGAATAAATACTAAAATTTTGTGCTCATGGAAACTACGTAGTGGTCATCAGGACATCACAATTTGTAGCGCGTGATAAAGGGGGCAAAGCTAGTTCTTTTAATGTTGAGACGTGAATCTGATAAGCTCATATAATATTCACAGCGAAGGCCTAGAAATCCGCTTTGAAATTGTAACGTTTATAAATTTCCTAACCTGAACATGAACAAAACAGCGTTAAGCGATTACTAAGTTATCCGATGAATCCACGTTCAGTAGAATCTTCAGTACCCTCTAACACGAACGTTATTCATTGGCCTCTTTATGCAGTATAATAGCAGCGACGTTACTAGTGTTCTCTATACAAAACACATGCTTAGTTTGCAAAGCTTTCGGAGTCGGATATTTCAAGTGCGGCCCCTGAAAATCTGAGTAAGAAGGTCTTGCGTTTTAGTTGCAAACCCAGGTTAGATGCGTAAGCATATACGCATATATTCGGAAACAACCATACTGCATCTTGATCTTCAGACCGATACACTCGAAAGTCAATGTTGTTATGATGTTTTTGAAGTTTTGTGTTGTTAGGCACGTATTATTTGCCTTTAAATTAGGAAAATATAAGTTTGTCAGAGCTGACGGACCTATATCAAATAAAAGTAATATTCTTTTTCAACATCAGCAAAAAAAAAAAAATCCCTGCCAGAAACAGTAAGCGACTGGTTGCTTAGAACACCTCCTTTTTGAAGCGATGTGCTCCTGTGCCCGACGGCTCGACCGCACGACCAGCCGACCCAGTTGACCACCGCCCACCCCACCCGCAAACTTCTCTCTCACTTTGAGGGGAGAAGGAAGGGGAAGACGAAGGGTGCCTAGCGGCGATCATCGGCTCAGCGCGTCCGACCCCGCTTCCCGCTTCTTCGCTTGTAGTCCGCTCATCGCGCCATCTGGGAGTTCCTGGGGGAACTAAAGCAAATGTCTCCCAATCCTGGCCTTACTCATGTGAGACTTTCAGCGACTGCCTACGTTCGGCTGTCCCTCAGAGGTCACTAAAATCTTTCCTTTAGGTATTCCTTCCATACACACATGTAGTTCTATGTAACGTCATATTAATAAGTCGCATTTAGTCATTTCAATACTTCTGTTCGCGGGGACATCTTTCGGATGCAGTATCAGCAACAACGAAAAAATGTTTGGGTACCTCAATTATGTAAAATTGGTCGTGCAACATTTGTTTTGTATTTTCAGTAAATACTGTTCAGAAGTAACCCCTGACGTTGATAGCTTGCGAAAACATCCATTAGTTTTCCCCTCCGCCCAATAGCAGATGCAGAAAAAATAAAAAAGGAGACAGCTGTGGATCCCCTCCTCAACTCGCAATTTGAACAAGCAGCCACATGATCTGACGCTAATTATATACCGTCAGTGTTCATCATAGTCATGCCTTAGGGCAGTGGTTTTCAACCGTTGATGTTTGGGGGCCCCCTTGTAGGTCGGCGGAGATGATGGAGGACCTTGTTCGTGGTCAGGGGAAGGTAAAGGTATAGGTTAAATGTAATAATGATTTAATAAATGAATATAGCTAGGGGCTGTGTGAAGTACACCTCTCTCATTGACGTACACACGAGAAAACTCAACCGAAAATTGGAGCTTTTTTTCTCAACTTGAAAAAAAAGTAAAGCTTTTATTGCAGGCTTGACTGATGAGGCAGGACTTCACGGACCCCCAGAATGACTTCGCCGACCCCAAAGGGTCCGCGGACCCCCATTTGAGAACCACTGCGCTAGGGTTTGGAAAGCAAAAGCGTGGGCTGAGCTTCAGATATTGTTAGAGGTGGGATATTATCATATCTAATTGACATGAGCCGTTATCCGAATATTTGGCGATGTGATTGTCATGAACCCGAGCACTCGACTCGGGGCTATGAAAATCACTTACGTCACGGAGTCACGTGACTCTCGGTGCAAAATCGTGATGTCATGTTACGTCACGCTGTCAACAAGGTTAATAAATTTAGTAACTTCCTTAAAACCGAGTTGACGCAGTGAGTCACGTGACGTCACGGGGTCACGTGACAGTACTTGACAACATGTATTGACACCATGACGTCACATGACAACGTGACACATGGTTAGTCATTGTGCCAATACAAAAACGCTACGAAAACCCACAATTTACCATACATTGCAATCCTGTATATGACGATTTGATTAATACATTGAAATACAGCCGCCAATTTTTTATTCCCATATGTTCATTGTGTGATACTAACAAAAAAGAAATTACCTTGAACCGTTTTGAACCGGTTACCGTTATATTTGTTTTCGGTTCGGTTCCGGTTCAGTTCCAAGATGGTGGCGATGATTTCGGTTCGGTTCAGTTCCGGTTCGGCTAAAAATAACGGTTATGTTCCGTTTTTCGGTTCGGTTCGGTTCCGGTTCGACACCCTGACTGGTACTGTAGTTGTTGCGGTACATTTATCGGTGACCAGATTTGCAGGCGTGCTCTCTACGTCTTCGAGAGGGGGAAAGTCTTGAGCAGTTAGAGGCAGAGTATTGTTGGCGGAGGCGCTAGATTCTTGTATGTTGTTTGAATCCGTTGTTTTGTTTGCCTGTCTTTTTGCATGCACAGCACTTTTGGCTTCACGAAATGTGGTGTTATGCTCTAACTTGTACCTCGCTACTTCTGCCTCCCTTGCCCTCACTGGGCACTCAGGTGCGTTGGAGGCGTGATTTCCATGACAGTTGACGCAGCAGGGGTTGGCTTCGCACTTGTTTTTGTGGCATTGTCCACACCGAGAACATAACTGCACTGTTAGCAAAAATAACACGCCCAGACGTGTAAACCGTTGTCCCATAGCGGACACGTCGAAACGTGTTCGTTTTACACGCAGCCATCTGTGTTTTTCGTCTACACATGAGGTGCTGTGTAAACTTAACACGATACACCGTGTTTTTCTTCCGCTAAGCACGGTTCAGCGTGTTGGCTGAGCGTGCTCATAAAACATGGCGGCCAGCAGCCGAGAACAGGCGAGGGACGAGCCCAGCAAGCCGCGCGCCTTTCGGCTGAATTGAAAGCACACAGGACGGCGTTTGTTCTCCTTCGATGTCTTTTATACACACTAAACAGTCTCCAAGCGGCGGACGTAGCTACGCGCAAAAATACGTACGTGCGTCGTCGGCGGCGTCGGTAGCTACGGTAGCTACGATCGAGCCGCTAGACAGAAAAGCGAACTTAAATGGACAAATAACTCGAGCAAACTATTTGAAATCGGGCGGTAACTTCCGCCACCTAGCGGGATTTCTAGCAGTCTATAAAAAAAAGTTTTGTTAATATGCTACGAGCCTACGACCGATCACAAGTAGACACAACCTCTACATACATCACGCACAACACCAATACCACGCATTACACATCACCGACATATACACAAACACAACACCCGACACTGCGCCCGACACTTCCTACTTAACATGCTTTTCTCTCTGCGGCGTATATAAGCTTGGCATGTGCGGGTGAGCTATCTAGTCGCTGACCGTTACAGATTTATAGAAGAAGACACAAAACACGGTGCAATGGACAGCCGTATGTAAGAACTCTTTGCATTTAAAAAGTATGGAGGCAAAATCTATAATGTTAGTCCGTTGCGAAAGATAACGATGTATTGACAATAAATCCTAAACCGGTCATGAAGAAATTAAAATTTTTGTTATTTTTATGCTAGACCAGTGTTATGAGCAGTCCGACTAGCTTGAATCAGATTTTTTTTTAATTATTAAGATTTTATTATTATATAATTAATAATAAACGGAAATGATGCTTGCGCAAAGCATTTTTTTATATATTCTTGTGAAGGACATGTGCTCAACACTTCACTTCCGCTAGTTGCAGTACAGGAGCAGACGCCTTCACTTTTGGGTCGTGTTGATGCAGTTTGTTGTCGTCTGTCGTGTCGGTGTTGAGTGGAGCGGTGGGGCTCGGGAGTTCGTGGCCGGTGTTATTCGTGATCACTAATGTAGAGCGCTAATGCGTCTTTTTTTTTTTTTACACTGCCACGCTGTTACCATTCCGAACTTTGAATATACACGGGCCCGTAGCTCTGCATTATGCTGAATGGCGAGCTAATTCTCTGCTGACGTCGCTTTCCTGGTACCACTCGTGGATACTGCAAGCGTTTAAACACTGTACACCGTCTCGCCTACATCCCCGGTGACGTATTCGACCTGTTGAAACGTTTTGCTTCCGTCATTTTTAAGTACGCAAGGCAGTTATCTCGTTGCTCTGGTTCCGGTTACAAAAGCAAGGCAAAACGCTCGTAGTTCCCGCCCTTAGTACACGTTGGACATCTTCCACACTTTGACACCGGATAACTGAATGAACGAGGATCTACATTCACTTCAGAGGTCACTCTCGCCGCTTCCTCACCGTTTAGCAGCAGGATCAGCTGGCGACAAGCCACGGATGAAAGCATTCGTGGCTTGTGAGCATCAACAGCCCAAGCGCACTCGGTGCCGACGCGGGCGATGCGGGTTTCTGTCAACGGGGAGGCCAGCACAAACCGTGACCGTTCCAGCTCTTCGTCATGGCACGGTGTTGCAGAGAGCAGAGTAAAATACAACTACACGGATCACCGAAGCAAACGCACTGCTATTGTAAATCTTGGCTTGTGATTGCGCCTTTGTAGATCATCTTATTCGTTTTACTGGAGAGACGCAAACGACAGGCATAACAAAATCGCTTGCATACTCCGCATACCTCGCAAAAGCATTTACCCAGTCACCTTACGAAAAGCGCGAAACACGGAGTCCGCACCGTCCTAAGCTTCTTCTGTTTTTTACCTGCTTTAGAGCAGTTTGTACCCGCTTTTAGATATGCCTACTGAAACTGAAACAGGGCAGTGCCATAGAAAACAGACAAAGTTGGGAAAGCTTGCTCGCTCTCTCCAATTTCTCAACTCTCAAGTGATTGTACCATAGTAAATGCACCAGCGCCTTTCCAAAACAAAGAAAAAGCACTATGTTCACGACGCAAAAAATGGTCTCAGTTCATGCATCTGTGGGCAGGTAGGAAATCTTGCCCCAATTTATTCACACCGCATGATGAGCGCAACAAACTCGCACGAGATTTAAAGGAAAATATCAGTGGTGACTTAAGTTTCCATGAAATTCTGTTACCGGTCGTTTGCAGGACCGAGTCATCTACTCGAGCTGTGTGCGTCGCTGTGCAAACGCAGTCCAACACGAAGCATAAAAACGGCAGATCTAGGACAACAATCCGGAGTCCATTGTTCAATTTAAACGACGTAATTTTGTTGAAAACGCCCACAGCTTTTTACTCACGGTATGCGTCGGTATACTTCCACATTTTGAAACAGAACGAGGGAAGATTTACTTTTAAAAACGCTCGCTGCGTCCTCCCGGACCAGCTGGACCGGATCAGCTGATTACGACGGACTAAACCCACAGCAACCAATTCGCGCACCGTGTTAGTGTGGCTTTCTACCTCCAAGCACCGCACCACACACCACGGACACTTCAGCTCTTTGTCGCATCGCCGCGTTGCACCAAACAGAACGAGATCGCCGAAGTAAATGCAGCGCTGTCGTGACCCTTGGCTTGTGGTTGCGCACTCGTGGACCCGGTGACACCCTTCGCTTTCCAAGCACACACGACGATTGCGAATGATGCTTTCCGTCGTCCGGGAACATCACAGGGGCACGTCTCCGGTCACGTCTTCGCTACATGTGCTCACAAACCGAGCACCTTCCAACCTTCTTGCCCAACCAAAAGAATACCGGCGCCATGTTAAACGTGCGTTGTTGCCAGATTTTCTCCGACCAAATAAAAAACAACGAAAGCAAACCGGTTCTAGCTTTCAGCTTACATCGGCGTTACGCCGTGGCCAAATTTTCTCTGTCAGCTCTAACTTAAAGATGACCTACAGATGCAGCAACACTGAACACCACGGAGCGCCGTAAATTCTGAGGAGGATGCATGGGAAGCGGCGGCACCTTCGCTTGCAGTTGGAAGGGTTGAAGCCAAAACGAAACCAACTGCAATGTCGCGTGTTCAGATCAAGGGCACGCTTTTTATAGCCATTGTAACTGTTTAGAACGAGTAATTATACGCCTAACTTTATTTTTGGTGTGTGAGAAACAATTATCAAGACCCCTAATATAAATACAAACAAGGGCGACATAAGGGAAGCCGCATTGCCATTGTCGACCACAAACAATGGCAGCCAGCACGCACGGTAAGCGCGGGGTTCGCCCCGTCTCGCGACATGGCGTAATTGCTTTTGGTGCTTATCTGTCTCCGAGACATGTTCCTTTCCGCGGAATTTGACTCCATGGTCCTTTCTAGGTGTGTCACCAAGCGTTCCGGTGCTTCGGTAGCCGGCAATGCTGCGGTCGTCGCCGGCGGTGGTGCGTGTTTTCGAGGTCGGCTACACGGTTATGCGTGTATGACCGAACGAAAACACGTTTTTTACAACCTCGCATGATTTTTGAACGAATTATCCGTTACTCAACGTGTAAATTTATGGTAATTTGTGTAAATAGCGTGTTTTTCACCCCAAATATTCACCAAATACACGGGACTTGCTAACAGTGTGGGTTTCTTCTGCGCAGGCAGCTGCGATGTGGCCGAATTTGTGACACCTGTAGCACTGCAAGGGGCGTGCTCGGTAGGGAATTACTTCCGTTCTTACAAGACCGACATTGACATGTTGAGGAGCTACTTTTGTTGCGAACGACACTCGCACAACGGGTGATGTCTTGCCAAGGCGTTTCACTTCCGTTATGGAGGCGGTTGACTGTAGTCGCGCTTTTATGTCGGTCTCTGTGCAGTCATTGTCGATGTCTCGAAGGACGCCATAGCAATTTGTGCGGTCGCTAGGTAGAAAAGCACGCACCGGCAGTGCGCATAGCTTGGTTAGCTTCAGGAGTTCGGCTTTGAGTGCAGGCCTTTTAACGTCAACCGCAACGATATTACGAGCTTTGTTGATACGAACTACACTAACCGTGTCTGGTGCGACGTTGTTCAGGTAGTCAGTCAGTTTAAATTTGCTGAGCGATGCAACCTTGCTGGTGTCAGTTGGCATGTGCAGTACTGTGAATCCGACTTGTAGGTTGGTCTTCTCTTTAGAATGCGATGCTGAGTGTCAGCAGCAGCAGTGTCGTCGTCGTTCTCTCTAAGCACGCGACCATCGGCATGCAGTGAATACCCATAATCGGCGCCGAGATGATTGGTAGCTGTAAGCAGGTGGAGTTTTTCTATCAACCCAAGCTTAGAATGTTTCCTTCTTTTTCTTGTAAGCAATGAGGAGAGGACTTACACCAAATCTTATGGTAATAAAGTACTATGAGCTTTCAAACATAATGGCCTGAGCAGTATATGTGTACAAGCTTTAGCCTTTGGTGCACTCTTAACTTTCGATACACTCAACGCTAGTGCAAAGTGTAGGACTGTTTCACTCTTAAGTACCATGTGAGTGCTTACACTATATTTTATACATTGTCAAACTGTACCCCTTTGCATATTTTTTCATTTTTGCACACCACTACTTGCGCGCATAAATCACCAAATCACCACATTAAGACTGGTACAAAATGCCACAAAAAAAAAAGTTTTTTTTTTTTACCTTTAAAAATAAACTACGCGTCGTTTAACGCTCATTTTCCGCCAAAAGGTAGCGCTAGGTTACAACCAGATGCCAAAGTTTCATCCCGAACGGACACCTTATTCAAAAGTTATAAGTGATTTTCTGAAAGTTTCAATGGGAAAATGAAGCCCATTTTTGCCCGTTTTCGGTTTCTAATGTCATAGAGCCGCATGTATTCGAAAGCTCCGTCGGCCGCCATTTTCCCAATGAGCGTTTCAGAAAATCACTTAAATTTTGAATAAAGTATCGGATCGGGCTGAACTTTGACATCTGGTTGTGACCTCTAGCGCTGCCTTCGGGCGGAAAACAAGCGTTCGGCGATGCCTAGTTTATTCTTGCAATAAAAAAACAGGCCCTGTATTTTTTTTTTTTGTAACATCCTGTACTATGCTTAAACTGTGGAAAGGCTATCCACAGACCAAGAATCTTTGCCTGGCCAGTCATTGTATTTATCACTGAATTCGTTGATATTATAATAACGAATTAATGATAATTAATTATTATCATTTATTGCTGTGAGTTAATTTTTAACTTCGGCATTTTTTTTTTTTTATTATGACTCCCGCACCAGCCCTACTTCGGGTTTACCAAACTCAACATCTAAACCTAAGTGTCATTTTTTTGTTTTCCAGTATCCTGGTTTTGGTCAAAATGAACACCCAGCTACCTAAGTGAGGCACCTAACCACCCAAAAATAGTTTATTTTTTTATTTTTTAGATGGTTAATTTCTTAGGCTAGAATTTTGGACACCCAGGTCTACTCCGTCAGCTCGTTTTCCTGGAAATTCACAAAGAGCCAAACACATTCACGACAAAAGCGCCGGCCTGTCATATTGCCGCCCGCCGAGCCGAGAAAGCAACGCTCAGTCACGGACTTCTTGTAGATTTGCGTTCATTCTTTCACCAGGCGTAACTTTCGCCCTGTTTCCTTGTTCTCAAAAGTGCCAGTTCATCCACGCCCCGAGCGCGCGACGCTCGAACCTTCTTTGCCGAACTTTCGAGATGGTGACGCACTGTAGATAAGCAGCTGCCGGCGACCTCGTCGAGTCACTCTAGCTCTCTGCCACGCTGCCGAATCGCCGCCTGCTTTTCTGCTACCTCGACGCTCTTTCATTACTTTTTTTTTTTTTTTTTTTTGGCACAAGTTTGTTGATTAAGCCTTTATTTTTCATTTCACTATTCGTCCTCTTGTCACCTTCATTCGTGTCAACATAAATCTGATCATATTGAAATATGTGTAATTGGCCTCTGAAATCTCCGGTAACGGCGCTCAGGCAATTTTATATATCTTAACGCGTCGGTGGTTTGGTTGTGCATGTGTCTCGCCATTTGGCTCTGGACGATTTTCGCGTTTTGTTCTGTCCACATTTGCCAGAGACGTGAGCTCGGAGCGTAGGCAACTGGCCCCCTTGCACGAGAAATGGCGCAGCTGTGCGCGTTCCAAAGAAAGCTCGTGCAGAGAAAAACAAGCAAGGGACCAGGGATGTCAAATTCAGGATATAGAAAAATACCCCACTAGAGTGCCTTCATACACACGCGCTTTTGCTTGAGTGGTGACATCTCAGCCATTTTTCCGCTCAATTGTTTTTCATGCCTTTTGAAGTGCGCGCAATCCGGTGTCACTCAGCTCGAGCGCGTAGCTTTGGCTAATGCATTGACGCCATTTTACCGCCCAAGTCATGCACCGAGTGCGCGCGAGCGTCACGCGCTGGCACATTCAGTGCAACAATGGATGTCTTCACCCTGAGACAGACAGACATGCAGGCACCCTATACCCCACTGTATCGAAGCGCCACCCCACACGATTTCTCGGACTGATGAACAGGCTTGGAAGACGATCCCACCGCCATCTGTTGGTTCAGAATCACACTAACCAAGGGTGGGGTTGCACCTTAATCTATGAACTGTGAACAGAACTCTTATGTCCGGCATAATATGAAAAAAGAAGAAGACGCGCCTCGTCTTCTTCTGCGACAATCAGATAGTGTACGTGCATGCGCATGCAGGGACATTCGGTTACGCCGCCATCACGATCGGCAGAGTAAAGCTACTCGTTGTGCTTTCCGTAAGCGACTCCTGATTACTTGCCACGTAACATTGGCGACGAAGGCGGACCAGAACCGCACAAGGGAAGACTTGCATCATTTGAACGATGTCAGCGCTGCAAGGCAAGGTCGAAGAGTTCGACGGTACTGCGTGGTCGGCCTGGGCGGAGCGCTTGGACTTCTACTTCCAGGCGAACGATGTGCAGGACGCCGGAAAGAAGAGGGCGCTACTGCTGACTTTATGCGGCGCAGAGACCTACAACACAGTTCGAGCGCTAGTTGCACCCCACAAGCCAGGAGAAGTTTCTTTCAACGAAATTATGTCCTTGCTAGGGGACCATTACGATCCAAGACCATCCGAACTCTTCTGTCGAAGCAAATTTCAGAGGCGTGATCAACATCCAGGGGAGTCAATTGCTTGCTACGTGGCAGCACTTAAGAAATTGGCAATTGACTGTAACTTTGGCGTGTTGACGACAGCTACATCGCCAACGACGACAGCGGGTTCGTCGAGTGCCGGCGGCACAGTGTCAGCGGGGTCGTCGAGCTCCGGAGGCATATTGGCTTCCAATACAACGATGCTGCCGCTGGACGTGATGCTTCGTGACCGCTTCGTCTGAGGAGTTCAAGATGAGCGTATTCAACCACGTCTTTTTGCAGAACAAAAACTCACATTCAAGCAAGCTTACGATATTGCCATCAGACTTGAGAGTGCCGTGCAACAACAACAGGAGCTGAAACTCCCCAAACCAGACCTCAACAAAATGTGTAGAACTACGAACCGGGCAGCCACCACTTCCAGTGGTCAGCCGGAGACGCCGTGTTACCGCTGCAATGTGCAACACAGCGCAGAAACTTGTCGATTTCGCAAAACATCGTGCCGATTTTGCAGAAAGACGGGTCACATTGAGAAGGCTTGCCGAATGAAGGCTCGATCTGGAGCTGCACAACGCTCGACCAACCTGGTGAGCGATGACCAAAACGAGACTGATCAGTCAGTAAGTGATTTTGACATGCAGGAACTTAATGCTGTTCGTGCCAGCGTCGTGGTTCCCAAGTACCTCATAACGCTTAAAGTAGAAGGAAGAGCACTAGAATTTGAAGTTGACTCTGGTCCAGCAGTCACGGTCATCAGTCAAGAGACCTACAGGCGAACATGGCCAAACAAGCCACCTCCGCTACAGAAAGAGGATATGACGCTGCAGACGTGGACCGGTGAAGGACTCCGAGTTCTCGGTTCAGCGCAGGTACACGTAAAGCATAAGTCTAAGGACTATATCCTGCCACTCCTAGTCACAACCGGAACAGGATGCAACCTGATGGGACGAAACTGGTTCTCAGCACTGCAGATTCGACTCAGTGGTATTCACCACATTGAGCAAGATCGTACTATCACAACGGTGCTCAGCGCGCACAGTGAGGTCTTCAAGTCTGAGATCACAGGGTACATCGGACCAACGGTACACTTGGAGACGAAAGAAACAGCAACACCCAAGTTTCTTAAAGCCCGACACGTACCATTTGCACTACGGCCAGTAGTTGAATGCGAATTGCTAGCATTGCAGAAGCAAGGCATTATAGAGCCGGTTCAACACTCCGCGTGGGCAACGCCTGTCGTGGTTGTCAGGAAGAAAGATGGATCCGTGAGACTCTGCGGGGATTACCGCAGTACCGTGAACGACGCAGCAAAGCCGGCATCCTACCCGCTCCCGACACCGACGGAGGCTCTATCAAACCTTCAAGGAGGAACTGTCTTTGCGACGCTTGATCTCGCGCAAGCGTATCAGCAGCTGCGAGTAACGGATACGACCGCCGAAATACTGACGATCAACACGATCAAGGGGCTCTACAGAGTGAAGCGACTACCTTTCGGAATCGCGGCCGCCCCGGCGATATTTCAACGAGTCATGGAAACCACACTCGCGGCCATCCGGGAGTTAGCGTTTACCTTGACGATATAATCATCAGCGGAACAACTCCAAGTGAGCACGCGCGTCGGCTGGATGAGGTACTCTCACGACTGGAAAAGGCAGGGCTGAAGCTCAAGCAAAGCAAGTGCTTCTTCGGCGCGAAGGAGGTCAAATTCTTAGGTCACCGCATAAACGCCGAGGGAATTCATCCAACCCAGGACAAGATCCAAGCAGTAGTCAAAGCCCCAGAACCAGAGAACAAGACGCAGTTACAGTCCTTTTTAGGCCTCCTGGCGTTTTACGACAGGTTCTTAAAGGATCACGCGACAATCGCGAAGGAACTGTACGAACTACTTGAACAGAACAAAGAGTGGAGGTGGGAAGAAACGCACCGAAGGGCTTTCAAAAAGCTGAAAGATCTAGTGGCGAACTACACTGTGCTCGCACACTATGATGGAAAACGACCTCTAGTGTTGTCTTGCGACGCCTCACCATATGGAGTGGGAGCCGTACTTGCACAGCAAGATGCTGATGGGCGGGAGGCTCCGATCGCTTTTGCATCCAGAACGCTAGGCAGTGCCGAGCGGAACTATTCGCAACTGAATCGTGAAGGCCTCGCTATCGTGTACGGAGTTCACCACTTCCATCAATACATAGCTGGGAGGTCCGTGACCATATTCACAAACCATCAGCCTCTGCTAGGTATCATCGGCTCCAACAAGCCTGTTCCACAAGTATTATCACCAAGGATAACTAGATGGTGCGTGAAACTGGCAGCCTACCACTACGACCTGAAATACAGGCCAGGAAATCGTCACCAGAACGCAGACGCTTTCAGTCGGCTTCCGTTACCCCACACAGAAGACGAACTGAATCCACCTGGCGACATCTTGATGTTTGAAGGATTGTCACGGCCTCATCTGTCAGCGCAACAGGTAGCAGAAGCGACAGCAAAGGACACTGTGCTGGTTGAAGTGTTAGAAGCAATTCAGAAGGGCACTCTTCATCGGCTCAAATCACCAGAGTTCTCACCTTACACAAAAAAGGCGGCAGGACTGTCGACACACCGAAATTGTGTGACCTGGGGGGCACGCATTGTGATCTTCACGCGGCTGAGGACGGACGTGTTGACGTTGATTCACGCGGGGCACCGTGGAATTATCGCAATGAAGACATGCGCACGGAGCTACCTCTGGTGGCCCGGTATCGACGCAGACATAGAGTCATTCGTCGCAGAATGCACTGCCTGCCAGACCCACCGCAAGACACCACCGAAGGAGCCCATGCCAGTCTGGCACAGACCCTCCCACCCTTGGGATACTATTCACGTGGACTTTGCGGGTCCTGTTGAAGGCCAAGTTTTTCTGGTGGTCGTGGACGCATACACTAAATGGGTGGAAGTCCGAGTGATGCGAAACATGACGTCGGCTGCCGTCATTAGAGAATTGAGGGCTATCTTCGCAACTTTCGGCGTTCCCCGGAAGGTGGTTTCGGACAACGGCACAGCGTTTGTGTTCGACGACATCAAGACTTTCTACCGGAATAACGGTGTAATATCCATCACAAGCGCGCCATACCATCCAGCAACTAACGGCCAGGCTAAACGCATGGTTCAAGAGCTGAAAATTTCACTAGCTAAAAGAGGAAGAGAAGATTTGAATTGTGTGGTACCCAGATTTTTATTCAAATAACATACAACAATCCATGTGGCAACAGGAGAGACACCTGCTTGGATGCTTTTTGGAAGAGAACTTCAGTCTGCTCTCGAGCGACTAGAGACGTTCAGCCCCGAGACACCTGAAAGCACCGCCACCTTTACAAACCCACGCAAGCTGAATGTAGGCCAAGCAGTGTGGGTTAAAACATTTCCAGACGGTAAAAAGTGGATACCGGGAGTGATCGAACGTCAGCTGGGACATCGCTCTTGGATGATTCGGGTAGAGCAAGGTTCAATTCGCCGGCACACCAACCACATACGACCGCGAAGAGTGGCATCGCATCATCAACCTCCACAGACAGCTGTGGCACCCGCATGGGACATTAACAGCCGTGATGACCTGGCTCCGCAACCCGCGACGACAATCAGGGACAACAGCACAACTGCTATTCCCGAGGAATCGCTTCCTGTTGTGCCGCCGGCAGAGCCTGGCACTTCAGTCACTCGAAGAAATTCCCGAGACCGGCGACCACCTCAAAGATATGGACATGACGTCTAGCGGGGGGAGGTGTTATGTCCGGCATAATATGGAAAAAGAAGAAGACGCGCCTCGTCTTCTTCTGCGACAATCAGACAGTGTACGTGCATGCGCATGCAGGGACATTCGGTCACGCCGCCATCACGATCGGCAGAGTAAAGCTACTCGTTGTGTTTCCGTAAGCGACTCCTGATTACTTGCCACGTAACAAGAACTATAAAATGTCAGTATTTCAGGCAGCGTCAATCATACCAACAACCGTTAGAATAGCTCCTCAGAAGATCTCCCAACAGTCGCGCCTGTCAATAACTACATGAAAACATATTCCAAATGTCAGAAAAATGTAAAATACGGTTTTGGGATTGTGGCAGTAGCCATATAATAGAGGAGGCCGAAATCGCGACACGGGCTTGGACTCTAGAGCCCAGGAGAACATGGCCTCGTCTCGTCCTTCATATATATTGCTACATGATATCAGAAGTGGCTCGGTAGAACAGAGTTTCACCACGAACGCGCTACACAGCTCACGAAAGTGTTCCGCTGGGACAAGCCAGGAAGAAGAGGGGCAGTGGCATCTCGGACAATGATGTACGCTCAGATCATTTCCCTTCCGTCACCGTTCAATTTTCACAATCCAGGCGAGTGGAAAAGGTGGTACAAGAGATTCATCCGATATCGAAAGAAAGATCTCCAAGCTCCTCAACGCCGATCAAGTCGAACAGGTAGATGATTTTGTATATTTCCTCGGAGATGAATGCGGAGATGTCATAGAGGCCTCATCTCTATGGGATGTCGACAAACAAGACTTTGAAAAAGTGTCGGACTTGTTTCATTTTCTTGGCTGACGCTCAAGAATGAAGGACCTGTGCGGCAGTTGTTCCGCTCCGATATCTCGGCAACGATTCATTGTGTGCTCGGGTGCGTGTAATCGCAGCTTTCACTGCGAGTGCGTCAATGTTCGTGAAGCTGATTACGACCTTCTCGTGAAAAAGGGTGTTAGCGTGTTTTAAGTGCGATGCGTGAACGAAGAGCCGAGGCACTGCTGGACAGTGCGGAAATGTCAACTTCGGTCCAGGTTAGTGACGAGCAGTCGGAACATGCAACGACGGAGGTCTCCAGTCTTCACAAGTTGGTCCAGGAGCTCTGCAACAAAATCGACGGTTTGTCCGAAGAAGTGCGCGCGCTACGAAATGACAACGAACCTTTGCGAGTGCACCTCGCGAGGAACAGCGACCTTTTCCGCAAATGTCTGAACGCCGACGTCCAGGGTTCTGCACATCAGGTTGCTTCAGCACCTACCTGCTTCCAGATGCTTCAGCCCGCTCCGACTGTCCTAAATGCGGCAACAAGTTTCCCAACTGTTTCCGAAGCTTCTGAGCACCCCCCGAAAAGAGGCTATCGCCAGGGTCTACCACACACCCGAGTAGCAGGGCCACTCCAAAACGGTGACCTGCGTCAATGCCTGCCTAGTGTGCGGCGTGGGTCGGCTGGTGCCGACGCATCCGGACTCCTGACAGGAAACTTGTATCATCGAGAGGCAGCTGGCGTAGAGTGCTCCACGAGGACGGCCAGTGCAGTCGTCGATGAGGACGGCTTCCAGGAGGTCCCACCACGTCGACGTGTGAAGATCTCCGTGGGCTCCGACAAAACCAGTAAGTTGCGTGCCGTGGCGAAGCATCCAAGAGAGAAGGCTCTCTTCCTTTCACGATTACATTCTGAGACAACATGCGACGAACTTTCGGAAACTGTGTCCTGTGCAGTAGGCAGTCAGCGCTTTACTTGCACGAAGCTGTCTTCTAGGTTTAACACCTACGCTTCTTTCCCTGTCTCGGTAAACGAGGAAGACTTTGATAAGCTAATGTGTCCTGATTTCTGGCCGGACGGTTGCCTTTCTCGGCCCTTTTCGGGACGGATCAGGCTCAACGCCAACGGAAGTGCTGGGAACACCGCAATTAGTCATAGCTCTGACCAGAGTCGCCAATTAGTTCCATGTGCCTAAACTGTGGAAGAAAAGGACAATGGGAAAAGGTATGCAGGGGGATGTTCATGCAGGAAATGAACCTGTGGACAAGCTGGGAAGATTGGATGCTTGGAAGTCTTGAATGTTCTGCTGGCTTGCTTGGCGAGTGCCGCTCAAAGTTAATGAAAACGTCGTGAAGTTTATGATTGACATGGGTGCCGATGTCAATGCAATATCACAAGATGACATGGCTTCAAGCTTCGAAAACCACCAGCCTACTGCGGCCACAATCTTCGCACCCGGGAAACAGATGTTGCGGGTGATCAGCAAATTCCAGTCAACAATTCAACACGGGCGACAGTCAGTACACGATGACGGCTATGTTGTGAGCAACCTTGATGAGCGGTTTTTCGGACGTGAGGCCAGTACAAAGTTTAGACTTGTCGCGTTTCCGCAGTCTTTCACAGACGAAATTGCTGCACAGAACCACATAAAAGAGTCCGCGCTCACCAACCGGATGTCAGGCACTGTCAAGATGTTCAACGTCAACAAAGGATATTGCTTCGTCAATCGCTTTTCTGCGGAGCACGCAGTTTGCCAATCACCGCGATTGACAGCATGATTTAATCTATTTACAGGAAAAATATAACGTCTTCTTGCGAAGATGCCATCTGTGAAGATTGCATTTGTATCAAGAATCAAGTTCTTGATCTCGTTATTCGCTATGTTATTTATGCGCCACACAATGATTCGCTGTATATGTGTTCTGTGGGAAAGTGGATGGCAAGGGCCTTGTTCATAAATAGTGCGGCTATCACTCGAGAAAATATGGTGCCCGTGAAGAGGTGGGCGTCGGATTTGAAAGTGACAGTCACACAAGTAGGTCTACACCTAAACGAAAATTGGCTTTCCATTGGAAGGTGACACTCAGATATATCTTAGTGTTACTGTGAAACGTCTGGGACGTTTCACGTGGAATGACCCATATAAGGAAAACGGAAATGTAACTATCTGGGCCGATGGTATAAGCCGGGATTGCTCTTCGCCAAAAACCATGGAAAGAAGAAACAAAAAAAAAAGAAACCGGTGTGTAAGTACCTTTGTTGTGTGTGAGCAAATTTTGTGTGTCCTCGTGTGTGCCATATGTTTACAACTGTCTCATCTATCCTGTCGTCCATCACAGAAGGGGAGATATGGCAGTAGCCAGATAATGAAAGAAGACGGAGTGCGCGACACGTGCTTGGTGTCTAGAGCCCAGCGGAACATAGCCTCGTCATGTCCTTCATCGACATTGCTATAGTTAGCCTCTCAGTGACACTGATATGACTGCAAATAAATGTCACAGGAAATAAGTGTTGACATAGGTAAGCACCAACCCTAATGCGATACACACCTCTGCAAAGGCACTCAAGACAATCGCGTTCACGGTTGTACTACGCTGCTAAGAAACACGGTCTCACCATGGAAGTCGCAGTATTGTTTGCGCGTCGCAAATTCACGCAGTTACCTCACATACATTTTGGTTTCTGAAACGTCCTGGAGTTCCCCTTCGCAGCGGAATACAGTTTGCAGTGCTTCTATACTGCATCTAGAACTTTGATCACTGTTTTGGACCTGCGGCTCGGGCTTTCGGCAAGTCTGATCAGAACCGCCAAGGGTTCACCAAGCTAGGTTGCCGGCGGCCGAGGCGACTGCCGACAAAACGTCGTACTGTCGATAAAACGATCTCTCGATAGAACGTCGTTCAACGAACTGATTGCCACCAGTTCCGAGTCGCCAAAGCAAGGTGATTGCCGGGAGAACAAACACAACTGTAATGATTAGGTTCTCTTTAGCGGAGCTTGATTTTTCCTAATGAAGTTAGAGGAAGCCGTTTGAATTAAACAAACGCACTTTTGTTTATGCACGCAAGCTACAAACGCCATGCACACGGAGAAATCGAGCACATGTACGCGTCTTATAATAAGATGCTCTCAGAAGCGGCACACAGCTATGAAAAGGATCTAAAATAGAACTTGAGAGTTAACGGGGAAGCGTATCAGTCCGCTGATTTGATGAGACGTTGGATGCCTGGGTGCCGAAAAGGTGACGAGCCAAAGGCGAGGATGAGGTCGGTGGTGACTTGTGGTAGAGCGGCGTCGGCGTTCTGCGTGGCGCGTCTTGGGGGACGGTGCCGCCGTGGTCTTGTTGGGTTGCCGCGGCTTGGCAGGAGCCGGATGTCAGACTAGGTGGGTGTCCTGAAAAGATCGGGTCCTTAGTTCAACCCCCCTTCACTTTGGCGCCATACTGCCTCCGACCATGCGCCGGAGTACTCCCTCTTTCCGAACGATTCGAACGCCGTTTCTTCACTCGCGTCGACTTGGCACCGGCACGCGTAAAATCGAACGCGCGTGGCACGTGCACATTCGATGCCGTCTGAGCAGGGCTCCAGGCGAGCAAAATAGAATATTTGTGGTTCGCGTTTCGAACATGCGTCATTAAGCTCCCCGAGTACAGATTTTTATACTCCGTTCCATCCTAAGTGCCAGCATGGCAGAGGTTGCGAGGGCGAACTCCGAGCATTCAATGTCCCTGCCAAGCACGCGGGCTTGTGAAATGCGAGTATTGTTCAGGAGGACAGGATTTGGCAAGTAGCTTCGGTTTCACTATCACGTAAAGTGAAGCATACATGCTCAAGGAGGCTATGAAAGAAAGCAATGCGCTGAGGAAGATAGAGAGAGGCGGAGACGAGGGTGCGTGGGGCCGTCGGAACGCCGAGCTCTGATTCGAATGATTAGTGAGTAGACCTAAAGCTGCTTTTGTCTTCACTGCACTCGTAAAACGCGTTTCATTGCGAGAGTCAAACGGCGGACGCTGGCGTTCCGCGTTCTAAGGCGTCCGACGAGTGTAGTTGAGACAAAGGCTGGTAGCTTTAGGTGTACCCACTAATCGTTCCAACCAAAGCTCGGCGCAGTGACGTCCCGTCGCACTCTCGTCTATTCCTCTCGCTTACTCGGCGCATACAAATCATAAAGCGGAAAATAATGTTTCATGGGACGCTGAGGCTGCGAGCTGTATACTTCGCTTTTATTTTAATTTTTATTTTAGAAGTTTTGTTATCGCGCATCTACAGATGCTGACAAATGCTAGTATTAGAACGTAGCACGTGCTTAATCGGACGCGCCGCTTTTATGGTCGTAGCGCGTGGGTGGCGCAGTGAGCATAGCACAGTCGCTTCTTGTGGACGCGCTCGCGACCCCTGCCCGAGAGCAGCGGGTCCTTACGAAACAGGAGATGGAGCACCCCACAAAATTCTCCTGTCACAAAAAGGCAGCTAGAGGCGCACTTACAATAAAAGCAGCCACTTTAAAGGTACTACCCAACGTAAAGGCGACGGGGTCATGACAATACAGCACCGTCGTCGTCGCGCAGTGAGAGGCCAGAGAAAAATAAAACTGTCGCCGGGCAGTTCTGGCGGAATGACTTTAATTGGAACTTTTGCACTGCTAAAGAAACCAAATTGTATTTAATATATAAATCAAGATCTTAACAAAACGCGTAATTCGCTTGCCATCGCCTTTCTGGTATTACACACCACACCAGATGTATGGGGGTATTCTTGGACGCCATATTTGAGGGCGCTGTTCACAGCGTATGCTCAGAACGAGCTCACAAATATAGGCTGCTAAACCCGCCAATCTTGATGTTACGGAATGCGCGTAGCAAAATAACTCTGGAGGCTCGCCATCAACACGCGCTCAGCATTGGCGCACACATCTATCGCTGCTAGTGAATACTCCCTATAGGCAACCTGCAATGCTGTTTGGTTTGGCGCTGTCTGGCGACTATAGCAAGAAACATTGGGTTTCCTTCGGGCTGGCGGCTGCATGGTTCAAACGTGAGCTATTACACTGGTGGTGCCGCTTAGCCTAGTGTCTAGAGCAACAAATACTGGGTAGACTAGGAAGCCGCGATCGCATAGCATGCCAGTACGGCGGAAGCTACGGCCTTGGTTCGCCAATCGGAACGCAGTATATGCGCACTCCGGTCGTACTCATGAGTACGACCGGAGTGCGAAAAGACTGCGAAAGAGGCATCAGGCTTTTCGCTGCGTCATGCTCCAATATGCGTGCGTTTTGCTCGTCTACGTAGCGCACATCGAAGCCGTCGGCACGAAATGTGGGGCAATGTGGGGCCTGTCCAAGTTACAGCGAGACAGGGTATAACCGAGGGCTCTCACCCTGCTTGCGCCGCCTGGCTGTCGCCGGCTGGCTATACGATTAGTTGAAACTTGGATCTAGAATAATTGTTGGACTTGATTCTGTGTCGCTGGAAGAACCGCGTAAGACCACATGGTGTTCTGTGCATCTCTTTTCTTTTTTTTCTTTGTATATGTGCGGTGGAGGCGAGCAAAGTGTCTTGCCTGGCGGCGCACGGGCCGACGCTGATTGGGTCTTCCGAAACGATACGCATATACCTCGAGCCACTCAATGAGCTGCGCTCAGAGTGTCGACACTCCGTTCCCCGACATTGTTGTGGGCCAGACATTGACACGGGTTCTACAGTCACCATCTACAACACCCTGCGGCGCACATGGTCACCTGCCATAGTCGTAGGACATCCATTGCCGAGGTCCTACCACATTCTAACCCCAGAGGGTCAAGTCCGCCGAAGAACCCGTGAACACTTACGAATGGCGACGGATTCTCGACGAGAGCTGACCTCCACGGGGAAAGAGGCAGCCGGCAAGGAACAGAGTCCCAGTGACTTTAACCAGAGTCAGCCTCACCCGGGACCGCAGCCGCGAAGAGGAACAAGAGAAAGAAGGCCACCGCAGTGATACCCCAACCATGTTGATGGTGACGCTCTACGCTGACTTTTTTAGAGAAAAGAGATGTAGTAACCAGCGATAGATGGCGCCACGTCTCTCTCAGCGGTTCCGCGGTTCGAGCAAGGTATTTGTACATTGGTTCGAGCACGAGCGCAGAGCGCGCGACATAAAATATCATTCGCTCGAATCTCCATGCTGGCTGATGCGTATTGCTTCCTACAATATCCCTTCTTGTGCTTTTACCACAGTCTCGGGTTTTCTACATCATGTATAAAACTTCATTGATATTGTAGTGAGTGCGCAGGCGAGCTGGTGGAAATTAACCATTCTGATGTTAGCCTGAGACTGAGGCAGGAAAAGAGGAAGTTTCAAAGTAGAAGAAAAAGGAACAGTCGAGGATACGTCTCTAACACAGCTAAAGACAAGTTTATTCGGTCACCCTCTTATATACACTCCACAATCTTCACCACAGAACCTTCGCGACCTCCAAAGCCAAAAGATAACAAAGAACTCATCTCTTTCCACCACAATAATCAAACGACCTTGACAATCCTACAAAGCCCCCTCACCAACACAACCTATCTCCTCTCTCCCGGAAGACGATCGACCTTCGCGTACATAGCACACCCTCCTCCTCTCCTCCCCGGCCCACATTCCCGAAACAACCCGGCAACAAAAGATACCAATCCACCTGATCCAAACCAAAGACACAAGGAGGAAACCACTTACACCCTTTCACAATCAACAACCACTTAACAAAACTCTCAAATCCGCAAGAAGGTTTTTGCACTGCTGCTAAGCTGTAACGACACTTGACTAATGCAGTTGCCCATTGATTTCATTCTTATTGTTTCCTTTACAACCCTTTTGATGTCGTTTACTTCCCTGTGTATTATTTCTGTTTCGGACCAGCGTGGTATACAATTATTACATTCTTGAACATGTTTCGCTATTTCCGAATCTGTCGCGTTGTTTTTTACATTTCTTTTGTGTTCAGTCAATCTATCATTTATACACCTCGACGTTTGACCCACATACTTAAAACCACATTCTAGGGGAATTTCGTATACCACTCCATTATCACACGGAATAGACTTTTCTCGATGCATTTTTGTGCATTCCCTTACACTCTTGTGGAAGGGCGTGAGCTTACTCAATTTATAGTCGGAACTAAAAACCAGATCAACATCGAACTTTTTTGCACAAGCCTTCAAGTTGTGAGAAATTTTGTGATAGTACGGAATTACAGTAGTTCTATGTTTTGGCCTTTGCTTTGGTTCTGCTCTACATTTGTCTGCGAATTTTACGGATAACTGTTTCCCTACGAATTCATCCTGATAACCAGCACTGTTTAGCCTTCTCCACTGCCTTTTCACTGATTCAGCCAAGAAATGAGTACATGATCTGTCCATTGCATTTGTGATTAAAGACCTGACAATACCTGCTTTGACTGTTTTTGAATGGCAACTGTTTTTTGATAGCAGCGGTTTTGCGTTTTCTTTTCCATATTCCCAACATAGCCCTTTTTCATTGTGAATCATAAGCTCTAAAAACTGCAGTTTACCATTCATGGGTCGTTCGACTGTAAACCTCAGTTCCGGGGCAGCCGATCTGATCAATGCTTCCAGAGTGTCAGACAATCCCTCCCGAAAAGAACAGATCAACAGGCATATCGGTGGACAGTTTTCTTGCCGTTCTTGATTATTACTTGCAGTCAACAATAGTAGAGTATCAAGGAAAAAAGTATTTACAGAAAGAGGGAGTATGCATTGGGTCGAGTGTAGCACCGGCGTTAGCGGAAATTTACCTAAATTGTTTGGATTGCATTGTATCTGATAAGTTGCAAGAACTGACGTCCGAATCCTGTTTTGTGAAAAGATATGTCGATGACATTTTGATCTGTTCTTTTCGGGAGGGATTGTCTGACACTCTGGAAGCATTGATCAGATCGGCTGCCCCGGAACTGAGGTTTACAGTCGAACGACCCATGAATGGTAAACTGCAGTTTTTAGAGCTTATGATTCACAATGAAAAAGGGCTATGTTGGGAATATGGAAAAGAAAACGCAAAACCGCTGCTATCAAAAAACAGTTGCCATTCAAAAACAGTCAAAGCAGGTATTGTCAGGTCTTTAATCACAAATGCAATGGACAGATCATGTACTCATTTCTTGGCTGAATCAGTGAAAAGGCAGTGGAGAAGGCTAAACAGTGCTGGTTATCAGGATGAATTCGTAGGGAAACAGTTATCCGTAAAATTCGCAGACAAATGTAGAGCAGAACCAAAGCAAAGGCCAAAACATAGAACTACTGTAATTCCGTACTATCACAAAATTTCTCACAACTTGAAGGCTTGTGCAAAAAAGTTCGATGTTGATCTGGTTTTTAGTTCCGACTATAAATTGAGTAAGCTCACGCCCTTCCACAAGAGTGTAAGGGAATGCACAAAAATGCATCGAGAAAAGTATATTCCGTGTGATAATGGAGTGGTATACGAAATTCCCCTAGAATGTGGTTTTAAGTATGTGGGTCAAACGTCGAGGTGTATAAATGATAGATTGACTGAACACAAAAGAAATGTAAAAAACAACGCGACAGATTCGGAAGTAGCGAAACATGTTCAAGAATGTAATAATTGTATACCACGCTGGTCCGAAACAGAAATAATACACAGGGAAGTAAACGACATCAAAAGGGTTGTAAAGGAAACAATAAGAATGAAATCAATGGGCAACTGCATTAGTCAAGTGTCGTTACAGCTTAGCAGCAGTGCAAAAACCTTCTTGCGGATTTGAGAGTTTTGTTAAGTGGTTGTTGATTGTGAAAGGGTGTAAGTGGTTTCCTCCTTGTGTCTTTGGTTTGGATCAGGTGGATTGGTATCTTTTGTTGCCGGGTTGTTTCGGGAATGTGGGCCGGGGAGGAGAGGAGGAGGGTGTGCTATGTACGCGAAGGTCGATCGTCTTCCGGGAGAGAGGAGATAGGTTGTGTTGGTGAGGGGGCTTTGTAGGATTGTCAAGGTCGTTTGATTATTGTGGTGGAAAGAGATGAGTTCTTTGTTATCTTTTGGCTTTGGAGGTCGCGAAGGTTCTGTGGTGAAGATTGTGGAGTGTATATAAGAGGGTGACCGAATAAACTTGTCTTTAGCTGTGTTAGAGACGTATCCTCGACTGTTCCTTTTTCTTCTACTTTGAAACTTCCTCTTTTCCTGCCTCAGTCTCAGGCTAACATCAGAATGGTATAAAACTTCGTTTTTTTTTTTTTTGTCAGAATTTGGTCACTGCGTTGTATACAACCGTACGAACCATACGCGTTTCTTTTGGGGTTGTAAGTACGGCATTTATCTGTGCAAGGTGTAGGCTTTGTCAACGTTAACAACAAAATAGGAACGGCAGAGCCGCCACCAAGGGCCTGCACTTTTGGCGGTCCGAAGGCGCTCCGAAGCGTTGCAGCATAAGTCCGCGGCTGAAGCGACTCTGCGAACCGTACAAAGAGGAGCCGCTTTTGCAACGGTGCGACTTATAAACCGCAGATTGCGATACTTTCGCGCGAACACTTTGTTAAAGACATAAAATGCTTGGAATGCCGGATGCATCTACAGACATACTATATACGTGCGATCTGGGGACCTGCAAAACCAGGAGTTGAGATAAGACAGACGCGTACCGCGCCTTACAGCTAAGTGAAAAACACCCAAGGCGGTCGCTATCTTTTGGGTGATGTTGCCCTGGCACCGTTCCTGTAGTTTTGTTTGAGACCGGCGATATGACAACAACAAAAAATTCGGATGATTCGATTGATACTTCTGAGATATCTCCGCCTCGTTGCTTGCGCCTGTTCATTTTTTCTTTTCTTTTTTTGCCGCTACAAGATTTTGTTTTGCAAACTAAAAAAATCAAACTTGCCTTGATCGTTCTTATAAACCAGGGGAATAAAAAATTTGTCATGCGTGTATTCTGCGCGCGTTGCGATTTGCCATGCTTGATTGTGGAGAGCTTTGGGTGGTATCGAATGCGCTGCATAGACCACACACTTTTGTGCTCTTCCGGTTTATCGGAATTATCGAGACAAGTTTACATTTCTTGGGGCAGGGTGTGTCACGAAAATGTTTTAATAGGAAGTTTTTCGTGAGTTCTGCTTCTTTTGTGTGCGCGTGTAAGGTCCTGAATTCTCAGCCTTCTTGGATTCTTAGTAGCCGCTTATATGAAAACTAAAGTAATCGGAAAGGGGGGATGTTTATCGCGCTCTTTGCTCTATGAATTTACTTTTTCTGTAGCACTGACGCCATACGCCCGCTCCGCTACCCCTTACTGCGTCATGATTCACTCCCATGATGTCGAGATTTCACTGGGAAAGCTACGCCTCGTCGGGAATCGGCTGCGTGCGCCGACGGTTCGCTGCGGACTATACTTCGTTCAACCTTAATTCCAGCCGCAGCCGACGCTACGAGCTGATGGGACCAATCAAAGAGCGCCAAAAGAGCACTACGCCTTATTTCTGAACGTGTTCTACCATTGCTGAACCAATGATAAACAGACAGTTTATGGTGACTTGTGCTTTTGAGGTTGATTCATTGGGGCCGTTAGCACGTCGCGTCGGTCGCGTCTGAACTTAAGCTGAAACGAAGTACGAGTATAATCGACTAATCACCATTCAGCGCCGACATGCGCCTGCTCTGTCAGAAAGAATTGTTTATGTATTGAGGCTTTAAACACGCGCAAGATTACAGCCGCCATGGCTTATCTTCGCTTGTCTATACCCAGCCAGTAAAAAGGACTTAGGCAAGCCTCCAGAGAGGCCAATGCTCGGCAGTAGGACACAATGGAATATAAAATGGAAATAACCTATCCTGTTGTGGTAACGATGAAGTTAAGTAAGCAAAATGAGAGGAAACAAACTGAAGGTCGGTTATGGCTGTGCCCACGCACAGCTTCTTGAACAGGGCATCTGGAGGCCGCCATGCCTCTGCTCGTGCGGGCAAGTGCGTGCAATTGCAACCTGGCCAAAGCTTTGTTCACGCGCACTCTGCAGGTGCACGCAGGCATGGAGACCAGTAGGACGCCGTGCTTGGAATTGTCTATTGGAGCCATATATGCTAACCTTTTGCCACATGTTTTAAAATTTTCCTACCTATGTTCCCCTTCCCCCAATGAGGCCATGGCGCCACCCTTTTGAAGATAACGTTAATCCTCATCATCATATTGATGTATAGCTCAGGAGCGCACAACACGAGAGCGCCGACGGGAGCGCTGGAGACACTAGAGCGCCGGGACAGAAGCCCGTGTCACCAGACCGCATGTGCGCGCTCTGGAAAGTTTCGAGTATGCTAGTCGCGTTTATATTAGCGGCGAGATGTTTTGGTGGCGCCATCCTATGGTTCCCCCTTGTGACGTCATTACATTGCAAACAACAAGTTCGATGGTGTTTGTTATTAGCATGGTGGAAGCTTGAAATCATTGCGCTCGGAAACCAACACTGCCAACACCGTCAAAATTAAAGTTCTTTCATTCCTCTTATTTCCGTCAAAGATAAATCCTTTTCTGACGTCATAGTCAGCGTTCGGCCAATCGTCGAAGGTTGACCAGAGCGACGCTTTCGGTCGCGCATGGGGCTAATAGCTACCCAAGAAGTCACTGCTCAATCAAGAAGGCAGCTTTCAAGGGGTTGAGCTCTGCAAGTTCATCGGAATTCTTGGGACAGTCCTTAATGTCTATTCGGGCCACTTTCTTTTTTGTCTTTTATTAACTTGTTTTCCTCCCCTTTCCCCTCGCACTCTTCCGACTTGCCGTTCGGCCCCCTCCGTGTCGGTTTCGTGACGACTCGGCCCGCCACTGCAAACGTTTGCCGACCCCCCCCCCCCCCCCCCCCCCTTATAAGATGTTGTATAGAAAGAGGAGAGATACGCGCGCTACATCGTGATCTACGTAGCAGACGGCTAGAGGGGCATATCCGCAACCCGACGCACTCGCAAAGGCGCCATTTATTGAAATACCAAGCTCAGCATAAAACAAGAAAACAACAAATCTCATAATATATATTACGTAGGCAGCGCAGTATTCAATGCAAGACACGGAGGGGGTCAGCAGCAGATAAGGCCATAGAAGAGCTCCAGGCTAGACTTGCTGCATTAGAAAATAACAAGGCGGACCCAGTCAGTGTTGAACCGGCCCTAGTCCCAAAAGCACTTACAACCGAAATCGCAGCCCTTCAGGCCTCTAGCGAAGATGCCAGCAACCGACTGCGCAGAAACAACTTGCTCTTCATGGGGATTGATGATTCACCAGAAGAAACTTGGAAACAATCCGAAACAAGGTTGATAGCATTTTGCACAAGGCAGCTAGGTTTCAGCCTTGATGCAAATAACATTGAACGGGCACACCGCTTGGGCAAGTTCGCAACGAACAAAAACCGTCCAATAATTGTTCAGCTGAGTCGATTCAAGGACAAGGAATCGATCCTGGCATGCGGGCCGAAACTAAGGGAACCAACTTCGCAATTCGTGAAGACTTCTCGGCGGCAACGAGAGTAGCACGCAGCAAACTTCTTCAGTTCGCCAAGCTAAAGAAATGTCCCTTCAAACTACGGCTCGATAGGCTCTATGTAGGCAACGTATGCTATATATACGATGCCAACTCGGATTTAGTGATCGAATCGCGGAGCTAACTATGCAATACCCGGAAAAACTGCACCGCCTCCGCAATAAAACATAAACCTGAAAAGCGATTGCAGTTCTCTGTCCTCTTCACTAATATACGTAGCGTCATGCCCATGCGGGATGACTTACACGGCCTCATTGACGATAGCGCAGCCGACATTATCGTCCTCACAGAAACCTGGTTAACTGAACACATACATGACACTGAAATATTTCCACCCCACATGAACTACAATATCTATCGTCATGACCGGCGCTTGAGAAGGGGCGGTGGCGTCCTAGTTGCCATAAAAGATAACATATCCTCCTTCTGCATCAACCGCGATACTAATCTTGAGCTAATGTGGGTATGCGTCACATCACCTATTTCCGAAATAATAATCGGAATCTGCTACAGAGCACCCGACAGCAACAATGACTTCACTGATAAGCTGCGCAACGCGCTCTACGAGCTTAGAAATACTCGCCGTAAAGCATCATTCTTCCTTTTCGGCGATTTTAACTTCCCAAATATCAACTGGACAGATCTAACAGTCGCAAACAAATCTGCAGAAAATGAATCGAGAAAATTTCTCGACCTAACTCTTGATTTTACGTTCACTCAAGTCATCATGCAACCAACAAGACTCGACAACACACTTGATCTTTTATTTTCTACCACCCCCGAACATATTCAGAACATCACTCATTCGCCAGGGTTAAGCGATCATCAAATGCTGTACATAACATTGTCGCTTCCCATTAACAGAAAAGCGCCTACACAAAAGTTTATTAAAGACTATAAGAGAGGAGACTTCACATCCATTAATCATGCACTGCAGGCCTATTACAATGACTTTAGTAGAACATTTAGCTCTAGAAATATTGAAGATAACTGGAATATATTCCGAACCAAACTCAACGACCTCATCAACATATTTATCCCGACTGTCTGTGTTAAATCGGACAGAAACCACCCCTGGTTTAATAAATCTCTCAAGTCACTAAATAACAAAAAGAAACGCCTCTATCGAAAAGCTAAACAAAGCGGGCTTACCCAACATTGGGATGCCCATGGAATCATTTCAAGAGAATATACCGCAAATATCAAGCGTGCCAAGACAAAATTCCTATCTGATGACATGCCCTCTATCCTTCGATCTAATCCGACTCGATTTTGGCAACTTTTATCACCAAAATATCAATCGCGATCACTGGAACTAACCGACAGCAATAACGACCCAATCATCGACAGTGAATGTGCAACGGCCCTAAACGACTTCTTTGTATCTGTATTCACGACTGAAGACCTTGACAATCTACCTACACCTCTTCCGGTATCGAGCCATATCATGCCACCTGTAACGATATCACCTCTTGGAATAACTACGCTAATTAACAAACTGAAGCTTTCATCGTCAGCCGGGTCGGATAATATCAACCCCAAAATACTTAAGAACATCGATGTAATCGCCAGCTCATATCTTTCATTAATCTTCTCGCAATCCTTGTCTTGTGGCCGCTCTCCAAAAGATTGGAAACTTGGGAAAATAGTACCAGTCCATAAACATGGTAACCGATCACTTGCATCCAATTATCGTCCTATATCCTTAACGAGCGTCCCATCAAAACTTTTGGAGCATATACTCAGCACCAACATAATCAACCACTTGCACTCGATCAACTTTTTTTATTCTCACCAACACGGTTTCCTAAAAAATCGCTCTTGCGAAACCCAGCTTGCCGAATTCACTCACGACCTACACATTAATATGAATAACAATTATCAAACAGACGCCATATTCCTAGACTTCTCCAAGGCTTTCGACCGAGTTCCGCATAATCGCCTCTTCTCTAAACTTTCAATGCTCGGTATTGACAAAACTATAATTTCTTGGATTCGGGATTTTCTTACGTCGCGAGTTCAGTTTACCATTGCTAACAATCATCAATCACCCCTTGCTAACGTAACATCAGGCGTTCCCCAGGGAGCAGGGCTCTCCCCACTCCTATTTCTCATATATATAAATGATCTTCCGCATAACATCGACTCAAAAATTAGGCTGTTCGCAGACGATTGCGTTGTTTACCGACCAGTCGCAAACTGCTCTGATCATATCACCCTGCAGAGGGATCTAACAAGAATTAACACTTGGTGCGATCGTTGGCTTATGCCTCTTAACTACGAGAAGTGCAAACTTGTATCATTCACGCGGAAAAAATCTACTCTTTCTTACTCATACTCACTTGATGGCGTTTCAATTGGCTCTACTCCCTCATACAAGTACCTCGGTATCCATCTGTCTTCCACACTTTCTTGGATTCATCATATCGACGTCATCACTGCTGATGCTTCGCGGACTCTCGGCTACTTAAAGCGGAATCTAAAATCAGCACCTTCTCACCTAAAGCAACTAGCGTACACTACATTCGTCCGCCCCAAACTCGAGTACGCCTCGTCCATCTGGCATCCATCACAAGCTTACCTCAGCGACAGTCTGGAAGGAATTCAAAATCGTGCAGCCCGATTCATTTCATCAGCATACTGAGTAACGGTTAAGAGTTGAGCTTGTTGGTACATACTTGTAGTTATTTCAGCTTGAACTTTAGAAATATCTAGAACACAAAGACAGAAAGGACAGCTGTGTGTCATATCCTGTCCTTTCTGTCTTTGTGTTCTAGATATTTCTAACAGCTGTGTGTCATATCCTGTCCTTTCTGTCTTTGTGTTCTAGATATTTCTAAAGTTCAAGCTGAAATAACTACAAATATCAGCATACTCCCGCGACACCAGCGTGACACAGCTTAAACTTACTCTCGAGCTTCCACTGCTCTCTGACCGCAGAATAATCTCGCGATTATGTCTCTTACATAAATTTTACCACAATAGCACCAACTTACCTAACTCCCTGATATCACCTCCTGACAGAATTTCGTCACGCCTCAATCACAGCCGTTGCATCAAACGCATAACAGGCAAAACGTTAGCATTTAATACGTCATTCTTTCCTCATGCCATAACTATCTGGAACTCTCTTCCTGAAAAAATCATCCTTATTACTGACCAATCCGCTTTTCGCCAATCAGTGACTCCACATATCCAATAAATTTTAACCATTTAACCTGTATTACCGTGACTATTGATTTTACATCAATTTTTGTTTGTTCTATTTTTGTGTTTATATGTTTTGTATTACCCCACAAGCTTCCCCCCCTTATGTAATGCCCCACAGGGCCCTTAAGAAGAAATAAATGAAATGAAGACTTGTTGCCCGCCAAAGTAGCGGAGTCCGTTGAATTGGTGCATGCCGTAGATTTTTGAACAGTTTAATATAGATTTAGAGAGTTACATCCTAGTATGGCAGTTGCAGCATTCCTCGCCCTCACTAAGGAAAGTGCAGAGTTAAAAAAATCTCGAATAGAGGGGAGTTTTATGCTAATATACAATATACAGTAATAGAGACGCTGCGGCTTCGTTTGGATGCCGGCTAACTGAGGCAGCCTGTCATAAAGAGAAGTTGTATCTTTTGTGTTATACTCGTAGCTGCAATGAAATTATCAATGTTAGTTACAGTGCGCACAGACGAAATTCCGGTTTCCCGCAGGTAAATAAACCAAAAGGAGTGTGTCGCGTACTCGGGACGCGGATTTGTTTTGTTTTTGTAGAACGAGGAGAAAGAACATGATTGTAAACCTGAGACTGGGGCAGAAAAGAGAACACAACAGAATGTAGTAAAAGAGGAGGCAACATCTCAAACTCAGCTGCAAAGTTTATTTCGAACACGCTTTATATACCCCATCTCCCACGCCGTCTCCACACAAAAAAAAAAGAAATACACACTCACACACAGGTCAGGGGAGATAAGAGAAGGTTTACCCAAGTGCCATTGTCCTTTTGTCATATGTGTATTTTTTTTTTCGTGAGGAGTAAGAGTCGTTTCATCCGTTATATATTTAATCGGTACGCGTTTTTTTTTTTTTTTCAGGTACGCGTTTTTTATCCAGGCAGTAGAACATGTTTTGCTCCTCTCGATATTAAATTATTAATCTATCGAAAAAAAGTACTACGGCTCCACGTGTAGAAAAAAGTGAAGTGAATCCTCATTAACAAACCCTTTGCATTCGAGCTCGTTAACGGTACTGAACGTCCCTGTTCCACAGCCAACATTACCGCCTTGTTTTGGCACCTGGAAAGTCGGGTTGTCCGAACATTTAATTGCATCGGTTACATCAATCTTTCTTTTCGCTTTGTCTTTGGGATGAATGACACCGAGCGTGTAAATCTTGTTGAAGGGCCATTCCAGCTTTGAATCGTTGACACCTGGATGGATACGCATATACAACCCCAAAAACGTCTGCCCCTCTTTTTGTTTGAACTGGATACAAAGGCACACGTTATATCCACATACATACTGGAAGGGGCTGTCAGTTAGCAAACTTGTCTCTAATGTCTTCTGTTTTAAGTCTTCCCAGCCTTTAAAGTACCAGTGAAGTTTTTTGGGTCCGCAATATCGAAGTACGTAATTGAATACACCATTCATAAGTTCTTCGCTTTGTGCTCGTAACTCCTGAGCCATGTACGTCTTCATTGTGTCTTCAATGGTAACTTTTAGTTCTTTGTTTGCCGCAGCAAACCCTTGAGTTTCGATTCTGACCAACTGCTCTTTGGTGTTTCTGGCTGCTTCCCTCGAATCTTCCCGGGACTCTTCCAGACAGAGGTTCAGACCGGAGAGATGGTCAGAGATCTTGAGCGTTGCGTTCTCCAGTTTCTTGTCTGTTTTTCTCTCTAACGTTCGGACATCCTCATGCCACTGGTTGAGGCTGGTTTGAAGACAATAGAGGTTTTCGGATATCTTGAACATCTCTCTTTTCAGTTCACTGCTTGTAATTTCTAAATTATCATAATTCACGTTTATATAATACGGAATGGGCACGGGTGTAGTGAATGCAGAACTGCAGCCGGCTTTACAGTGACCCACGAGCTCAGTCCTTAGCACTGATGATTGGCACCGGAGGCAAGGCACGACGTGAAACGAGCACTGCTTGTAGTGATCCACGAGTCTGGAAGCTTGACCTATGAAGTCGCAACCATTGGGTGCATTGCCGCAGGCTACCTATCAAAAAACCAAAAAAAAAAAAGAGTTGAAGACATGTAATTATAATCTGAAAAAAAGAAAGGATGGAACAAGAAGCTAATATCCAAGTTGGAGACCGGAGGGATGCTGATAAAGTTTGGGGAGTTGTTCACATTGATTGCTGAAAACAATGAGGAAAATATAACAAAAATTATATATCATTTATGTGTTGTAAGAATATGGTAAATACTTGACGTGCAAATTGTTTTTAATAAAAGTGGGCTATAAAAGTGTTGCGTGTTTTTGGACAAATCCGATAAAGTCCAGAAACAAGCAAAAAAACACTCCCCGGTAAAAGTTTCTTGAATTCGGATTTATCCGAAAAATTCCAAAGTTAAAGGTCACGTCGGCCAAAAAACAAAAGTTCAGTTTTCTACGAGTAAGTTCAGTCAGAGCACAGGTTCAGCGGTCATCAGGAGAGGCCTTCTCAGATTCCTTCAGAATCTTGTAGTGTCGACAAAAGAACGTTCGTCGCCTATCCCGTGAGGGTTCCGTCAGGACAAAGGGGCATTGTAATTGTGGGTCACAAAACGAACCACTGTTTTGTTTTACATATTGAACTTCTTCGAGGAAGGACGGGTTGTGATTTGATACCAGTGAATGCTATCGACTATTAAGGCTCGTTCCCACAGTTGCGTTGGAGTGCGACTGTATCCACTTGCGTCTCGTTAAGACTGTTTACTTCGAGCTGTTGCTACGGCAACCCTTGCCTCGAGCCAATAGAGAGGCGCTGTGCGGCACGACGCAATGCAGCGCCACGCAGTCTACGCACCTGTGTGAACGAGACTTTACATGTCATAGGAGGGACAGTTGAGGCTTCTATCTCACAACTCCACTCCGCGCAAGTCCAGAGAGAAGAGGTAGAATTGAATGAAAAGAAAAAAAGCCCTGTACCGGCCATGTGAAGGAGTTCATTGATTTTAATATGTCTTTTTCAAGTTTTGTCGTGGGACAGTTACTAGTGCTACTAATGGCAAAAGCGCCAATTTCACATTGTACACTTGGTTACTTATAAACCTAGGGCTGAGTTGTACCCGCGGTTAATATATATCTTTATTTTTAATTTCGAAAGTTTGGACACGTAGCAATACTATACTCCCTACTTCGGAGAATTGGGAATGAAACAAAAATAGACTTCGATATACTTTTACTTACAGGTTTATCATGAGACAGTTACCCTAATATCCCGAGAGTTGCCCTACTTACGATAGGTAACCCACCCCTATTTTTGGCTTCATTTGCTATTTTCTTTCAAACACCGAAAGATAGCCCACTCCTAGAAATCGCAGTCTTCGGATCAATGATGGCCTTGTTGTAAATGCGTCTAGTTAGCTATGGCGGGATTTAAGCGAATAGTGCTGACTGGGAACTACAGTCATCTTTGCTTCATTGCCCCTTGCCGGCATAACAAGTGACAAAAACACATGATGTAAAAAAAGCAATTTTTAAACTTTCCTTAAAGGGGCGGTGCAACGATATTCAATTGGAATGTTTTTAACTTTACACGAGCTTACTGCCACTAGTAGGACTCAAGGATACTCGCACGCAACGCCACTGACCAAGAAACTCCTTTGTTGCGCTGTAATTTCGAGAACAAAACCGAGAGTTTTCATTCAATCTCTCCTTCGCAACACCTGATGACGTAACTGGGCGGTAGCAGTACCGCCCAGTGACGATATGTGAATGCGGCTCATAGATTGGACCCGAGCATAGCGTGGACACTCGATTTGGGCTCGTGATAATCGATAGCTCGAGAAGCATACAGGTAGTGTCCTGTGCCCAATCGCTGCAATGACAACAACAGCCGAACCATAACAATGTCTGGAACTCAGCGCGTATCCTGTGCCTTGCCAACCCCAGCGCATGGCTGCGATCAACATTGGCGTCATATACTCGGCTCCAGATCATATGGCCGCTTGTTCTGGCTGCGAGTTGAGGGGGTGAACGCTGCTCGTTTTTCTTAATTTTCTTCTGGGACTTCGATTGCGTGTGGTGAAAAACGAACGGGTATTTCACAGGTCATTAACGTCAGGGATCCATTCTAAGCGGTGTTTGCGCAAAATGCAAAAATCCTTGCATCGCCCCTTTAAACACACACCAAATGTTTTCCCACTACTTATTTTCACCCAATTTTTTCTTGATTTGGGCTTCCCCCAAGAGTTTACGGTAGTACTACTAATGGCAAGGGTGCCAATGTCACGTGGCACATGTTTTTTCTTATAAGTCTAGGGTCAGAGTTATACCCGCCAGTTAAGATATAACTTTATTTTCAATTTTGAACATTAAAAAACATAGCAAAAATAAACTCCCTATTTCAAAGAATTGGGAATCTAGCAAAAATAAACTCCGTTAAAGTCCAATTATTGGGCACTAAATAAATTCCAAAAAACACCCTCAGAATTTTGCGAGAAATAAACTCCGAAAACACGCAGTCCTAGCCATAAAAAAGAAAAAAATATTCAAGATTGAAGGACTTGTAAAGTTTCAATACTATATCTATAATTGCTGCAACTTTTGGTTTAGGTTTACTTACCGTATGCTTCAGCATATAACCTCCCGAGATATCAAGGTGAACAATGTTATCGTCGGCGAAGGGTTCTTCATCCAGTGGACAAGTACTACCTCGCCTCTGGGACTCCTCGTGACATTCCAAGCAGAGCGTGTGCTCACAGGGCAATCTGAGAACAGTTCTCGACACCAGGCCACACAGGGAGCATGCATTGTGTGCAGCGGATGACTCTTCGAAGTACAGGGGCCTCCAATCCAGAGTGTCCGAGAATCCGGATATGAAGATGGGCCTCATCTTTAAAAGGTCAAGATATCCGGTCACAGTTGTTTTTTGCCCGACGACTGGAAGTAACCTGGAAAATGAAGGGACCTTGACCTCAGAACCAATCGCGCCTACAGCGCGGGGAAATGGTAGGGACGCCCCCGACATGCAGCTCGTGCATGGATTCCCAACATGGGGTCAGTATAGATAACCTTAATGGGGCTCCAAGGGCCTTGAGACAACACGGGAGAAGTGCATGATGAACGGGGGACTTCCACGGCGAAATGGGTCTTTACCCAACCTTCCTGATAAATAAGTCAACACTGTACGCACGGTTGTGTATTTTATTCTCGAATCTGGCTTAGGAATGCACATATCCATCCCCGCACCCCCATATCGGGAAACTAGGGCTGCCATGAACTCCTTCCCCTACCTCCATCGCCCGAGGAATAAACGGGTTAGTATTACTACTTGATAGTATTCTGAGGTTGTGAAAATAGCGTAACCCCTTATGATGTAATTACTGGAAGCGCACACAGCACAACTTTATTATTGTCTATTTTATGTGTATTTGATGCAAAATTATTTTGGTATAATGTAAGGAAACTAAGCTTTGAACATGATATATGGTCGAAAACAATTGGTTGCAAAATTATATTTTAAATCTCAGGCCGGCCTATCGTTGTAATCTCGTCTTCTTCCCACACCGACGCATACAGCTCCCAAAGAATATCGCACACTGTATTGAGAGGCACGCCAGGTAACCTGCTACTTCGTAAAGAGGGCTTTACTGCCCTATCAGGACTGTATATTTGATGGCTATAGACCGACACGCGGGCTTGACGTCACGGAGCTGCGGCGGCGCTGTGATCGCGCCGGAGCCGAGGGGTGTGGGCAAAAGCGCACACGTTTCGCATGGGCGTCATAGCGTTGCAGCATGCCGCGAAGCTGTGTTGCCGTTAATTGCACCGAAATGTACAAGAAAAGTAGCGGAGTGAGTTTCCACAAGTTCCCGGCAGACGCTGAAAGGTAGAAGGTGGATTATATCTGTGGATCGAAAAGAATGGTCGCCTCGTGCGAACGACTGTTTGGGCAGCAAGCACTTTCTTGAAGGCAAGTGCGACTTGCATTTCAATCTTCTTCCCGAGGCCGTTGTCTGATCGAGACCACGCGGATTTGGTTCCCATGGTGTTCGCGAACAGAGCACCGGCCAAGCGCTCGTCGGAGGCTCGCTACGCCCGTGCTACCCAGCAGAAGGGGATCGGCGACAGAACGGCAGTGTTGTAAGCGTTACCGAAAAAAGTAACGAAATACGTTACTCGTCACTTGCAAATAAAAGGTACGCATTACTGTGCTACGTTATCTAAAAATAAAAGGAACGCGTTACCGCTACCGATAAAACGTAACGCACGTTATTTCTGCGTAACTTTTTAAATTATGATTTAACACGTTTTACGGTTTGGACGATACAGGTATGTATAAGCTCATATATCAAGAAACTTTATGTTCATGCAGAAACTCAACATAATTACTTTATCTCTATTTACGGTTTCGCCTAAATACCCACGAGAAAAAACGCTAAGAAAAACATGGCTTGACGCGTAAAAACACAGAAAAAATTGAAGTGTAATTTCTTTAAGACTTGGGAAGTAGTAACGAGTAACGTTACTACGTTACTTGAAATAGTAACGTAACTATGTTACCCATTACTGTGTCGAAAAAGTAACGAGTACACTCTAAGAAAAAATGGAGGAAAAAAGTAGCAACGGCGCGTCTTCCTCCCTTCTACTGACTCGCCCCCAAGCGGACACGAGAAAAGGGGGGAACGAAACGTTTTTCTCCTTCTCCAGGCAGACGGGAGAAAGCTTTCGCCCTCCCGACTCATCTTCTTTCGGTTTCGTTTTTCGAGCAGGTCGCGCACGTTGTCTAATAAATAGCTGTTGAGTTGATTGAGCTTCAGCGGCAGCGAAGGCCGCCTGTAATTCCGTCTTCTAGTCTAAACGTGCAGAACATTTCGGTTGAATTGACGTTTTTTTCACTAATTTTATCAAACGAGCTAACGAATTAGCCGCTAGAAACAGCGAAGTTTTGGAGCAGTGCCAGCTGCGCCACACTGGGGTATGGCCGTCTCCGGATTGTGCATGGAGAATAGAAGGGTAGGAGAGGGCATGACGTCGGCCGCGTAGTCTCCACAAGCCATGCTCCCTTGACGCCTCGCCTCTTTCTCAATTTCCTCCTTACCCACCTCACTTGCCATGCCAACGTGACCACATCACGTGACCGTGGCTAGCCTTCGTCTTGCTATATGCTACTAGAATACACCACAGTCTAGCCTTTGATCTGATAAAACCTACCGGACGGAGCGCGCGCAAGCCTGCAAGGAGCCCTTCTACAATCAACCATCCATCTCACACGTGACATGTCACGCGCACCAATCGCCAGAGAGATCTGCGGTCACGCTGGGCACAAAATCGTTTAAACTTTTTATGACTAGGCTTCACCAATATTGCAACGTGCCCCCTCCTAGTACTTCTAACCTCCTTGGGATTGTGGGACTCGCGGGGCACGAAACTACAGTCTGCTACAGTCGCTACAGTCACTACAGTCACTACGGTAGCGAAACCACGCGGAATTGTGTCGACGTTTTCGACGTTGTGGAAACCGCAGGAACTGCGTCCAAGACAGGCAGGTTTTGCTGCCGGCTGCCCGGGTGCCATCCGTGCTGAGTTCGGTTCTGTTTTCCGATGCCGAGTGCAACCGGCGTTCAACGTGGTTCTGTATTTGTGCGTGTCAGCAACATAGCTGCAACATCGTGATGGCAGTGTTGTGGGTTGTAAACAGAAGACTGGCATTATCGCCGATGTGACCGTGTGTTCGCGTATCAGTGGTGTAACAACAAGATGAGATCGTAAACTGTTGGGCATTGATGCCACTGGTCGGGCCGTGATCGGAGGGGACGGGGTGTCGCAGGTTGACATTCCGCTTTACATTAAAAAGTTTAATACCACTTAAGGGATTACGTGCAATCGATCCACGTGCGGATAGTCATGTTGGAACGCTGACCTGAACAGTAGAAGCTCCTATCACTATCGTACAGTGGCCAATGTGACTGTCGGAATTGTCTCGTCCCCGAGAGTGATTGCGCTCTGGGGCAAGGATTGAACAGTACGAAATCGTGACGGAAAGTACGTATATTTACAGTATGAAATTTCGGCATAAAAAAAAATAGTAGGTAAAATCGAAAAAAAAAAAGCTACCCTTTATTTTGCTCTTTAAATATACTACGGTCCCTGGAGAAACTGCCCTCCAAGTGGCGCGCTGGGATGAGCGCTAGAAGTTTTCGGGCTCGCCACGGCGTAGCTCCGTACACTTAACACCTGCCGCAAATCGCGGCTTTCACTGCATTCAAGTTGATCGAAAAGCGATTTCTCAGCCCGTGAAGCATCACTTCCTGCAGCTGAGTGAATATCCACTCTACAGAGATTAATTCAAGACGGCAATTGCAGGTTTGCGCGAACAGCACAAATAGAAAAACCAATAGAAATACAGGCTACGACGTGCCGTGTGGGGAAACAAACTCATGGCTTCGAACCGCATTGGAGCGGCTTGATTTATTGGCTTTCACATAATTACGGCATGATCGAGCGTTTACTTTTTAATAAGAGATTCATCCCCTGAGCCATTCAAAATAATCTCAGAGGTATGACATTGCTGGGAAAAAATCAACATGCTGGAAATATTTTTTATTGCTTAGGGAGTCACCGAAAAGTTCCGTACGTTCAAAACGACCAGTATAAAAGACGGAGACGCAGAGCGCGGTGTAGTGTTCGGGTTAGTGTGGTGTTTCGTTGTATTGATATTTCTGTGTGCCTTGTATGTGCTCTATGTATGTTCACCTGATGCTTGTAGTAAGCGAAATGTGTGTATAGTAGAGGATCCCCAAGAGTAGTAGTGGCCTGAGAAAAGCAAATTATTTTTTGTAGAACATGAATTGCACGGTACCTAGCGCTATCTAGCTTAGCTACCTACAATTACTCTGCTTGACCTCGCCATCTGGTGGCTAGAGATTCAACCTTCTTTCACGCTACGCGATAAACAGCGGCTTCGAGTTTGTTCTTTCACGAGCGGCTTTTGGTTTCGCGGATTGAGTTTGCCTTTCTCCGTGATGTGCGGTCGACGAAGGAATTATGACTCGAGGAACACCAAAGGTAAGCCGCAAAGTGCACGAAGTAACTGGGTATCGGTTGTCTCCGTTTAACATCGCTGTGCTGTCGACGAGAAGACTGAGTAACTGCTTTCGAAACGCAAGTTTCTGTACCTGTGGGGGGGATCTGGCTTCGGAAATAAACATGAGGAAAGCTCGTGTTACGCTTTTATTTGCTGCTGCTCTCGTCCCGTACAAGAGACTTAGCGTCCTCGTCAGGCCTTATTGGGCTCGATTTGCTCGATTCGGGGCCGCCATATTGAGATGCAAGCGACGGAGGAACTTTGCTCCCCTGCTTCGGGGACGAAAGTTTCTCTTTTTCTAAAGAAACATAGGTTACAAGACCGTTCCTCCCCTAAGGGAGGACTATCTATGCCCTTTTTTCTAAGAGTGTAGGTTACAACGTTACTGGAAAAAAGTAACGCATTCCTGGTAACGCCGTTACTTGTAACGCGTGTTACCACCAAAACTGCAGAACGGACAAAGCATTACTGCTTGTCATTCCTTGTGCTCATGAGGGTAGGAAAATATCATACCTTGACTTCAAGACGCTGTGTGTATTTATTTACTTAATAAAGCACTTCCGCAGACCCACTGTCTGCCGATCCCGCCGGCAGTGCGGAAACCGACTCGAAGTAATCGTAGGCCTCCAGAGATTTGCACGCCTGCACCGTGTCAACCGTAAACTGGCTGTGCAAAAAAAAAAATAAATAAATAAACGACGACGTGAGCCGTCGACTTCGGTGGCAGCAACTTCACGTTGGAATTCCAGCAGGCCTTGTTTACGGCATAATGATCCTCGTCGTCAACGCCGTCCACGCACAGTTTGTTTCGATACCGCTGCCGTTCAGGCTCGGGTAGCGAGCTGAAATAGTCGGGCATAGCATACGACATGCGTTGTCAGGAAATACGACTCACAAATAAAGCTAGAAGCGTCCCTACAACGTCAACAACGAGCGCACGCCACACAACCCAATGGCGAAAAAAGAGAGCCGGGGCGCTTTTGCCCACATAGCTACCGCGCATGTGCGGCCTTCCGGCCGTGTTGGTAAACACAGAGCCGTATACAGGGAGAGTTGGGTCAGTCTATGATCTTGCAGGGGAAGAAGTGGCCGACTGGGCTAACGCGTCTCAGCTCGGGGCGTGGAGCGAAAGCTTGCGTTGGGAACCTCCTGTGTTCGATCCCCGCCGCCTGCCCGTTTCGATCTGGATGAGTTTCTTACCGACACGCGTTCGTGTGATCACTACTGCGCAGACTTGGACGTAGTTCAACCACTCTACTCAAACTACTATAGTTTAACTACTTTTCCGAGTAACTTGGTAACTTTCAATTTCAACTTTATATGGGTAATTAGTAGTTTAATTTAACTACATTTTTCAGGTAACTCCTACTCAAATTACTAACTACTTTCGAAATCATACCCTAATTTTTTTTTTTTTTTTCATCCCAGAAGTTTGGGCGCTGAAATAAATAAGACGCTGCCAGATTAACGAACAAGGGGCCCTTTTACATTCCGTTCCCACGCACTCGGCAGCCCTAGAAACTATCACAGGCGTCCTGGGGCCAAGGTGGCGACGAGCAGCCAAAACATAACACCGGCGCGCACGAACGAAGGCAGAGATGCTTCACAAGCCTTGGTCGGGTAATGACCTAATCCGGTAATGCACGCAGGTGCCGCTCCTCCAGCTGCAACCGTAAAGACGGGGACACTACAAGAGTTGCTGTTGTTTTCATGTTGTGTGCCTTTAGTGACTTCTGACTCAAGTGGTAGGTTCCACGGTAGGCGCCACTGGAACGACCTCGCAGCTGGGCGCCTGTTCCCATGGTCGCCTCGTCGTCAGCGCATACTCCCTTGCAAAGCCGGGCTCCCCGCGCACAAACGCAGACACGGATAATCTGTTCATGGGAGCACGTTCCCACTTTTAGCTGCAACTGTACGAGCGACGATGCTTGTTCACGTAATCCTTCGCGTCCTTCCGACCTTCCACGCCAGGGAGACCTCCTCTATGTTGAAAACGTTTTACTTGTCAGGCGTGTCAGGCGCGTCAGGATACCGTAGTCGCCGGCGAGGATTTCGAGTCACCCTTGGGAGATCCTTTTGTTGGACCGAACGTCAACGGCGAAAAGCAATTTCTTTTTTTTTTCCAGTGCTGTTGCTATAACACTGCAACGAAACGCGCAGTCGTCCGGATGATCTCATCGTTGTGGCGCGAGACTTGATCCCTTGACGGTCAGGTGCACTCGCTGGGCGAAATCTCCGAACGTCGTGAGAATAAAGAGGGGACAGTCATAACAATCTCAACTTGCCGAAGAAAAAAGAAAAAAAGAAGAGTTTGTTATAAAAGACCCTCTAGCCGAGGCAAGCCTCATATGTTTCTTCATGGGCACCAAATATGCCGACACTCGCATACCCGACCCTGCACAGCCAGCTTCTGAAATTGAACGCTGCCTTTGCATCCAGCACCACGGTGGAACGTCTTTTCAGCTTGACTGAGGACGCCATTAGAATGGGAGGGGGAAACTCTCCGATAAACAAATTTGAAAGGCAATTGCTTCTGCGAGCGAATAAACTATTTTGGAAGCCATAAAATGACTGCATTTATTTCAGGCTCGCAGGGTTTTTCACTGATCAAAACTGCTGTTCATTTTGCTGCCACAAAAATATTATAAGTAACTTTGAAAGTAACTTGAGAGTAACTCGCTATTTTTTTTACAGTAGTTAGTAGTTTACTCAATTACTATTACAAATGCGTAATTTCTACTCTACTCCAACTACCTTTGCCGTCGATACTCAGTAACTTAACTTAACTACCTTTTTTGAGTAATTTGTACATGGCTGCTACAGCGTGATGCACGTTAAAAACTCCAGCTTAGCGGTTGTACTGCACTGGCTAAATTTGTCTTCTACAGCTAAGAGACCGATTACCCGTTGAGGCGCATCTCCATCAAGGCTGTATAAACATAAAAAGCAAACCAATTTTTTTTCTATGATCTCGCCGCCGTAACGCTCTCCTCCCAAGTGAGCCAATCAGCACGCGGCGTAGAGCGAGAGGCATGAGCGCATGCGCGTGAACTCCCGGCTGCTCCCACCTGAGTGGGGAGGGCCGCCATCTTCGATGATTCTCAAGGCGGAATGCGTGGGATCGGCATCTAAATCTCGATTATTGCCTTTTATATCGCTCGCTCTGGCAAGAAAATGACATTCTGTTATTCCTTGGTGGGTTAAAAAGCTAATAAATGAAGATTTTTCGGCGTATGGTCAAAAACTTTTATCCAGGCGAAAAAGAAGTCGGCCTGTAGCAGACGACGCGTAGCCTCAGCAGTGCTCTTCTCCGACCTGTCTCCGACAGCGTTGCTGAAATATGGCGGTCGTCTCCTCTTCAATCTCCCCCCTTCTTTCTCTCTCGCTCCTTCGGCGCTCTCCTCCCTTTCCTTCACTTTTCTCCTCTTCGGCGCCTTCGTCGCCACACCCACTGGCCAAACTCTCCCAATATGCGGCTCTGGTTAAACAGAGTCGCTCCGCGTGCATTCACTGGCGGCCATAGCTGTGTGCGCGACTGCTGAGCGCGTGCTGATGGCTAGCTTCCAGAGTTCTTTTGCAACGCGCATTCCACACCGTCAAAATGGCCGGTCTTAGCAGCGTATTAATGGGGGCTTGTTCTGAGCATGCGCTCTAGACAGCACCCAAAACTTTGGTGCCCAGTGAATACTCCTTATACTCATAGCTTTTGCAGTTCAGCGAAGCATCCAACAGACACTGCGAAGGTACAAATAAACATAATGGTCATTGTGTTGTGCGCGAGCCGAGTGTTGTGTGGGCGGCCTGACTGCGAACGCGCGGGGATGGATGATGCTGGCAATCGCTTGACGCATGGACTGCTGCCGGGCCAGCAAAGAGAAAGCGAAGAGAGTTACGGCGACGACAGCGGTGTGACCTGAGAAGGAGAAGGAGAAGAAGAAGACGAAGCGCGGTGTGTGACGACGGTGCTCAAAAAAAAAGGCGGTGGCAGTGTGCGAGGTTGACGGCCGTGGTTCCCGGGCTTGAAAAAAAATTCGTCGGGCTCCCAGACCGGGAGTTACCAGGGTTCCTCCAAACCCTCCAGCGCCAACCCACTAGCCTGCCCCTATACCGAGACGGATGGAAAACGCACCAAGGGATCGCTGACGTCGAGTCCAGGATAGCTAGGTTCGGCATTGCACATGTACCTTTTTTTAGTACACGGAAGTGACGTCATCACGTCTGATTGGTTGGAAACAAAAGTGACGTAATTTCCCTAGAAAATAGTGGGCGGAGTCGGCAAAACTGGGCGGAGTCGGCTACCGGACGTGACAACAAAATGACGTTTCGTTTTGTACCGAGTACGTTTCAAAAGGTACTTGCTCGGAACTAGGTGTCATTGGCAGCATGTTTTCGGCGGCGAGGCGTCGCCGTCTCGTCAATTCGACTTTTTCTTTAATAGAGCTTTCTTTTTCGCCCGAAAGGCTGTGTCGGGAACACCGCGATGCATTCGAGCTCCCGGAGGAGATCTTTCGGAAGCAATACCGCTTGCCCAAGATCGTGGTGCGGTGGTTGTGCGACGAACTTCGCGAGGAACCGGAGGTGAGGAGAGTGCGTACCTCGAGGACGGTCATGACTGTGGAGCTTCAAGTGTTGTGTGCACTGCGCTTCTACGGCACGGGGAGCTTCCAAGGCATGGTGGCGAGCGACGAACACGTGGCGCGGGACCAAAAGACAGTCAGCGTTGCGGTCCGCGCCGTGTCCGTCGCTATCGTGCGTCGTCTCGGGGTCCAGCGTGGCTGGATCCACTTCCCCGAGACACCGAGCGAGAGGTTCGACGCGGAGAAGGGCTTCAGGCTGCTCGGCAGGATACCCGGCGTCATCGGTTGCGTGGACGGGACCATGGTCTCCATCATCGGCCCGTCCAAGAACGACCCCACCGTCACGAAGGCGGCGTACTGGTGCCGCAAGTACTTCTACGCCCTCAACGTGATGGTGGTAAGTACACTCATGTTACGTTGTCAAAACGCGCCCCAAATCTGTAGAAAAAAAAAAACAACGTATTACCGATACGGTTTAAGTATGCCGTTTTATGACTGCGGGCTGTGGGGTCTCACGACTGCGCGAGCGTGTGCTCTACGTAGCATGTGAGCCGTGAGACGCTTCTCCCAAAAATAATACTTGTCTGTTAAAACGTGCAAGCTTCCGTAAAAAAAAACAAAAAACATTATTTTTGTTTCAAGGTAGTTAGTTGTACCTTGCATCCAGGAAGGTGTGTTGACATGCATGTGTCAGACAAAATAACTTAAAAGGTTCTGAAATTGCGACTGCTTTGTGAACCATAAGTACAATCTACTACTTGTGGATTCAGGTAATTACATGTCAATATGTCTCTCACTTTCAGGTGTGTGACGCCGACTGCCTGATAATGTGCATCGACCCACGGTATCCCGGGTCGGTGCACGACTCCTTCGTGTGGCAATTTTCCTGGCTCCGAAGCCAACTCGAGCAAGGGCAGGTGCCACGCGACGGCCGGTTCCTGCTTGGTGAGCATACTAAATTCATTCCTTACGCACACAGTGGCTCCCACTGCTTGAAAGCCACAGTACCACACGTACTGTGCTTGTTGTGAGGCACACAGACACAGTTGCTGGAACTCCTTGAAGTGAGACAACACCCAAAGTTTGGCCATTAATCTCTGTTTATGTCCACATAACTCCCACACTCTGCAGGCTACGAAAGCCACACTACACCAATCTCACGACAGTGATAGACTATGCAAGGCATGCGACCGCAGTGCGAGTCGCTGTCCGGTTCGGCCCACTCACTGTTACTGTCTGCCTGTACCCTCTTGCTGGTTGGTTTTTGCATGAAGTTGGAGCTCTTTCACTGATACCTGGGGGCTCGCCTGGTCGCTTTGACGGTCATCAGTTTGTACGGAATGGGATCAATTCCTCCTTGGCCACTTGGGGCTCGCCAAATCTGTCCTCGGGTCGTCTCTGTCCCACACACTGGATTCTTTTCCCTGACCCTTCATCTTCGGTCTGCCTATATAGCTCCTCCTATTAGACCCTCCGTGTCCCAACAGGACCTGACTAATTTCCAATCTAACCACCCCCTCTCTTTTCCCCATCTCCAACTCCACCGAGGATTAGGAAAGAGGTTCGTCGAACTGGCGCCTTATCCCCTTGCTTGCCAAAGACAAGGCCAGCGTGTTCTGCTCTGCCCGTGCCTAAGGTCACGGCCACACTCCCAAAAGCAACAGAGCTTTTATCTGTCGGATGCAAGGGCCTAATAATGCACTTGCATACAACACAGCACCCCTAAGGAATCGTGCACACATCCCATACAACCCACCAGGAAAACACATAGTTACATGAAATAACAGGGAGTTTGCAGGCAAGCTGGTGCTAATTAATCAAAATGTAAACTGATACTGTAGTGCAGAAATATTAACAAACTTTTAAGTCACACTTAAGTTACATTATAATTGACATAGTAGCACACAGCTGTTTTTGCTGTTTTTTTGCCTTTCATTTTAAAAAGAAAGAATGTAATATGTTCCATCCTCTACATGTGCAGGTAACAGCGGCTACCCCTTGGAGCCTTGGCTCATCACCCCTGTCCCCGGGAACCACGCGACCTCCACCGCTTGCGGCCGGTTTAATAAGGCGCATTTCTCGATCAGGTCTGTTGTGGAGCGCTGCATCGGGCTGTTGAAAAACAGATTCCAATGTCTGCAAAGGCACCGGGCTCTTTATTACCACCCTTCAACAGCCACCGCCATTATTTCGGCATGTGCAGTGCTCCACAACATCTGCCTTGCATCGAGCGAGCCAGAACCGGAGTCAGACTCCGACCCTGAAGAGTCAGAGTTGGAGTCTGAGCCGAGCTCGGACGGTTCTGAGCCGAGCTCGGAGAGGTCAGCGTCGGCTCCCGAGAGGCTGGCTCCTGCCGGCCCTCCGGTCGGCCTTCCGGTCGGCCTCTCGGACAGGGGGAAGGCTCTGAGGCAGCGCCTTGTCGCCCGGTTCGGAACCCGCCGCAGACGTGCCCGTGCGGAGCGCCACACGCAAGGGGTCCGCCGCCACGACGGTAGTCCCGACCCCCAGGGACACCGTCGGGAAGCCCCTCAGCGCCCTCGCTGCGGTGGTGCCCAGCACGGACGCCGCCAGCGACAGGGAACCTCTCGCCACCACGACTGATGTCCTGACCACCAAGGACCCCGTCACATCCTTGCCCTCAGTGAAGCCCTCCCCGTGGAAGCCGTAAAGTGCACACTTCGCTTCCTGCTCCACAGTCATGGCCGTCCACAAGCTTCATACTCTCTTCAGCTCCTACACCTTGTGAAGTTCGTCGCACAGCCAGCGTGCTGCCTCCGGATACGTGTCGAGTGCATCGCGGTGAAATCGATACAGCCTTTTTTTATTTTTATGAGCAGAAGGCACGAGACGCAGTCGACAGTGACAGAAAAGGTTCGGAGGTTTAGTTGCCAGACCAACAGGTCATCTGGATTGCCCCTGCGAAGAACTCAGAAGTAATTTAGACTACCTCTAGAAAGAAATGCTTGCTTTTGCAGAGATTGCTTTCTAAGTTGCTGATTGAACCAGGGATATTGTTGTCATGGACATTGTTTCATTTTACAAATGCTTCAAAGCGTCTTGCCTTCTGCTCCATTTTATTATCTCTTTTATGGTACTTCATCAAAGTTAGGTGATTGTGTTATCTCAAGACAGTGCACATGTAGTTTGTTTTGAAAACTGCTTTATTTCTTAAAGAAAAACCTGTGACTTCATGAATAAAAGTGTGATAACATGAAATGTAATATTTCATTCTTGGAAGTAAAACTGAGCATCGACTGGAACCATGTAAGCAATTGGGCAATCTTAAGTATATATCACAGATATATTGTTGAACACTCTGGTCTTATTTGAGCAGAATAGTTAAATTTCGAAAGGAAAAAAAAATATATATATTCTCTGACTAGCATACCACCATATAAACACTGGACCACTTTGAAAGAATTATCACAGATGTTGCGCCAATCATTCTTATTTGAGCACAGCAATAGCAAGTTCTCGAAAGATAAAAAAATTGTTTCTGACTAAAGCAGCCGTCACTCGCGCGCTCCCCGTTGGTTCCGCCGACCCCTCCGCTGCCCCCGGCACACCCGGATCCTCGTGGTTCGACATTTTGGTTTGAAGAAGGCGCGTAGCGCACATCCCGCATAATATTGGAACAACTTTCTCTCCAATTAATTCTTAAATGTATTGCAAAAGGGTACAAAAAAGCGGTTTGTTTTAACAACGCCCAAAAGGTTTTGATTGTTTTTCAATACTTTTACCTGTACTAGAACAGATGCGACGGCCAGCGACGCACAGGATTGGTTGCCGTTCCTTCGCTAAACGCAGGAACTGCTCCCCGCGTCGTATTAAATCCTACCCCGTATCCCGCGCGTAGGGACGGCTCAGGGAATGCGTAGCTACTTCCGCTCGTCGGTGGTTGGCTCCGGACGTCGCTGAAACGGGTGACGGGTGTCAAGTTTGCTATGACGTAGCGGCGTCAAAGTGGGCAGAGCCGCCACGTGAGTGTTGCTAGGATACGCTCCTCCTTTGCATTACGTCACTTCCATGTACCTTTTCTCAAATTTCCAACCTAGCGATCCAGCAGGACGGCGTTCGTTCCCGAACGCCAGCATCGACCTCCCTCATCAGAAGGCGCCTTCACCTCACAACTACTATTCAGCGAGGAACCTCATCTCCAGCAACCACTCCCCGGTGAACACTCTTTGGGAACTTGTGCAGTGCATTTATGGTGTGCCTTCATCGCATCCTTTCATTTTTTATTTATTTAGTTATAGTGTGTTGTTCGTTGTGGAAAAAATGACTTCGCCTTTTCTAACCACTGGGACCAGTTCTTAATGGTCAAACACACGAAGACTAGAGCCATGAAAACATAACAGTTATAATTACCATCTTTAGTCTGGTGTCTCAGAATATTTAGGTCTCTAATTTTCAAATCTTCCTTCAGTAATTGTTTAAACGGATCATAAATTGACACTGAATTAGAGAAAAGACGAAGTTTTTCTTTTCCATATATATTCTTTTTTTTCCTTGCGGGGTCTCACAAATGTGTTTTCTGCCTGAAAATTATTTTTTAGCCTATTTTTGAGCCGCGTTATTTACGCAGTCTATCTCACTTGGTTTCTGTATTTCTTAGTGTTGTGACTTTGTTCTACCCCAGTTTCAGGGTTTACTATCATGTTCGTAATTATTGTTCCTGTTTTTACTTCCGATCACTTTTTAGTACGTCTTTTGTTCGTCTCTGGCGTGTCCGACTAAAAGCTACTATGTCCCCCAGATGCTATACCCCTTCAATAGGTTATCCTTTTTCGTGCGAGGAGATCGTTATGTGTTCATCTTTAGCCTCACATTGTTAGGCAAAAGAAAAAACTGTTACCGATGCTATATGAGAACTAAAGGTAGGTCGTTTGCGTATTTCTTACCTTCTTTTTCTTTCGGAAACTGACTGATATATGGTGGATCAAAATGTTTTAAGACACTAAATTCCAGAAAACCTTGACAGCTGTCTGTGTAATACCTAGGTTGACTTGATCCAAGGGAAGTCGGTTAGTTATAACTAAAATAATTTCAAGATAAAACATTAGGTCTGTTCGATTCGGCCAGAAAGATCTGAACTAGTTCTGTCCGAGTTCAAAGGAGTGCAGGAGTCGTGCAGCGGGGGCGCAGAACCAGTGCAACCGCCGCGCTAGGACTGGCGCTGTGATCGGCTTTCCGAGCGGAAGCGCAGGATGTCGTCTGCATCTCTTGGCTCTTGTTTCTCCTCGCCACGACGTTTTATGCTACATTTAATTAGTCGCGGTTTGATGAGACTATTCGTGTTTTCTTATTTTAAAAGTATAATAAGCGAATCTTTTCTGTGAATATTTATTTTCGAGTGTACTAAAAACGTTTTCTGCACGAAATGTTTCTGTCTGCATTTGTAACGACTGTTCGGTTCCGGTAGTTTCCGTAAGCGTTCGTGTCCTTCCCATTCATTTAGCAATAGTATGTTCACTCCAAGTCTCTCGAGTTTCGCATTTTGACGAAAGGTTCGCGGCATCAGGATGATTTTGTGTCGGGAGTCACTGGCGGCAGCGCGCGGTCGGTAGCGATCACCATCGAAGACGAAGGCCTGACGATAGCGTTTTGGTCAAGACAGTTATCGACCGTAACTTTGGCGTCAAGCTGAAGCATTTATTCTGATTTTCAAGAAATATCAGCGTGGAACTACCAAGCCAATGCCGATTCTCGGCGTTTTCCTCAGGCCGGTCGGTGGGCGTTCACAGATACCAGCGGACAAAGCATGCAGCATCATGCTCAGCTACGGGGCAGGAGAGGGCCAAGGTAATAAATCCCAGACCTCTACAATGTATCGGAGTCGTCAGTATTCATCCAAGAGCAACTGAGGGCGGGGACTATCAAGAGTGCAATACCTTTCCCGTGTCTGTAAAGAAGAATATCAACACTTTGGATCCCCACATAGCATCAAAAAGAAACAATTTACGTGAGCCAATATTTCAACACTTACCGCAGGGAGCCTAACCTACACGAGCAGGTGCCTCAAACGCTTTCGAAATATTATAATCAATTAAATTAATACCCACGGTTATAACCTAAATTCCGCGTCCACCGCGGGTACGATATTATCATAAATAAGAGGAAACGCAACCTCCGTATCGGCGTTATTGTTACACATCGCAGACATATGAGCAAGAGCTGCGAAAAATGGCACCATGAGCAGAGACGCACGTGGAGTGTCGTCTGCTATCGCCACCTGCTCTTGTCGTCTGCTTCTGCACCGACGCTGAACTGACTCCGGAGCCGATGCAAGATATTGAGGAGCTGGGTCTGAACTCATTCAGAACTGAGATGAATCGAACTTGCCAGTGCAGCGGCCGTACAACTTCCGGTTGAATCGAATGCACCAGTTCCTGCACTGCTGAACTAGTTCAACCAGTTCGGGCGGATCGAACAGACCTATTGTCAAGACAATACTCCATTCACCGTTAGGCTGAGACTTGAAGCTTCGCCTTCAGCGCCAGCTCGCTGGCTTCCGCAGTGCTTTGGTTGCGCGTGCCTGCGCGTTCACACGTGTGTTAGCAAGGGCTGGAAGCTCGCGCTAAAGGCGGAGCTTCTAGTCTCAAGTTGAGGGTGAACGGAAGATAGGTTTGGACTGTCGCTCACCGCAACTTTAGAAATTTGTTTTCTTGAGATTCATAGACAGTGCCGATTGATTTCGCTTCGAGCAAGCCAACCCTAGTTAGTGGGCAATGATGTAGGAATGTTGCATCAAAATTACCTACAAGTTTAACATAATATGGAATGGAGTGGCCACAGTGTCCTTGAAATGAGTTTTGCTGATTGCGATGCCCCTCTATTATTCTCTTTTAATGTGAAACCATTAACTGGTCTCATGGTGGGAGCCGGCGTCATCAGCTTTGAAACCCTGTAAAATGGCACCTTAATTAAACCACGCGCAAGCCTAACCAACGGCACCTCTTACACTTCAGTCCCATTCGCTGGCGCGCGTCGACGAGGCTCCCATCGGCCGCTGCGCGTTGGTTTCTGTGATGTAATTCTGACTGTGTTATGGCACTGTTGCGTTATCAGTGATCACCGGGTTCGCTCGCCTCTTATCTATTGTACGGCGCGTGGCAATATATACGCCACATGGATTAAACCAGTGGTTCTCAAATAGGGGTCTGTGGACCTTTTAGGGACCGCGAAGGCATTCTAGGGATCCGCAAAGCCTTGCTTCATCAGTCAAGCCCAGCAATAAAAGTTGTCTTTTTTCAGGTCCAGAAGAAACCTTTCAGTTTTCGGGCTAGTTCTCTTGTGTGTATGTCAATAAGAGAAGCCTGTTTCGCACTAGCCCTTAGTCATATCCATTTATTAAATCATTATTATATTTAGCCTATACCTTTCCTCTCCCCTGACCACGAACGGGGCCCTCCATCATCTCCACCAATCCACAAGGGGTCCGCGAAACATAGATGGTTGAGAACCACTGGATTAAACCAAGGGGTTTGTTCTGCTGGGAACTACGTTGCTGTCTGTCTCTTCCTCGTTCCGCAAGGCACACAGCAGTTTGAACGATCGCTCACCCGATGGCGCTGCGTGTCCGCGAGGCAGCGGTTCCAGCGTTCTACGCCCAAGGTCAGCGTGTTGTACGTCGCAGATTAGAGAAGGGAGCGAAGAGCGGCGTGTGTGCTTTCGCATTTACAACTCATAAGAAGTGCTCAGAACACCTCAAGCCTTTTTTTTTTAATGAAATGCACATGTCACGCTTGTTAATTTCTGAAAAGTAGCAGTAGTCATGCCTTAGAAAAGGGGAATACAAGGTTAGTTTTAATACTTGAAACATACACACGACTTCAGGCATCTAAAGCTCTTTCATGACATAAAACCGCGTATGCCCAGCTGTCGGTCGTACAGGGTGTCCGAAAAAAATTCCGTCTTTTATTTTTCCTAGCAAAAATAATCTAGGCATCGCCGAACGCTCATTCCCCGCCCAAAGACAGTAAGTAGTACTAGAGGTCCGAACCAGATGCCAAAGTTTCAGCACGAACCGATATTTTATTCTAATGTTATACGTGATTTTCTGAAAACTTCAATGGAAAAATGGCAGCCGACGGAGCTCCCGAATACATGGAGCTCTATAGCGCCAGAAACTGAAAACGGCAGAAGATGGGCCCCATTTTCCCTTTGAAATTTTCATAAAATCCCTTATAACCTTGAATAAGATATCGGATCGGGCTGAAACTTTGGCATCTGGTTCGCGAGCCCTCCTACCAGCTGGTTTGTGCGGAGAATGAGCGTTCTGCGATGCATAGTTTATTTTTACGCTGAAAAAAAAAAAAAAAACACCTGTAAAATCTTTTTTGAAGACCCTGTATAATCAGTACTATCCTGTTTTACACTAAATGTGAAAAATTAAACACAAGAACACCAATGCCGCGCAGAAGCCATAAACGGCAGTGGGCTAATCTTTTGTTGTTCAGGGTGCTGACAGACTGCTCTTCGCTCGTCTGTCAACGAGCGAAGAGCAGTCTGATAAAATATTAAGTGGAAAACAACTCTTGGGGCAAGGACCCGTTTTCAGAAGTCCTCGCCAACGCCTGTCCGTCATTGCTTGATCACATGCTCCCAGCATGCACTAGACACGAGGACTGCGTCCACATTCAGCGAGGAGTCGGATCCATTCACGCGCTGTGTGTCTAAGGAATGTCGATCTCCAATGTTGCTCGACGTACTTTTGAATAGGGTCTATTCATTCAGTCACTGTCACTAGCGGCTCTCAACCGGTAGCGGATTTGTATATTTCCCCCAATGTGGCAAGTTAAAAAAAAGTTTACCCTCCCCTCTCCCCCCTTTTTTGGTTAAAAACAAAATTTACTAAAATCGTGTCTCGCGTCGTTCCTTAGGACATAACCGATATAGTGATCGGAATCTACGCCTTATTTGCCTTGTCCGCGTAAGTAGACCCTAACTTCACTGTCGCGTTTTTGATGTACCTATCTTTGTCGGTGCGTCGCATACGACGGTGCGACTTATGCCCATTTTTGTTTTTTTAAGTGTGAACCGTATTTTTGTTAAATTTAGGCTGCATCAACAGTTACAACACAATAGGAACGGTAAAGCTCCCGCCGCCGCCCTGGTCTTTTCTTTTGGCTGTCCGAAGGCGGCCTGAAGCGTGGTGTCGTAGGCTTTTGCGACTCTGCCGACCGTACAAAGAGGGGCGACATTTACAAATATATATATCAATTCTTTTTTCAAACAGCCCTTTATAGGGAGGTGCGGCTTATAAACCTATCAGTTGCTCCAACTGATAGGTCGAAGAATACCGTAGTTTCAGGCAAATCGTTTTTTAGAAGACATAAAATACTTCGAACTACGTATACGACTCTACGGACGTGGAGTACATACCTGCGACCATGGGATCCTCAAGGCCAGGACGCTGAGATAGGACTGACGCCCACTGCAGCTCACCTTTATCTCATGCACTGGCTGCGTTCCCGCAGTTATTTTTGTAAGCAGGGATATCAGAAGAGTGGGAAGCCGCGTGATGCGGCCCATACGTCTGATTTATCACCTACTTGTTCTTTAGTAATCTTTATCCGTTTTTATGCCGCTTCATTTATCTTCTTTTTTTGCGTAAGGTCCTTTCACATATCTTTTAAAAACATCTCCGAGAATGATTGTTTTATTATACTAAAAGGAAAAGCCCCAAAAGTAAATTTCTTAAAGCACGTTGACTAAACACCAACGCTACAGCTCCCGTTGTGAATCGCTGCACATTTTGTGTGGTCCTTTACAATCTTTTGTTGAATTTTTAAAAAGCTTTTCGTTTCAAACGTCTATCGAGCAACATACATCAATGGTCGCCATTTCTTGGGCACAAAGCGCGTGATTGGATCCGGATACTCACCGAACGCTGACGCTGCCCTCCTGTCCTATACATGCTCAAAGAACTTGATCAAGCAGTGGCGGGACGACGTTGGTGCGGACTTTTGAAAAAGAGTCTAATGCGAACCGTCCTTCATCCTCCACATCGTGCAGCATCACGTAGACAAAAGACCCAATGAATGGGAAGAGCAAGTCGTCTGCGCTCACTCATCTTACTTAAACGCCAACGTTGGAAAAACCACAGTCGTCCCGCCCGAACTGGCAAGGGTTGTTGTCAAGGTTGTAGTCACAGTGAACGTGCTAACACCCGAGTTGAAGTGCCTTGGGGTCGATAACAACAGTCAGCGCTCTGAACTATGTTCGCTTTGAAAACAGTTTGCTCTATGGCCGTCCAGTTCTGCGCCCCAACGTGAGAGGTCCGTGAATGCCGCTTGGTCACTGATGTGTCCATCGGCAATTGGCCTGCAAGCTGCTTCTGGCGGGATGTCTGGTCATGGAAGTGCTCGTCCTGGAATGTTTTCAACTACCATAAATACCGACAACCATCATCCGCAGAACGTCGTTCGTGCGAATTCCATTGGACAAAAGAAAGTGATAACCCGACCGTTGCCACGTACAGTCGGCCACAAAAGTTTACGGACCACTCGAGCCGTGGCCGAGCTGCGTCACCGCGCTGCCTTGCGGGGCGGTGCCTATTGTCGAGACCCGTAGTGCTCGCCAGTCGCGTCGATAGATAGATGCTATCAATTGTATTGATAGTTCTTCCGAACCTATCGATAGTCTCGAAAACGATCGATAGTGGACCATCGATAGTACTATCGACTGTACTATCAGTAGTTGATTATCAATAGTACTATCCATAAACAATCGATAATCAACAACCAATAGCAATATTGATAGCCCACTATCGATATGTGGCTCTCGACTCACTACCGATACTATGAAAAATCAACTTTTGAAAAACTATCGAGCGTTACGAAAGTAAAAGCTCATCCCAAAAAGGAGATGGCGACGGAAATGTACTGACTGACAACGTAGGAATCTGCGCTAAATTTGTTATAGAAAGGAAACTATAACATAAATTTCAATCTCATAGAATAAATTTACATATAAAAAAGAAATGGCGTTTTTAGACTTTTTATCTGCAGATATTTTGTATATCCCTCAGGCTTAGATATCAGGCTTCGCACTTTGGTATGCCCGCATTTGTAAAATAAGAAGTATACTCAGTTTTTTTGTTTGTCTTGGAGCTAAGAAAAACACTCGCTGGATATATTTAGCATCAAGGTTTTCCACTATACTCCGTCTCATCCTACGATGAACTAGGACCCAAGGCTGGCGGGCGAAGCACTACCTGGGAAAAGCGTGCATCCGCACTGCAAAAAAGGTCGCAATAGAAATTCTAATACAGCACTCCTTGTTGCTTCTCAGCCGTGACGCACGTATTTTTAGGGAATCGCGTCCTAACGTTTCGTGTTTTGAAGCCCCTACATCCCTGTTTGTTGCGCCATCGGGTGATGAAGCCTTCGGGAAGTAGAAGTAGAAAGATTCTCCGCTTCCCGTCAGTCTAGATCGCTACTGGGAAGCAGATGAGTGCTTGGTTTGCTGTTATAAAACGAAATAATTTCGATACCACTTCAGGAAGTAGGATTTCTGAGACAGCCGACGCAAGAATCGCCACTCGTCTCACACCTACACTGTCATCGGCGAGAGACGGCGCTCCGTCAACCTGTAATTAGCTGACGGTGACGACTGGGAGGCGTGCTTGGAAGTGTGACGTCATCCGACGACAGCGCTGCTGCCTACAGAAGCAACCGTCCCAAGTCACCTGATGGCAGCCCGGCGTTGTGCCGGCGCAGAATATAATCACCTGCTTTTCATCTTGTAGGTAAGACAGAGTTATCTATGTAAAGATATCGGACGTTGTATTCTGCCGGACTGCCAGTTTGCCTGTTTACTGTGTGTTTCTTGTCATTTGCATAATGTCTCGGTCTACTGAATGTTTGGCATGACTTAAAACTTTGGCAAAAGATACCCTGTGTATTGAGTGCGTCGAATGCAGGAATAGCTACCACGTAGGGAAATGTTCCGGTACGACCAACACATTGTTTAAAACATAACTAGTAAAGTTCTAAAATCCGGGCGCTGTGCCACAGGCAACATACGCACTAGGCGATCAAACAGTCTCTCAACACTGGATTCGGTCAAAGCTATTGAGGGGTACCCGCTGACTCAGGATTCCCAAGATTGTAACTTGGCATCTATCATATGACTAGGATGTCAGAGATAGAAAATTGACTCACGAGTTGGGAAAGATTGAAAGGGTGGAAAAATCGCCCAGTGCACATTCGAGCAAAGGCGATGCCATTATGGAGAACATCCAGAACCAAACTAAGACAGTGGAAGGAATGGAAAAGAGCTTGAATGAGCTTAGCACCAAATATAATGAGGTTCTCTCGACGCTAAAAACGCACGAAAAGACAGTGAGGGAGTTGAGGGAGAAATCAGAAGACCTGGAAACGCGGCCAGAGCGAAATACCCATCAGATGATCGAGCTTAGAAGTGCACTGAGCGAGGCGGAAATGTACTCTCGGCGAAAAAAATATTGAGATTCATGGCGTAAAGCAGCAACGACAGGAAGATGTAATGAAGATTGTTCAGGAACTTGCATCAAGGCTTGAACTTCCGGTTCCCGCTCCCGAACAAAGCCGAAGGCCAGAGAAGAAAAAATTGTCTCTCGTTATATACGTGTGGAGTCTTGCCATTATATGTTTAAATTCGCAATGTTTCTTTTGTAATTATTGAATGATTGTTATTGTCGAATTGAGTGTTACTTCACAAGCCAATTTTCTACTTGGGCGTAAATTTTATTGTTTGCTGTGTTATTTCTAATGTTTTTTTCATGTTTTACCTACATTTAACCATCATTTCTGTCTACACGATGAAAATGTGTGTACTGCCATGTCCCGCATACAATCGTGCCTACGCTTAAGTGGGCAGGATTGTAGGAGAGTTTGTTTTCTGTAATCAAATAAACTTATCTTATCTTCAGAGTACGAAGAGCACTAATCTTACGTATATGGTTTTCTTTCGTGATAGCACGCCATTTTATATTGGTTTATTAAAGCTACATGTCATTTCGTTGCATAAATATACCTACCACATTTCGTAAACATATCAACTGTTTGGAGAAGTTGGAGGGTGGGCCGGCAACACTAACATAAAGCCATTTCGCCTTAGCCATAACAATAGAATTCTAGCGGCCACCGAGGCACGTACGAGGCTTTTGACGGTATGGAACACGCACACGCAGACGGGTCAGCCCTCGAAATTCCTTGAGTGTCGTTACTATTCATCCAGCGACGAAGAACTGGGAACGCAGGTGTAAGTAGAGCAAAAAGCCAGCAAGCAGACGGAGCCACTGGTAGGGCTCGGTAAGCAGACGAAAAGCTCGCCTCCGCCTGACGCGTCTTGGCGCACTGATACTTACGACGGAGCAAATATACCACGTGGATTCTAACAGGCTCGTGATTGAACCCGGTGGCCTGTAGCGTTGGGCTTCAGTCCATCGTATGATGAGAGGGAGTTTAGCCTGTTTCACGCTTTTGTTTAGTTTATTATTAAATTGTCACATATTACATTTAATTGTCTTGACCAATGACAGGTGGAGGTGGGCACTCTGCTGGGTACTAATTTTTTTGTTTCGCTGATGACAATTCAAAGTTAATTTACGAAAATTGAGAACCAGCTGTTTAAAAGAGGCGGTAAGACTTACTCACCCTGAAATGTTGTCACTTCTCGTTCGGTTCGAGTTTGGAAGATTTTGGTAACGGTGGCTGGTAAATGATTTGCCTGTTGGTATAAAGTAGAACTTCAAAACATAGGATTCGTCACGTAATGTAAAAAAAGGTTTGGTCAATAAATGTAGAAGGAATTGTATTGCGGATACTTCAAATAAAACATTAGTAGAGGAAAAGCATATTCCAAGCCAACATGCTTAGTCTCCGATGTTTTCATGTTTCCACTCTTGAAATAAAATAAGTTTAGGAACTATAGATCAAAACTAGACCAAAATTGCAATATAGAAACAAGTTTCCCGTGATCCAAGTAACGATATTGTTGGCAATCAAGCATTATTTCAGTGACAAAAAAAAAAAAAAAAAATTGTGATTTCGAACGAAAATATTGTTTCGTTTCTTGTTCGCAACCTGTTTGGTCGAAAAAAAGCGCCATACTTATATTTTCACGTTAGTAAAGTCATGACTCATGACCCCATGATGCGATGTTTAGTTTACTTATCAAGCGAGACAAATGTACTTGAATTTTTTTCGGTTGAATGTTGTCTATAAAATACAAAGGGGAAACTCCCGAAACTCGGGGCTCCAACCCACGCCGTAAAGATGGTTGGCCAGCGAAGCTGTAGTATCACCTGCAACGATTGCCCACTGCACTATACCAAATGATTGACGGAAAAAAGTACACGTACTGTACAAAAACGTTTTATATATGAAAGGGTAGTGACATCACTCTCCATGTCGCAAGCTGCCGTCGCCGCGGCAGTTTATGCGGCAGTAATCTTTACCGTGAAACGCATGCGGTGAACGCTACGTGCTTCGCATTGTTAACAGGAGCGCCTTATTATCAATTATTTTGTACGGATGCTTCTTTTGTGTCATGTTCTTTGTTGAAACGAATGTTTTGCTGTATGTTGTATGCATGATATGCAGTTTTCACCTCAATCGCTGAAGGTGTTTTTTCGTGAGGACGCCGGAACGAAGATATTCGACCAACGAGACACATTCAGCTTCTGTGTAAAACAGCAGAAAAACTGCGAGAACCTTTCAAGAAGCTAATTAATATTGCGCTATCGGCAACTTTTTAATGTTTTTCGATAGTCTATGATCGGTAGTTTATTGTTTAGTGTCAATAGTTTCAAGAAAAATTTTACGCTGTTATATATATTTTTAATATGCATTAGAGTGTTCCTTAATCATTATTGGGAAGTTCCTAATTGCCGTTGGCGTTTTTCTCCGAGCTTTACATTTCGTAGATGGACTTCTGAGGTTTTTCGTCGCCTAATAAATTACTATTGATAGCTTTACAATAGTCGGCAACCGATAGTTTGACGATAGTCGAACTCAATTGTGTAGTATCAATAGTATTACGATAGTTGACTATCGATCTATCAATAGTACTATCGATAGTTTTACCATAGCCGACTATCGATTTCACTCTTAATCTGGAGCCGGATATTAGGCCTGTTGTAACCGTGACAAATGAGATTCAACTTGTCACAGGTATAACGGGCCGTCATATCCGGCCCGTTATAGCTGGACCGTTATATCTGGCCCGGTGTATCCGGCCTGCTGTATCCGGCCCGGTCTATGCGACCCGTTATTATACGGACCGCTGTATACGGCCTTCTTGATGGAACTTGTCGCGGCTACCTCCGGACTTTTCTTTGAACGGCCCTTCGAGTTGACTAAAGATCCCCGTGTGCCTGCTTTTCCGGAAAGCGCTCGATGAGCCAATCACTGCTATCTACAAAGAAGGGTTCGGCTATTGAAAAGGCCAAAAATGTTTCGATGGGAATATCAAACCTGTGATGGGGCAATGTGTGTGGCGTTAGCGTGTAAAACGTCATGCCCACAGTCATGTGCCGGACTCCATTTTGAAAGCAGATATATTTTCGGCCTTATCATGAGACATACTCTTTTCGTAGACCTGATTGACGCTCCGATGACTTGGGTGGAAAGTAGGTGCACTGGCATAAGTTTAGTGGTCACAATTTTTTTCAGTTGGCCTTTCAAACACTTCAATATGTAATCAAGTTGTAATCAAAGGGAAGACATGTGTAAGCAGTTAGAAAATCTGTGGATCAATATATTAATTATTTTTTAATCACACGATCACTTGGAGTTAAATTAATCTTTTTGTTAACATTAATTTATTTAACCATTCACACGCAAAAAATCTTTATGCAAAGTTATGTACATTCAACTAGTTATCACAAAGAACACACATTCATAATATGCCAGATGCTGGAATGAAGATGTCAACAGGAAATAAGCCAATATATCTCAAATAATAGTAAGTTGTTTAAGTGACAATAGCTTAGCTGATTAAATATAAAACTATTTTTTTAAAGAGGCTATTATCATGATTTTAATAGTTTTGAAAATACGAAATAAAACAGCAGACGTAACGCAAGGTAGAACAAAACACGAAAACACGTTAGTCAAAGAGAATCTCGTTTTTTTTTAATTAGTTCATTAAATTAATATATTTATGTCAATGCAAAATGCATACGCGCCGTGTCCCGAATTAAATATTTTCAGCAGTTCTGCCCAGATTTAACATTTTTCTAGCTGTCAACATAACCGTGCTCGAAACTAACGGTGCCACATCAAGTGTTAATAGCACTAAACTCTAATAAGGACAAAGCGCACTGAAGAAAAATGTTCACGTTTTTTTTAAAGCAAATACAGTTATTATTTGTTAATATGAATACCAAGTACATAAATGAAGGTGTCGGGAACAAAATGGGTAAGTGAGTAGATGCATTTTTATCTTTTGTTTTATAAAATACTCGCAATATGGACAATGTTTGGGATCAATAATGACGTCCTTAATAACGATGCATAACTGCTAACCGTACACGAGAAACCGAACGATTTTTTTTGCATCACAAAAATAAAGTAGACATCGCGGAGAGCTCGAACTCTGTCAGAACGTACGAACGCACATTCGTACGTTCGTACGTACGAACAACGTACGAGCAAGTTGCCAAAGTTTCAGCACCAACCATTATCTTATTCAAAAATTATAAGATATTTTCTGAAAATTTCAATGGACAAATGGCGGCCAACGGAGGTCTTGAATACATGGAGCTCTATCGCGCCAGAAACCGAAAACGGGCAAAAATGGGCACCATTTTCGCCCGTTTTCCGCAATATCAAGATTTTTTTTTTTTTTTTTTTGTGCGAAAAACAGGGTTTCGGTTTCTCACCAACGACCGATACACCAGGTTAAGTATGCAAACATACTCAATAGTTCGAGGGTAAGCTTTTCACACTCCGATGAGAAATATAAAAATGCGTAACTAATAACACAAAAACGTTTTAATATACACACAATTTAGATACATACTGTTACTGAATCTCCAAGCAATCACTGCACAAATTTAAGCACTTATCAAGTTATTATAACGTGGCATATTCTTCTGAGTCCTTAAGTGAAAGAACGTTGCCATCTGGATTATCAGTCATTCCGACAAAGCTGGCATGCCAGTGATCAAAATTGTCAATATTGGGACACCCCTGTCTAACGGAGGACGATGCAGGAATTTTAGAGGTCACAGGATTATTGATAACTAATTGTGTAACACACCCAGTGTACGACATCCGTGTTCCCTCCGAAAGAACTCCCCCTACATTAGCGCTTTCTAGCACTTTCCAAAGCACCTCGTGTCGGACACGATCGAAGGCCTTCTGTAAGTCTATCTGCAGCATCGCCACTTGGCCTCCTTCGTTGCTAACAGTATCTAAAATTGTTCGTGCGACATGCATGTTTGTTTGGATACACCTTCCCCGTATGAAACATGTTTGGTGTTCACCTTCTAAATTACATATGACTTGCTGAAGTCTCTTAGTTAAAACCCGTGCAAAAATTTTATAATCGATGTTACAAAAAGTGATCGGTCGGAATTCGCTTACACGCATTGCCGCATTCGCATCAGTGCCTTTCGGTATAAGCACAGTACATGTTTTCAGAGAGGAGGGTGGTAATGCTTTGAATTCGTACGCCTCGCGAATGACTTCCAGGAAAAAAGGGGCTACTAAATCTTTGAACTTTTGATAAAATTCTGCACTTATCCCGTCGGGTCCGGGCGTTTTATGAGCCGGCAAACCATCCATTGCCCGTTCTATTTCTCCGAGCGTAATTGGTTCCTCCAACCACTTTTCTTCATCATCTGTAAGCTGTGGTGTTCCTTAGAGTAAGCTGTCAATCTCATTCGTGTTAATCTGCTGTTTGCAGCCTCCAAACAACTGTTTATATAATATCCAAGAAAGGCATTTCCTATAAACTTTTTTGTCACCCCTTATAGTATCATTGTGACTAATCATCGTTATTTTCTTATCTTGCGCGTACTTCCTTTCTTCGGTCAGGGCACGCCGAGTGGGCTGCTCGCCCAACAGAAACTTTTCTGCTCTAGCTCGCACGATCGCTCCGCGATAACGCTCTTGGAGTAAGTTATCTAACTGGCTTCTTACTTTTTTTTATTTCTGCCATGTCCGTGCACGGGCTTTTATTTTCGTTTTTAAAAAGTTCATGCCAATACTTTTGCAATTCTTTCTCCTTCTTTCTCGACACGTACTTTAAGTAGGAAGACCTTTCAATTGCCATTTGTTTGACGTCTTCTTTAAAATATTCCCATTCTTCAAAAAACAGCGCCGTCTAGCAACCGGTTATTCATTTTCCACAAGTGCCAACTAAATTTGTTTTTAGGCTGCTTGTTATTTTTCAGCATCACAGTGGCTAAATAATGATCTGTAAAAAAAAGAGGCTTCACGACGTAGCCTGATACATTGGTGATTACTTCGGACAACATGTAGATTCGGCCTAGACGCGCGTTAGATGACCTTTGAAAATGAGTAAAACGAAGAATGTCGCGATTGGCCCTCGAGTGCGCTACGTCTTCCAGATCGTATTCTTGCAACATTTCGGTTAGTAATTTTACGCTGCTATCTCCGTACGACACGCCTGAACTTCAATCAGCCCGGCTGTATACGCAATTAAAGTCTCCCAAAAGAACCACTATTGTGTCGCACTGCAAGTAGAAACTGGAAGAAAAGTACTCTCTCGTTCGCTCACTCTAAGAAAAAAGGGTGTATACGGGTACTCCCCTCAGGGGAGTTAGACCGTGTCCCATATGTGACTCCCCTGGGGTGTTTGTGGTATCCTCTTAAGTTGGGGAATTCAAGTACTCCCCAGATATACGGGATCACTTAGCACCCCCCTCAATGTCCACGGGCCTCAACAGACACCCCTTACTTCGGGTGCTGTTAGGCGCCCTCTGTTACATTCGGGTACTAATATTACACTGCTAATTAGAGGAATTATATGAAACCATTTTCAACTCTCAGGGAGTCAACGGATCCCTTCTAAATAGGGTGCTTTTTGGCGCCTTTTGTGACACCCAGGTACTCATGTGACACCCGTAAATCCAGGCATTATTTAGTACCGCTTACAACTCTCAGGGAATCACTTGATCGCCCCTAAATTGGGTGCTTTGTGGTGCCCGTTTTTATACCTAGAGACTCGTGTGATCCCCCTAATTGCGAGTGTTGTCAGACACTATACACAACCTTCGAGGTTTTCCGCGACTCCCCACTTTTGGGGTCGCTTTTGTACACCATGGGTCTCGCGGAGCTCCAAATAGTGAAGGCACTTTTTCAGACCCCGAAACTCAGCTAACTGGCTTGTTCAAGTGTGCTGGAGGGGAGATGATTCCTAAGGCCAGCTGTCATACGAGAGAGTTCTGAATTCTTTGCGTGTCAAGTTCCTTAAGGAGGCACTTCGAGGAGGTTTCAGGGATAAGAGAATAATACCCACGGGCAACGTGCCGGCATCAAAATTTAACTGAAAACTTCTAGAAACACACAATCCAGACATTTGAAAAAAAGTCCTGCCAGTCATGTCAGCCAACAATATTGTCAACCACGTTTCTATTGTAAAATCAAAAACTTGATACAGGTCAAAAGCTTAAAAAATAATTACTAAAAGCTTGTAGCCTGCCAAGAAGCTTCAGGGACCTTTTCCAGTGGTGTTTCTTTCAGCCCGATCGTACGTTCAAAAACAGCCAAGGCGGACTTGATCCCCGTTGCATATTGAATATCCAAAGTTCAATAGATTATGAGGCTGAAGCCATGGAGGACGTCGCCAACATCCACCGACAGGTCCTCCACCTGGACTTGGACAGCTGCAGGATAGAAGGCGTCATATGTAGAGAATAGGACCGTCAGATGAGTTTATCTTTCTCCTGGCCTGCAATATAATAAAGTACCGCACTTAAAAAAAGTATGCAAACATGGGTCATGATTATACGTTCTATTATTTTTCATATTTAGATATAATAATCAGAGATTGCCTGCTTCCGTATGCTGTGTGAGTGCATAATTTTTCTTTGAATGTCCCGTGATGATTTCGATGTTCGCAGCCATTAACTTTGCATAGACTGTTGAGGCCTTTCACCAAATGCTCACAAATCACAAGATAAAGTGAACAGGTAGTGTTTAAATTATTTTAACATACATATGACCTTCATGTGCCTAGTACGAAGCGGGCACATGTTTAGGGGATGCATATAATTCGAATATGAATTTAGCTCAATTTGGACCCAATTAGTGCAACGCCAATACTCGAAACGTCGCACACGACTTGGTCATGTACTAAGCTAGAAAACTGGGCCAGTTTAACTTCGTAATTTGTCAGGACTCGTAAGGAACCCCGCCAGGCACGCACAGGAAAAGGAAAATATTGTCCTGCGCAGATCGCGTTTTCGATTTAAACAGTGTTATGAGCTGCGTCATTCGCTTGAAGAGCTCTGTAGATCAAAGTGATTAACCCACCGCGTATTCTGTGAGGACATCGACACGAGTTTCGCTGCATTTTTGTGATGGGTAGGTTTTCTTGACCGGTTGCTTTAGCTATATTCTGCTCCAGCTGCGCATGTCTGAGGAATAGCGAGGCGTCCTTCGTGAGCCTACCTTCTCCACGTCCGTTCAAGGATCTGCTAGGACTTTGGCTCGAAAAATACAGTGAGGCTTTCATAAGGCATCTTATCACTGCGCTGCTCAAATTTGTTGAGAATCTGTGGAAACAAAAATGATTGTCTGAAATTAATATTGTTCTTGGAAATAATTAGTATAAATGTGAAGAAGCGTAAAAGGTTGAATATAGTAGATGTTAAGCATAGATAAAAAAAGGACCCTACTACCTAGTGAATAAAATAACAATCTCTTCGCATTCCCTCAAAGTCCTGAACAGATCACCAACGATAAACACGTCTTCGCCGTAATGCAAGTGGAAGTTATACGTGTCCCAGTAACGTTCAGCGCCTGGCGAGAGTCCGTTTAGCACATAATCAAAGCAGTTCGCTATTGCCGGAGAATATGAAGGAACCTCTTTGCCTCCGCGGCTGGAGTAATAAATTGGGAGTCTGAATGCCTTTTGGCTGATTTCAACTACACATCAAGGTTGATTTAAAGTCCTGAATTGTATATTGCGCCGTTTATAGCAATATTCAGCGAAAGCAAAATATCCCATTTTGACTTTTTTAGTCTATTATTCATGGTAATAAACGAAACCGATTAATCAATTAGTTAAGTGAATAAGAGAAAATATTTAATCGTGCTAACATGCTTTTTTACCGACGTTTAGCCCTACTAGTAACCAAGCCATTGAGATGCTTTGAAAGACTAATACATGAATGTTTTATTGAATTTCCCCTGAGAGCTCTTTCATTTTGTAGTATTTTTATTTAGGCAAGAATTTTCTAGACAAGCCAATATCTATGTCAATATTTCGGTATTTAACATTTTGGACCTTAAATAAATATTCCGAGAATATTTCTACTTACAACATGAGCTCGCCAATTTCGGCAAGCCATTGACTATGCGACTTTTGTTTTCTAGCACGAATTATTCGACTATAACACCAGTCGACAGCAGACTATTCCGATGGCCTTAAATATAATTTGACGGAACCAGTGCGCTCTAAGCAATTTGTACTAAGAGAAATATGAAGCACCACATCCTACCTGAATCATCAGTCTCGTTGACGAACACCTTGAGGGCCGATTCTAAAAACGCTTGGCGCACTCCTTTCTCTGTTCGACTGCCACCAACAACGATAATTTTCGTAGATGTCTTGGAAGTCACGAACAAGTGACACTGGTGCGCGCCGTTGAAGGTAGGACGGGAGGAGGAAGCAGACGGATTGCTGGAGCGGAGAGGAAGGAACATCCCTTCTATCCACCATTCCGCCTGCTTCCCCCTCCCCAGCGTACTTTTCCCTCGCCCTAAACCTCTAGTTGTTGCTTTTTTTTATTTTTTATAACTTTTTTTTTTTTTTTTACAACACCCGTAGCCGTACCACGTCGCCGGTGACGCCATAAGGGTACGGGATGACACGGCTGTGAACCGGAGTTTAGAGGAAAGTCAATGCTCATCCAAGGGCGGAAGGGAACAACAAATTTGTCGAGTCCGTCCTTCCCCTAGCTTAGCGAAATCGGGTTGGAGGACGTAAGGGATTATAAGGAGCGGCCGGGTGCTGAAGCTTTCCCAGCGTACGCTCACAATGTGAGCGTACGCTGGGAAAGCTTCAGCGAAAACATTTCAGAGCCTCGGGAGCGATCACCTTGACGTTAGTTTTCGTAATTACTTCGTCTTCTTTAGGCCGCGCTCTGTATTCTCCATCGTGATTTTATGGGAGAGCAGAGCAATTAATAAAACATTGACCAGACTTGTTCTGACGTCCTGTATCCACGTCTTGTGTATAAAAAAAAAAACAAAAAAACTCTCGCTTCGAGAAACGAATATTTATGGAAGTTTTTAAAATTATTTTTAGCTTCTCACTTTAAGTCGTAATATTGCTTATATAATGGGAAAAAAGGTTGTGAATTTTTGTAGAATTACTGATTTAGATCCCGGCCACTGCCCCATTGGATTCGGATTATCATCGTACAGGAGTGCGATAAAGGGACAATAAAACTGTTCTCCACTATCGTCAGATACCTCCAGTTTATAACCTATCAAACACTTATTAGCACTTCTGGCCGCGCACGAGTAGTCGCAGAAAATATTTCATAAAAACAACTTGCTCTTGCACTTTGAACAGAAAAAACGGCCACAAGTTTAAGGCAATGAGCTGTGTTGTCTATTTTTTTTTTCACTACTCTCCGTCCCAGGGTTTACAAATACAGCATGTCCTTTTCCAACCAGCTCGCCTGCCCTATGTATTTCTTGCAGATGATGTGCCGCGAATGATCATTACAGCAATGCGCAGCGGTTGTCAATGAACGGTGCACGCGCCGCACTCCGCACTCCGTACGCACTCCCCACTTCGTACATTTGGCTGTTCCGGCCGTCACTGCAGTGATTGAGCTCGAGCCAAAATTTGAATGTCCCGCAAGGCATCGATTGCGGCTAAGCCTAAGTGCAGTGCCAACGCAGTGCTCGAGTCCAACACATGAACCCCATTCAAATATCAGTCAAGATAGTTCAGAAGGTATACCCGTGGTATATCAACGTCGTGGTTTCCCGAAACTGCGTCAGCAAGCTTTGCGTAGGAGCGACTGCAAGAGGAGTTCGCTTGTGCTTTTAAAACTAAACAAAAAAAAAAACGCACAGTTCAGAGGCATTGCATGAGAGCATGAAGTTCACATACTTCTGTCAGCATTCTTTTTTGAAGTGCTTAATCTTTAAATTCAGTATCGTTTCATGGCAAAATTTATTATTATTGCATGATGGACGTTAAGATCCCACGTTAGCTTCCGCACTGCGGTGGCGAAACTATCCGTCTACAGTAGGAACAGTTTCAATCCAGAACAACTTTTGATTGCCTAGACCTCCTCACAAAAGATATGTACATACCTTTGAGTTTGTGACATGTCAAATAGAGTGCATTGCAGCAAACACTCGAAAACATAAACTGAATTTGTTAAACTTAATCACGGTGCTGTTTTTGTTTTGTTTTTGGAGCATGTGTTTCGAACTTTCGATGAATGCGTGGGATTCCTAGATTGCTGTAAAACAGGCATGTGAATAGCCGGTCATCGCACTAACGCGAAACGTGGAAGGGCGTTCTGTTAACGTTATAATATTGATAGGGACGCAGAAAAGACGATGGGCGGACATGAACGCCAGAGAAGAGGGGAAAAGTGAACTTGCGGGGCTCGGGAGCTTTGTTTCTCTTGGGGAATGTCCGCCTGCAGGCCACCTTCTATCGTTCAGGAGCGCCCTCCCTGTGCTGCCCATGCCGCGCCCCTTCCCGATAACTTGCATCATGAAACCCTAAACCCAATACGACACGTTGTAAGCCAATTATCTAACCGTGACACATCGAAAACTTAGAGAGACAATCCCTTACAGACCCCGGAATCGTAAAGCAAAACATAAAAACAACCCTGCAAAAAAAAAAAAAAAGTCATGTTTCCCATTTTGTACATTTTATTCCCTAAAAAGGGCCCTAACCACAACTTCAGAGTTGCTCACGAACACGTTTAGCTATTTCAGAGGTCGTTGTATAGGTCTTGGCATTCCTTTTATGCTCATTTAATCTGTCGTTAATGCGTCTTTATGTTTGACCTACATGCGTAGACCCGTATTTCATACACGACACTGTTCCAACAAACTGATTTTTCAAGATGACCCTTTTGCACTCCTTCGTACCCGCGTGGAATGGCGCCAGCCTGTTGGACTTGAAAGCGGAAATAGACACACCTATCTACACCAAGGTCATTCGCATAAAAGCAGGAGCACAGGTTTAACCTGTGTGTCTGGGTTCTGTAAATAGTCTTTTTAAGGTCGAGCCCCCTTTCATCGTCCCTTTTGTGTCTGAACGTCTGTGTGTTCGCATTCTTTCACCACAGCATCATAGAGAATGGTTTTGTGCGCCTCAAGCAGATGGCGTCGCGAAAACTCACCCAGATGTACCCAAATATCCGTCACTCCAGCCGCCGCGCGTGGTTTAAAGACCCGAGATATTACCGTTTTTTGCTTTGCACTTTACAAAACGGAATCGCGATATTTATTTTAAAATAGACGTGATTTCCATCTTTTTTTTTTTTTTAAGATAAACGATACAAAAATTACAAGCTGCGAATTCCTTCAGCATTAAAACCATTCCATCGCCCCTTTAAATATTCTTGTTTTCGATCCACCGCCCAGCCCGTTTCACGTTGTAATGTTACCTCTATTCGGTCGGAACCCTCGTATAACAGGGACATTATAAACGAAAACGACCTAAAATCCGCTCGCAGTTTACGCCAGGGCCGTAAGCTTGTCGAAACTGGAACACACAAGATGTAATTTACGGGATGGCGTCTCGCCCCACCAGGCAGTGCGCCAGCGCCGTACATGAAGCAGTCAAGAAACTTCTCAAACTGACAAAATAAAAAAAGGATGGCTCCCAGAAGTTTTTACCCTAAAATATCCTAACGCGAACAGAGAGGGTCATCATACCAAGTGAAAAATTCCGACGATGTCCTGACTCCTCAGCACTAATAACTTCGGTTGGGCGAGGTAGGGCGCTGTGTAACAAAAACTTTGTGAAAAGTTGTGCTCTGAATGAGTTTGGTCGCGGGATTTTTATTTCACAATTTATTTGTACGATATATAAAACGCGGCATAAATTAATATCGGGAAAGCTTCGAGAGTTTGCAAAAACGTCGTGCCCGCGGAACTTCAAATCTAGAATAAATGCTGTCTTCACGCTTTCTCCACGATTTGATCTTTTTGCTATATATTTCCTAAGTTAAAAGTTTTTCGGTCGCCAGCGCGTGCAGCTGACTAAATTGGTTGTCACCGGAATGCAACTTTCAGTGTCTCCCACCGCTAAACAAATTAATGGCGAGATATTTTTATTTTCGTTTTAGCTACCCAGATTGTCTCACATTGGTTTGTGTCCTCTATCTTACCGGATGAGACCAGCGACAAAGACATTCGTATCAGAAGCGTAAACAAGACCGATCTAAACCTCCTTTGAAGGTTACATGCTCAACCGTAAGCTTGTAAAAACTCGATCTCGCAAAATGTAAGCCACGGCATGGTGTGTCGGTCTGTCGATCTAGAGTTCCTGTATAGGCTCCCTACAGGAGCCAGAGTTGCGCGTTTGATTCCACGTGCCGCGTGCCGCCCTCGCCGCTATTCGCCGAGATCCGATCACGTGAGGAGCCGTATCAAGTGTCGTGCAGCAAAGTAGACGTTGCACGCGCCCCGGCGTACGTTCCCTGGCTTTTGAGCGCGCCACGAACGCGCGGCGCTGCTATTCGCCGAATTCAGTCACGTCAGGAGCTGTATCCACATGCCATGCATGAACGCGGAACTCTGGCTCCCGTAGGGACCCTATACAGGAACTCTACGTTGACCTGCCCGCCAGCGCCCTCTATGAAATAATCAGGTAACTTTTTGAACTTGGAAGTAAATAGGAAAACGTAAAAAAACAAAGCGAAGAAAAAGGGGACGTCAACAATTTCAAAGAATCTATGAAGCAAAGAAGAAAAAAAAGAAGTAAAGTAAAAGCATAAACTCCAGGGTCGGATTTAACTTTCACAAGGCTGTAAAAGTTTCCCCTCCGCAAAGGAAGCCTGGCCCGAGGGCAGGCTTCCCTTCCCATAATCCTTTCGAATCCCCAGGGGACTCTTGTAGCACCCCATTCTCTCTCCTTTTGCTCGCTCCTTCTATTTGAGAGAGGATATTCCTTCCGAAGGGGTGCTAGCGCACGCTGTGGGTGTTGTCACGCCGTCTAACTCCCTCGAACTCCCCTCCTTTCTTGGAGTGACGTATAGATGCACATGACTCGCCAGTCGCGGTTAAATAAAGTGTAGTCACACAAATGAAAACGCCCCTTCTCATCAACGATGACATTCAAGTCTCGCAGCGGCACTGACGTTGACAAACAAAACACACACACAAAAAAAAAAAAAGAAAACAGCCTGCAGGCATCCCATTTGCGTGACTGACCCACACCTCGTAGCGGCTGAATAAAGGCTGCAGCGCTTGTTCTATTTCGTCGTCGGAGGCCATTTTTGTCTTCTGGAGCGCCAGGAAATAATTTTTTTCTTCAGTCAGTAGTCGCTGCAGCTGGTATTGTTTCTTCCCTACGTTAAAGTCACGTACATCTAAAGTCGCGAATCGTACGGACTCGCTAAAAAAAATGCTCGAGTCGTTGAGCATTAAAATTAAAACTATTAGAAGGAGACGCTACCCAACCGAGTCTCATGCTGTATCAGGACACTTAAACCACCCATGTGATCGTGGAAACTCACAGCGAGTCTTCTCTGCGAATGTCTTCCGTCGAAAAACACGACTCTTTTTGTGTGTAGCCACGTGAGTAGCAGTCCCGCCGGCTGGATCTGGTGCAACAGCCGGTCGCTTCCCCGGTCAGACTTGAGTCCATGTCGACGTCTTTGCTGTCGTCCGCTCCTCCGTTGTTATTTTCATGGCCAGGATGACCCTCCGTCGTTGCCTCTGCTCCAAGTTCACGATATGCTTGCCGATCGTCGAGCTGCTCCTTCGTTCCCTCACCGCCATGACTTGCACTTGCACCGTCGCCTCAGGATCCTGTGATGGTGTCGCTGCGTCAGGGTCAACGTCGTCATCGGGTTTCGACGCTCCGCTTGGTTCCGTCCGTGTCAGGGCGGCGGGCGGTGTGACCCTTATACGGCTTCCTCGGCTTCAGACTCGTCCATGACGTAGTCGGAATTGTCCCCCGACTTGCGGTCACGGGCGATTGAAGCGTACGTCTTCACACAGTCGTCAGTCTCCTGGCCGTACCAGGGACAGTCCGTATAGAGCGCAGGACGCGGCAGTCTCGTCGGATGTGCCCCTTCCGCCTACATCTAAGGCACAGCGGGGCCCGTCCTGGTATGACGACAAGGACCTTGCATCCTTCCAGACGGATTTGGTGGGGGGAGGCTATCGACGGTGTAGCCTTCTTTGAGGGTCAGGCGTATATACCGGGTGTTCGACACGACAGCCTCGAAACCCTTCTCCCGGAAGAAGTCTGGTTACGTCAGATATCTTGCCATACCGCTTCATCTATTTCTTAACTTGGCGGTTCGGTACGTCGTAAGGCACCCAATGCAGCTTTAGTTTGACCGCCACGTTGGCGGGGTCCAGTCCCCTTTCACGGTCAGTTCTTTTGCATCCACTAACCTTCGCTTCGCTTGAAGCGTGTGCAGTCGGAGCATCCACACGTGATTTATTTGGTGCGGCCCCGCCGACGCCAGGTCATTCAGCACTTCCAGCCGCCGAAGTTCATCGCGAAAGCCTTGGGTCCTGTATGGCCGGCCCTTCACATCGCAGTGCAGAATAACAGAACTGGTGGCAACGTATCCAGTAGGCAGAGTTGGCACGATGATCTTGTATTCTTCAGAGTTTCCAGAAACAGCAGATGTACCACGGCCTGACATGGCCGTTTTTGCCGCTCCGACGGAGCACATGATAACACGTCCGTCGCGCTCGGCAGCCGGAAGTGGAATCAGACCACGGCCGCGCTGCCTACTTCGCCCGCTGCGCAAGGGCAATATTCATCACGGGACACTTTCAGGTACAATTCGTTGAGCACTCCGAAGATGGTCGGCATGCCATTGAGAGCGATGCATGCTCCGGAAGGCCCTTCATAGCCAGAATACCTGGCAACCTAAAGTGCATGTGAGCTGCTATCAACCATAACTACAGAATGACAGTGAGGGAATTAGGAGACCTGGCACTTACACAGACAACTTTCAGAAGTTATGACGGAGGATTTAAGCTTAAAACGTGTGATGAAAAAAATTAATTGTGCGGTTTTTGTGAGAGGATCGGTGGATTGCCACCCTATTCTTTTATTTTAAAATATGCCAGGATGTACCTATAGAGGCATGTTATCTTATAGAGATGTTTCTTCCTCATCCCGATTTATTTCACAAGAGCAGAATGATTTTTGTGCTAAAGTGGCACAGTACTTGATTTAAACCAACAACAACCCAGTTTCCAAAGAAAGTTATAACTAGGGCTGGGCATCGATTAAAAATTTTAACCCGATCATTCGCCGCCTTTTAATTGATTAATCGGTCTCGTTCATTTTCCTGCACAATGTTCTAAAATGCCAATTTTTTTATGCTGCTGAATTTGTGATAAACGATGCAATATAGAATTCGATTCTGAATCAACCTCGGTGTGTAGTTGAGAACAGTTGAAGGACACTCACACTCCCAGACGAGGCCAAGAGGTTCGTTTATACTCTCTGGTAATACAGCGATTTCCTTTGATTATTCACAATAGTCTATGGCGCACTAAACGGATACTCACACTGCATTGAAGTGGCCGGGACGCTTGAAACTTTCTGCATTTGTCTTGAGTTGAAAATATCACCTCTACAGTTTACATGGGGTTAAACTTTTCCCTAAAGTTTGCCCTTCATACAGGTTTACTCATCCACCGCTGCGTGGTGAAAGCATTTAAGTTTTACTTTGTTTTGATTCGTCAAAATTTTATTGATTAACCGGTTGAATGGATGGAAATAAATTTATTTATTTATAGAGGTCGAGGCGCTTATGCCCGCGCCCCTTCGAGAGTCAGCCACACCTGGTGGCCGGGAGCCCATGGGCCTCGGCCACCTCGGCAGCCCGACGGACCACCTGTAATTGGGTGGTCGGGTCTGATCTGCGTAGCGCAGCGTCCTACCGCTCCTCCGAGGGGAAGGGAGAGGGATGGAGAGAAGGACACTTCCATGATATATGGGAGAGAGTAGCTCTGGCGCTGCAAAGAATACAGGTGGGATTGTAGAGGGATGGGTAGATGTGGGCATACCTCGGCAAACCTCACTCATGAGGGCCCTCACTCACCCTCACTCACCCTTATCTTCACGGGTGAGGTGAGGGTGAGTGAGTTTCTGAACCAGGAAAATTCATGAGTGTGAGGGTAAGTGAGGGTGAGTGAGGGCCGTGAGGGCTGTGAGGGCGGTGATGGCCGTGAGGGCTGTGAGGGCTGTGAGGGCGGTGAGGGACGTGAGGGCCGTGAGGGTGGTGAGGGCCGTGAGGGCCGTGAGGGCGGTGAGGGCGGTGAGGGGTATGAGTGCGTGAGGGGCGTGAGGGCGGTGAGTGGCGTGAGGGCCATGAGCGCGTGAGTGGTGTGAGGGCGGTGAGTGCGTGAGGGGTGTGAGGGCCATGAGTGCGTGAGGGCAGTGAGTGGCATGAGAGGCTTTGAGGTCCGTGAGGGTGGTGAGTACATGAGGTGGTGTGAGGGCCATGAGTGCGTGAAGGCGGTGAGTGCGTGAGGCCCCCTTCAGATCGAGCATCTTTCTCAGCAATTTTGGTAATAATGGCGGGTTGTTCTAGCTTTCCCTAGATCGACACGAATTGCTGAAATCGGGTCCGGCTTGAAATAAGCAAGCAACTCGGAGCAATTCGAATGCGTTTGAAGCGGCTGCGCCTAATCAGGGACGCAAAATTTTCACGTGATACCTCGTGCCGGCGATGATGACACCGAAAGACTTGGTTCTGGTTTGAAATCGATCGTTTTTTTTTTTAAATAAACTGTTTCAGAAAGGTGCATTAGTATTCTTAACGAGATTTAATTGCATAAAAACACGTTTATAACGGGTAATTGTGTCTAAATAGTGCAAGAAAAATAAAATTTTATGATGACGATGGCAAACTGCAGCAATTGGTTGCTGCGTGTGATCGCGGGCGGCCCGTGTTGCTGGTGTTGCGACGTAAAGTTTCTGGGCGAAATTGCCTCATCTGAAGCTGGCCTGAGTGGCGTGAGGGCCACCAGTGCGTGAGGGGCGTGAGGGGTGTGAGGGCGGCGCGTGAGGGCGGTGAGTGGCGTGAGGGCTGTGAGTGGCGTGAAGGCGGTGAGTGGCGTGAAGGCGGTGAGTGGCGTGAGGGCGTGAGGGCGGTGAGGGCCGTGAGGGCGGTGAGGGCTATGAGTGCGTGAGGGCCGTGAGGGCGGTGAGGGCCGTGAGGGCGGTGAGTGGCGTGAGGGCGGTGAGTGGCGTGAGGGCCATGAGTGAGTGAGGGGCGTGAGGGCCATGAGGGCGGTGAGGGCCGTGAGGGCGGTGAGGGCCGTGAGGGCCGTGAGGGCCGTGAGGGCCGTGAGGGCCGTGAGGGCCGTGAGGTTCAGTGAGGGTCAGTGAAGGGCTGAAGGTGAGTGTGACTGTGAGGGTGAGGGTGAGTGAGGGGCTGAAGGTGAGTGTAGCTGTGAGGGTGAGGGTGAGTGAGGGGCTTAGGTGAGTGTGGCTGTGAGTGTGAGGGTGAGTGAGGGCGACCTGAAATGCCGACCTCTGGATGTGGGAGAGCAGGGGAGGGCTGGGGAAGGAGTGTGTCTGCAGCTGGCGCCACATAAAACTTTCTTCCCGGGATAGGGCTTTGGTCACAGTAGGGTAAAGGCGGCGGGAGAGACGGTAATGTGAGGTAATGTCATAGAAGGCGACAAGACGTTCGCGCGCTGAACGAGCACCGCGCTCTCGAGACTGGGTCCCTCCCGCCAGGGCCGGTGTATCCTCGGGCTGTGGAATGGGCCAACTCGTTTCCGCAGAGTCCCGCGTGCGCTGGCCGCACGCGGGACTCAGCGGCCAGCGCATTATTGCTGCGGATTAACCGGTTGAAAAATTAATCGGGATCAAAGATTAATCGATTCATTGGTAGGTTAATCAATTAATTGCCTAGCCCTAGTTATAACTTGAGATCAGTGATGTGTTAAGAACTGTGACCCTAAACAAAAGCTTACTCAAGCAATGGAAGTCACTTAGGTCTCCAGATTCTAAGAGAGCACAGAAAAGTCGGAGCCAGATGAACATACTGTTGACAACCCTTTTTGATTTTAAACCGTGATCACCGCTCAGTGATCGTCACAGATTCTAAAACCGCCCATCGAAATTTCGTAGCTGGCCGCATTTCCCAGCCAGTGCTGAAACTTCTTGACAGAAACCCGCCTTAGACCCCCCTCAGACTGGTCTGGACACCCGCGCACGCTCGTCTCGAGGGAAACGAGGCGGCCCATGAACAAGCCCGAGGACACACCATCCGGGAGTGCCTAGACTCCAACCCTACCACGGGACCAGAGCCGCCAGGGACAGTTCACCCGGCTTCCATAAAATCACCACACACTACCCCCTCCCCCGTCAGGTCTATTCGCCAGCCGACAAGTCCCTTACCCTGGAGCAGGCCCATAGTTGGCGTTAACTACAGACGGGCACTTTTCCTAACCCGGCTACCCTCACCCATATCTTCACCTTAATGTACCCTTCCTTGCTACCCTCACCCACATCTTCACCTTAAGGTACCCTTCCTTTGTGGAGACAAAGCCACTTTGCCCAACATAATATGGGCTTGCCCACAGGACCCTTTCCCTCAATCCCCTCCCATGATGGGTGGGAAACCTCGCTCCGAAGCTCCGACCTTGAACTGCAAAGCGCCTTGGTAAAAAGGGCTAAGGAGGTCGCCGCCACCACGCCACAACAAGGACCGCACCCCCTAAGGAATTCATATATTCCGACAATAAAAGTTTTTTCTCTCTCTCTCTCGGCGAAGGTATACGGCGAAGGCACCTCTCTTGATGAGGCGACGCAAGCGGACACGACTGGTCAACCGCTTGCGTCGTATTTTCATGTTTAAACAAACCTAAATGTAAAGGCCCGTTCACACTCTTGCGACCGACTTCGACCGAGAGAGACCAGACCGGTTTTTAAGCCTTTTGCGACTTCTTAGGACAGGATCCAATGCAGCGGAGCTGGTCCTAAGAAGTCGCAAGAGGCTTAAAAACCGGTCTGGTCTCTCTCGGTCGTACTCGGTTGCAAGAGTGTGAACGGCCCTTTACTCTAAACCAAAATCTTGTTTTTTCTCAAGTTAAAGCATTTCGCGCGTGAAATAAATACTGTGACGGTATCTTGGTGCTTTGCAAGCGCGAGATGCTTGGGCTTTTGCGTCACGGCGGAGACACGCTATTCTAAAACTCGTTTGCGTAGCGTGCACCAACGCAATCGCTAAATTTAGCGCTAGTGTGCGCTAAAATTGCGTTACGTTATTCTAAAACTCCCTGATGGCGCCGCCGCACCGAGGTCTCAAGCATGGAACACACTAGCGGTGAAAGTGGGGGCCGCGCTGCACTCGCCGCTCGCCGCTAGGCTCGACACAGGCGCACCGCGCGGCTTTTTCAGTATCGACCAGATCCGAGCGACGCCGCGCCGAGCGGAAGTGACGTAGGGACGCCGACATCGCGGTCGCTAAGATATATACACCTTTAAAAGAAACACTCGACCCCAGGGGCAACAAACTCTTTTCAAGCCCAATCACTGGGTTTGAGGCTAGGCTCTCACCGGCGTTTCTGCTAACCCTAACTGAGTAAACTGCGATACCGATAGGCGCAGCCTGCGTAGGCGCAGTCTCAAACACTGCCGGCGGCAAAATTTTCGTCTTTTCCCGCTATATTGTGTGTTTCATGGTGTATGCATTTTCCCGAGGACATTGAGAAAGCATTGTACCCCATTAAAACAAAAAAACAAAAAAATAAAAAAAAATAAACACAAATATCTAAACTATTTTTGTTGGGTTGTTGCGCGAAACAACGAATGCGACTGAAATGTTAGTTGCTTTTCTTTTTTACGATAAGTTTTGACGGCAGCACCCGATTAACCGCGTGTCGAACGACAAAGCGCTTAAATGTCGAAACTTAAAACAGAAGATAGCCGAAAGGCATGCATTTTTCACGCTCACATATAGCGTGTTTACCGATGGACAGGACGCGGATATAAAATTTAGCAAGTGTTAACATTCCAACAACATATTGTACGTACCACACGATCCAGCGTTATCTAAAAAGAAGTGATTTCAGAAAGATCTCAAATAACACAGTAACACTGGACGACAGCCACATCTTGATGATCGGACGGAACCAAGATCACTTCGTTTTGCGGCACCCTTTGGGGAGAGCAGCAGCACCGAAGCAAAAGAACGGGCGCGACTGATTCCAACCGGAACAACTATTTCTGGCTATGACTGAGAAGGACTCTACGCGGGTTATCTCTGAAAGAGGGGAGAACGGGTTCCGGAAAAATGTCCCCGGAAAAAACGTCCCCGGAAAAAATGTCCCCGGGAAAAAAAGAATCGGGATAATATGTTCTCGGAAAAAAAGGCCCGAAGTTTAAAGGGATACTTCAACGAAATTTGAAATATTCCCGTCGTATCCAAAAATAGGTTGAATATGATCCACAATATCTGTAAATGACAATCGCACGTTTGTATTTTGAGCCTTGTGGCTGCATTTTTCGTTATAAACGGCCCACTCTGGCAAGCGCTCGGAGAAGGCCCAGCGGAGACCACGTGACATCTAACGCATCCGTGACGTAGGTCGTCTCAGGACGAGCAAAGCTACGGCGAGGCTGACGTCGAGAAGATGGCCTCGTCGTTCCAGCCACCGAAGCGGCTGTTTTTGTACGAATTTTGAGTGACGGGTTAATCTTCTATAATCTTGTAGGGGGACAATAGCGACTTCTGGGACACACAAAAGGGATTCTTGGGAAGAGGAGAGTTCCTCGTTCCCCTCTTCTCTCGTCGTGGCCGGAGGCAAGACACTCACAGTCATTAGCTGTGAAGGTTCCTAGACGGGCATTACAAGCGAGGCGTTAGCGACATCCACCAGGTGCTCTTTGCTAATCGTTTAATTCGTTTTAAAATTCCTTTTCGAGACTTTTTTAACAAGATATTGAAGTGTTCGGTGTGATACTGCTCGTTTGCACTCATATAGACCAAAAAATAAGCACCGAAATTTCGCTGTAGTATCCTTTGAAGAAGAAAAAAAAGTTCCCAAAGGAACATTTTGTTTCCACTGCTGTACGATCCGCTTTTGACTTTTGTGTATGAATATAGTGTGTGTCATTTCATTTCTGATATTGTAACATTGTATCTCAACTGTTTTTGTTTGTTTTTTTATTGTGAAATAAACATTTATAACACTTTTAGCCGAAACCAAGATATTGTGTTTGGGGATATTTGAGAGGTACTTGTGTACCATTTCCAGATAGGTAAGAAGCGCGACACTGTTAGCACGAACAAGCGATTGCTAGTTGTTTTTTTAAGTTTTTTTTTTATAGAAAGGAAAGGTTAATTATCATCAAAGTTATTACAGGTACTGAGAGTGCTTATTTGGGGATAGAATGCAAACGATAATATTTCGGTTGAAAATACGCCGATGTCGTGTTCGCGCTAACAGTGTCGCGATGTGTACCTCGCGGAATTGTATTATTGCTTACTTGTTGGAGCCGTTTTTTTCTACTTGCCACACGGTGCCATTTTTCCCAAGGACATATGACCGGACCGTCCGAAGGCCATGAGGATCAGGGAAACCCAGAGATAGAAAATTCTTTGGGGACATTTTTTTCTACTTCCCACCTGGGTTTTTTTTTTTTTGTCCCGGGGACATTTTGTTCGGGGACTTTTTTTCAGGAACATTTCTTCCGGGGACATTTTTACCTGGGGGATAGGTGGCCGAGTGGGCTGAAGCGCACACCCAGCTCGACGCGCGTGGAGCGAAAGCTCGCGCTGCAGAACCCAGGGATCCTGGGTTCGAGCCCCACCCCTGCCCGTTTCGATCTGGATGAGCATCGTACCGGCGTGCGGTCGTGTACCACTACTGCGTGAGCACGTCAAAGACCCCAGGTAAGCAGTTGTACTGCACTGGCAAAGTTGCTCATCTACAGTGTAAACCAGTGTCGCCCCTACTGGCAGACCAACCTTACGCTGTATAAATCACTAAAACGTCCAATTTGACTGTTTTGACTTTGGCATTTTTACCTACACCCGGGGACAACTGTTGTCATTCTTCGGAAGATGACGTCAAAGGCCGTTTGTTTCCCGTGAACATCGAGCAGAAACGCTTGAATGGCAGGCACTTACCAGCCCTATTTCTCAAAGTGCAAGATAACACAGAAAGGGTACGCAGCATGCAACAGAAAAATTAAGTGGAAAGTTTCAAGAGGAGCCAGAACACGTAGAATGCAAAGCCGCCAAAACATAGGTAGAGAATCGCGCTGAGCGGGATTTCACAGTCCAAGTGAGTGGCAGAAAATTTCTAGCTGATAGAGGGCGCGCAAGTCGCACCAGCCGCATCAGCATCAGCAACATGGCGGCGGCCTAGGAGCGTTTTTTGGTAAGGTGTGTACTGCCGCGCGGCGCCGGTTTTCATCTCTCATGTGTCCCCTGCCGTACTTCGTCCCTGGAGCGACCGCCGAGGGCAGGACTGGTTTCTGCGGTTCGCGGCCGGCGTCGCACCCACACTGACCACCAACGAAAGGCCACCCGTGCCACGCGCAGACACAGATGTCGCGAAAGATCCAGAGAAATGACAGTGCGAAGCAGAGGCGCTTACACGACGACGCGAAGATCCAGAGGTTCGCTAACGTGCTACAGTTGTCCCTTTAACTTCTTCGCGCATTTTAGTCAAAAAGGCATTTTGATACAGGAACGCTTCGATGCAGCGATGGACACGTTACTGAATTAAACTAAATACCGTTAACGCCCGTTCACACATTTCTGTTCAGAGCTCCAAATATGCTTACGGACGTATGCAACCGGTTGGATCGTCGAGTTGCCATGTCAACGAAGCTACAAACGGTCGTTTCGTTAGTGTTCGTTCGCTACTCAAGGAGTTGAGCCGGCTAAATGTCATGGCACGTCTGGTACCGAACGGACCGGACGCACCGACAGACCAATCACCGGTCGTGAAAAGCTCGGCCGCGCGCGTTGCATGCCGGTCGCCGTTTCTTCTATCTGCTGACGAACATGGCGTCGCTGGTGATCGTCGACGTGGTCGACGTGGTGGAATCTCGTCGCTTCGCGCAGAGCGCTATCCTTGATTGTGAATTTTAGTCGTGTGTTGAGATGACAAGCCTGCACGTCCTTGAAGAGAAGATCCATCTACTCGTATGGCGATGTCGTGGTGGCAGCCTCAAGACAGAAGAAACGCTCGTGCCGTTGTGCTTGTTCACCTCGGTTATAGTGATACTTTCTTAGAATGGTGTCCTCAAACATTGCCCAATTTTTTATTTTATTGTGCGCACTCCATGCGTGCATCCAAGTTCAAGGTGTTGCGGGCGCGTACCGTATTTGAAGGCGCCTATGAAGGATAATAATTTCCACGCGTTTTCAACACCCTAAGGAAGTGAGCAGTGGTAGCATGCCTGAACGCTCGCAACGTTATGTGATTATAGGTCGATATAAATGAGCGAGTGACGTTCGAGAGAAGAGAAGTCATTTGAGCGAATCGACGTTTTAGCAATCTACCAAAGCGCTTTAGCAAAGTACCAAAATAACCCCCTCCCCTTCCCCCCCTTCCGCGCCGCGTTCACACCGCTTCGCGGCGGCAGTCTGTGGCGGCTCATTATGAATATGTGAACTACGAAAATGTTAAGCCGTAAACGCCACTTCTGGCCGGCCGACTATTCGCTAAAGTGTCTTTCGATGAAAAATCAGCGTTCGGTAAAACGCCGGTTCGACTAAGTAGAGTTCCTGTATTCGCGACTCCAGCAAAACGGACGCCGCCAAGCGGGAAAACCGGGAACCAGCCGGTCCAGGTCGCTCTGTGCTCCTCCGCGTCTCTGGTAGCTTTCGCGGAGACGTGTTGTCGGCGCGGTGGCGAACAGTGTAATTTGACGAAGGTTCGAATATTTCTTAAGTTTGCCTGAGGGATCATTAGTGTGGTGAAGCCTCAGTAGATTGTTTTCTTCTATTACGTTTTTGAAAGCCCGTTTATTCCACAGCACACGGTCGCGTGCTTTCGATTTCTTGGATGGGGAGTAATCACGGAAAAACCTTTTTGATTTCTTGTCTGTCTCGAATCACATTCAAAGTGACGACTGCTTGGTAACTGATACTGGAGGGAACATCAATGTTGCAGTCAAGTGAATGGGAAGGTTCGACAGCTCCTTTTCTTGAGTTTGGTTGTGTTCGGTTAGCTTCAAGTTTGAGCCACCCACGCCGGTCGGTGCGTTGGCTATTCATCTTGGCTGCTTTTCGCCGAAAAAGCCTCTGGACCACACTGAAGGAGTTGGGCTGATTTCGCAGTTACTTGATTCAGGAAAACTTGCTCGCTGCAAATGATGAATGAGGGAAATTATCTGTTTTCAAAGGGTGGGAGACAAGTTTCGCAACGTTAGATGCTGTCACGGCATTTTGACCTATCGCGCCTCCAATATTTACATTACGAGGACGTCGAAGCCAGCAGCAATATACGTCTACATTGGTCAGGTTGACCGGCCACAAAAAAAGACTAATTTTTTTCCGTTCAGGATTCGAGGCCAAATTCAATGCAGAGAGGTTCTGCGTGGATCTGCAATGAAGACTCTCTTCAGTTTGTCTCCGTGCTGCCGGCTATAGAACCATTTGGCTAAGTTTAAGTAGTATGTCTCCGTCTGTCAAATATAATTTTATTCAGCAGCTCACCTAATAGCTAGTCAACTAAGCTCGTATTTCAACCCGAAGGATATACTAATATCGCTTTATTGGGACCCCCCCCCCCCCATAGTACGTAATATAATACATAACACGCTCGTCAAAATGACTTCTCGATTGCTACTAAAACCTGAATTGAAATACGAGTATCAGCTGCTTAGTGGGGCGCCGGCGGGTTAACATGGTCCTTGACTCAAGAAGCGGTTGCTTAATTTTCGTAATTTTCCTGCAGCCTGTGTTGTTGGCCGAGCAGACGACTGGAGCTGTTTCGTAAACGCGGATACGCACAAAAGCTCGATTTCGCGGACAGATATGTCGCATGGTCGAGGCATGCGAGTCAGCTGAAAAGTTACTCTCTGTGGAACAATTCTATAGTCATCGCCGCTTTCCTTAGATGATCAAAACTGATTAGTATATTACCGTCTCTCCGGAGCCCATAGTTTCGGTTTTGAACGAAATCTCCGAAACGAAACTTTGACACGAAAAGAACAAAAAAACACCGGCAAAACAAAACTATTGTTGTTGTTGTTGTTGTTGGTTTTTATTTGCATCAAATACAGAGTACATGATACTGGAGGCTTGTGGAAAAAGCGGTCACAAGACCAGCTTGACAAAGCCACAGGCCCCCACATTGGCATTTGCAGCACTAAAAAGAAAATTATCAACATACCATACAGACTACAGCATTAACAGAAAAAGCGAGATAAACAGAATAAAGAGAAGCAACAATGTTCACACTCAAATTACGCAACAACCACACAATTTTAGGATATCTTGAAAAGCATTATCAAGAGAAAAAAAATATATTATTTACATGCACAACTAGTTTCACGTTTTATAATATTACACAGCATTTTTTACATAAGGAAAGTCGACTCAGGGCTGAAATAACGACGCAATGCTTTAAACGTAATATCTAAAAGCTCGACATTTTCGGCAGCTAATCTATTTAGTAACCTAGGCAGTTTGTTTTTCAACGTATCTTGCCCGTAGATTGTTCTGTAAGTGCTAACATTCCAAGGCTCACCATGGCGCGTTGTATAGGCGGTAGTATTGCTTTGTAAGTTAGCTAGTCCTTTTAAAAACGATGTTTTAGTTTTTACCTCTTGTTTAAAAGTTTTAGAGAGCCGATAATCGTACATTTTATGAATCGGCAATACATTATATTTTACGAACAACTCATGCGTGTGAAAGTAAGACGGAATATTTTCAACAACTCTTAGGAACCGTTTTTGTAAGACATGTATTTTATGTAGATTTGCTTGAGTTGTGGATGCCCAGACTAAGTGGCAGTAGTTAAGCCTAGATGAAAACAAACTATTATAAATTAAAATCATAATATTTCGTGGCAGAATGTGCCGATTACGATAAACAAGTCCGACTATTTGGGACAGCTTAGCAACTACGGAATCAATATGTGTATCCCACGACAAAGTTTCTTGAAAAACAACCCCTAGTGCTTTAAAACTAGAAACAACTGCAATGGGTGTCGAATTTAGCATTATTGGTCGATTTAACATGACACTTTTATTTTTACTACGAAATAATACGGCTTTAGTTTTGTTTATATTTATCTTTAAGCTATTTTGGCACGTCCATTCGTCTAGTTTTTGTAACGTCGAATTCGCTTTATCGACTATCTCATTATATACATTTCCGGTTATAAATATGCTGGTATCATCAGCGTAAATAATCATATTAACATCTGATCCAACAGAGACGATGTCATTTACATACATATTAAAAAGAAAAGGACCCAGAATACTCCCCTGTGGTACACCGCAAGAAACAGTTGCAAGTTTATCTGCACCGGCTACACTTAACCGTCTCAGTTCAAATACCTATAAGATTGGGCATTAAACAAAAGAAAATCTGTTAAATTGAACGCGCCACCTGTTCAGGCGGCCCGGCCGAGCCGCCGCGACCTGGACTCAGCCGCCATGTTTGTTTGGTGGTGGCGCCCCCTATACACCAACTCAACTCTCCTACGTCACGCCGCGGTGGTGGCGCGCCGGACGCACTTCCGGTCTAGGGCGGTGGGCAGAAGTCGCCGTGCCAGACATGCATTTCTGTGTTCCTTTGGAATAAACGAGACAAAAAACCTGCCTTTTCGTCAAAATGCTGCGATGGGGGCTTTACCAAGACAGTCTGGAAAGGTTTGAAGATCAGTTTTCATGTGTTTTTGCACCCTCCGTTCGTCCGAGAACGTGTATAGTAGCCGTGAAAAGGGCAAACCAGACGCTGTCGAACTACGATTGCGTGTGCGGGCCACAATTTGTGGTCGCCAGATGTATTTGCTTTGTTCTAACATGAACGAGAGAAAACCCCCAAGTTGTCCGGACCACCCACGGGTTCAGTGCGTCTTCAAATTCACACGGCCGCCTGATGGTTCGAACTTTCGTCTGCTCTTTCAAAGTTGTCTGCTTTTTGTCGTCTGCTCGTTCAAACAAAAGCGGCCCGTAGACCAAACTTTGACCCGGTGATTGCCATAAGAAGTAATTGCAGGCCTCAAAAGGCTTAAGTAGGCTCGGTGTAAACAGTAGATACAAGATGTTAATTATTGGTACCGGTGGCCATCACCTACTTGTTACGCTTGGTCTGTTCCCGCTTCCGATTTTCAGTATCGACGTCGATCATCGCCGCTACCTTTTACACTTTTGCAGCACGATCGACGTCGCGACCGAAGATAGCTACAAGAATCTCTTCATGGTTTTGGCGTCCATTTCTACAGCGTTCATGCGAATGAATCGCCGCACGTCAAATTATTTACGGAAAGTTTAGCGGCGTAACGAGCCTTGATGATTTCGCTCTGGCGATTCAAGTGGTAAGACATTGCGATGAGGACGTAGAATCGACAACTCCAACGCGAAAAAGAGTATGCAGACTCACACAGACGCCTACAACGTGACATTCGAATGGTTTGTTGACGCGGAACGCGGTGCTTCTTGCCCGTACTCCATTGCGCGCGCGTTCGAACTGTCGTCTGCTCTTTCAAACTTGGCTGCTTTGTGTCGTCAGCTCGTTCAAACGACAGCGGCCCGTAAACCAAACGTTGACCCGGTAATTGCGATAAGAACTAAGTGCAGGCCTCAAAACACATTTGAAGGTTGGTTGGGGTAAGTCGGCTAAGTGTAAACAGATACAAGAAGTTGTTGATCATTGTTACCAGTGGCCATCACCGACTTGTAATGCCCGATTCTACTTGCGGGTTTCAGTATCGATGTCCACCATCTCAGCTACGGTCCACGCTTTTGCAGTCCGAGCGATGTCGCGACTGAAAATAGCGAGCAGAATCTCATCGTGGGAGTCAGGCTTTAGCGCCCATTCTGCGGCGTCCACGTGAAATCAATCGCCGCACGTCACATTATTCACGCAAAGTGTTGCCTCGATAGTTTTGCTGAAGCCGCTCAAGTAGTCAGACATCGTTAGGAGGACGTAGAATCAACAATTCCAACGCGAAAAAGATAACGGGGACTCCCACCGACGCCGACAACAACGCAATTCAATGGTTTGTTTATGGGCGACGGCGAGCTTCTTGCCCACCATCCATCGCGCATGCGCGGCGCCGGTGGCGTCCGCTAGGGGCGCTCCGGTTTGTTTGTAAACATGAGTTGGTGTATAGGTCGCTGGAGTCGCGAATAGGCTCCCTACGGGAGCCAGAGTTGCGCATTTGTTTTCCCCGTGCCGCCACGCCGCTATTCGCCAAGATCCATCACCTGAGGAGCAAAGCATCCGTTGGCGTGCAAGAAAGCCACCTTTACGGTCGCTCCGCCGACGTTTCTCTTGCCCCGGCGTATGTTTCCCTGCTTTCCGCTTCCTTTTCCTCCTCTCCTGTTTTCCATGCGCGGCGGCGCGCGCGGCGCCGCTATTCGCCAAATTTAGTCACGTGAGGAGCAAAGCATCCAGCTTGTGCGGGAAAGCCGGCGCTACGGCCACACGCCGAGGCTGAATGCGCAACTCTGCTACCGTAGGTAGCTATACAGGAACTCTACTACTAAGTGCCACGCCTATGTGCTCGTGATCAAGAAATCGCATTTCGACGTTGCTATATTGCTGCAAAAATTACATCGTCTTTATTAATCGTAGAAAGGGCGTGTGGCGAGATTTGTACTCTTGGCAAAGTCGTGTGTTAAAGTCTCTATAGACCAAGACAGCGTACTCGATCTTTTTCTTTTCTTTTATTTCGATTCATTCTCTCCTGCGTGCGCCTACCCTGGAAACATTAAAATTAATAAAGCTTGCGGGTATAAAAAAAAAAACTCTCTGTCGCTTTTCTGTTAAACCAGTGAGTGGCCGCGGGTTCCCTTCCTTTAAAGGCCTGTCCAAACAGGATAATACAAAACTCACGACTCCGGCAAATCGTGCCGCGCTCCGCTTCCGGCCGTCGGAGGGAAATTTTCCTCCGTCAAAGCTCCCGGGGGAAAACTTACCCCCGTCAAATCTCCCCCTCGCTTCCTCCACGGCGGCCTTGCTCTGCTCATCACGTGGGTCCGGAGAGCCACTCACACGCTCTGTTGGCTGTCGGTCAATCGCTCAAGGCCTCCGCTCACAATACGGAACCGCGTCGAACGCCACCACGACGAAAGTGTATCTCGACAAAGAAAGCAGATCCAAGGCGGGCGAAACGCACCCTTCGACGCAGGAAATGTCCCAAATCCACCCGAAGCCGAGGCGGCGGCGGTACGCGAGGGCGTTGGCGAGGTGAGCCAGACGCAGGTGGCGTGTGACGTCGGAGAAAAGTGGAGGAGGCAAGGAGAGCGGTCGTGATCGTGAACATTTTCACGACTCCTGCAAAAATTTTCACGACTTAGACAAATCGTAAAAATAGAAGCGCCCGCTTCGATTTTCACTATTTGTCGGAGTCGTGCGTTTTGTAGTGTCCTGCTTGGACACCCCTTAAGAGGCACAGTGGAAACAGCTGACGGCGGTGGTAAAGCGGCTGCCGTGCTGAAGACCTGCTGCACTTGTAGCAGTTGTGGTAGGAGTGTGTACGTCCGACGCAGAGCTGTCGTTCCGGTCACAACGGACTGAGTCGTAGCTAGCGCGCTCGTTGCAGATGTCTAAACCAGCCTTTACTCGTGACTTGCTCAAGAATTAGCTAAGTAAATGCGACTCGTTACCGAGAATCCAAAGAAACGCGTTACATCAGCGTTCTTTTGGTGGCTACTTTGATAGTGTCGTCCTTATAAAGCTGTAGCCACTTCCAATTTTCGTAGTCTTTAATAATTACTGTCTTTTTTAACGCGTTTATTCAAGCATAACTCTGGCCATGCTGAAATACCTTGCGCGCATGTTTTTATGGCCTATAAAGCATTTTCTCGTCGTGCAAATTACAGTCACGAGCCCGGGAGGGGGGGAGGGGGGGGAGCACTAGTTTGGGAACTTGTTTTGTACATTTTCCCGCAAGAAGTAACTAAATACTGCTACGTGTTCCTTCATCAAAAGTGACACAAATAGGTTTCTCGTTCTCTTTTCAAAGGGGCCCTGAAAGGACCTTTTTGGCTGGTTTTCAATTTGCACCGGCTCGAGAAGGCGTCACTAAAGCATGTGCCGGATAGGCTGGATGAAGCGGGCAGCCAGGGCGGCTCGCATAGTTTTTGTTGTGCGATTAAACTCTAATTTGGCATGACACTTCATTGGCCACGAACGACAGCAAACACGGGGTAAAGATCAGTTCAGAACGGGAGCCACTTCGCGCTGCCAATCCGCCAAACGGCCAAACAGCAAGCAAAACCTGGTCGCCGAAAGCCTTTGGAACGCTCGGAACCGGTCTGATCCTCGAGCTCATACGACCGCAGCGCCGCCGCGTACATCCGGGACCTTTCTACGCTCGCCGCTCGTCGGCGCCTGATCTCACTACCCCTTTCTAGCATTTGCCGCCTTTTCTGCCGCTTGGTGGCGGGTATGTCAACGGGTCATTTTTTGTTTCCGTGCTTTCTAAACTGCATTTGTTTCTTTTCTGATCTAAAATACTGAACAAAGACCACTTTCATAAATATTTCAAGCGGTTCGCAACACTTATATTTTGTATTTCGACTAAAAAAAGTGAAAGCCGTTTACAACTCCCTGTAACACCGAATTAGAGCGCAGCTCTTGAGGAGGAGGAGGGAAGGGTACTGGGGGGTGAAGTGACCTGGGGGGTCACGTGACCTTGGGGAGTCACGTGACCATGCCGATGATGTCATCAGTGACGTCACTGCAGACGTCATCAGTGACGATGACGATGCGGACTCCGATGACGTCATCAGCGATGATGACGATGACGATGCGGATGCCGGTGACGTCATCTGTGATGATGACGATGACGATGCGGATGCACCCCCGAAGTCACGTAACACCCCCAGGTCACGTGACCTCCCCGATGACGTCATCGTCACTGATGACGTCACCGGCATCGTCATCATCACTGATGACGTCATCAGTGACGTCACTGATGACCTCACCGGCATCCGCATCGTCATCGTCATCATCACTGATGACGTCATCAGTGACGTCACTGATGACGTCACCGGCATCCGCATCGTCATCGTCATCACTGATGACGTCATCAGTGACGTCACCGGCATCCGCATCGTCATCGTCATCATCACTGATGACGTCATCAGTGACGTCACTGATGACGTCATCAGTGACGTCACTGATGACGTGACCTCGGGGGGGGGGGGTTACGTGACCTCTGGGGGTCACGTGACTTCAGGGGGTCACGTGACCTTGGGGTGACCTTGGGGGTCACGTGACCTTGGGATGACCTTGGGGGCCACGTGACCTTGGGATGACCTTGGTTACGCCGACGCCAACGCCGACGCCGACGGCGACGGCGACGGCGACGCCGACGGCGACGGCGACGGCGACGCCGACGGCGACGCCGACGCCGCTCAAGCCGGGAACGGGCCCCTAAGAGCTGCGCTCTAAAAAGCTTTCAGCGGCTCTGACCAGTAGTAAGGCCAGGACCAAAAACGTCACGATGTCGTCACATATCGTGCGCTTTAGGCACCACGGGTCGCCCCGTAGCTGGAGGAGGATTCCGCGTCGTCCTGTTAAAATATGACGCACTGATATTTAGTGACTTTCTCGGTGGCCGCTGGCTTACCTGATCCCCAAGAGATGTGGAAACTGCAAAAACGGTAGACGCCTAAATATGATTGCAGTCTCCTTTGAGATCCTTTTGACGAGAAAAACTTGAGATCCATTTGACGCTCAAGGAATCCGTCGGTAGCATTGAGCTATCAGTGCAGAAGCTTTCCGATAAGTACGATGAAGTGCTCAAACAAATCAGCAAACAAGGGAATGATATTGAAGCGCTGAAACAGCGGGTGCAAGTGCTAGAAAAGAAAGAAAACGAAATGGAAATCGACAAACTAAAACATGACTTAAATGAACTTGAGTGGCGTTGCAGAAGCCAAAACCTTGAAATTCACGGTGTTCCCAAAACCACAAACGAGGACCTTATGACTAAGCTGAGCGAAGTTGCACAAATGCTCGATGTGCCGCAACTGAGTGCGAACGAATTGGTTTCGCTACACAGGCTCCCATCTAGAGCGGACAAAGTACCAGGAATTATCGCACGATTTGTGAGTCGGAGCACTCGTGATTTGTGGCTGAAGAATCGGCTAAAACTAAAGGGCAAGGATGGAAACACGTATCTCACGGAAAACTTGACGAAGCACGACAAGAACTTGCTCTGGGCCACGAATCAATGGGCCAAAAATAACGGATTCAAGTTTGCCTGGCACAGGAATGGAAAAACGTTTGTTCAGAAAGAGGAGAGAACGAGCGCTATTCCTATCTCTACTGAGAATGACTTGCGTGGTCTTTCTTAGAATGATCACGCTCATCGTTGTGATTTGTTCTTTGTCAATTCATTTTTTATGGCCAGTGAAGACGTTGTACTCCCGCAAAATCTGAAACGTTATCTTGGTGAAGATTATATTTCATGCATGACATGTTTTCATTTAAATGTTCAGTCAGCGCAAAAAAAAAAGCTGTCGATCTTGAGTTGCTGTTCGATCTATTTGGTTTTTCTTTTGAAACAATAATGCTTACAGAAACATGGTATACGAATGACAGTGATGTATTAAGATTGCCAATGTACCGATCATTCTATATGAATCGTACTGTGAAACGAGGTGGTGGTATAGCAATTTTAACGAAAGATTCTCTTTGTGAGTTGGTGAGCCATTTCAGTTGTATTACACAGGATTACGAAATATTGTGTTTGCGTAGCAAACATAATTTTTTTGATGTTGTATATCGACCCCCAAATGGTAACATTGAAGCCTTTTTTTTAATTTTCGAATCTTTTTTGGTATTTGTTAACCAGCAAAAGTATAATGTTGTTTGCGGTGGTGACTTTAATATTTATATGTGTACGGATACAACTATTACAAGAACATTAGACTTGATAATTCGCACAAATAGCTGCAAAAATGTTATCACTAGACCCACAAGGATTACTTGCCGCACTGAAACATTAATAGACCTGTTTATCACAAACTTTTCTAACGATTGCTTAAAGGCTGGTGTCATCGGTTCTGATCTGAGCGACCACCTTCCAACATTTATTTCGGTTAAGAGTATTCAAAACAAGGTTAACAAAAAACAACAAACACTACTTCAGAAAATAACTATAGATAAACTTGACAGTTTTAAAATTTCTGTTGCAAATACAAACTGCACCAATGTATTAAATGAGGATACAGCCGATGGGGCTTACAACGCTTTCATAGATTTATTTGTGGATCTATACAAAATATACTTCCCATTCAAATCAATTAAAACAACCAAACGCGAAAGAAAACCTTGGAGAACGCCAGATTTATTATCTAAGATTCACACCAAAAATACTCTGTGCAGCCGATTTGCTAAATCGAGACACGAGAAAGACCTCAAAATATTCAAAATGTACCGCAACGTCTTAACAAAAGAATTAAAGCGTGCTAAAGAACGCTACCATTGCGTGGTGTTCAAGGCAGCAGAGGGACGTACGGACGTCACATGGAAGGAGTTCAACTCTCTTTTAAATCGAAACCGTTCATCTATTTCAATTAATAAAATTGTGCGTAACGGTGTAGAGCTAACCGGATGTTCTTTGGCGAACGCTTTTAACGAGCATTTTGTGAATATTGGAAGCGGGGTTGATACTGTAAAGTCTTTTGTTTTTGATGATGATAGAAACAGCAGCTCGATTTTTTTAGAACCGGTTGTAGACCCTGAGGTCATTAATGTGATCTTACAACTTAAAAATAGCGGAGCTTGTGACGTGGATGGTTTACAAATAAGGCCTGTTAAGTATGTTGTTAATTTATTAGCCGCACTCCTAACGCATATATTCAATCTTTCTTTGGTTACTGGTGTTTTTCCTAAACGAATGCAAATAGCCAAAGTGTCAGTATTACAAAAAAAAGGGGAGTGTAAATGATATGGGTAATTACAGACCGATTTCTATATTGCCAGTTTTTTCTAAAGCCTTTGAAAATGTACTTCATACACGGGTAACTAATTTTTCAACTAAGCGTAATTTGATAACTGCTTTGCAGTGTGGTTTTATAAAGCATAAATCTACCGAGGCTGCCCTCCTCGTCCAGAAAGAATTCATCTTGCAAAATCTGGCAGAAAAAAAAACTTGTTCTTGGTATATTCATAGATTTCACAAAGGCTTTTGATTGTCTAAATCATGAAATTTTACTAGCAAAATTGGATACATATGGGATTCGAGGGCATGCTTTGCAGTTAGTGAAGTCGTATCTAGAGCATTGAATGCAACTACTTTATATTGATGGATATTCGTCAAGTTCGAAGCGTACTCTTACTGGTGTTCCCCAAGGAAGTATATTAGGTCCTTTTCTTTTCAATATTTACGTTAATGATATTGTGAATATTAACTCTGATGCAAAATTTATCAACTATGCCGACGACACTAGTTCGCTTTTTTCAGCTGAAAATGTCGATGTGTTATTTGACATGACAAATCGAGCGTTATCTGCATTAGCAATTTGGAGTCGTATTAATTCCCTACAAATCAACGTCGACAAATCAAAAGCAGTGATTTTTCGCCCAAAACATAAGCTAGTTAAAATTACAAAAGATATCGTTTTGAACTCATCCAAAATAGAGGTTGTGAAATCTTTCAAGCTCTTAGGTGTCATTTTTACTGAAACTATGTCACGGGATAGTCATGTTAACTACCTTATTTCTAAGCTGTCACAAGTAATAGGTGTGATAAACCGCCACCGGTACATGTTACAAGTAAGGGTAAAATTATTAATATATAATTCGTTATTTTACTCCCACCTAAATTATTGTAATTTAGTCTGGGGTACAACAACGTCGAAAAATCTAGAAAAAATACACTTGTTGCAAAAAAAAAAGAGTTAAGGGCTATAGAAGATGTTCATTTGACTTCCACACAGCTAGTTTATTTAAGAAGTTTCGCGTTATCAATATACACGCTCTCTTTAGCTACAGAATTGTCACTAGTCTAAGACTAGAACAAATTAGGGGTACAAACTTTTTGATAAACCTTGGACAGCTCTCTGCAAATATTCACACGTATTCTACCCGTCGTGCAGAATATTGGGAGGTGGTCACTGCAAGAACGAACTATGGCACACAAATGCTCAAACATGCTATCCCAAAAATACTTAACTTACTGGAAGATGAAGGATTTGAATTCAGTACATTGTCCCTTAGAGAAATTAGACTAATATTCTCCACAAATGAATCTGAGTATGAACCAAACTTTTGGGGTCTTATAACTTCTGTCTGCAAATAGACCACTTTTCTGTTATAGCCGATGATAAAGTATATAGCCTGAAACACGCTTTGTTGAGTTGTGGTAATCAAAATTTGTGAATTTTTTTTTTTTTTTTTGCGTTGCTGCTACTGTGCTTTGTAGGCGGTCAAGGACTTGTCAAGCTGTGCCATACAGCTTTTTTCCTTGATCGCCACCATCAACGTTTGATGGAAATAATGTCATTATTATTATTATTATTATTATTATTATTATTATTATTATTATTATTATTATAATTATTATGTTCCGCGTGCATTTATGGTAAATGCACGCGCGATTATTATGTTTCGAGTTTATTCAACGCTCTGCCGGACTCAATCCTGGACATCAGCTCACTGAAGGCATTGAAGAAGGAACTGAAATGTGTTGACTTGGATATTACTTAGTGCAAGCCTAGTACCAGTGTGTGCATAGTGAATTTGCAGGGCAATTATTTTTTTTCTTTGGCCCCTTCTTCGCCAATGACTCTGATGACATTTCTATGTCTTCTGGAATTTTTTTACATTTATTTGCTTTTCTCGTGCCATGTAGTGTCATTTTGTAACTGTGTTTCATTTTGATTTCTGTTTTTTTTTCCTTGTTTTTTTATATGTGTATTAATTTGCTTATTCACTCACTGATTTTTTTTTCTTTTGTCACTGTCTGATGACAGTTACGACTTTTCCTTCTACTTTTCTTTTCCTTGATATGTTTTCCCAACGTCGTGTTTCCATTCAGTATAGTTCTGCTGAAAATGTTTAGTTTTTACTTACTTTTTTTTTGCTAAGATTAGCGGCATTTTGCTTGCCGCTGATGATACTTTCATTTCCATTGGTCTAATAGTTCTGATGACATGCATGTATAGTTTTCTCTCCTGACAATGTTTTCCTTTGCTTCGTCGTGTTTTTTTTTTTTTTTTTTCCTACTTTTGCATTTTTGCCGATCCTATTGTTCTTTTTTATTCTTTTAGGGCGTCATCACACAAGCGTTTAGCTGGCTTTGATGTGCCCATGCATCTAACATTTCATTTCTGATGGGCAAATGAAATCATTATTATTATTATTATTATTATTATTATATGTATATTATATTATTATATTATTATTATATTATATAGAAGAAGAAGAAGTTCCCAAAAGCGGCCGTTGCATCTTAACTGCTCTGCAAATTTCAACTGGCAATCACTACATCTCGAGACATATGAACCCAGTGATCATTCACGGACTCAAGTGAAACGCCGACTTCATCAAAAGCAGAAGCCTTGCTCGAACTTCGTTCACTACACCTTGATCGGGCGCCGGCTCCATCGGTAAGCCTACTACCCGCAATGAATTCTCTCGGTGACTGTTCGGTGTGCTTGAAACCTGTCCCATCTGATGGTAAATTCATGACGTGCGGTGCCTGCAAGAGTCTTTACCACTTGGGGTCTTGTGCCGGAATAAAAGAATCAACCTTCGGCGCGATGGGCCAAGAAAGAAGAGAGAAATGGCGCTGTCGGTCTTGCCGTTCTGCCGACTCCAGTTCGACGCAGGGAAGTGTGTCTGAGGAACCTCAAGGCATCTGTGCATCCGAGGAACTTCTCAGCGCGGTCAATACCAAGTTGGACTTATTGGTCTCTCTCAAGGCGAACGTCGACACTCTCCTCACACTTCCTTCCACGGTCGATGAGCTGCTAACTTTGAAGCCGGCAGTTCAATGCCTGCAAGAAACAGTCAAGACACTTCAACAATCTATTGACGACCTTTCATTGAAGTATGACTCGGTGCTTGCTAAGGCAACCGAAAACGAAAAGAACACCGAAGCACTCCAGGTCCGGTTGGCTGAGGTGTGCAGTGTTGTGGACGAACAATCGCGTACTATCCAGCGACTGCAGGGAGACTTGAACCACTTGGAGCAGCGGAGTCGGTCGACAAACCTGGAAATCCACGGACTGCCATGCCACAAGGATGAAAACTTGGAACGAATCATCGCCGATCTTGGAGACAAATTAGATTTGCCTCCACTCCAAGCAGGAGACGTCCTTGCCATCCACCGTCTTGCAACGAAGCCCGGCCCTGCGCCCCCAGTTTTGATAAGGTTTGCGTCCGTGAAGGTGTACGATGAATGGATGAGCCGTCGCGTACGATTGAGCTCACTTTATAATTCAGGTAAACTGCCGAAGGTTTACTTTAACGAAAACCTGACTCGAGCAAACAGAGAATTATTCTGGATGGCCAGGTCAAAAGCCAAGGAGGTGCTATTTAAATATGTCTGGGTAAAGGGAGGGAAAATTTTTGCGAAAAAAGAACAAGGCTCAGCGCTAGTCAGGGTAAACACAATCAACGACCTTGAGAATATAAGCTAAAGTAATGTCGACAAATTTTCAAGAATGTGGAGATTTCAAGGTTTTCAAACGGGCTCAATATAAAGAGCCAACTTTTCTTGGTATTGCACGTGAACATTAGAAGCATAAGGAAATATTGGAGCCTCTTCAACCTTCTTGTTAAGGACGTGACAGCAAACACGGACATTTTTGTACTTACCGAGACTAATGTGTCTGAGGATTGGTGGGATCTGTTTAAATTAGCTGGCTATAATTCCTTCTGGTTTTCGCGGTCAAATGTGGGGGGTGGGGGGATCGCGGTTTTCATTAAGAACAAATGGCTGGTTTCTAAACTCGACATCTCTTTTTCTCATGCAGAAACGATTGCGCTTAAAATTGAGAATTCCAATTTTATTATTTTTATTTTAGCATGTTATAGGCCTCCTTCACAAAGCGTTAGAAGTTTTCTAGAAGAATTGAAAAAAACACTCAATGAAATGCATAACAGGGGTTTATTCTGCTTGGTTGGCGATATTAACATCGATGTAGCGAAACAGGAACGATCTGATGTGTGTGATTATTTAAACATTCTTGCAAACGAGGGCATTGAAAGCACTATTAAAGCTCCTACAAGAGAAGAGATAATATCAGGTAAACTAGTCACGTCCTGCATCGATCATATCTGCGTTCGAGCTGAGAATACCGTTACGATGTCATCGGTTATCACGGAAAAAAATGTCCGGTCATTATTTTGTAGGATGTCAGTTTGTAAACTCTGGGGAGACAAAGCCTGAAGCCGAAACAAAGCAAATAGAAATTATCGATAATGTAAAACTAGATCGCCTCATTTCGACATTTGATTGGATCTCATTTCGTAAGTCCACATCCCAATCCGACCTGTACACAAAGTTCACACAGATCATTAATTCTTTCACAGAGAAATGTAAACGAACAGTTAGAATAAAAAAACGAAGACCGGATCACGCATGGTTGAACACGGAGGTACTTACCGCCATAAAAGCAAAAGAACTCGCTTGGGCACGGTGTCGGCGGGCACCAGAGAATAATAAACTTCGTTCTGAATTTAGGATCGCGAGGAACAGAGCTAATGCTATGCTTCGACTGGCGAAAAGAAAGCACTTCAAGAACAAGTTTGAAAAGGCGCGCTTTAGCTCTTCAGAGACATGGTCACTTGTTAATACTGTTCGTGGTCATCAGCGAAAGCCATCCGTGGATGACGTTGTAAAAAAACATTTCGGTAACAAATTGAGAGATATTGTTGAACGATTCAATTCCTACTTTGTTAGATCCACTTCTGCTCCAGAAAGAGTTGGTATTTCGGAAGCAGTAATAGAGATGAACGCAACCTCCGCTTTTCTTTATCCCATGAGCTTGGACGATTTACGTTCGATTCTCTTCAGCATTAAGCCCACTAGGTCTCCAGGCGTGGATGGTATAACTCTTGGTTGTCTTCAAAGAAACTTCAGATATCTGCAGGATACACTTCTTTTCATGTTAAACGGATTTATCGAACTGGGCGTGATCCCTAATGAGCTTAAGACTGCTATAGTGCGACCGATTTTCAAAGGCGGGGATCCTAAAAAGGTAGAAAACTACCGCCCGATTTCAATTTTGCCCGTGCTAGAACATGTGTTTGAGAAACACATTTTCCATATAATGACCAGTTTTATTGATCAGTGTTCGCTGTTTTCTTCTAGGCAATATGGGTTTATTTCTGGGAGTGGTACGCAGTTACTTTTAGAGGATGTAGCTGACAAAATTTACTCTGGTTTTGAGGGCAACATGTTTTCATGTGCCGTTTTTCTAGACGTCAGCAAGGCCTTCGACACGGTAAATCATGAGATATTATTAGAGAAGCTTTGGAGGTTCGGTTTCCGTGGACCTTTTCACTCGCTCTTGAAAAATCTGTTAGAAGGTAGGGCCCAGGTGGTTTCTATAGATAAAGTTCGGATAAAAGGATAAAAACCCAGTTGCTCGAAACCGGCGTCCCTCAGGGTTCGGTGCTATCCCCATTACTTTTTAATGTTTATGTAAATGACCTAGAAACTGTTATTTCTGGATGTGATATTTTTCAGTATGCCGACGACACCTTGCTTGTTTCACGACACATCAATTTCGAAAAGGCGGTTCACGCTCTGCAGTTAAATGTGCTTAAAGTTATGGACTGGTATGCGGCCAACCGTATAAGAGTTAACCCATTAAAAACTAAACTCGTCTGTTTCCGTAATCCCCTGAAACCCGGATTCTCCAATGCCCCTTTTCTTCTACACAGTTCTGGTTGCAAACTTTGTTGTTGTAAGCCTGTTCTCTGGGTGGACTATACAAGATATATGGGTCTGATTTTTGAATATGATATGTCGTGGAACAAACAAATGGCACATCTGTGTTGTGTGCTAAGGAGAGTTGCATGTATGTCGTATAATATGAGATTGTTTGTTCCTTTTAAGGTTAGGAAAACGATTGTCCATGCGCTTGCGTACAGTGTACTGCGATATGGGGTGACGCTACATGCCTATTGCACAACATCTTGGCACTCTAAAATTGACAGCATTTTGAAAGGAATTTTGCGAAGTGTAGCGTATAACTAATGTTTTTCATCCAGTGAGGATTTTTTTAGAGATTTGCAGATGCCAAGATTACGTAGTTTGTATACTGAAACTGTTGTGCTACGCCATTTTTGGAGTGAAAGTTTTAAAACAGTTCATACACCATCGCGCCTCCTCAGAACGTCTCCTCGGTATGAAGTGCAAAGATGTGTCACCAGATATGGAAAACGAATGCGGTCGTTTTACGTGTCAGACATTTTTAATACCCTTCCTGAAGATATTTTCAGTGTTACTGGCAAAGGAGAGTTGAAGAAGTGGCTTCGTCATTATGCTTGTGAAAGCTAATTATTGTGCTGTTGTCGTTTTGAGTTGAATTGGGATGCTGGTTAGTTGAAGCTCATGATCGTGTGTTTGCTTCTATGTGCGTTCTTCATTATTTTCTCGCTTATGTATATTTGTTTTGTGTTTTTTTTTTTTTTGGATTTGACTTGGGAAGCTGGTTAGCCGAAGCCTTGTGTACGTGTTTGTTTATTCATGTGTTCTTTTTTCGCCTATGCGAATTTGCTGGGTCCAGTCCTACAAGCCATTGTCGGCTTAGACGGACCCGTCATTTGACATACCGAAAGCGTTGTGTGAATAAAAAGATTATTATTATTATTATTATTATTTTTATTATTGGTTTCTTGGTTTTCGCCGCTATTTTTCGGTTGAGTTTGGACTTGTATAGTGTCATGCACTTTCTTTGGTGCTTTTGTTTTGTTGTTTAGCTTACTTCAACTTCGATTGTTTATAGGTTGTATTTGATATCTCTGTGTTTAGCTACTTCGCAAATGTTTTGTGATTGCTGATATTTGTTTTGTGCACTATAATTTGTCTTTTCCTTTACGCCGCTGCTGGGTCCAGTCCCACAAGCCGCTATTGGCTTTCGACGGGCCCGCTTTTTCTGTATTGTATTGAAGTCTTTGCAATAAAATTATTATTATTATTATTATTGATGGCGCCGAGTATGACGCCTGCCTGATCTGTTCCCGCTGCTTCTACGGACGACAACAATATCTGCAGTGTTCCGGATGCAGACTGCGTGCGCATACCAAGTGCGTATGTTGGCCTGTCGACGTACGCGAGTTTCTGCAATCCGGCGTGCCCTCTTTCACCTGTGCGAGCTGTGAAAAGATCAGCGGTGGTGCTAGCCCTAACCACGTCGCCATGGCCTCCAACGACCACCGCAACGTGGCCGCCCTCTCCCACCTCTCCGTGTCGCCCTCACCCACCGACGCCGCTCGTCCCGAAAAGGGTGAAAGGTCACTTCCCTCCTCTCCCTACATCGGCAACACGGGCGCCGATTCTCTGCGGGCCCTTCTGCTCGATGCGCTTCAGGGAATCTCGTTCCTCACGGATCAAGTTGCCGCGCTCAGGGATGAGAACGCGCAGCTCCATCGGGAGCACAAGCACGACGCCCAGTGCAGGCAGCCACGCTGCACAACATACAGGCGGAGTTGAGGAGCTTCCGCCATGAGCCCAAGCAGGGCGGAAAACAGCCCCCATCGTCCTACGCTGCGGCGGCCAGCCTCCAGGACCCGGTTGGTTTGATGCGAGATCAAAGAGGCAACACTCGCCCTATAACGAAGGCTACGTGTGCGTCAGGCGACGCTGCACCTGCTGCCATTGGAGGCGAACGCTCCGTGGGCTCTATTCTGGATTCGAGGACGCACCCCCGCCATCAAGACAAGTTGAACCAGGACGGAGGAGGCTTCCGCGAGACAAGGCCAAAGCTCCCCAGGACGGGGCGTCCTTTGCTCAAGGGAAGTGCTTCAGCCAGCGGTATTCCCGTGGCACCACCTCCCTCTCAACCATGGCGACAACCTGCTGTGTTTGTGACACGACTGGACCCCAACTGCGACGCTCCAAGCCTCCAGGCTCACATCGAGCAGGGTGGCACCCTGAGTGGGCTTGTGTGCACGCGACTTAAGTCGCGTCACGATGGTTACTCCTCGTTCCACGTGACGGCTGCTGAGCAGGATATCGAGAAACTGTTTGACCCCCTTCTCTGGCCAGAAGGAAGCCTTTTTAAAGAATTCACTGGCCAGCTTACAGAGAGCCGCATCTATGAAGCCGCCAGCCAATCGCTGCCCTCCTCCGGAAATGCCGACGAAAATACCTAACCTAGATATCTATTACCAGAACGTCCGTGGTCTTCGCACAAAGACTAACGAATTTTTTTCTAACATCGCTTTTACTGCTGATTCTATTATTGTTCTTACTGAAACTTGGCTTTGTCCAGATATTTCTTCTTCTGACTTTTTCCCACCAAATTTTACGGTATTTCGGCATGATCGCGAATTGTTTAATAAGAAAAAGACGGGGGGAGGTGTTTTGATAGCAGTTGATCCGTCATTACCGTGCATAAGACGTCCTGACCTGGAGACATCGCTTGAGTCAGTGTGGGTAGAACTGCAAAGTGTCAATGGTGACCGCATTCTGCTTGGCGCATACTACTTGCCGCCCGACACCTCTCCTGATGAATTTAACCGATGTCTTCTTGCTATTGAGAGTACAACTAGTGCTCTAGATAATTTCAAATTTATTGTTTTTGGTGATTTCAATGTCCCCAGTATAAGCTGGGAAACAGCTACAGCGCCTTCTAATAATTACTGCCTTGCTCATAAATCTACGTTCTTACTTAACTTTGCATCATTTACGAATCTAAAGCAACACAATTGTATTCCCAATTGCCAGGGAAACATGCTTGATTTGTGTTTCTCAGATTTGGATGATATACGTATAACTGAGTGTGCCTCAAGTTTAGTTCCACCTGACAGATATCACCCCCCTCTGGAGATCGTGGTAGCTCTTCGAGAGGGCATGAGGCGTTGTTTGCAGAATCATTCTAATGTGACTAGTCACAATTTTTCCGCTGGAGACTACGTTGGTTTATACAACCATTTTGCCGAATACGATTGGTCATCGACAATTCGATGCACTGACGTCGATGAACAGGTTCGTGAGTTCACACGCATCGTTCGAGAAGGGATGCACCAGTTTATCCCGTTACGGAGAACCGCAGGTTCTAGGTTTCCCTTTTGGTTCTCACGTGAATTACGCAGATTAATGAATAAGAAGTTGCACGCTCACAGAAAATTTAAAAAGAACGGTCTCCCTGGATGGAAATCAGAATTTAGGCGTCTAAGGCCTTCATGCAGGGAAGTTATGAGGCGTGATCGTCAGAGGTACGTTAATTCTGTTGAGCTGCATTTAACTCAGAATCCCATGGAATTTTGGAAATACGTTTGGTCTCGATCAAAGACAAAATGTGGGAGGGAGATGACATTGCTGAACTCACAGGGAAACTCGACCACAGATGTTTGCGAAATTTTTGCCCACCACTTCCAGTCCGTATTTAGGCATGAACCGAACTCTCCCATTAACGCCGCGCCAGCTGCCTCCAGTAATTCGACCTGTATTGCGTTTTTTGATCAGGAGCTATTACATGAGTGTGTAAAGAAGATGAAGCCGTCTTTGTCTTCTGGCCATGACGGCATTCCGTCGGTTCTATTGAAGGCCTATAGTGCAATATTTATCTCTATTTTGGTACACATCTTTAACAACTGCGTAAAAACCGAAGTGTTTCCCGTCTTGTGGAAAACAGCACTTGTTGTACCCGTACATAAGTCCGGTTCAAGAACAAGCGTCTCAAATTACAGGCCTATATCTCTTCTTTGTACATTTTCAAAACTCTTCGAAACAGCTTTACACAATATATTGTCGTTTAAGCTCAAACATTCTCTCATCCCTAGCCAACATGGTTTTATGGCGGGTCGCTCAACCACGACTAACCTCACTTGTTTCATGTCAACTGCTGCTCAGGTCGTCTCTAATAGAGGCCAACTTGATGTAATCTACTTTGATCTAAGCAAAGCGTTTGATCTTGTAAATCACGACATGTTGCTGGCAAAGCTGTCAAGGCTTGATGTCGACAGGTCGTTACTTTTATTGCTCAAAAGTTACTTGCGTGATAGACTGTGTTTTGTCAGCTCGAATGGTAATTCGTCTGCTGCTTATCAGGCTACGACGGGTGTACCTCAAGGTTCCGTTCTTGGCCCCCTTCTGTTTTCAGTTTTTGTGAATGATGTTTCGGCTGTGATCCGTCACTCTTCCTTTCTACAATATGCAGATGACATTAAGATGTTTATAGAGGTACGAGACGAACGCGACTGTGTTCTGCTACAAAAGGATGTATATGCATTCGAAGACTGGTGCAATCAGAATGCCCTAAAACTAAATAGTTCGAAAACTAAAGTCATGTCCTACACTCGAAAGACACATAATATTATATTCTCTTATGACATTCAGTCAGTTTTTTTGACACGTGTGAATGAAATCAAAGGCCTTGGAGTTGTATTTGATAGTACATTACGCTTTTCGAGTCATGTTGACCATATTGTGAGCTCAGCTTTACGAACGTTTGGTATCACGTGCCGCATTACTAAAGAGTTTAATAACCCTAGTACTTTTGTCACACTGTACAGTGCTTTATGTCGACCACACGTCGAGTATGCCTCTGTTGTATGGAATGGAATCTGCGCGACAACCTCAGCTAGAATCGAACGTTTTCAGAATAAGTTCTTATGTATCTACAGACATCGTTTCTCGTCGCGCAATGCGTCAACCTCAAACGATGATCCACCAGTTCCAGTCCAACATAGCTTGGCATTGCCCACCCTGCGGCGTAGGAGAGAACATGCCGACATCCTATTTCTGTACAAACTTATTCATGGCATCGCTGACTGCACATCATTGATATCAAATGTGCGTTTGAAAATTCCCGTAAAAACTACAAGGCAAAATGCATCCTTCTACAATGCTCCCGTAACTAATCTTCACGACCCCGTGTCGAGAATTGGGCACACCTACAATTCCTCTTTTACAGACTCTATTGATATATTTAACAATAACACACCGGAGTTCATCAGAGCGCTAAAGTTCCTCACCTAAATTTGGCTTCCCATTTTTTGCACCTGATTAAGTTGCTCAGAACCAATTTTTATACTCTCGCTTTCCTTTCCTTTCGCTATCGTGGTGGTATAGCCTAGCGAGTTTATGTGACATATGTGATCTTTTTTAAGTGTTTTATTGCTTACTGTTTCTTTGTTGTGTGTAGTGTTGTTTTTCATGTTTCCTGAGTGCACCTGTACTAAGACCGCAAGGTTGTTCCTGGGCACTTCAATAAAAACATTGATTGATTGATTATTATTATTATTATTATTATTATTATTATTATTATTATTATTATTATTATTATTATTATCGCTGCGGAGATGCCGCCTAGTACGGACGCATGCACTATCTGCTCCCGTGTCTTCTACGGAAGACAGAAGTGTCTCCGATATTCTGAATGCAATCTTCGTGCGCACACAAAGTGTGTGTGCTGGCCGGACAACGTGGAGACATTCCTTCAGTCTGGGGTAAGCTCCTTTCTCTGTGAGAGCTGTGCAATTGTCGGCGGTTCTGCGAGGCCTAACAGCGATGGCGTCGTCGGCAATCACGACAGCAGCGCTGCGGATTTTTCCCGTACCCCTGCGGCCCTCCCAGGCAGCACAAAATGAACGGCCGGGCAATGGCTGAAGCATTTTGGCCAGTCACATTTCCTCCGGCCTAAGGCTGGTCAAACTACTATGCCCGAACATGGCTGTGGGCCTTGGCCAAAGACTTGAGGGGACTGGCTGTTGGAGGCTGGCCGATGACCTGTAGCAGGACACAAGCCGAAGGCTAGCAAATAAAGACCGGCCAAAGACTTTGGTATGGACAGAGGCCAAAGGTTAGCATCCGTGCACTGGCCAATGCCATGTAGCCGAAAGCAAGCCGAAGTTGCGCAACAGGACATTGGCCAATCACCTGCGATTGAAAGCTGGCCGGAGTTTAGCAAATGGAGGCCGGCCGAAGACTTGTGTCAGGACACAGGCTGAAGGTTAGCATCTGGGCACTGGCCAATGCCGTGTGGCCGAAAGCAAGCCGAAGTTTAGCAACAGGGCATCGGCCGGTGTCCTGTGATCAGAGGCAGGCCGGAGTTAAGCAACTGGGCATTAGCCGTACATTAGATGTCAGGTGCTAGGCGAAGAAGTTTGACCGGGCACAGGCCGATGACATGCAGCTGGACACAGGCCGATCCCTCGCAACTAATCATAGGCCGTACCTTTGCGATTGGGTGCTGGCCCTACAGGTGAGGTCGCACATTAGTGAGCGACTTGCAGTTAGGTGTTAGCCTTGCAATTAACTCATGGACGCACTGCAGAACAAGAGCCTGTGCCTGACATTTTGCCTGCACACTTTGCAGTAGCTGTGGATGCTGTATCAGTTAAGATCAACCACTTGAGATCAAATGTCGGGATGCACAAACTCACTGAGAACTGGTTTGTATTGTTAAAACAAAAAAGGCTGAGGATTTTCTGGGACTATTTTTATTTAACCTTTTCCATTTCTTCATCCTGCTTCTTGCTTCGCCCACCATCACGGTCGACAAATGACCACAGCCATCTCTTTGCGATATCTTGAACCGTCGCCTCGCTCAAGTCCGTATACTTCGCCTTGCTGGCAGCTGAGAAAATAAAAAGCATTGAGTTTAGACATAAAATTACAGTCAACAACGTTTATTGAACTCGCAAAAACTCTCTACCAGTCTGACATACTCAGTAATTCGATATAGACCGACACAATGTTTACTAACAAGCCCGCGTTTGCCCACACCAGGTGTGGGCACTGCGCACGCGCAGCAACCGAATTCGAGTGAACTGAGGCTTCTGCGCATGCGCAGTGCCGTCGACAGCACCACCGCAGCTGCGTGACGTCAGGGAGGCGTGTGTGTCTATAAAAGTTCTAATGATTTTGACAACAAACAAGAACGCCACATTTAGGAAAGTTGTTTGCTCTCAAAGGAGCGTCTGTGTGTTATGAGGGACGCGTCACGCGGATAGTCAGTGGTCGTTTCTTCATTTTTTAAGGTCTCACCCTCTCACCCTCTCCCCACACCCTTTACAGAAGAGAATTTTTTCTTCTCTTCCGGGTGGTCAACACGGCCTCTTGAAAGAGAAAAGCCAGCTTGCTCTACAAGCTGGCTTTTTTATTTCAAGCGGCCTCATTGCCAGCAGGCGCACTGGGGGAAAGCCAGCTCTGCAAGCTGGCTTTCCCTCAAGGATTTTCTGCATTGAGTGAAAGCCAGCTTGCAGAGCAAAACGGCGCTCTTGGTAGTTCAATCTACACATGGGTAGCACGCGACCTCATTCAAAAAGCGCTACGATGACCACCAGGGAGGAGGGCAAGAAGAAGCTCGCCTCTTATCAGGGCCCCCTTTGTGCCTCCCAAATCCGGTTCTACTCTACCACACACCAATTAGTCTTAGCTTCTCACTTGTGGGAATAAGATGCAGAAAATTGGTTACTAAGTAGTTGCCAGGTCATTACTCACTCAAAAATTCTAGTTTTGCAGGCACCTCCTCTCTTCTTCCCCCCCCCCCCCTAAAGCATTTTGACCTGCTTCAAATATGCTGACACATAGGCCAGCACAAAGCAGACAGACCACGAGTGCTGCATCAGCATTCGGCTGGGGCTCGTGTTTTCACTGATCAGACCATGAAGCAAACATTTTCCAAACCTGAGGTCTGAAGAATTCAAAGATGTTAAACCTTTCTAACTTTGGCACTAACAAATATAACACTGAACCTATCATGTCAAAAAATTCGGCTATTTTAGTCATTATTTCTCTACAGATTTGTCGAACTTCGAACCCGTGAAGTCCAAAAGTTTGACGAAGCTTAAACTTTTGATCTGAGGAACTTCTAACAAAACAGGATTCAATCGGTACCTACATGTTCAGAACACATAGCAACAGCTTCAACGCTTGAACCACGCTTGAACTGTGCAGATAACAATTGCTGTCGCAGGAGACTGACTCACAGCTCAAAGAGGCAAGCTAAGTGGCCGAGTGCCGACCTGCCCAGCAAATGCAGCAAGCTATCTGGTGGTAGCAACAGCTGTACCCATCTCTGTTTTCCGCAAGCTTTGTTTAAACTCAGTTAAACAGAGCTCACACATCAGAAAATTAAGAAATCACTCGAAACTGAAACTGGGACCCTCGTGCGATTTGAAGACTTCTAACTTTACAAACTTATACTTGGAACAAAACTCTTAATCTTCGAATAATTCTAACTTAAACCAAAAAATTTCAAATCTTCAAATATTTTTAGAATCAAAATTGCAAAAAAGAAAGAGGAAACTGTTGAACTCTACTTTCATCAACATCGAAAGCAACTTTGTAAATTCAAACCATGGCAATGTTCGAAAGTTGTTCACTTTGCAACCCTTTCTAACTCTACAAAGGACCCTGCCGAATGCAGATGCGGCACTCGTGTTCAATTTGTGCACTGCAGTGGCCTACCTATGCACTGTCAAATTTGAAGCATGCAGGCCTTGAGATTTCAGATGTTGTCTAGACCCCCTGGTGGCAATCAGTTCATCAAAGAATGTCTCACCGACAAATTGCTTTGTCGATGAAGACTGTCTGTTTCAGCAACACATCTTGCCACATTTCATAGATAGCTTCCTTTTCATGACAGCCTTGAAATTGATTTTTGTTAACATGAATATCGCCAGACCTCTTTAGGATCGAAGCTCGGCCAACAGCGCCCCATATCCGCCCTTTTGATTGCTAGCATAGCTTTCTAAAAAGGCTCACTGCAAGTTCAAGCCCAAGAATAGATTTATTTTCCCCTTGCAAAGCAAGGGGTGACTGCACAAAGCGTGGCATGTTTGGAATTGTAGCTTGCTATCACGGTGCCAATCAAACATCGCAACAGTTAAGGTTGCGTAATGAGTGTTGATAAAATGTGCACTGATGAAAAAGTTGTTTATCAAACATGCATAGATAAAACGATAGCACCATGGTCATCCTGCCGAAATTGCAAGGCATTAATATGAGGTTACTAATGTTGCTTCCTCCAAGAAAAGTTTGAACTAGTAGCTAGCCGCGGCAAGCATTCCGCATCGACTGCTATCTGTGGACTGGATGCCGTGAAATTACAAAATTATCTATCTTTGGTGGTGCGTGCAGAGTTGCAGAAATTATTAAAAAGCAGGCAACGACATCACACTTCAGCCAATCCCGATCCTCTGTTTACGTGCTCTTTAACAAGCCAAAATGTCATAAATGTTCTCACCCCTTCGGAGAAGTTCCCTGCATCCAGGTTGTGGTAGACGCAGCTCTCTTCAGCCCTGTAGGGAGCAGAAAACAAAGACGGCCTCAAGTAAGCAGGAGTGCACAAGAGATAAAACCAAGAGCAAAATTGAATGTGTTCTGAAAGTGGGACCAGCTTTATTAGCTTGAGATAGTTCATAATGAGCCCGAACTAACCTGATACATGATAAGCTGGCAGGACTGAAGCTGAAGTAGAAGACATTCAAACACGAAAAAAGAGAGATGCTTCGACCAAATCAGAAAGAGTGAAACTGTTTTGTAGATACAGAAAACAATGCTACAAAAACTATAGGTATGTAAGCAGTGTTTTTTACAGTGTAGCCTTTGCAATGGCTCCCTGAAACAAAGGTAGGACTTATGAACTCTTACCCACATTTCTGACACTTCTCTGGCAATCCATTAAAAGGAATGCAGGACTGACGCTCAATTCATGCAGACTGCTTTTGTAATATCCTACCGCAAGAATGCACAACTCTGATGACAAAAATGTTTGGATTGAGGCCACATCTGTGGCCTCAGGCCTAGAGCCTAGAATAGGCCATATTGCTTAACCCAAAGCTACAGCATATCTAAGCACCATGTTCCCAAATGTTCTTGTGTTAGAGGTATGGTGAACAACTAAGGCACTTTTTTTATTTCTTATTTCAGAGTGCCATTTTCTGAGCTATCTAGAACAGCGAACAAAAAGCTCAATCGCATGGTCGTCTGAAATAAAAGCTTTCATAAATTTGTTTTTAGAGCCTTTTCAAAAGTTTGTACCAACACCCGGCCACCATTGCTTGCTCACATACTCTGAGCATGTAATGGACACGGCAGTTGCGTCAGCGTTCGGCGTGAACTTAGGTCATATTGCAAATGAGCGCTCTGTCAGAGTTCGTCGAGGACTCGGATCCAATCACAGGCTTCGTGATTGGATTCGAGTCCTCGCCGTGTCGATTGTACCACGTAAGTGAAAATAGATTATGTATATAATATTTGAAAGTATGAAAGATTGAGCCCAACAAAGTCAGAAATCAAAGACCATCAACAAGGCATTATAGACTACTGACATTTCTTGGGGACCCCATGGTCAACACCTGTTCACTTCATGGCTGAGAGAACTACCCTGGGCGCAGGCTGGGGACATTTTTGTCTGGAAGCTTCGTTGGACAGCTAGTGCACTAGTACCCAGTTACACGGGCGCTCTCAGCTGCCATTGAGTCCAACGACAGTCGAGTCCATCGCGATAAGCCAAAGTTACACGGCAGCGCCAACCGTCATTGAGCCGCTAATGACAGTTGAGTTCGACTGAGCTCCCCCACCTCAGTTCAACCGAACGGACTTCCCCAACGGAGGTAAATTGGCACCTGTTCGCGGGACCACTGCCAGCAACCATTGTTTGTGAGGCACTTACTGTTTCGAAATGCAGGGGGAGGCGTCTAGAAAGAATCGTAGCAGCAAAATTCTCGGGAAGGAATAAATTTAGGCGTCCAAGCTGCCAATAATAGCATCCCGGCTAGCCGGCAAGATTCCAAACGAGCAAAAATGGCGGAGGAACCTGCTGCATAAATAGACAAATAGTAGTGGGGCACCCATCATAGCGGGCAGTAGCTTGCACCACCTAGCCTAAAGTATGTGCAACCTAGCCCTGAATCTGCTTTGGTACCCGTGTAAATGCCGCTAAAAAGCAACAAGGTATCAAACATATAGTATGATCTACTTAAAATAAATAAAACGTGTGTCTCCGAGCAAATAACTATAAAAATTAGACTGATCACACGGCACAAGAACCAGTTTCGTGCTAGCTTTAACTGGGTTCTAGAGAGTTGAGTTCAGTCAAAGTTGAGGCTGATAAATGTCGTAGACTCAACGATAGTTGAAAGTGTACGTATAACTAGGGTAACTAGGGGACTGGCTTGCAAGGTTTCAAAGACAAGCAATTCTAACTGATGTGGTACAGTCCGCAGCAATATGAAATACCCACTCAGAGCGCATGGCCGAGGCGGTGGCCGAAAGGGCGCAGTACATGATTCGGACAGTTCCATGTTGCTCAGAGGGGAGGCTCGCTCAAGGCTGAACCACTGTTGGTTGTTTCGGGCACTGCACAAAATTTTCCATCCAGAATTAAATGTTGCTAACTGACAGCTCTCAGCTGTCTGTATACATCTTTCGTGCTTTCATTCTTTCAATTTTAACAACTGAATTTTACAATGTGCGTGCACTAACCAGACTGACCTACACTCAGTGATAAATCAAGATCAAAGAGCGAGGAAAACGAAGGTGGGAAAGGAGAAAACAGATGGGGTGTTGAAGGTGAGAGGACAAAAACCTCTTCTACCTTCAGTCTGCTTTCTCCTATCCAGCCTTCGTTTCCCTTGCCCTTTGTTACTGACCTGTTACTGACTATAACTATTTAGCAATTTTACAATTGCATAAGGAGCTAAAGTTATTCATGCAAGTTTTGATTCACATTGAATAATAATTTATAATGAACAGCCTTATACCGGGACACACTCTTTCTCTTGAGGCATCGTCCGAAGAGTCGCTGTCCATATGGCCAGCAGGCCTCCTCGCCCTTTCCTGTCTTGGGGCTACATCCGGTCCGTCAGTCCAAATTGGGTGCTCAGGCAGCTGCGACCAGATGGTCTGAAGCGTGCTGCAGTGTGGCTGCATGAGAAACGATCATCTCAATTATACGCTCAATTAAAAAAAAAAAATCCCCAACCTAATGTAGGAGTGAAGAATCTTCACTGGGCGATTCGACCAAGTCAGTGTAATCTGTTCTTTCTCTAAAATTGCATTGAGGACCTGCTGCTTTTGCTTGTAAGGTGGCCAGTAGGAGACGACTTGCTCTAGCTTCCTCACCAGCCAACCCTCCGAGACGACGTATGCGCTCCCTTCATCTAAAGTGCATGACGTGGTAGCTATAGAGAAAAAGTGTGGAATATGCATTCTACCAGAATATTAGAACCTATTTTAGACAGCTTGGGCAATGTTGGGGGGCCCGCCAGCAACCACTAACAAACCACTGCCAGATTTGTTTATTTTTGGATGGAGAAATCCGCTAAACAAATTTTTAAAAAAGGTACTTACAAATGCAGGTTTCTGATACAAGCATAATGCACTAAACTCACAAAAAACTGTAGCAGAGATCCTAAATAATAAATACATCTAGCAAAACAGGCACGTCTAACTTTCAGCGAGGCGCAAAACGTCTGCACTTGACCCGCAGCGCGTGACATCTTTTCGCCGCACGATTTGAAAAAGGAGCTCACTGTCACTCACGAGACGCGACCACAGACTGAACAGTGAATACGCTACACTTAGGAGCGAAGCAAAAGGTCTGTTTAGGGCATAGGCTCATGATGATGTTGTTCAATTGATGTCGTGATGCTTCTGCTATCTATTTCAAGCCAAAATAAGAAGTCTTTAGCCACTTCACTGTCAGCCCCTGTTAATGTTGACACAGCAAGGCTGGGGCGAAAAGACCAGGCACCTAGCCAGGGGGGGGGGGGGGGACCATGGGGCCCCCCCGCAATCTTCCATTTTTCCTGGGACCTCCTCCCCCCCCCTCATACAGCATTTTGTCATGGGCGGGCGCGCTCCTCCTCTCCTGCTCCTCCTCCTCCCTTTCCCCTCCCCTCCCCCCCCCCCCCAAAAAAAAAAAATCCTGGCTACGTGCCCAGCAAAGGCCCCTGTCGAAACTTCACTGCCCAACTACTCAGCTGCTTTGTTGTAACGCAAATGAACTTCTGCACGAGAAACACCAATCGAAAGTTAGACATGATGATTGAAAACCTGAGACTGTGGTTAAAAAATGGAAGAGATGCTCTCTGTCACTTTGTCTTTCTACTATGGTGCCTGGAACGCGCTCCGACTGGTGTGTTTACCGTGTCCAAAAAAGTGGTCCCTCGATTTCCGCCTGATGACGTCATAAAAGTGTCATGCTGTCGCTGGTCGCGAACCTGGTGGCGTCCCAATAGTTGTGGTGTATGTGGCGACGCCTGTTCTGCTGCAGGTCGCTCTCCACTGTGACAGTCCACGGAAGCTACAGCAGCTGCAAGTTGGGACGCCGTGACGACAGCAACACTCGCGTTCGCTTGTGCTTTTCGCCAATATTTCTATGGCCAACCGCCAGGATCGCGACAGTCAACAGCATGACACTCCGGCTTCTGTGACGTCATCTGTTGCCACTTCGGAACCACTTTTGATGTATGGGCGGGATAGGACGCTAAACACACCAGTCGTAGACGCGATCCAGGCACCATACTTTCTACATCACGTTTTTCCGTTTTCCAACCACAGACTCAGGTTTTCAATCGTCATGTATAACTTACACCAGCTCGCCCGCACTTTAACCGTTTTTTCATTGAAAGTTAGAAATGAACGAACTTCTGGGCGAGATCGAAACAATCGAAAGCTAACATTTTTGTAACGAGCAGCTGCAGACTGCCGCCGAAAAGCGGCGCGAGTGCAGTGCTGGGGAGTGGGTTAAGACACGCCTCCGTTATTCACTCAAATGGCGTTGTTCGCTAAAACGTCATTCACGCATATGATATTATCAATTACCAGTAAAAAATCAATTATAAAAAAAACATTATCAGTAAAATATTAATTATAAAAAAAAATCAATTATCGGTTTAAATAAAAAAATAAAATATATTTTCAGCGATAATTGTCAAAAAGAAAATGTGTAAATATCGCAAAAAGCTATCAATTACCACTAAAAAATCAATTATAAAAAGAGCACTATCACTAAAACATTAAGTATAAAAAAATCAATTATCGGTGGAAACAAATAATAAAATATATATTCATTTTCAGCGATAATTGTCTAAAAGAAAATGTGCAAATATCGCAAAAAAACTTGACAAAAAAAAAAAAAAAAGTATACCCACTGGGGATCGAACCCTGAACTTCTGCGTGAGAAGCGGACACCCTACCACTGAGCTACTGCCGGCTTTTTTTTTTTTTTTTGAAACATTTATTTACATTTATTTACACAATATCAACAGTGTTCAATTTTGTACAAATTATGTACAATATATACAGGTGACGATTTTTGTCAATGACGCAAAAACTTTTAAGCAAGCGATAGGTAAATTGACTAAGGTGGTAGGGCACCTGCGTGACCTTTGCAAGGGTGACATCTTGCTACGGTAATATGTTCTCCACGAGTAGTTGCCTGTTATATAATATCTGGCGACTGACTGAGGTTTTTAACTATTTCTTTCCATTCATCGTTCTCTTGGCATGCGAGTATGCTGTGGCCAACTTGAATTGCTATGTGTTTAAAATTTACCCAGGAGGGCTTTGCAGCTCCCGCTTCGGTATCTACTTTTCGCGTCTTCCATAACCTATAAAGGCCTAGTACAACTAAAACATCTTGGATTGTATCCAGGCTTTCGGCAAAATGTAAGTACCGAACATTTTTTTCAACTACTTCAAAGTCCTTTTTCAGTGTCCTTTTGAAAACGTCCCAAAAAAAGACAGCGTCTACACATAAAACGAAAGCGTGCGTGAACGTTTCAGTTGTTTGGCAAAGACGACAGTTGGTGGTTCCATATACTCCAATGCCGCGGGAGTCGAGCCACTCTTTTACTGGTATGGTACGTGAATGAAATCTGTAAAAGAAAGTCTTGCACTTGGGAGGAATTTGCATTTTCATGACTCTTTTTAGAACATCCGTTGTGCAATTTTTTGGAGGGTCATAAGGGTGCAGGCGAAACACTGGGTCCGGAAACAACGAAAGCAGAAGTTTCCTTACCAGTAATCTTTTTGAGCACGATGTTAAAAAGCTTAGGTCAAACCTCGCTCTCAGGAACTCCAACGTGTCTGCTACTTCTTTATAATATCCTCGTAACGATATTTTACTTGTGGTCAGTGAATCATCAGCTGGTGGTACTAAGTATTTTGCCAAAAAGAACTTTTTGCACATCTCCAAGAAAGGATGCTGTTCGTGTCTAAAAAAATTCCATCTGGCAATTAGTTGCCTCACAAAGATGTGACCCAGACCAAGCCCCCCGTCTTGAATTTTTCGAAATAAGTTTGTTCTTCTCATTGGCTCATACGGTGACCTCCAGATGAATGTCGCAAATATCCTGTTGAACCCGTTAACTGTTATTCTGGAACAATGCATAACCTGCAGAAGGTATGTTAGTTTTGACAAAAAGAAAATATTGCAAATGGCAACTCTACCAAAGGTTGACAGATATCTGAGGTTCCACATGCGTGCAGCTGATTTGACATTTTTTCCAACGTTGTCCCACATTGCCTTTGGATTGTCCACTGCCTTCAGCGGTACTCCCAACAGTTGTGGTTTCTCGGTGGACCATTTTATGTTCACAAATAGGGGTGGAGTCGTCCCCCACTCCCCACACCACGAGCCGCAACTTTTGTCGTTGTTTACTGCCGCACCAGACACGGCACACAAATGCGAAACGCGCGACATTGCATTTTCTATGCTTGGCTTGTTGGAGCACACAAGCACAACGTCGTCGGCGTAGGCCAGAAGCTTGACTTCGCAGCTGTGGAGACGAAAGCCTTGAACTTTGTTGTCGTTCAGGATGCTTCTGCAGAGTGGTTCAAGGTAGAGATCAAAAAGAAGGGGTGACAAGGGGCATCCTTGTCTGACCGAACGCTGAACTTCTATTGATCGTGTAAGAGTTCCGTTGACTATTAATTTGGTTGATATGTCAGTATAACAAAGTTTTATCCCACGTTCGACATTTTCTCCTACTTGTATGTGCCTCAGAAGAGAGAACAGAAAGGAGTGTTGGACTTTATCAAAGGCCTTTGCAAGATCGAGTTGTAAAATTGCCGCGGCTTCGTGTGTTTGTTGGCAAATTTCTATTATAGATCGAACTATGTGAAGGTTGGTTTGTATATTCCTTCCCTTGATGGAGCAAGTCTGGTGGTCACCAACAATCAAAGATATTACGCTTTGCAATCGACCTGCTAGCACGCGTGCAAAAATTTTGTAGTCGTTATTGACTAAACTTATAGGTCGATAACCTTCTACCCTCTGAAGCTTGTCTAAGTCCTTGGATTTAGGTATTAACACTGTGTGTGCCTTCCGAAATGATGGAGGTAGACATTCGTTGCAGTACGATTCCTTGAAAACATTTAAGAGCACAGGTGCAAGTCTCTTGCTCCATTTCTTGTAAAAACTGGCTGGTAAACCATCTGGGCCTGGGGCCTTCCCGTTTTTCATCTCTTTTATATTTAATTCAACTTCGCTTACATCGATGGGGGTGTTCAGGTTTTCGGTCGTCTCTTTTGGTAGTGTTGGTAGCCCAGATAATAAGGATTCTTGCATTTGCATGGTTGTGGTAAGTGGCTTGGAAGTAAATATGTTTTCGTAATAGGCTTCAAATGTTTCGCGAATTTCCTTTTCATCAGTCGAAATTTGACCAACTCCTTGTAGTGTGTCAATTCGCTTCTTTTTCACATATTCTCTCTCTGCATTAAGGTACCTCTTCGTTGGTTGCTCTCCCTCTATGACTTGCAAGGTATGTGTTCTTACTGCGGCTCCTCCGTAGTGCAGTTTATCATGTTCTTCAATTTGTTTTCTAAGGTTCTTTATGTCATCTTTGTATTTCCCTGGTTCCTGGCATTCAAGGCGATACAGGTAGAGAATGTCTTCATTAAGTCGCCTTTCTTCCATTTTTTGTCGGTATGCCACAATTGATGACAGTTCGATGCTCGTCTTCCTTATTTCTTGTTTAAACATTTCCCATTTCTGTCCCCACCCATGTTTGGTACACTCAATATTTTTAAGAGCTGATTCTACTCCCTTCTTGAATTCCTCGTTTTCAAGTAGGCTCTCATTCATTTTCCAAAGGGACCAGGCCTGTGAGTTCCTTGTTCTCTGAGATGTTCTCGTGCCTATTGTCACCTGAACCATACAATGATCAGAAAAGAAGGCAGGAATCACGTTGTAGCTGCTCATTGCACCGGAGACTGCTCCGGAGATGTAGATTCTATCCAATCGTGCATGAGACGACCCTTGGAAGTGAGTAAAGCAGATCGCTTGGTTTGATGTTGCTGATGAGTCTAACAAGTCGCAGTCTCGTACCAGTGATTTTAAAACTTCTGCGCTTGGATCTACAATGTTTGTTCGTGGAAGTCTATCCTTTTTGTTTAAAACGCAGTTGAAGTCTCCTAATAGGATGACGTTAAACCTAGTGTCGGCGTAAATTCTAGCCTGACAGAAGAGGCTTTCCCTTTGCGCAACGTCGTTGTACGCGTACACAATAATTATTCGCCAAGGCTGGTTTTGTAGGAGGACGTTTGCTACCATTAGGTGCCCGCTGTCAGTCCCTTCGAGAACGCTACACAATTTGTAATTCATATGCTTCTTGAACAGAATTGCGCACCCTGCTGAGTAGTCGATTGCGGGACAGTGGACCACGTCATAGGTGTTCATCCACAGGTTACATCCCGAAAATAAGGTATTCTGTTCTGACACTTTCGTTTCCTGCAGGGCTACAATGTCGCTGTCATGTTTCTCTAGAAACCGAAACAGTTGGTACTGTTTTTTTCTCGAATTTATCCCTCGCACATTTAAGGTGGAAATAGTGAAGGGACTTATCTGGGCGGGGGTGACGCGGTTCCTATTCATTTTGTGGGTCGGGTTTTAGGGCAGCCGGGAAAGATGGTTTCCGGTCTTTGAATTTTGGCTTTAGCCATTGCTCTTTTGGAACCAGCTGCTTCTGTGGGTCGTTGGAGGTTGTTGGAAATGTTGCGACCTGAGATTCCTCCTTCGCAGACTCGGTGACGTCAACCTTGGGTTTCTTGCTGTGTCGCCTATCTGTTCTGTCATCATCCGCCAGCTGTTTGGCTTGAGTCAGCTGCTTTCGCGGGTCCTTTTCTATGTTTGTAGAAATCTCTGGTTCGGCTAGTGGTGCCTCATGTCCCAAGTCTTGTTCTACACTGTTCTTTTGCTCCGCTAGCACGTCTTTGGTAACGCTGTTAGAGTTGTCTTCTGTGATAGCGTGGTCGTCCGTCACTTGCGAAGGTGTTAGCTCCTCGTTGCACATTTCCTCCACATCCGTTAGATGCTCGCTGTGGTCAGTCTCCGGTGATGCATTTCCTTGGAGCTTGGAGGCATACGTCACGACGCACTCTTCAGTTGTATGTCCATACCGCCAGCACTCATGGCACAGAGGAGTGCGGCACTGCCGGCGGATGTGTCCAATCGCTTTGCATCTCAGGCAGAGTGGTGGCCTTCCTGGTATTACAACGAGCACATTCGACCCGTATATGTTTAAGATGTGTGGGATCTTGTCTACTGTGAGATCCTGTCTCAGAGTAAGGGTTACATCTAACGTCGTTGATTCTAAGTCCTCGAGACCTGAAAATCTCCACTTTTCTCTCGTCATTTCCTTGACTTTTCCAAAGGGTTCTAGGACCTTTCTCACCTCCGAGTCCGGCATGGGGATAGGCAGCCATAGAAGCTTCAGCTTGATTTCCTCTTTGCATGGGTCAATGATGATGCATTTCTTCCCTTTGATTACGAGCTCCTCCTGTGCCTTCAGCTTGTTCTTTGCAGCAGCGTTTCCGAAGGTGATCATCCAGACGTGGCTCATTTGATACTGCCCTAAGCCGACGACGTCCTTCCGGTCGACGATAGAAAATAGGGCTTCCTTGAAATCGCTGGCCTTGTATGGCCTTCCGGTGATGTCAGCGTGAATAAATATTGAGTTCAGGACGAGAATGCCTTGTGGTAGCCTTGGTAAAATAACTCTGTAGTCTGAAGATTCGAAAGTCTTCTTGGAAACCCGGCCATCAGATGCCGTCGAACCGCTCCCTCCGGAGCTCATCTCCCCACTCGTGGCGTGCGCCATCCTCTCGAGGCAAAGATTAGGCAAACAGGGTCACCCGGGGAAGCCCCGGGCCCCCGTTGTTGAATTAAATTGCAGGAAGGTAAATTAATGGCTTCCACTCACGGTCGCTTCTTCTTCCTCCGAGCTACTGCCGGCTCGAAGATTTCAACTCTTACAGTTCGTGTTATACAAGAAACAATATGCCAGTTCGGCGTTCGCGACAGTTTTTCTTCGTAGATTTGTCATGACGGTTGCCGGCAAAATCTCCACTTCCTATTAACAATCATACAATCATGTGGCTGCAGCAGAATCTAAAAAGTGCACAAGAGCCGCTGACATGCCGCTGACATGCCGCCGACCGCCTGATTTTGCAATGACAAGCCAGTGGCCCGAGCTTCCCCGACCTTGCGAACCGAGCGGGCTGCGACGACAGCGTCATCACGCTCGCACGAACGGACGGGGCCGCCTTTCCGAAGCACCGCTAATGCAGAGCTTGTCAACTGAGCCGTTACTACTAACCCTATGCCCATTGTGTTCCAATCACTTTGCAAAACAAAACACCGAGTAGAAAATGGACTTACTCCTTGATCAGCGTATTCATGGCCTCTTGTCTCTGGACGCCGCCGCGTGCTATCTTGGGTGGCTTGAAATGTGCACAAACCGATAACAAAGCTTCTCAAATCGTCGAACCTTGAACGCCTTGAACCGCTTGAAGTTGAACTAGGCCTGATGAGTCCACCATCAGCCAGCTGCACCGGCCATTGCACCGGCATCAGCGCGACACGATCGAGTGGATGGGTGAATAATAAAATTATAAGTTCACTTTTTGCAATGAGAGGTAGTTCGCGCCACCTGGCGGACAACTATCACCGCGCAGGGAATCTAGTCAGATTTTCGGGGATCAGGACGAACATTAATATATTTTAATTAAAGCACCCGTCACTCCTCTTTTATGCAAGAGAGTCGCCAGTTTTCGTGTTCACCCTACGCAGTCGGTGTACAGGGTATTCCAAGGAAGGTATGCATAAACAAGTAATGGCGGAACTGGCGGAACTTGCTGGGACGAGATCACTTCCGGTTCACCTGCTTCATCTGTATGTTTGCTCGGTGAGCAGGGATGAGCAGCGCGCCTTTTTTTTCTTTTTTTTTTTTAGTTTTTCTCGTTGGAAAATTGGAAAAGGTATGTCGAAGACCGGACAATTGACCTTGGACCGGACCTAAGATAGATCGGTGTATGTTTCTGGACCTTACGGAGCCAAGAAGAAGCACCGCATCTCGTTTTATTTGGCCTCCGTAGCCAAAGTTACGTAACCCTATGTGACGGGTCAGTGGAAATCTGTGTACACGTGAGACATTCAACGAAGTTAGACGCCCACAAATCTACCGAGGCATCGGCATGGGATAGTTTTGTGTTTTTCGTGCACGGGAGAGCGTGTGTGAGAACTGCATCGCATCGTCAGCTGCGCGGCGTCGCGGTGAGTGTTCGAGCTGGGCAAAGCGAGACTACGCTACGCCTGTCGGACGTAGTTGAAGGAAGGAGCGCAGGATTGTGCAACTGGTGCTCGATCGTGCCGTGGAAGAAGCAAGCGGTGCGTTTTCGACGACGTGTAGAGATATCGTGATTGGGACAAAGCCGTCGCACTGTGTATAGTACGGTTGTGCCGTTCGTTCCCCTCAAAAAGCTAGCGGCGTGTTTTCGACGACCAGTGGAGGTCTCGTGATTGTGACAACGTCGGCCTACCACGGCGGGAAGTGTGATTCGTTCGATAAAGTTCTTTCGTTGTCTCGAAGAGTCGGATATGTGTTTTCCTCCATTTTTTCACCTAATATTTTTAACCATGGCTTAGTTAGGAGAGCTTTTTTTTTTGTTTGTTTGTTTTTTGCTCTGCACGCGCTGCCATTAGCCCAATGTGCTTCTTTTGTAGCCATTTGACGACGTCCTTACTGCTACCAGTCACCTTGAGGTTTCCTCAGGTAAAAAGAGACCCGACTTCTGACCGTGATTTCACCCAATATTTTGTGACTGTAGCTTATATAATTTGGTTTTTAAGTGATAGAACTTTTTTGTTATATTTGATATAGCAATACTGCCAGCCAGGTTTTGGTTATGAAATACATGTGCTTATTGTGTGTTTGTTTTCAGGTTTTCTGGTTTTATCTTGGCCAGAAATCTGTGACTAAAGAAAAGTTGTTGTTATGAAGAATTTTGTAATTGGCAAAAGAATACCAGAGAAAGCTTTTTTTCATATTCTGGTTCATTTTTGTTGTGTACAACAAGTCCAGAATTCATTGCTCTGTTAAAGGCACAGTCATTTTTTAATGTTTTCGCATTTTGTACATATAATTTGTGTTCAAATAATAAAATATAATTTTTTATCCAAATGAAGTTTTCTGAGCCAATTTTATGGTATGGAATGCGCCACGGCCTGGATTCCTCAAGTGTTAATCCCTTCTCCCAGTCTTACCTGGCCTGGGCAAACATGTAGCCACCTACATGTGACCAGACTTAATATTTGCAGAACAAGCGGAAGTCATTGCTTACCAAGCCTGTGGCTTGTATACTTTTGTCTCTGCTGGGCAATGTAATGCCAGAGAGGATTGGTGGTCCTGAATAAAAGCAGCACTCCGCATACCCGTGTTCTATGGGACACTTTTTTTTTTTTGTTGACAAATTTGAAACAAGCCAAATAGGGTGACCATCTTTCGGATTGGTGGGCTGGGATAAAAGGAGCGGTCAGTACCCAGTCTTCTACCAGACAGTTTTTTTTCATCATTGAATAAGTTACTGCCAGTCAACACTGGTCGGACATGTGCTGAGGATGTTTTTAGGACTGGTGGCCGGGGATAAAAAGTGTGGTCAGTAGCCAGGCTTCTACTGAACACTTTTTTGTCGACGCTGACCAAGTTGCTGCCGGTCAACATTGGCCGGAAAGGTGCTGAGGACATTTTTAGGACTGGTGGCCGGGGATGAAAAAAGTAGTGAGTCCCAGGCCTCTACCGGACACTTTTTTGTCTTCGATGACCAGGTTGCTGCCAGTCAACATTGACCAGACAGATGCTGAGGATGTTTTTAGGACCGGTGGCCGGGGATGAAAAGAGTAGTGAGTCCCAGGCTTTTACCGGACACTTTTTTGTCTTCGTTGACCAGGTTGCTGCCAGTCAACATTGACCAGACAGGTGCTGAGGATGTTTTTAGGACTGGTGGCCGGGGATGAAAAGAGTAGTGAGTCCCAGGCTTCTACCGGACACTTTTTTGTCTTCGTTGACCAGGTTGCTGCCAGTCAACATTGACCGGACAGGTGCTGAGGATATTTTTAGGACTGGTGGCCGGGGATGAAAAGAGTGATCAGTACTCTGGCTTCTACCGGGCACTTTTTTGTCTTCATTGACCAAGTTCATGCCGGTGAACATTGGCCGGATGGGTGCTGGTCACCTTTTTGAGGCGGGTGACCAGGGAGGAAACAAAGACTTGGTGGCCAAGCCCTTCCCGAACATAATTTGGTGATTGGTTGCCAATGGAAAAACTAAGACTATGTGGCCGGGGACTTAATAGTGATCTTTTGGGGACCTTTGGCCAGCTGCTTTCCAGTGGCCGGGCTGGCCAGGCAGGTGCCGAGCAAAAATCAGGCATTGGCCAGTGTCGGGCCAAAATTTTGTGCTGCCTGGGCTCTCTCCGGCTCGACAACTTCCCGCGGGGCCACCCGCCTCCTCTCCTCCTGTTGACCTTGGAGCCGGCGTCGAGTCCCTGCGGAGCCTGCTCCTCGATGCTATGGAGGGAATTTCGTTCCTGACTGACGAGGTCGCCGCCCTCAGGGACGAAAACGCACGCCTCCGGCACGAGCAAAAGCGCGACGCCGAGCTACAGGCGGGTGCCATGGCCTTACTACGGACTGAGGTCCGGGGTCTGCGTGACGCACTCGGCCAGCGACGAAAGCCGGACGCGCCCGATCGCCGGCGGCAGCCCGTGGATGGGGCTGCGGGGGGGTCTTTGGGAAAAGACTCTTATGCTGCCGCTCTACACAGCTCTCTCCCCCAAGCTTCTCCTACGAAAATTGTGGCGGCAGCCCTCCCTTCGGATGGCCAGAATAATGCTCCCCCGAAAGACGACATCCCTTCCAGTGGCACCAACTCTGCACGACCAAAAGCTAGGACCCCGGCGCTTATCGGGGCGTCGGAAACCTGCAAGTTGATCGTTGCCCCTCCATCAACTCGACGAAGAGCCCTGTTCGTCACCAAGCTGAACCCGGACACCAGCTGCGTAGACATCAGATCTCACCTCTCTTCCGTCGGAGTTGAGGAAGTGGAGTGCCGGAAACTGAAGACGCGCTACGACTCCTACGCCTCCTTCCATGTGTCTGTGGCTGCAAAAGACTTCGAAAAGCTTTCTGATCCTACCATGTGGCCCAAATCATGCCTCTTTAAGGCTTTTCGAGGCGCCCTTCGCGAAGACCTGCTCCATGCATCCGAAGCAGCCGCCTCCCCTTTGAACGTTGGATAGACCAAGGATGAGTCACATTGATTTATTTTACCGAAACGTTCGCGGCCTGCGTACAAAAGCCGATTGCTTTTTCTCTAATGTTACCTTATCCAATTGCTCTATATTCTGTTTAACTGAAACATGGTTGTGTTCTAGCATCGGCTCCTCCGATTACTTCCCTCCTTGTTTTGATGTGCACCGTCGCGATCGTGATTTTACCCCGCGGAGCAAAACGGGAGCTGGACTGTTGGTCGCAGTCGACAGGCGCTACCGCTCTAGGAGACGCGAAGACTTAGAGAAATTTCCCGAGAGCGTATGGGTCGAGATTGAGGCTGCAAAGGGAGTACGCGTTTTAATCGGTTTATTTTACCTCCCTCCCCAGACACCGCCAGATGAATTTCATAGTTCTCTCGTTGGCATAGAGAATACAGTGAATGACTTACAGGGATGCGAAGTCTTAATCTTGGGGGATTTTAATGCACCTGGAGTCAACTGGCCGCAGCTTGATGTTTTTACGGACAACTTTTACTGCAGGCAGAAAGGCACCCAGCTCTTAAACTTTTCTTCTTTCTTAAATCTCAAACAACACAATAATGTTCTGAATCACCAATTTAATGCTCTAGATTTATGCTTCTCAAATATGGACAGTGTGCGTGTAGCACGGGGTGAACTGCCATTAGTTCCTCAGGATACATATCATCCTGCACTTGATATAGTACTTTCTTTCGAGAATTCTTCTGTTCGTGCTCATTCTGGTGATTCCCCGCCGCACACCTCATATAATCTGTCGGCAGGGGACTATGTCGGGATGCATCATTACCTCACGAGTTTTGATTGGGCATTGATCTTGGAGTCGCCTGATGTGAATGACCAGGTCATGCTCTTCACGCAAACTGTTCGGAAGGCCATGGATACTTTTATTCCGTTAAGGAGAGTTACTAAATCTCGCTTTCCTAACTGGTTTTCCAGTGAGCTAAAGACACTACTGAAAAGAAAGGACTTCTTTCACAGGAAGTTTAAGAAAAGTGGCCTTTTAAAGTGGGAGGTAGAATTCAAGAACTGCAGAAAGCAGTGTAAGACGGTCCTGGATCGCGACCGCCAGGCTCATCGTTGCTCAGTGGAATCAGATCTTGTCAATAATCCGAAGAAATTCTGGAGGTACATTAATTCACGTTCTGGGAGGCATATCGAGTCGAAGATTGTCCTGGATAATCACGAGAGCGATTTGAAGTCCATGCCTGAGTTATTTGCTGAGCATTAGGTCCGTCTACAGAGATAGTACGCAGCGTTCTGCACCTGTGCTGCCTCACTTAGATGGGTTTGGTGACTTGTTAAGTTGCATTAATGTTGATGAAGAGTCCGTACGATCCTGTATTAAGAAAGTGAGAGCAACATTATCAGTAGGGCCCGACGGCATTCCCTCTGCGATTCTCAAAACGTATCACGACATATTCACGCCGGTACTGTGCTCTATATTTAACAACTCGTTAAGGTTGGGAACCTTTCCTGAAACGTGGAAAGTCGCTGCTGTTGTTCCAGTCTTAAAGTCGGGAAAAAAATGTGATATTTGTAACTACAGACCTATTTCTCTTCTCTCTCCATTTTCTAAGCTCTTTGAAATGGTAGTTCATCAATTCCTGTCTTTCAAATTTCGAAACTTAGCAATTCCCAATCAGCATGGTTTTATGAGCGGCAGATCAACAACTACCAATCTTGTTAGCTTTATGTCTGCTGCATCTCGTGTAATATGTAACAGAGGTCAGATAGACGTTGTCTACTTTGAATTAAGTAAGGCTTTTGACGTAGTCAATCACATTATTCTTTTATCCAAACTTTCCTCCTATGGAGTATGTGGCTCAGTACATGACTGGTTAAAAAGCTACTAAAACCAATCCACTGACCCCAAGATTATAGTGAACTAAAGATGTGCTGTGTGCTCAGTCATGCCTGACTCTGTGCGACCCCATGGACTGTAGCCCACCAGGCTCCTCTGTCCATGGGGCTTTCCAGGCAAGAATACTGGATTGTCAGAGAGAGAGGCATATGTCCGGGTTAACAACATGAACTCTTCGTTGTACAGGACTCGCTCTGGCGTTCCTCAGGGATCTGTTTTAGGACCCCTTCTGTTCACAATTTTCGTAAATGACGTCTCTTTTGCTGTTTTAAATTCTTCATTCCTGCAATATGCTGACGATATAAAAATTTATCGAGAAATAGTTACTGAACGTGATTGTGCTAAGCTCCAGGAAGATGCATGTTCTTTCTACCAATGGTGCTCTGAAAATGACCTTTTCTTGAACCCGTCCAAAACCAAGGTCATGACGCTCTCTCGGAAAACTCACAATAACTCTTTTGCATATAATATTCAAGGAGAGACTTTGTCTCGAGTAAGTGTAATGAAAGATCTCGGAGTCATTGTTGATTCTGGGTTGCGTTTCTCTGATCACGTTGGTAGGCTGGTTAACTCGTCTTTGCGAATGTTGGGTGTTGCCTCTCGCTTAACCAGGGAATTCAAAAGCCCGACGGCTTTTATCACGTTATACTGCTCGCTATCCAGGTCACAGTTAAAATATGCCTCAGTTGTTTGGAATGGAATTTCTAAAAGTCACTCCTTGGAGATCGAGCGTGTGCAAAAAAAGTTTGTTTCTATCTTTAAACATCGCTACATAAAGAAGGATGTTCACTGTTTAACATATGAGTCTGCGTTAGAGCGTGCTGGTTTGCTTAGCTTGCGCCGGCGTCGGGAGAACGCGGACTTACTATTTTTGTTTAAAACACTGCATGGACTCATCAATTCTCCGAGCCTGTTATCTGAACTTTGCCTTAGGGTCCCAGGTGTGCCTACTCGTCTTCTGTCATCTTTTTATGTTTCTAGAACGCTTAGTCCGGTAAACCCAATTGTGAGAATGGCTCAGCGTTTGAATCATTACTCTGAAAAACTTGATATTTTCAACCCTTGCTAGAGGACGTTTGTCATTTCTATTAAAAACTTGCCCGTGCAGGATGAGCATTGCTGAATTGCTTTGTTATGTCTGAATGTCGTCATCTCCATGTCGTGTTTTCTGGTGGTGCACTTGTTGTCCTTCGGTCTTGTGTTCCGTCTCTACTGTTACTGCCTCGTTTTTATTTCATTGCACTAATTACTCGTGCACTGCCTAGTATTATGCTAAAAATGTATCTTATTTTTTGCGGAGATGTGTATAGTGTGTTTTTTTTTGTTTTTTTTTATCCACCAGTGTACCAGCACCAAGACCTCAGGGTTGTTCCTGGGCACTGTATAATAAAGATTGATTGATTGGTTTATTGATTATTATTATTATTATTATTATTGTTATTATTATTATTATTGATCGTGCCCACATGTGCTACCGAGTACGACCGAGAGAGACAAGACCGGTTTTTAAGCTTCTTACGACGGCGTAGGACCGGTTCCACAGCAGCGCATCTGGTCTTACGCCGTCGCAAGAAGGCTAAAAACCGGTCTTACCTCTGTCGGTCGTACCCGGTTGCAAATGTGTGAACGGGCCTTTATTCAATGCGTGTGTGTAGGACTGGCTCGACAGTTGGTCCTTTTGAACGTGACATACCCGGCGACGATGTTTTGAGCTCGCACGTCAGTTCGGCACTTATCTTACTTAAACTTTTGAATCTATACAACAAAGGGGAGCTGGATACAACCGTCTGGCCTGCATGCAAATGCAAGTGCGTGCACTACGTAACACTGAGAGGTTGGAACGTGTTTTGTGGTGCGAGCGCGTCTTCGTATCGTTGAGAAGCCTCACATCGCATTAGGCTCCCACCCTGTTTCTAACCGGATTTAGTGAGTTCCTTGTTTAGTATAAATGTTCTTTTTGGTTGGTGTATAACGAGGGGGTTAATTACGAAACGATCTGGATGTTAAATAAGAGGTTGTGAATGCAAAAATTGCCTCCTCGATGTTTCTTGACCGGTGCGAACCAACAAAGGACATGCATTTTCTCATCAACTGCAAATTGTATGACACGACATTCAGCTTCTCTGTTTATATAAAACACATAAAATAAATAATGAAAATGTGTAATGTTGGACACAACCAAGGAAAGTTTACGTGCCCTCGTATTATGCTGATGTCGTACTTTGAGAAGTTGTTTTGCATTCCACACCACATAAAAGGTCATAATAACTGCATTCGACGGCACTTCTGTTTTTGGAAAGTAATAATAACAGCGACGCCGTCAGTATATTTGTTTGACCGCCGCTTTCGATCACTTTAACTGATTCGCCGGCAACTAGAAGTTAGCGCGTCCGTTCCACACTCATTTCAGCACGCTGTCCAAATTCCAGCTTGCAGCGAGAACGAACTAAATAAACAAAACAAACAAAACGCAAAGAGAAATGCCACGGAGTGAAACGCGGTGCAACTAAAAACAGGAAGATGGGAGACGGGAGGGGAAGCGGAACTTTGGTGATCATGTGATCCCTGTTGTCACATGACCACGCCCTGTCGACGTGTAAAAAACGTGTCCTGGTATGGGTATGATGTCGGCTTCGTACTGGTTTAGGCTCCTAACGGCTTAATATATTCATCGAATTGGTGTAAGGCTTTCTAATGGACTTCTTCCAAAATCGAAGCGCCCCATCACGGCGAAAGACCACACAGAGCACTCTGGGAAATCGTTGGCCACCTGTTTCGGTTTCGTTCGAACTGCTTCATTTCATGCCATCATGCCGTGACCGAATGCGCTGCTTGCGTTTTCGATTATCTGACTTTTCACAAATGTACAATACACTAATTCTCGAGTGATACAAAACGAAGGCCGGGGCACTTTCTTTGGTTCCCGAAACACCGGATATTGTGCGTGCGTATGCAAACGTAGTAAGACGTGGCTTAGTCACCTCACCCCAGGAATGTGTCTTTGAGCTCATTTTCAATAATCCCGCCAGATGCCAGTAAACTACAACTGAAATTTGGTCACCTTGAGCTTTAGACGTATTTTGTTTACCAAATGTCCGCTTCTTGTTACTTCATTGGGCCAAAAGCAAGCCGTATCCTCTCAGGAGTATCGAAGTTGAGGCCAGCGTTGACGCATGGACTTTTAAGGAAACGCAATGAATTCGACCTCACTACTGCACGAAATTCACTATGATGTCTTCCTCGTGCCATCATATATATCCCACTCAAGGTTTATGCTGATAGGAGGTTACGTTTTTTCAAACGCTGAGATCGTTACGACGGAGGCCCTAACAAGCGTCCCCAACACCTCGCTATAAGCGTTTTTGGACGAGCTTTTCTGACGCCCAAGATCTGTGTCTGAACGGTATGTCTAAAATTATCTCGGCATACTCGGCCAGGAAGAAAACATACACATAAAAAATATCATGGCCATTAGCAACCGTCAAATGCGCATTGAATAATTTCGTTCGTTTGGTGCACCGCATAGAGGTTCACGCCCTACCGGCGCATTTCCGGCGAATGGTGCGACATTCTTCACACAAGTGCTCGACTTTTGCTTTCTTAAAACGGTTTGTATGTGCAAATGTGCCTATATGATTGCAAAATAACTTTATGCGCATACGCGATGTTGAATATTAGTAGACTGCGAGCGGGTGGGGACTTCGCTTCATGCAGTGCTCCGGGTTAGTACAGATAAGAGATAAGAAGTGTGTTCGACTTGAGCTTTTCAAAGGCGCCTCCGAGTTTTACCTCGCATACTCGGGCGTATTAAGAAAAACGTTAATTGCAAAAAGTTATATATTTCGTCTATGGACGCACAAAACAAACAAACCTCCGGACCAGCGCTAGTGTAAAGGTGCGAGCTCGATGTATGCATACTTATTGGTTGTTCCAGCTTGTTGACTCGTACACAAGCAAAATACCCGAGTTTCGCAGCATAGAGATTCCCAGCACTGCCTCGTTCGCATACCTCGAAAAGTAACAGAAAACCTCGAGTACAAAAATACAACACGCATATGTTAAGATGAGCCATACGTCTCGGGCTTGTGCTAAAGCTTCGAGGCCTGGCCATTTAGGTTAGTTCAGCGACCAAAATTGACGCTCTCGGGACCAGAAAACATGAGATACGCTCTGTGTTTAATCTCTTGTCAACGTGTCGATCGAAACCGAAATCATACCACTCTCCTCCCTGGCCATTGCCAACTAGTTCCCAGAGTGCAACGCGCGCAGTGATGCAAGCAGGGGTTTATGGAAGTAGTCTATTAACGCATCAATGTCTGGTAACACGGTTTTAAAAAGATACAAAAAAGATTATTAAGAATTTTTCGCGTTTATTTGAGTAATTCGAGTGCTTTTTAGCTTACCCATCCTCGATAACATCATTTCCGAGTGAACCTCGAAAAACACTGTGACATTTGATCCGCTGAAGCGCAATCGCTTGAGGTGACACTAAATTAGTCCGTCTCACGGGAATGTTAGTCTAGCATACTTTGTCAGCAGACGACCACCGGCGGCGAGTCAAGCAGCCCAGCATGCCTAGTCAGCAGGCGATCCTTGTAGGCGAGTCATACCTATACTTCGTCTCATCCTACGATGGACTAAAGGCCAAAGCCACGGGCCGCCTGGTCCAATCACGTTCCATGCTAAACTATGACACGCTTAGCATTGGTTAGGTTTGGACGAATAATTCTCTGAATCCAAAAACGCTGCGTCATATTTATAGCTTCGACAGTGCAATGAGCCAGTAAGCCGTGGCTTTTTTTGCAATGTAAAATTGCTGAGCCACTCATTGCTCGATCCGATCCACTGTCGGCCCATTCCCACCAGTCATCCGAGACGCGGGCACCGATACGTGCTTCGAAGCGAAATACAACACAATGTCTAAGTGGCTCGTGATTGGATCTGGCGGTTCGTAGCTTCTGCCTTTAGTCCATCGTAGGGTGAGACTAAGTATAGTCCGGCATGATAGTCCGCGGGCAATCGACGGTGGTGAATACTTAATTCACAAGCCACCGGCGGAAGCGAGTAATGCTTCGATCATCATTTTGTGCACAGGCGAACGCCGGCACCGTCACACTTAGTCCAGTATATTTAGAACATAGGCCACAGGCGGCGGTGAGTCCTCCTTATATAATCATACTCAGAGCCCGCAGGAGTCCACCGGCACGCGCAGCTGGCTCCCGAATTCTGAAGCGTAGCTGCCCACGTGGACTCACGACAGCACGGGGTGGCTCAGAGCTTGAGTTCCGTGTTTACGAATAAATCCGAAAACAAAAATTCCGAAAAAACACTCACCGGTAAAATTTCCTTGAATTCTGATTTATGCGAAACATTTCCAGATCACGACGGAAGAAAAAATACGGTGTTTTATATACAAATTTTACGACAGCATAGAGTAAGCGGTTCTAAGGAGAGGCCACTTTAGTTGTATTTTTTTTTATAACAAAACTACTAAATTTCGACTAAAAAATAATTCGAACAAAGTAAAATTGTGGTCCGAATTGCCAAGACTTTGGAATCTAACGAAAATAAAATCCGATAAACCCTCAATTTTGAGCTAAAAATAAACTCCGAAAAATACCCTACGAATTCAACCAGAAATAAACACCTGAAAACCCGGAATGCCACTCATAACATGCGAAGGGAGAGCGTAGCTGACGTATGACATCACAATTTATGACAGCAGTCAATGTAGAGTGAAAAAGGCGCGCTAAACTTCCTCACTCGGCGATTACTGCAATTACTATAGGGGGTTCCTTGCAATTTAAGAGCTTTCAGAATTCAAACCCCTACACGCACTCACGAAAAAGTGGAACCCATAAAAAAACTTCCGATTAAAGCATGCTCGTGATACACTCGACTCCTGGATAAATTCGAACTTGTCTCGATCATTCTGGTGAACCCGAAAAACTCAAGCGTGGGTCGTGTTTACAGCGCATTTGAGACTGAAGTAACCAAAGGTCTCTTCAATTTATTTACAGCGGAGACTATTTACAATAGGAAATATCTACAACCAATATACATCGCAGACCTGTCCCGTCGGTGTGTTCTGTCTCGAGCCGCCTTGCCCGCGTGTCGCTTCTTCTTTTTCTACCTCCACAGTTTGCTCGTCCGCTAGAGAAGCTCCCCCCCTAGCAAGAAGGTGCAGATTAGGACCTGCTTGCGAGTAGTGTCGGGTGCCATGTAACAGACGGCCGCCGTCTTCGAGGGGTTTCATGGTATGCCGGGTGCAGAGGACTTGGTAACTTAGAGTGTTCGCATGGAATGTAATGTGCGGGGCGGCCAGTGTTCCCATGAGGGTAGTAGCGTCGTTTGTTTGACTGTGGAGAACAGTTCGGTGTAGTCAGGTGCATACACTGGCTTGTGTCTATGAATGCAGGTTTCAGCCTATCTACTGACACAGTTTCGTTGCGTCCATTGATGTCGAGGTGGAAATACTTGTCGTGACGGTCAATGACGCGGAAAGGACCATCATACGGAGACTCTAATTGCTTTCGAACTGCGTCGTGACGAACAAATACGTGGGTGGACGTGGTGAGGTCGTCAGGAACGTACGATTGTTTAGGTCGTTGCACCCGCGGGGCTACCGGTTAAAGAGCACGCATGGCGGCTCGAAGTTTGGTCACATAGTCGGTAGGATCACCTTCCGGATATTTGTGGGTGCAGTTGAAAAATTCTCCTGGAAGGCGAAGCTGTCCTCCATAGACAAGTTCAGCCGGGGTGCAGTTGATGTCCGTTTTATGTGTCGCACGGAGCCCGAGAAGTACCATGGGGAGTAGTGTGCTCCAGTGGACGCGATCCTCCTGAGCTTTCAGTGAAGTTTTAAGGGTTCGGTGAAAGCGTTCGACGATGCCGTTGCTGATGGGGTGGTATGCAGTCGTTCGAATTCGTGTGGTTCCGAGAAGTTGCGAAAGTTCACGAAACAATGCGGATTCAAACTGTCTGCCTCTATCGGTAGTCACCGATGACGGTACCCCAAAGCGGGCGATCCAATCAGCCACAAAAGTCTTCGCTATCGTTCGAGCAGTGATGTCTGGCATGGGTATCGCTTCCGGCCAGCGGGTAAATCTGTCAATACATGTTAATATGTATTTGTGACCGTCAGATGGTGGAAGTGGGCCTACGATGTCCAAATGAACGAAATCGAAACGAGCAGTCGGCAATGGAAAGGTCACGGCGGGCGCCGATGTGTGCCGATGGATTTTGGCCCTTTGACAGCTAAGGCAAGTTCGTGCCCAGTTTCGGACGTCCTTATTGATCCCTGGCCACACAAACCGCTGCGTTAGGAGGCGTTGTGTCGCTCGAATTCCCGGGTGTGCCAGTGAATGGAGGGACTCGAAAGCTTGACGTCGAAACGCCTTGGGTACGAAGGGCCGCGGTACAGGTGTTGAGCAGTCGCAAATAATAGGCGTGTCACACAGTGGAAGGGAAATAGATTTAAATTCTAGGCGTGGATGTGAGGCTTGGAGCTCTCGAAGTTCCCTGTCGTCTATCTGAGCGATCGCCATAGCTTGAAAATCGATAGCTGTTGGTATGATCGAGGAGCAAGAAGATGTCGTGATGCGTGACAGCGCGTCAGCAGGAGCATTGTGGGTACCTTTTACATGGCGAATGTCCGTCGTGAACTCGGAGATATACGCCATCTGGCGTATCTCGCGGGGAGTGAATTTGTCACTGGCAGACTTGAGCGCAAAGGTGAGTGGCTTGTGGTCGGTAAGCACGTAGAAATCTCGACCGTCCAAGAAATGCCGGAAGTGTTTGATAGCTTGGTGGATTGCGAGAAGCTCGCGGCCAAACGTGCTACACCGACACTCTGTTGGCGTGAGTTTCCTTGAAAAGAAAGAGATTGGTTTCCATGCATTATGAAAATTTTGTTGCAGAACTGCGCCTATCGCGGCGCTTGATGCGTCTACCATGATGTTGATGGGTGCATTGTTCTGTGGATGGGTGAGAAGAGCCGCGTTGGCCAGATGATGTTTAATGCAAGAAAATGCATGGAAGGCTGTTTCGGACCACGTAAGTGGTGTGGAGTCACGCTTGGCACCTTTCAGAAAGTCCGTAAGAGGCAGCAAGGTTGAGGCGCAATTCGGAATGAAGCGGCGATAGAAGTTAATCAATCCCAAGAACTCCCGAAGTTGCCGAACTGTTGAGGGGCGTGGAAAGTTTCGAACAACTTCTACTTTTTCAGGGAGCGGACGAACTCCGCGTTGATCCACTTTGTGACCGAGGAAAGTTAATTCCGTTACGCCAAACTCGCATTTAGCGTTGTTGACGATCAAGCCGTATTCCTCTAGGCGTTCAAAGAGAAGCCTAAGATGTTCGAGGTGTTGCTCTTCACTGGAGCTAGAAACGAGCAGGTCGTCAACGTAGGCGTAACAGAAAGCAAGTCCTTGGGTGACATGGTTGACAAATCGTTGGAATGTCTGCGCTGCGTTCCGGAGGCCGAACGGCATGCGCAGATATTCATACAGACCAAACGGCGTAATAATTGCAGTCTTTGGGATGTCGGACGGTTCGACAGGTATTTGGTGATAGGCTTTCACCAAGTCTATCTTTGAGAATATTGTTGCGCCATGCAGGGAGCTTGTAAAGTCCGCTATGTACGGTAACGGGTAACGGTCGGGGACTGTAGCGTTGTTGAGTGCCCGGTAGTCGCCGCAGGGTCTCCAGTCTCCAGGCTCTTTTTTCGGCACCATATGGAGTGGTGACGCCCAGGGACTTGAGGACGGGCGAATGATTCCCATCTCGAGCATGTGCTCGAACTCCTGGCGGGCTACTTTCAGACGATCTGGTGCCAGTCGTCGTGCACGTGCATGGGTGGGTGGTCCAGTCGTCACAATGTGGTGGGTGATATCGTGTTTAACAGGACGTTGGAAATTGCTTGGGCGGGTTAAGCTTGGAAATTCTTGAAGTAGCTTTTGGTAGGGAGACTGAGGGGTCAAGCATCCCACACATTCAATGATGGGAGCGGTGCACGCGATTCCCTGCACTACCAGATTTGTTGTAGCATCTATTAGTCGTTTGCGCTGCATATCAACCATCAGGTTGTAATGGCGAAGAAAATCGGCGCCGAGAATTGGATACGAGACGTCCGCAACTAAAAAGATCCATCGGAGAACTCTTCGTAGCCCGATGTTAAGAGTCATGGTCTGTTCGCCGTAAGTGGCGATGGGCGTCTTATTTGCGGCTTGTAGTATGGAAGGCGTTTGCTTGGATCTTTTTGCGACACCAGAGCTGGGTAAGACGCTTACCTCTGCACCGGTGTCGACAAGGAAACGGAAACCAGAGTCACGATCAGTTATAAAGAACAAGCGGCTAGGGTGGTTACCGGCACCACTCGCCGCCTCTAGTGGTGGGTTGACGCATTTCCCGAGGCTGAGCAGGGGAAGACGCAGTTGCGGGCGTCTTCTCCGAAGGTTCGGTGGTACCAGCAAAGCCTAGTCTCCGGTGGTTTCGCCCGGGTTGCGGCCGGTGACCCGTGGCGAGGACGAGTTGAAAGGCGCCGCCTGTGTGGTGAAGTAGAGCGGGTTGCGATGGCTGATATCCGCACTGAGAGGTTTTGCATCTCCCGATGGAACTCCGCTCGTATGTCTTCGAGCGTGCAGGGTGTATCGCAAGGCGCCGCTTCCGAGAGGTGTGGCCGCTGATCTTGAAGAACGGCGACCTGTGTGGACGTTGGAGTCGAGACGTCCATGACAGCATCTGCCAGTTGGGCAAGTTCAGGTAAAACCAGCCCAGATGCAGAAGCGAGGATCATCCGTACATTGACGGGTAGCCGTTGAAGAAACAACTCTCGCAAGACAGCTGTGTCGAAGGTTGGCGCCTTCGCGCCCAGAAGTTGTTGAAGGCGCCTAAGTAGTTGGGAAGGTTTTCTGTCTCCCAACTCTTCCGACGATATAAGTTGCTGGAGTCGACGTTGTTCTGACTCTGAAGTCCTTTTCACAAGTTCTGCTTTCAGAACGTCGTAGGGAGAGACAGTAGGCGGGTCGAGGATGATGTCTCGTATTTCCATGGCGGTTTCGGGCGGTAATGCGGCCACGACGTGATGGAACTTTTGCGCTTGAGAAATAACCTTGCTGGTGATAAACTGGCTCTCTACTTGCGCGAACCATACTTGAGGATCAGAGGACCAGAATTTCGGAAGGCGTAGTTGATGAAGGGCAGCAAGGTCAGACGGTGGATGGTCTTCAGAGGTTGCCATAAGCTGGTCAGTCGGGCGTGATCCGGGTCACCACTTGAAGTAACCAAAGGTCTCTTCAATTTATTTACAGCGGAGACTATTTACAATAGGAAATATCTACAACCAATATACATCGCAGACCTGTCCCGTCGGTGTGTTCTGTCTCGAGCCGCCTTGCCCGCGTGTCGCTTCTTCTTTTTCTACCTCCACAGTTTGCTCGTCCGCTAGAAGACCATCCGAAGCTCCCAGCAAGCAGCATCGTAAATTATGGGCAACCTCGAGTCAGAGTTTATTGACACGTGCCCCATTGTCTCCCCGCCCCATTGTGGATAAGAGTTTTATCGACATTTTTCTGATTTGGACATATTGTCACGAAGGACAGGTGATGAGACGATAATAACTGAACTAAACGTTTAATGGGGCGAACTTGTGCCCAGAAAGAAAACAAAGAACAGAAGAAAGCAGAGCGTCCCCATGCCTCTGCTCGTGCGGGCAAGTCCGTGCAATTGCAACCTTGCCAAAGCTTTGTTAAAGGGACGATGAAGGCAATTTCCGACATCTTTTGGGCAATCGAACTGTGTTCCAGGCACGTCTCAGGCCACGTTGCTCAAACTCCAGCCGAAACCCGCGCTTCTGTGCCGCGCAAATCAATTAAACAGACGCGGTAATAATCGCACCGGGGTCGACTGGGGCGACGTGCCGAGAGTTGCGGGAGAAGCCAGGAGAAGCGGAGCTCACGTGACCGATGCGGGGCCAAGATGCGCGACGTCACAAGAGACGCGTCAGCGATTGGTCGAAACCAGAGACGCGCCCTCGGTCACGTTTTGGTTGGTGATTTTTAGAAATACTGAATAACCACGAAAAGTATAAATGGGACCGGAAATGATTACTAAACCTAAATAAAGCAGCATAATTGTTTTTTTCTTTGCTATGCTGCACGCGAAACGGGCAACGAGCAACTATAAGCAAACTTAATAAAAAAAAGAAAAGAAAAGATCACGGTATTTGAAGGATTCTGAAAAATTGTTATCATGCCAGATTTGTGCGCTGTAGATGGCTGTTCTAACGGCCGACTGAAGACCAGCATTCGTACGGGCGACGCTAGTTTTCCCGTGTGTGTTGCTGTTCGTGTTCTTTGACGACGAAAAGAGGACGTCCGACTTTGGTGAAAACCAAAAATGGCGCTGTTTATTTTCTCCTTCTTGTGGAGCGTCCCCCGCGGAGGAACCGGTTCCCGGAACGGCCGGATAGCTGCCGCTTTCCCCCCGGCATCTCCCCCGCGTCCCTGCTCGGAGCCTGCGGGCCGCTCGTTGCCAGCTGGGCGGTCTCCGTTGGGTGATGGCGGAGGCCGCCACACACGTACTCCCGTTCCGTTTTTGTTGGGTCACTGAACGGAAGCTCGAACTCGCTCGCGAGAGCGGCATTGCCGTCCATGTAGACAGATTCCACAAAACGACCGCGCCACCGCGCTGCTAGAACCCACCGCGATAACCCGAGTCTTGATCTCTTAAATACTACCGATACTGACTCTTCACACTTGACGTCACTCCCTACGTCACCTCCGTTTTCGGAGGCCCAGAAACGAGAATGGGGATTGTTCACCTTCGGTTTCTTTACTTCTTTTTTAGGCACAGAAATACGCGTCACAAATGTCTACAAAAATTGGGCAGCATGCTATGTTCCCAGGAAGCATAAAAACACTATTTGAAAAAATAAAATAAAATTGTCTTCATTGTCCCTTTAAGGCGCACTCTGCAGGTGCTCGCACGCATGGACACCAGTCGGGCGCCGTGCTTACAATATTCTATTTGGCAGATACATGCTAACCTTTTGCCACATGTTTTAAACTTTTCCTACGTATGTTCCCCTACCCCAATGAGGCCATTGCACCACCCTTTTGAAAATAAAGTTAATCATCATCATCATATTGGTGTATAGCTCAAGAGAGCGCAACACGAGAGCGCCGACGGGAGGGCTCGAGACACTAGAGCGCCGCGACAGAGGCGCGTGTCACCAGACCGCATGTGCGCGCTCTGAGAAGTTTCGAGTATGCTATTCGCGTTTATAGAGCTACCCAAGGGGTCACTGCTCAATCAGAAAGGCAGCGTTTAAGGGGTTGAGCTCTGCAAGCTAATCGGAATTATTGGGACAGTCCTTAATGAGAATTCGGGCTAGTGTATTTTTGTGTCGTTTCCCTCCCCTTCCCCTTTCCCTGTTGCGACTTTCTGTCCGGCTCACTCCTTTTCGGTTTCGTGACGACTCGGCCCGCCACTGCAAACGTTTGGCAACACCTGCCTTATAAAATGTTATCTAGAGAGAGAGGAGATACACTCCCTCCATCGGAATCTACGTAGCAGACGGCTAGAGGGGGATATTCGCCACCCAACGCACTCGCAAAAGTGTCATTTAATGAAGTACCGAGCTCAGTATAAAACAAAAAAACACGAATCTCATAATATATATGACGTAGGCAGCGCAATGTTCGATGCGAGACTTGTTGCCCGCAAAAGTAGCAGTCCGTTGAAGTGGTGCATGCCGTAGATTTTTTACCAGTTTAATATAGATTTAAATATTTACATCGTAATTAGGCAGTTGCGGCATCCCTCGCCCTCACTAAGGAAAGTGCAGAGTTAAAAAAATCTAAAATAGAGCGGAGTTTTATGCTTATATACAATATACATTAAGAGAGACGCTGCGCCTGCGTTTGGATGCGGGCTTACTGTGGCGGCTTGTCGTAAAGAGAAGTTCCATCTTTTATATTACAGTCGTAGCTGCAGTGAGACGATCAGTGTTAGTTACAGTGCGTACAGATGAACTTTAGGTTTCCTGCAGGTAAATACACCGAAAGGGGTGTGTCGCGTACTCGGGACGCAATTATTATTATTATTTTTTTTTTTGAGAATGAGTAGAAAGAGTTGTTGCATCCGTTTTATATTTAATGGGATCAGGTAAGTGGTTTGTTCAAGGCAGTAGAACATTTTCTGCTCCTCTCGATATTAAATTATTAATCTATCGAAAAAAAAAAACACTACGGCTCAACTTGGAGAAAACAGTGAAGTGCATCGTTATTAACAAACCCTTCCCCTTCGAGCACGTTAGCGGTACTCAAACTCAATGGTCCAAAACCAAAATTACCGCCTTGTTTTGGCATCTGGAAGCTCGTCTTGTCCGAATATTTACTTGCATCGGTTACATCAATCTTTCTTTTCGCTTTGTCTTTGGGATGAATGACACCGAGCGTGTAAGTCTTGCTGAAGGGCCATTCCAGCTTTGAATCGTTGACGCCTGGATGAATACACATAAACACCCCAAAAATCATCTGCCCCTCCTTTTCTTTCAGCATTATGTTGAAGCGCACATTATAGCCAAATACATACTGTAAGGGGCTGTAAGCGTTATACGGTGCGTCTAATGCACTCTTTTTTAAGTCTTCCCAGCCTTGAAAGTACCAGTGAAATTTCATTTGTCCGCTATATCTAAGTACGTACTCGGATACACCATTCAATAGGTTCTTCGCTTTGTGCACGTAATTCCTGAGCCATGCGTGTCTTCATTGCGTCTTCAATGTCAACTTTTAGTTCTTTGTATGCTGCAGCAAAACATTTAGTTTCGATTCGGTCCAACTGCTCGGAAAGTCTCGACGATTGAGATTCCAACTGCTCTTTGGTGTTTCTGGCTGCTTCCCTCCCATCTTCCCGGGACTGTTCCAGAGAGCTGTTCAGACCGAAGAGATGGTCAGAGATCTTGAGCGTTGCGTCATTCAGTTCCTTGTTTGTGTTTTTCTCCAATGTACGGACTTCCTCAAACCACTGGTTGAGGCCGGTTTGAAGACAAGAGAGATTTTCGGATATCTTGAACATCTCTCTTTTCAGTTCACTGCTTGTAATTTCTAAATGATCATAATTCACGTTTATATAATACGGAATGGGCACGGGTGTAGTGGACGCAGAACTGCAGCCGCCTTTACAGTGACCCACGAGCTCAGTCCTTAGCACTGATGATTGGCACCTGGGGCAAGGCACGACGTGAAACGAGCACTGCTTGTAGTGATCCACGAGTCTGGAAGCTTGACCGATGAAGTCGCAACCATTGGGTGCATTGCCACAGGCTACCTATGAAAAAAAGAGAGTTGAAGACATATGTAATTATAACTTGAAAAAAAGAAAGGATGGAACAAGTAGCTAATATCCAAGTTGGAGACGGGAGGGATGCTGATAAAGATTGGGGAGTTGTTCACTTTGATTGCTGAAAACAATGAGGAAAATAGGACAAAAAATATATATATTTTATGTGTTGTAAAAAAAATATGGTAAATACTTGGCATGCAATGTTTTTTTTATTGAATAAAAGTGGGCTATAAAAGTGTTGCGTGTTTTTGGACAAATCCGATAAAGTCCTGAAACAAAAACAAAACAAAACACTCCACGGTAAAAGTTTTTTTAATTCGAATATATCCGAAAAATTCCAAAGTTGAAGGTCACGGAAGCCAAAAAACAAAAGTTCAGTTTTTTAAGAGTAAGTTTGGTCAAAGCAGAGGTTCAGCGGTCATCACGAGAGGCCTTCTCAGATTCCTTCAAAATCTTGTAGTGTCGACAAAAGAACGTTCGTCGCCTATCCCGTGAGGGTTCCGTCAGGACAAAAGGGCGTTGTAATTCTTTGTCACAAAACAAACCACTGTTTTGTTTTACATATCGAACTTGGAGGAAGGACGGGTTGTCATTTGATAACTGTGAATGCTATCGACTATTAAGGCTCGTTCCCACAGTTGCGTTGGAGTGCGACTGCATCCACTTACGTCTTGTTAAGACTGTTCGCGTCGAGCTGTTCCTATAGCGACCCTTGCGACGAGCCATTGGAGAGGCGCTGGGCCGCACGACGCGAAGCAGTGCAACGCAGTCGACGCAACTGTGTGAACGAGACTTTACATGTCATAAGAGGGACAGTTGAGGCTTCTATCTCACCACTCCGCTCCGCGCAACTCCAGGGAGAAGAGGTAGAATTTATGAAAAGAAAAATAGCCCTCTACCGGCCATGTGAAGGAGCTCATTGATTTTAATGTGCCTTTTTCAAGTTTTGTCGTGGGACAGTTACTAGTACTACTAATGGCAAAAGCACCAATTCTACATGGTGCACTTGGTTACTTATAAATCTAGGGCTGAGTTGTACCCGCGATTAATATATATCTTTATTTTTTAATTTCGAAAGTTTGGACACATAGCAATACTATACTCCTTACTTCGGAGAATTGAGAATCAAACAAAAATAGACTTCGATATACTTTTACTTTCAGGTTTGTCATGAGACAGTTACCCTAATATCCCGAGAGTTGCCCTACTTACGACAGGTAACCCACCCCTATTTTTGGCTTCATTCGCTATTTTCTTTTAAACACCGAAAGATAGCCCACTCCTAGAAATCGCTGTGTTCGGATCAATGATGACCTTGTTGGAAATGCGTCTAGTTAGCTATAGCGGGATTTAAGCGAATAGTGCTGACTGGGCAGTACACTCATATTTGCTTCATTGCCCCTTGCCGGCATAACAAGTGACAAAAACACATGATGTAAAAAAAAGCAATTTTTAAACTTTTCTTAAACACACACCGAAAGTTTGCCCAGTAATTATTTTCACCCAATTTTTTCTTGGTTTTAGGTGGGCTATCCCCCAAGAGTTTACGGTAGTACTACTAATGGCAAGGGTGTCAATGTCACGTGGTACACGTTTTTCCTTATAAGTCTAGGGAGAAGATATATTTTTATTTTCAATTTTGAACATTAGAAAATATAGGAAAAATTAACTCCCTATTTCGGAGAATTCGGAATCTAGCAAAAATAAACTCCGTTAAAGTCCAATTATTGGGCACTAAATAAATTCCAAAAAACACCCCCAGAATTTCGCGAGAAATAAACTCCGAAAACACGCAATCCTAGCCATAAAAAAAGACAAAAATATTCAAGATTGAAGGACCTTGTAAAGTTTCAATACTATATCTATAATTGCTGCAACTTTTATTTTAGGTTTACTTACTGTACGCTTCAGCATATAACCTCCTGAGATATCAAGGTGAACAATGTTATCGTCGTCAAAGGGTTCTTCATCCAGTGGACAAGTACTCCCTCGCCTCTTGGACTCCTCGTGACATTCCAAGCAGAGCGTGTGCTCACAGGGCAATCTGAGAACATTTCTCGACACCAGGCCACACAGGGAGCATGCATTCTGTGCAGCGGAGGACTCTTCGAAGTACAGGGGCCTCCAATCCAGAGTGTCCGAGAATCCGGATATGAAGATGGGCCTCATCTTCAAAAGGGCAAGATATCCAGTCACAGTTGTTTTTTGCCCGACGACTGGAAGTAACCTGGAAAATGAAGGGACCTTAACCTTAGAACCAATAGCGCCTACAGCGCGGGGAAATGGTGGGGACGCCCCCGACATGCAGCTCGTGCATTGACCCCCAACATGGGGTCAGTATAGATAACCTTAATGGGGCTCCAAGGGCCTTGAGACAACACGGAAGAAGTGCATGATGAACGGGTGACCTCCATGGTGGAATGGGTCTTTACTCCACCTTCCTGATAAACAAGGCAACACTGTACGCACGGTTGTGTATTTTATTCTCGAATCTCGCTTAGAAATGCACACATCCATCCCCGCACCCCCATATCGGGAAACTAGGGCTGCTATGAACTCCTTCCCCTACCTCCATCCCCCTAAGAAAAAACGTTTTTAGTACTACTACTTGATAATATTCTGAGAGAGTGAAAATGGTGTAATACAATATGTTGTAATTACCGGAACCGCACACAGCACAACTTTATTGTCGACTATATTATAGGTATTTGGTACAAAATATATATTGGCATAGTGTAAGGAAGCTAAGGTTTGAACATGATATATGGTCGAAAACAATCGGTTGCAAAATTATATTTTAAATCTCAGGCCGGCCTATCGTTGTAATTTCTTCTTGCTCCCATAACGACGCATGCAGCTCCCAAAGAATATCGCACACTGTATTGAGAGGCACGACAGGTAACCTGCTGTTTGATAAAAAGGGCTTCACTGCCCTTTCATGACAGTATAAGAATTCACGGGCGGCCATAGTTGTGTGCGCGACTGCTGAGCGCGTGCTGATGGCTATAGCTTCCAGGGTTCTTTTGCAACGTGCATTCCACACCGTCAAAATGGCCGGTCTTAGCAGCGTATTAATGGGGGCTCGTTCTGAGCATGCGCTCTAGACACCACCCAAAAATATGGCGCCCAGTGAATACTCCTTATACACATAGCTTTTGCAGTTCAGCGAAGCATCCAACAGACACTGCAAAGTACAAACAAACATAATGGTCATTGTGTTGTGCGCGAGTGAGTGTAGTGTGGGCGACCTGACTGCGAACGCGCGGGGATGGATGATGCTGGTGATCGCGTGACGGATGGAGTGCTGCCGGGCCAGCAAAAAGAAAGTGAAGAGAGTGGCGGCGACGACAGCGGTGTGGCCTGGAGCTTTTGAAAAGACAAGGAGAAGAAGAAGAAGACGAAGTGAGGTGTGTTACGACGGAGCTCGGAAAAAAAGGCGGTGGCGGTGTGCGAGGTTGACGGCCGTGGTTCCCGGGCTTGAAACAAAATTCGTCGGGCGCCCAGACCGGGAGTTCCAGGTTTCCTGCAAACCCCCCTGCGCCATCCCACTAGCCTGCCCCTATACCGATACGGAAGGAGAACGCACCAAGGCATCGCTGGCGTCCAGTCCAGGGGTGCTATGTTGCGCTTTTTGGACTCCCAGGAGACTAGGAAGAGGGAAGTGACGTCAACGACACAGCATACGCAGATTGGATGTTGTCAGAAGAAAACGAAATCAACACCCAATCTGCGTTTGCTGTGTCGTTGACGTCACTTCCCTCTTCCTAGTCTCCTGGGAGTCCAAAAAGCGCAACATAGCACCCCAGGACGGCGTTCGTTCCCGCACGTCAGCATCAAGCTCCCTCATCAGAAGGCGCCTTCACCTCACAAGGACTGATCAGCGCGGAACCTCATCTCCAGCAACCACTCCCCGGTGAACACTCTTTAGGAACTTCTACAGCGTATCTATCGTGTGCCTTCATCGCATCCTTTCATTTTTTTAATTTCATTATAGTGCGTTGTTCGTTGTGAAAAAAATGGCTTCGCCTTTTCTAACAATTGGAACCAGTTCTTAGTGGTGAAACACACGAAACTAGAACCATGAAAACAACAGTTATCATCCCCATTTTTAGTCTCGTGCCTCATAATATTTAGGTCACTCATTATCATATCTTCCATGAGTAATGATTTGAATAGGTCATGGAGTGGACACTGATTTATACAAAAGCCGAATTTTTTGTTTTCCCCCATAATTGTTTTTGGGGGTTCTCACAAATGTGTTTTCTGCCTGAAAATTATTTTTCGCCTATTTTTGAGCAGAGGTATTTACGCAATCTTTGTCACTTGGTTTCTGTATTTCTTAGTGTTGTGACTTTGTTCTACCCCAGTTTCAGGGTTTACTATCATGATGATAATTATTGTTCCTGTTTTTACTTCCGATCACTTTTTAGTACGTCTTTTTTTCGTCTCTACCGTGTCCGACTAAAAGCTACTATATCACCCAGATGCTATCCCCCTTCAATAGGTTATCCTTTCTCGTGCGAGGAGATCGTTATGTGTTTGTTTTTAGCCTCACATTGTTAGGCAAAAGAGAAAACTGTTACCGATGCTATTTGAAACCTAAAGGTAAGTCGTTTGCGTTTTTCTTACCTTCTTTTTATTTCTGAAACTGACTGATATCTGGTAGATCAAAATGTTTTAAGGCACTAAATTCTAGAAAACCTTGCGGCTGTCTGTGTAATGAATACCTAGGTTGACTGGATCCAAGGGAAGTCGGTTAGTTATATCATAATAAAACATTAGGTCTGTTCGAATCGGCCAGAAAGTTCTTATTTAGTTCTGTCCGAGTTCAAAAAAGAGCAGGAGTCGTGCAGCGGCGGCTTAGAACCAGTGCAGCCGCCGCGCTAGGACTGGCGCTGTGATCGGCTTTCCGAGCGAAAGCGCAGGGTGTCGTCTGCATCTGTTGGCTCTTGTTTCTCCACGCCACGTTGTATGCTACATTTAATTAGTCGCGGTTTGATGAGACCATTCGTGTTTCCTTATTTTTATATTATAATAACCGAGTCTTTTGTGTGAGCATTTTTTTTTTTCGAGTGTACTAAAAACGTTTTCTGCACGAAATATTTCTGTCAGCATTTTTAACGGACGTTCCGTTCCGGTAGTTTTCGTAAGCGTTCGTGTCCTTCACATTCATTTAGCAATAGTATGTGTACTCCAAGTCTCTCCAATTTCGGATTTTGACGATAGGCTCGCGGCATCAGGATGATTCTGCGTCGGGAGTCACTGGCGGCAGCGCGCGGTCGGTAGCAATCACCTCGAAGACGAAGGCCTGACAATAGCGTTTTGGTGAAAACAGTTATCGACCGTAACTTTGGCGTTAAGCTGAAGCGTTTATTTTGATTTTCAAGAAAGACCAGCGTGGAACTACCAAGCCAATGCCGATTCTCGGCGTTTTTTTCAGGCCCGTTAGTGGGCGTCCACAGATACCAGCGGACAAAGCATGCAGTATTATGCTCATCTACGGGGCATGAGAGGGCCAATGTACTAAATTCAAGACCTCTACAATGTATCGGAGTCGTCAGTGCGCGTCCAAGAGCAACTGAAGGCGGGGACTATCAAGAGTGCAATACCTTTCCCGTGTCTCTAACGAAGAATATAAACGCTTTGGATCCCCACATAGCATCAAAAAGAAACAATTTACGGGGGCCAATATTTCAACACCTACTGCAAGGAGCCAAACCTACACTAGCAGGTGCCTAAAACGCTTTCAGATAATCATAATCAATCATATTCCTACCCTCGGTTATAATCTAAATTCCGCGTCCACCGCGGGTACGTTATTATCATAAATGAGTGGAAACGCAACCTCCGTATCGGCGTTATTGTTACACATCGGAGACATTTTAGCAAGAGCTGCGAAGAATTGCACCATGAGCAGAGACGGACGAGGAGTGTCGTCTGCTATTGCCGTGTGCTCTTGTCGTCTGCTCCTGCACCATCGTTACTAAAACACTCAGTCGGGAAACTCCCATAGAGACAGCTTTGAAAAAGTGGCCCCAAACTGTCTCCGCGCACCGAGCTAATGACGAACACAACGCGACCATTTATCCCCCAGCGGCCACTCGACGAACTGCACGTGACTTCTATTTTGGCTTTCAGAACAGATACAGCGGTAGAGGTTACAGGGGTGCCACCCCCGTCTCCCCGGCGGACGCGCCGCGGTGAGCTACTGAAGTTAAAATGCACCTAGGGCGGGACGTGCTACCTGAAAGGCCCGCTGAGGCATGGTTTTATAAAAACAATATTAATTGTTCCGCAAAACCTTGCGAACTAAAGATGATAAAAACATCACGCGCCCATCATTTGGTACTAAACTCCAATAAATTTCATACAAAAAGAGTCTTTTCCGTTTGTTTTTACGCAAAACGGGCTTTCAAAAAGCTCGAGGTGACCACAGTACAGACAAATGATAAAGAGTGGCGCTGTTGTCGCATTTAGCTCGGTCTCGGTGGACGCCAGCGGCCCAGGTTTCGACGGCGAGTTTCCCAACTGAGTGTTTTAGTAACGTTGTTCTGCACCGACGCTGAGCTGACTCCGGAGCCGATGCAAGATATTGAGGAGCTGGGTCTGAACTCATTCAGAACTGAGATGAAAAGAACGCGCCAGTGCAGCGGCCGTACAACTTCCGGTTGAATCAAATGCACCAGTTCCTGCAATGCTGAACTAGTTCAGCCAGTTCAGGCGAATCGAACAGACCTATTGTCGAAACGATTCTCCATTTACCGTTGGGCTGAGACTTGAAGCTTCGCCTTCAGTGTGAGCTCGCTGGCTTCCGCAGTGCTTTGGTTGCGGGAGTTGCGCGTTCACACGTGTGTTAGCAAGGGCTGGAAGCTCGCGCTGAAGGCGGAGCTTCTAGTCTCTACTTGAGGGTGAACGGAAGATAGGTTTGGACTCTCGCTCGCCGCAATCTTAGAAATCTGTTTTCTTGAGATTCATAGACAATGCCGAATGATTTCGCTTTGAGCAAGCCAACCCTAATTAGTGGGCAATGATGTAGGAAAGTTGCATCAAAGTGACCTACAAGTTTAACATAATATGGGATGGAGTGGCCACAGTGTCCTTGAATAAAGATTTGCTGGTTGCGATGCCCCTCTATTATTCTCTTTTAATGTGAAAGCATTAATTGTCTCATGGAGCGAGCCGACGTCTTCAGCTTCGAAACCATGAAAAATGGCACCTTAATTAAACCACGCGCAAGCCTAAGCAACGGCACCTTTTACACTTGGGTCCCATTGGCTGGCTCGCGTCGACAAGGCTCCCATTGGCCGCTGCGCGTTAGTTTGTGATGTCATTCTGACTGTGTTGTGGCGCTCTTGTGTTATCAGTGATCACCGGGTTCGTTCGCCTCTTATCTATTGTACGGCGCGTGGCAATATATACGGCGCATGGATTAAACCAGTGGTTCTCAAATAGGGGTCTGTGGACCCTTTAGGGTTCGCGAAGACATTCTAGGGATCCGCGAGGCCCTACTTCATCAGTCAAGCCCAGCAATAAAAGTTGTCTTTTTTCAGGTCCAGAAGAAATCTTTCAGTTTTCGGGCGAGTTTTTCTTTTTTTTTGTGTGTGTGTGTGTATGTCAATAAAAGAGGCCTACTTCACACTATCCCTTAGTTATATAAATTTATTAAATCATTATTATATTTAGCCTATACCTTTCCTCTCTTCTGACCACGAACGGGGTCCTCCATCATCGCCGATCCACAACGGGTCCGCGAAACATAGATGGTTGAGAACCGCTGGATTAAACCAAGGGGTTGGTTCTGCTGGGAACTACGTTGCTGTCTGTTTCTTCCTCACCCCGCAAGGCACACGACAGTTTGAACGATCGCTCACCCGATGGCGCTGCGTGTCCGCGAGGCAGCGGTTCCACCGTTCTACGTCCAAGGTCAGCGTGTTGTACGTCGCAGATTAAAAAATAGAGCGAAGATCGGCGTGTGTGCTTTCGCATTTACAACTCATAGGAAGTGCTTAAAATACCTCAAGCCTTTTTTTTAATGAAATGCACATGCCACACTTGTTAATTTATGAAAAGTAGTAGTCTTCATGCCTTAGAAAAGGAGAATACAGAGTTAGTTTTAATAGTTGAAGCATACACACGTCTTCAGGCATCTAAAGTTCTTTCAAGACATAAAACCGCATATGTCCAGCCGACAAGGTTGCAACATCGAAATAGTATACTCTTAACACAGCTGATCACCACTGTACGGTGAAGTCTGTCGGTAGTACAGCGTGTCCAAAAAAAAAATTCCGTCTGTTTTTTTTTTTTTTCTAGCAAAAATAATCTACGCATCGCCGAACGCTCATTCTCCAACCAAAGATAGTAAGTAGTTCTAGAGGTCCGAACCAGATGCCAAAGTTTCAGCACGAACCGATATCTTATTCAAAGTTTTGTGGGAAACCTGGCGATTCCCGGGTTGGCCCAGGCTGCCCCTCCGACAATCATAAATGGCAATCTTGACCACATGGGGGCCAAGGGCAACTGGCCACGCGAGCGGCGCTCCGTCGCTGATAAAAGGCCGTAGCAGCGGATGCGCGGGGGCTGTTGGGATCGGAGCGCAGGCAATAGCGGTCATTAAATGTTTACCTGTTGTTGAACCGCTGTGCTGTGTCATTCTCCAAGACGGGTAGCGGCAAGGGAAATCCCAAACTGGCGCCCAGACGTGATATGCTGCTCGTCTGGGAGGATGGCAGCAAACTGGGTTCGTTCTTACGTTTTACACAGTCAATTTTGCGTTCCTGAGTTTGGCCACAGTTGAGAGGGCGTTTCTTCGCAAGCCTAAGTTCATTGACCTGCGGAAGCCTCCACTACAACGCAACACGTCTACAGAGGACACCGACAAAAACGTGAGTGAGGACGACCTATTGACGCTCGGTGCACTCGCGGATAACGCCGCCAGCGACATAAAACCAGACGCTAAGCCTGCAGTCTCAGTCCCGGCAGGCGCATCATCAGAGGATGGTCTAGCAGAACTAAGAGTGGTCATGACCATGCTTCTTAACATACAACGAGAGCAGATGATGTGCTCAAGCCCCACTCCTGCTGAAAGCACGCCCCCCAGGGGCTACCTAAGGCTCTCGCTTAGCGTTCCGGTTTTTTTTGGGGTGAGCAGATATAAAGTCGGTTGCGATGTTCGTCTCGAAACTGCGGGACTACCAAGCTGCGTCGGGAATTAATGACGAAACCATCCTCACCCACCTTCTGCCGGTTGCACTGACAGACAGTACAGCACTGTGGAGGCAGTGACAAACTAAATTCACAAGTATGTCAGATTTTGAGGCACGATTTAGGACGGAGTTTCTGCTTCCGGATTACAGCATGCGGATTAGGGACGAGCTGCGCGCGCGCACACAGCACCCGGAAGAGTCACTTATTGAGTTTGCAAGGTCTCTCTAGGGCCTGTACGATATCGCTGACGCCGTGGCACCAGACGCGGAGAAAGTATAACGCGCCATCCGCCAAAGCCACCCGCGCTTCCATCCTCATCTCAGGGGACTTACCTTTACGAATTTAGACGAGATGGCACTGGAGGCGATCACCATCCAGGCCGACATCCTCGCGGAACTAAGATACCGCCCCCTCCCCCTCCACCGCAGAACATGACTCTAGAACCATCATTTGCGTGGTCTGCAGACGCACGTGTACATACAGTCGAGAGAGAACAAGACGATTGCAATCAGGCGTCCGTCCCCCGAACCCCAGATCCTCGTGCATACGAATCGCGAGCCCTAGATCCTCGTGCATACGAATCACGGACGTGCAGAGGTTATGAAGGCACGCATTCACAACGCTACAGCCCCTCCATTGGTCAAGATGAGTTCTCGTCCTCTGGACCGGTAACGCGGAGCTTGGGAGAGGCAAGAAAGAACGGGACACCGCACGAAGCCGACGGGCGGGCCACGCCCCGTTGTTTTCGACGCGACCAGCCAGGACACACATATAGGGACTGCAGCGAACGCCAGCGGCCGCCTCAGACACAGGGAAACGGCTACTGCCGGCGGTGATAAGAAATTTCTACTCTCCGCCGGCCGCGCCGAAAACACAATCCATGAGATCGAGTCGCCGCAGCCGCCTCCGGGCCTCCCGGAGGCTCGCACGGGCTTCGGGGACTGGCACTTTTCTATCGACCCCTCGGTGGCCCTCCATCACTTTTTCTTCCTGATAGTACACTCTCCGTTGTGAGACTCCCGGCGTGTCCGATTTTGCATGGACACCCGGGCGCCCAGCTCACACCGTTCGCGGTGTTGAGACTCCCGGCGTGTCTGCTCTCGCATCGACAACCGGGCGGCCAGCTCACAACATTTTCCGTCATGAGACTCCCGATGTGTCGGCGTTCGCGTTGACACCCGGGCGCCCAGCTGACACCGTTCGCGGTCTTGAGACTCCCGGTGTGTCTGCTCTCGCATTGACAACTGGGCGGCCAGCTCATGACACTTTCACTCTTCATTGTGAGACTCCCGGCGTGTCCGATTTTGCATGGACACCCGCGCGCCCAGCTCACACCGTTCGCGGTCTTGAGACTCCCGGTGTGTCTGCTCTCGCATCGACAACCGGGCGGCCAGCTCACAACACTTTTCGTCATGAGACTCCCGGCGTGTCGGCGTCCGCGTCGACACCCGGGCGCCCAGCTCACACCGCTCGCGGTCTTGAGACTCCCGGTGTGTCTGCTCCCACATCGACAACCGGGCGGCCAGCTCATAACACTTTCACTCTTCCTCGTGAGACTCCCGGCGTGTCAGCTTTCACACCGACACCCGGGCGCCCAGCTCACACCGTTCGCGGTCTTCAGACTCCCGGCGTGCCTGCTGTTGCAGTGACACCCGGGCGTGCTCAAAGCCGTGTAAAAGTGTACCGGTGAAGACAACCAGAAGCAGCTCCAGCAACTGCTGGAACCCTTCTCGCCGATGTTCACGGAAAGACCTGGGAAAACCGATCTCCTATAGCACCGCATCGAAACCAAGGATGCACCACCGCGGAGGTGCAATCCGAGACCCATAAGTGCTCACAAGCGCGAACTTCTTGATGCGGCGCTATTAAAAATGATCGACACAGGCGCAGTACGTCAGTCAAAAAGCCCTGGGGCTTCCCCGGTGGTCCTTGCTCCAAAGAAGGACGGCACAGCAAGGCTTTGTGTTGATTACAGGCGCCTATAGGAAGCGTCAGTCAGAGACAGTTACCCGTTTCCTAGTGGTTCCTCAGTAATGTATGACCCTGGAAACGCGACTGTTTTCACAACCCTTGATTGCATCCGCGGATTTCTTCAAATCGAAGTTCATCTGGCTGATGTAAAGAAGACCGCATTCATTTGCCACAGGAGGTTGTTCGAATTCACTGGCCTTCCCTATGGTTTGTCCAACTCTCCCGCCAGCTTTCAACGCCTAATGGACGTTGTCCTCGGTGACGCAAAGTACGAGTTTACGGTGGCGTACATGGATGACGCAGTGGTGTTTTCACGAACATTCGAGGAGCTTCTCGTGCACCTGCACATCATACTCAAACGAATGCGTCAAGCCGGCCTTACGATTCATCCAGATAAAGTCCAGTTGGCCTGGCCTGTAATCAACCTTCTCGGATTTGTTGTAGATAACAAAATGCTGCGGCCGAATGAAGATAAGCAGCGCGCAATAACGAAGTACCCACCTCCTTATGACGTCAAAAGCCTACAGAGATATCTCGGGATGATTGCGTTTTATAGAGATTTTATTCCGCAAAGCGCTGAGATAATTGAACCTCTGAACCGACTGTTCCTCAAAAAAATGAAAGCCGTTTACAATTCCCTGTAACGCCGGTTAGAGCGCAGCTCTTGAGGAGGAAGATGGAAGCGTACTGAGGGGTAGGTGACTCCTTGAGGTCACGTGACCTCAAGGGGGTTACATGACTTCAGGGGGTCACGTGACCTCAGGGGGTGACGTGACCTCAGGGGGTCACGTGACCTGGGTGGGTCACGTGACCTCGGGGGGATCACGTGACCTCGCGGTTACGCCGACGGCGACGCCGACGCCGCTCAAGCCGGAAACGGGCCCCTAAGAGCTGCGCTCTAAAAACGAAATGGTGCTAGGGGCAAGAGCAGCAAACCGCATTCGCGTGTATTTCAAGGGCTGTGAGTGAAAACGCGTGTTTAAACGTGCCCCACTTGAATTGTCCGTTCATCTTGCAGACCGACACAAGCGATTACGGATTAGGAGCAGTCCTTCTGCAGGAACATGACAGCGTTCCTCGTCCCTTAGCTTTCGCCAGTCATACGTTAACCGGAGCGTAGCGAAACTACTCAACAACCGAAAAAGAGTGCCTGGCAATTATTTTTGCGCTTAAGAAGTTTGACATGTACCTTGACGGCGCTTCGTTTAGCATTCAAACTGACCACATGGCTCTCTCGTGGCTCAAAGGGCATCAAAACCCTGCAGGACGACTCGCTCGATGGGCCCTTTCCTTCCAGCGTTACAAATACACAATCGAGTACAAGCGTGGAGTGGCTAACCACGTTGCAGATGTGTTGTCCCATGCTCTACTTTTCGGGCAGGAAATGCAGGTGGATCCCGACTTGGTGGCACTGGCCAATACGGCGCCCATCACACCACATTCGCGGTGGGGAACCCTGGTGAGCAGAGAGGAACTCCGAGCGGCCCAGCCGTCCGATGGACTTTGTCAGAAGGTGATGCACCAGCTGGCAGAAGAAAACTCGGCCGACGCTGGGAATCCCAGAGACTTGGACTCATACCTGCTCAGCAGCAACGGCATCGTGCTGCGATACATCCCCCAGGCGGATGATGGGTCCAGCGGCCGGCCATTCCGGACTGTAATACCACGTAAACTGCGTAAGTCATTTATAAGATATATGCATGATCCCGCCTTGGCAGGCCAGAGCAGTGGGAGCAAAACTCACGAAACGTTGTCCCAAATTGCAACGTGGCCAGGTATGAGGCAGGATGTGATGAGGTACGCACGTAGCTGCCCGGTTTGTCAGAAGGCGAAACCCCAAGGTGGCCAACCACCAGGTTTAATGCAGTCGGTCGAAAGCAAGTACCCCTGAGAGCGTGTTGCCTGCGACGTTGTCGGTCCCATCCCCCATAGTCAACGCGGCAATCAGTATTTGCTAGCAGTGACCGACCATTTCACAAAGTGGGTCGAAATGTTTTCTTTGCGCAAACTAGACTCTTGGAAAATCTGGGACTGTCTTCTCGAGACGTTCGCGCGCTTTGGTTTTGCCGCAACGCTTATTACAGACAACGCTTCTTATTTTGTTAGCAAGGTGTTCGTGGATGCGTGTAAGGCGCTAGGCATACGGCAGAAACGGACTTCGCCATACCATCCACAGGCGAATATCACGGAAAGAGTGAATCGTAACCTGAAGCAGATGCTTGTATCGCATACAGAGCGACACAAAGACTGGGACGCGAAATTGACAGAAATGGCATTAGCAACCCGCACAACATCAACCGGTCCACGCGTTTCACTCCGGCCCAACTTAACTTTGGGAAAGAGCTCGTGTTTCCCCTGGGAAACGGCCTCCTTTACACAGATCCTGCAAGCATGCGGCGCACTACCACGCAGTTCGCAGAAGATCTCCGGAAGCGTTTCACAGTGAACCTGCGTGAAGCTCGAGAGAGCCTCGATGTCTCGAGACTGCAGCAGGCAACAAGTACAACAAGGGGAGGTGAAATCTGCAGTTCAAGGTAGGAGATCTGGTACTGAAGCGAACTAATCCGCTGAGTGACGCTGCTAGAGGCTTCACGGCCTCTTTAGCAAAGAGGTGGAATGGCCCCTACCGTGTTAGTAGGTAGCTTTCCAACCTGTCTTATGAGCTGGTGCATTGCGAATCTGGTGAAGTGTGCGGGTCTATTTATGTCGCCGACCTAAAAGCTTTCTATGAACCCGAGGAGGTAGATGTGTCACAGGTTCCAGATGGCGACTATCCGGACCACCTCTGGGAAGATTCCACACCGTCTCTACCGCGGTGCAATTTGAGACGGCGGTGAAGATGACCGGGAGTAGCAGGAGCTCTAAGTGCATTATGTTCATGCCCTCTTCGGTGTTTTGGGTGGGAGAAGAGAAAGTGGCCGCGCTCCTGCATGCACAGTAGGGCAGGCATCTTTCGTGTGCGCGGCCACTTATTCCTACCGCGCCATAGGCTCATCTTGTTTTTAATTTATAGTTCCTCGTGCCAGACAGCGGCAACGCAGCTCCCATCATCAGACCCCCCCACAGCTGCATCGGTACTGTCCAGAAGTACTGACGTCGGACCCGTGCTCGCCCATCTGAGAAGACCCTCGCTGACCCAGGAAGAAGGCCCCCCCAAGACCATCTAAGACGTCCTCTGTTTTCGTTTTTGGAAATGGGGAGATGTGTGGGCAACCTGGCGATTCCAAGCGGTTGGCCCAGGCTGCCCCTTCGACAATAATAAATGGTCATCTTCACCACGAGGGGGCCAAGGGCAAGTGGCCACGCGAGCGGCGCTCCGTCGCTGATAAAAGGCCGTCGCAGAGGATGCGCGGGGGCTGTTGGGATCGCGGCGCAGGCGATAGCGTTCAGTAAATGTTTACGTGTTGTTGAACCGGTATGCTGTGTCATTCTCCGAGACGGGTAGCACCAAGGGAAATCCCACAGGTTATATGTGATTTTCTGAAAACTTCAATGGAAAAATGGCAGCCGACGGAGCTCCCGAATACATGGAGCTCTATGGCGCCAGAAACTGAAAACGGCAGAAGATGGGCCCCATTTTCCCATTGAAATTTTCATAAAATCACTTATAACCTTGAATACGATATCGGATCGGGCTGAAACTTTGGCATCTGGTTCGGACATGTAGTACTACTTACTATTTTTGGTTGGAAAAATGAGCGTTCTGCGATACATAGTTTATTTTAACGCAGAAGAAAAAAAAATACCCGGTAATATTTTTTGGGAACACCCTGTACAATCAATAGTATCCTGTTCTACACTGAATATGAAAAATTAAACACAAGAACACCAATGGCCCGTGGAAGTTATAAACAGCAGTGGGCTAATCTTTTGTTGTTACGGGTATACCCCGTCTGTCAACGAGCGAAGAGCAGTCTGATAAAATATTAAGTGTAAAACAATTCTTGGGGCAAGGACCCTTTTCAGAAGTCCTCGACAACGCCTCTCCGCCATTGCTTGATTAGATGCTCCCAGCTTGCACTTGACACGAGGACTGCGTCCACATTGGGCGAGGAGTAGGATCCATCCACGCGCTTTGTGTCTAAGGAATGTCGACCTCCAATGTTGCTCGATGTACTTTTGAATAGGGTCTATTCATTCAGTCACTGTCAGTAGCGGCTCTCAACCTGTAGCGAATTTGTATATTTCCCGCAATGTAACAAGTTAAAAAAATGTAACAAAAAAAAATTACTAAAATCTTGTCTCGCGTCGTTCCTTCGGACATAACGGATATAGTGATCGGAAACTACCCTTTATTTGCATTGCCCGCGTAAGTAGACCTTAACTTCATTCTCCTGTTTTTGATGTACCTTTCTCTGTCGGTGCGTCGCATACGACTGCGTCCACTTATGTCCATTTTTGGTTTTGAAGTGTGAACCGTATTTTTGTTAATTTAGGCTGCATCAACAGTTACAACAAAATAGGTATAGTAAAGCTCCCGCCGCCGCCCTGTTCTTCTCTTTTGGCTGTTCGAAGGCGGCCTGAAGCGTGGTGGTGTAGGCTGCTGCGACTCTGCCGACCGTACAAAGAGGGGCGACATTTACAAATAGATATCAATTCTTTTTTCAAACAGCCCTTTATAGGGAGGTGCGGCTTAGAAACCTATCAGTTGCTCCAACTGATAGGCCGAAGAATACTGTAGTTTCAGGCAAATCGTTTTTTAGAAGACATAAAATACTTCGAACTACGTACGACTCTACGGACGTGGGGTACATACCTGCGACCTTTTGGATCCGCAAAGCCAGGACGTTGAGATAGAACTGACACCCACTGCAGCTCACCTTTATCTCATGCACTGGCTGCGTTCCCGCAGTTATTTTTGTGAGCGGCGATATCAGAAAAGTGGAAAGTCGCGTGATGCGGCCCATACGTCTCATTTATCACCTACTTGTTCTTTAGTCTATGTCCGTTTTTATGCCGCTGCATTTATCTTTGTTTGCATAGGGTTCTTTCACATATCTTCTAAACACATCTCCGAGGACTATTGTACTGTTATACTAAAAGAAAAAGCAACAAAGGTAAATATCTCAAAGCACGTTGACTAAACGCCAACGCGACAGCTCCTGCTGTCAATCGCTGCACATTTTGAGTGGTCGTTTGCAAACTTTTCTGTAATTTTTAAAAAGCTTTTCTCTTCAAACGACTATCGAGCAACATCGATAGTCGCCATTTCTTGGGCACAAAGCACCTGATTGGATCCGAATCTTCACCGAACGCTGACGCTGCCCTCCTGTCCAATACATGCTCAAAGAACTTGATCAAGCCATGGTGGGTAGACGATGGTGCGGACTTTTGAAAAAGAGTCAAATGCGAACCGTCCTTCATCCTCCCGATTGCGCAGCATCACTACGAAAATTAAAAAGCGCAAAAGACAAGGACAAGTGGGAGACAACACGGGACAAGCGCTTACTCGCAACTGACGTTTTTAATTGGGAAGATGAGGAGATGAAGAACCCTAACGTTAAATGATAGATTATGAGAAAGGAGTGAAAGGATCTGAAAAGACTGAGAATTGAAAAAGAAAAAAAAGAAAAAAGAAATTAGTAAAAACGATAGGAAATGGTGGGCATGATTAAAAGGTAACATGTGATGACAGTGAATATATTAAGAAAAAGAAAGAAGAAGGTAAAGCAAATTAAGAATGTCTAAGGAAAATATTTCATGTATTTTGATGACAAAGTCACCGAAGGAGCACTGATGCAGGCGTCTCCTCTGGTCGCAATCACTTCAGCCTCAAGGATTTCTCGAGTTCGCTTATCTGGACACCTCTTCAGGATCCTTGTGCTGGACAGTAGCGGGGCGCATCTACAGTCGCTCACATGTAGAGCGAGATGCCCCGACGGAGAGGATTTTAAAGATAGCGCATGTTCTCTGAGCCTTACGTTGATGCATCTTCCCGACTGTCCCACATATACCTTCCCACAGGTGAACGGGATCAAATACACTACCCCGCTGCAACAGTTGACGTATTTGTTGCCGTGCCTAACACTGCATTGGTCAGGCTTTATGCGAGGGGTGTTGACTTTGGGGCAGAGCTTTTTAAGCTTGTCGGAGGCTAAACACGCAACCAGCACTTTGTATTTAGAGGCAATTCTCTTGAAGTTATGATAGATGCGGTATATATAAGGGACGACCGCCGGTCGACTTCTTTCTCTACTTCTATCGCTTGTTCTGTTTGGTTTCATCATGCATTCAACAACGTCAGACAGGATGGAAGTGGGGTAGCCTGACGCCTTGAGCCTTGATACTTGCGCGTCAAAGCTTTTCCTCGCTGAATGAATGCAAGACCTTTTCAGGGCAGCGCTCAAACAACTAGACACAATGCTCCTTTTGACTAGTTTTGAGTGTTCAGATTCATATTGGAGTATTCGTTTCTTGCATCTAGGTGAATACATCCAACAGACGTGGTCATTTTGAAAGGTGAGTCGCGTATCCAGAAACTGGAGGTTGTTGTTAGTCGGAGTCTCGTGGGTGAAGTTCAATCCTTGGGCCTGACATAGAAATATGTTCTTGATGATGGTGATGTCGTTTGCGTCAGGTATTTTTGTGATGAGCACAAGATAGTCGTCAACGTATATGAATATGCGTGCGACTGGATAGGACGTCGAACCCTGGAATATGCCCCAGTCACACTTTGAAAGAAAAATGTCACACAAAATGGGAGCTCCGCATGACCCGATGCATATACCTTTTTTCTGTATGTAAGTTTCTCCTGAAAAAGTGACAGACGTCGAGCACAAATAAAACTTCAAAAGCTCTAGGAAAGACGCATCTGGTATGCCACAGGTGTTTTGAAAACCTAGGGCTCCATTGGAGTCGATGCATTCGCTGACGGTGTCAAACAATTCTCTGTGTGGTATTGAATAAAATAAGTCTTCAACATCTAGGGAGAACCGATATCGTGGTTGGGTTTAGCCGTCTTTCAGGTATTGCATAGGGTTGTGCGAATATTTGAAATTTCGAATAGTACTTCCGAATAATACACTATTCAATATTCGCTTCGAAAAGAACTGCACTATTCGCGTTTTTCGAAGTGTAAATTACGGCGGGTTAGCCCCGTTGAGTGCGCTTCTTACCAAGCACTGGTGCGCTGCGGAGAAGCAAAACCCGCAAAAGTGAGCTACGTGGGTGTTGCTTCTCCGCATTACATTGGTGCTCGCTAAGAAGCGCCCTTAACGGGGTAACCCGCCGCGATAAACAATATTGTAATTGCGTGCTCAAGAAAAGCATACATCCAAAGCGGGATGGTGTACCCGTGCCGACTGTATATGAAAATAAATGGAAACTTTGTGAATGTGTATATTTACATTGTAGTAAAAGTTTCAAAATTAAACTTTTATGGAAGAGTATACTATGTTAGGCAGAGATTTTTACAACCTGTGTTCATCATATGCGACTCACTCTTTTTTAACTTGAGATTAAAGAAAGAATATTTTATATATCAAGATTTGTAAATTCCCTCAGTTGGTATAGTTGGCCATCTATATAGGATTCATTTTATGTCAAATCCGTCGTTTACTTGCCATCCCAAGACACCAGACCTTCTGAGATGCAGTTCATAAATATAAATAGATTAAGATTAGCTTATGAATGAAAAGTGGAATAACCTTTACAGTGACTTAAAACGAAAGAAACACACAAGATGACGAAACAGACGACACAGACGACACGAAAGCTGTGTCGTCTGTTTCGTCCTTTCGTGTGTTTCTTTTGTTTTAAGTCAATGTAGATCACCAACACGCTCAAGTCTTTCATTAACCTTTACAGGTTTAGCTGGGTTTTCGCCTAAGCATTATGCAATGGTAGTGAAAGGCGTGGAAAAACTATTCGATATTCGAATCGAAAATATTCGGCCTAAACTACTATTAGCTTCGAATTCACTTCGGACTCAAAATCTACTATTCGCACAAGACTAGTATTGAATCATTACTTCTGGGTTGAAAATCAAGAATGGGTCATCAAGTTGGAGGACAGACAAATGACGCAGAAGGTACCGCGACATTTCACCCTGCCAAGATCCCTTCTCGGTTACAATTACGCGAAAAGGACATTCTTCCTCGTGGGTCATGGCCGTAAAAAAAAACTTCCAATTGGTTGCTTTTGGATGCGATGATTTGTTTTCGTAGTTGGTTTAAATCCAGCCTGTGGCTGGATTTCTTTTTTTTATATTCCCAGTCTTTTTAAATCCTTCCACTCTTTTCTCATAAATATTTCTAACATTTAACGTTAGGGTTCTTCATCTTCCTCACCTTCCCAATTAAAAACGTCAGTTGCGAGTAAGCGCTTGTCCTGTGTTGTCTCCCTCTTGTTCTTGTATTTTGCGTTTTTTTTTTTTAATTTTTGTAATGTTTAACCAACTAGGCCAACAAATCATTCGGCGCAGCATCATGCAGACAAAGGCGCTATCAATGCGAAGAGCAAGTCGTCTGCTTGTTGCACAGGGGTTGCGGTGTCGTCAGAACGACGTCGAGCTTTGATTGGCTTTGATTGGAAGGAGAGTGGGTAGACGTCAATGCTACACTCTAAAAAATGTCTGTGCGTCTACTTTCACGCAAAATATTCGGAGAGCCAACTAGCGCAACTTACGGAGGCAGCTCAGCGAATGGCAATGCGGAAACATATGTTTAGACCAAAAAACGCAGTCTGAGTTGTGACATTAAGCAATGCAAAACTTCACGCTTGCATTGCTTAATGTCACAACTCAGACAGCGTTTTTTCGTCTAAACATATGTTTCGGCATCGTCATTCGCTGAGCTGCCTCCGTAGGTTGCGCTGATTGGCTCTCCGAGTGTTGTGCGGGAAAGTAGACGCACGGGCTTTTTTTAGAGTGTAGATGCCTCAAGGTCTACCTATTTTGTTTCGATCAGCCAATAAGAGCTTGGCGGTGTGACATCATCGCAACCCTTGTGCAAGAAGCGGACGAACTTGCGCTCCGCATTAATTTCCTATATCACCTACGGTAGTCTCTTGCGGAGCACAAATTACGCGCGACCGCCACGTCAGTGTTTTGCTGGGAGTCCCGCTCTCACTGATTAAACACGAGTCCCGGCCTAACGTTGACGCAGCATTCGTGGCAGAAAAACACTCGCTGGAGATATTTGGCATCAAAGTTTTTCCTTATACTCCGTCTCACCTAACGTTACTAAAACACTCAGTTGGGAAACTCGCCGTCGAAACCTGGGCCACAGGCGTCCACTGAGACCGAGCTAAATACGACAACGGCGCCACTCTTTATCATTTGTCTGTACTGTGGTCACCTTGAGCTTTTAGAAAGCAAGTTGTTGCGTAAAACTACCGGAAAAGACTCTTTTTTATTTAGTTTGATAAATATACCTGCCACATTCCATAAACATGTCAAATGTTTGGATAAGTTGGAGGGCGCGCAGGCAACACTGCCATATAGTCGTTTCGCCTTAGCCATAACAATTCAATCCTAGTGGCCACCAAGGTGCGTACGAGGCTGTTGGCGGTATGGACCAAGCACACGCAGACGGGTGAGTGGTCGAAATTCCTCGAGTGTCGTTACCATTCTTGCTGCGACAAAGAACTGGGAACGCAGGTGTAAGTAAAGCAAAAACCTAGCAAGCAGACGAGGAGGGCTCGATGAGCAGACGAAAAGCTCGCCTCCGCATAACGGCATGACGCGTCTTGGCGGGCTGATACGTACGACGGAGCAAATATACCACGTGGTTTCTAACAGGATTGTGATTAGACCCGGTGGCCTGTAACATTGGGCTTTAGTCTATCGTAGGATTAGAGGGAGTTGAGCTTGTTTCACGCTTTTTTTATTATTATTATTCAATTGGTCATATATTACAATCCATAGTCTTGACCACCGTCTGGTGGAGATTGGCACTCTGCTGGGTATTACTTTTTTTGTTTTGCTGATCAAAATTCAAAGTTAATTTCCGAAAATTGGGAACTAGCCGTTTAAAAAAAGACGGTTAGGCTCATTCGCCCTGATATGCTGCCAATTTTTGTTCGGTTCAATTTTGGCAAATTTTGGTAACGGTGGCTGATAAATGATTTTGACGGTTCGTATAAAATAGAACTTCGAAATATAGGATTTGTTGCGCAATGTAGAAAAATAACTTTTAGTCAATAAATGTAGCAAAAATTTTATTGTGGATACTTCAAATAAAACATTAGTAAGAAAACACCGTATACCAAGTCAACATGATTAGCTACCGACGTTTTTTTTTTGTTTGTTTTTTCCCCTTCTTCAAAATAAAATAAGTTTGGGAACTACATCAAAACTGGACCAAAAATTAAATATAAAAACGAAAGTTTCCCATGATGCAACTAACGATAATGTTAGATATTAAGCGCAATTTCAGTTGCAAAAAAAAAAAAAAACTTGTGATGTTTAAAGACAATATTGTTTCGTTTCTTGTTCGCAACCTGTTTGGTCGAGAAAAAGCGCCAGACTTATATTTTCACATTAGTAAAGTCATGACTCATGACCCCATGATGCGGTGTTTTGTTTACTTATCGAGCAAGACAAATGTATTTGAATTTTTTCGGTTGAGTTCTGTCTATAAAATACAGAGGGGAAACTCCCGAAACTCGGGGCTTCAATCCACGCCGTAAAGGTTGCTGGCCAGCGAAGCTGTAGTATCACCTGCAACGATTGCCCTCTGCACTATACCAAATGATTGACAAAAAAAAAAGTACACGCACTGTACAAAAACGTTTTATATATGAAAGGCTAGTGACGTCACTCCCCACGTCGCAAGCTGCCGTCGCCGCGGCAGCTAGGGCAACAGTAATCTTCACCGGGAATGTATGCGATGAGCACTACGTGCTTCGCATTGTTTTCAGGAGCGCCTTATTATTCATTATGTGGTTATGATGCTTGTTTAGTGCTTGTTCTTTATCGAAACGAATGCTGCGCTGTTTGTTGTATGCGTGATATGCACTTTTCGCTTCAATCGCTCAAGGTGTCTTTTTGTTTTTTGTGAGGACGCCGGCACGAAGAAACAAGACCAACGAATCATACACAGCTTCTCTGTAAAACAGGAGAAAAACTACGAGAACCTTTCAAGAAACTAATCAATATTGCGCTATTGACATCTTTTATTTATATTTTTTCGATATTATACTATCGGTAGTTTCTTTATTGTTTACTGTCAATAGTTTCTGGAAAGAATTTACGCTGGTGTTTATAGTTTTTAATAGGTATTAGAGTGTTTCTAATCATCGTTCGAAAATCCCTAATTGCAGTTAGAGATTTTCTCCAAGATTTACCATTTTTAGATGGACTTTTGAGGTTTTTTGTCGCCTAATAAAATACTCTTGATCGCTTTAAAATAGTCGGCTATCGATAGTTCCCCGATAGCCAAATTCGATAGTATACTATCAATAGTTCTACAATTGTTGACTATCGATCTATCGACACTACTATCGATAGTTTTACCATAGTCGGCTATCGATTTCCCTCTTAATCTGGAACCGGATATGAGGCCTGTTATAACCGTGACAAATGAGATTCAACTTGTCACGGGTATAACCAGGTCTAACGGGCCATTTTATCCCGCCCGTTACACCTGGACCGTTATATCCCGCCCGGTGTGTCCGACCTCCTGTATCCAGCCCGCTCTAGGCAGCCCGTTATTATACGGACCGCCGTATGCGGCCCTCTCGATCCAACTTGTCACGGCTACCTAGGGACCTTTTTTGAACGGCCTCTTTCGAGTTGACTAAAGATCCCCGTGTGCCTGCTTTTCCGGAAAGCGCTCGATGACCCAATCACTGCTAGCTACAAAGAAGGATTCGGCTATTGAAAATGCCGAAAATGTTTCGATGGAAATATAAAGCCAGCGATGGGGCGATGTGTGTGGCGTTAGCGTGCGAAACGTGATGCCCACAGTCATGTGCCGGACTCCACTCTGAAAGCAGATATATTTTCGGCCTCATCATGAGACATACTCTTTTCGTAGACCTGATTGCCTCTCCGATGGCTTGGTGGGAAAGTAGGACCGGTGCACTGGCATAATTTTGGTGTGCACAAATATCTTCAGTTAGCCTTTCAAACACTTCAAAATGTATACCATGTTGTAAGCAAACTGAAGACATCTGTAAGCAGTTAGAAAAGCTGTGGATCAATATCTTAATAATTATTTTTGTCACACGATCACCTGAAGTTACAATTAATCCTTTCTGGAACATAAATGTATTGAACTTATCACATGCGAAAATATTTACGCAAAGTTATGTATATTACACTAGTTATCACAAAGAACACGCATTCATAATATGCCAGATGCCGGAATGAAGATGTCAACAGCAAATAAACCAATATGTCTCAAAAAATAGTAAGTTGTTCAAGCGACAAAGCTTAGGTGATTAAATAAAAAAACTATTTTTTTAAAGAAGGCTCTGGTTGTGGGTTTAATAGTTTTTAAAAGACGAGATGAAACAGCAGACGTAACGAAAGACAAAAAAAAAAAACGAAAACACGTTAGTCAAAAAGAATTTCGTTGTTTTGAATTAGATCATTAAATTAATATATTTAGGTCAATGCAAAATGCATTCGCGCCGCTTCCCGTATTAGATATCTTAGCAGTTCTGCCCAGATGTAACATTTTTCTAGCTGTCAACATAACTGTGCTCTAAACTAAAGTTGCCACATTAAGTGTTAATAGCACTAAACGCTAAAAAGGACAAAGCACACTGACGAAAAATGTTCACGTTTCTTTTTAAAGCAAATACAGTTATCTCTCGTTACTATGGATACCCCGGTATATAAATGGAAGTTTCCAGAACAAAATGGGTGAGTACATGTATTTTTTTCTTTTCTTTTAAAAAATTCTTGCATTATGGACAGTATCGAAGGTGGATAAAGGGGTCCTTATTAACGATGCATAACTACAGGGTGTCCGCAAAGAAACCAAAATGTTACGTGTTTTTTTTTTTTTTGCATTGCAAAATAATATTAGACAATGCGGAGAGCTCGAACTCTGTCAGAACGTAGCCCCAGCCGTATTAGCAGGTTGCCAAATTTTTAGCACCAGCCGTTATCTTTTTCAAAAGTTAAGAAATTTTCTCTGAACATTTTAATGGACAAATGGCGGCCAACGGAGTTATTGATTACATGGAGCGTTATGGGCGCCGGAAAACGAAAACGGGCAAAAATGGGCACCACTTTCCTTTTGAAAATTACTACTTTTGAATAAGATATCGTTTGCTACTAAAAATTTGGCATTTTGTTTGAACTGCTGCGGGCAACGTCCTGACGGAGATTGAGCTTTCCGCGATGTCTACTTTATTTTTTTTGCGGTGCGAACAACAGGGTCCGGGTTTTTCACAGACGCCCGATACACCAGGTTAAGTATGCAAAAATTCTCAATAGTTCGAGAGTAATTTTTTTCCAATCTGATGAACACGATAAAAGAGCGCAAATAATAAAACAAAAATGGTTTAATATACACACACTTAAGATACTTATATTACCTAACTCTCCAGGCAATCACTGCGCAGATTTAAGCATTTATCAAGTTATCATAACTTGGCATGATCTCCAGAGTCTCCCACTGAAGAAACGTCATCTGGATTATCAGTCATTCCGACCCCGGCATGCTAGTCATCAAAATTGACATTACTTCCTCCATTATCCATTCAAATTACAGTGCCAAAAGAGGCGATCTTACATGGATTCATTTTATAAACATTCTACACTCTAAAAAAAAAAAAAAACCCGTACGTGTACTTTACCGCACAATACTCGGACAGCCCATCACCGCAACTTACGGGGGCAGCTCAGCGAAAGACGATGCCAAAACATATGTTTAAACCAAAAAAAACGTAGTCTGAGTTGTAACATTAAGCAATGCAAAATGTCACACCTGCGTTGCTTATTGTCACAAATCACTCAAACTCACGCTTCTTTTTTTTTTTAGTGAAGACAGGTTATGGGTCAGAATAATGTTAATGCAAAATATGCCATATATTTGAAGCAAAGAAATACTGATTTCTTTCAAACTCAACTGGTTAAACGTAAAATCATAATATTCAGCATGACTCTGTCAATGGGCGTAACAGTTCATAAAATATACAATCAAACAGCAGTTGTGGTGCAAAATAATATTAAAAGAGCACAAGTTAGTTTGGACATCACTTTGCATGATAATACATAAATCGCTTTAAAAATTCCTGAAAAGATTTCTATGGTCCTTATATGAAAAACCTTTTCAATACACCGGTATACATGTAAAATTAATCTATGAACTTTAAACAGAACTATAAAATGTCAGTATTTCAGGCAGCGTCAATTATAAAAACAACCGTTAGAATGGCTCCTCAGAAGATCTCCCAACAGTCGCGCTTGTTATTGGCTACATGGATACATATTCGAAATGTCGGGAAAATGTAAGATACGGTTTTCTATTGTGGCAGTAGCCATAGAATAAAAGAGGAAAAAATGAAAGCCGTTTACAATTCCCTGTAACGCCGGTTAGAGCGCAGCTCTTGAGGAGGAAGATGGAAGCGTACTGAGGGCTAGGTGACTCCTTGAGGTCACGTGACCTCAAGGGGGTCACGTGACTTCAGGGGGTCACGTGACCTCCGGGGGTCACGTGACGTGACCCCATGAGGTCACGTGACCTCAGGGGCTCACGTGACCTTTGGGGGTCACGTGACCTCGGGGGTGACGTGACCTGAAGGGTCACATGACCTTAGGGGGTCACGTGACCTCAAGGCAGTCACGTGACTTCTGGGGGTCACGTGACCTCAAGGGGTCAGGTGACCTAAGGGGGTCACGTGACCTCAAGGGGGTCACGTGACTTCTGGGGGTCACGTGACCTAGGGGTGTCACGTGACCTGGGTGGGTCACGTGACCTCGGGGGGGTCACGTGACCTCGCGGTTACGCCGACGCCAACGGCGACGCCGACGCCGCTCAAGCCGGAAACGGGCCCCTAAGAGCTGCGCTCTAAAACTAGCCACACGCGCTTGGAGTCTAGGGCCGAGTGGAACATGGCCTCGTTTCTTCCTTCATATATATCGCTACATGATGTCAGAAGTGGCTCGATTGAACTGAGTTTCACCATAGACATGCCACACAGTTCACGAGAGTCTTCCGCTGGGACAAGCCAGGAAGAAAAGCGGCAGCGGCATCTCGGACAACGATGTACGCTCAGTCCATGTCCCTTCCGTCACCGTTCAATTTTCACAATCCAGGTGACTGGCAAAGGTGGTACAACAGATTCATCCTATATCGAAAGGTCTCCAAGCTGGTCAACGTCGATGAAGGCGAACCGGTAGATGCTCTTGTATATTTCCTCGCAGATGAAAGCGAAAATGTCGTTGACGCTTCATCTCTATTGGACGTCGAAAAACAAGACTTCGGAAAGGTGTCGGACTTGTTTCACAGTCACTTTATTGGAAAGCAAAACATTATCTACGATCGAGCTAAATTTCGCCAAAAAAAACAAGATACCGGAGAGTCGGCGGATTTATTTGTAGCCAGCCTACATCAGCTGGTGGAACATTATGAATACGGCGTTCTCAAGGACGACCTGGTTCGAGATCGTTTCGTGTTCCTACTGTCAGATTGCTGCCTTTCTGAATGCTTGCAGAGAGGCCCCAGCCTCACGCTGGGCGCTGCGTTCACATGGACTTGACTGAAAGACGCTGTGCACAATCAACAAGCGGTAATCCGAGGGCAGACGCAATCAGAAAAATAGGAGATGATCGTCCACGTCCTTGGTAAAAGACAAGAAAAACGGAAGGTTCCGCGCAAGTCAGAGTCGAGAAGTGACGCGCAAACTTTCACCTGCGGAAGATGTGGCAAGTTTACCCACACAAAATTCGAATGTCCTTCAATTAGTTCCAAGTGCCTAAACTGTGGAAGAAAAGGACACTGGGCCAAGGTATGCAGGGGAAAGTTCATGCAGGCAATGAACCTGGAGACAAGCCAAGAAGAATGGATGCTTTAAGTGTTGAATCTTCGCTGGCTTGCTTGGTGAGTGCCGCTCAAAGTTAATAAAAACGTCGTCAAGTGTATGATTGATATGGGTGCCGACGTCAACGGCATTTCACAAGGTGACATGGCTTCAAGCTTCGAAAACCACCAGCCTACTGCGGCCACAATTTTAGGACCTGGGAAACAGATGTTGCTGGTGATCAGCAAATTCTAGTCGACAATTCAACATGGTCGACAGTCAGTACACGATGATGTCTATGTTGTAAGCAACCTTGAGTAGCTAATTTTGAAAATGAGGCCAGTACAAAGCTTAGACTTTTCGCGTTTCTGCAGTTTTTCACATACGAAATTGCCCCAGAAAATCCCATGAAGGAGCCCGCGCTCACCAACCGGATGTCAGGCACTGTCAAGTGGTTCAACGTCAAGAAAGGATATTGCTTCGTCAATTGCAACAACACGTGGGAAGGCACATTTAATTACCGGACCTCCTTCACGCAGCACGACCCACAGAGGATCATGCCCAGCGTCAGTGAGGGCGAGACCGTCGAGTGTCACATAGCCGTTGCTAAAAAGGGACTCAAGGCTGGTAATGTGGCCGGCTCGGACGGCGCGTCAGTGCAGAGCTCACCTTACGCCACAGACAAGAGAAACCTCAGCTGGCATGGCGGAAGGTCCAGTAATAGTCCTGTAGGTCTCGAGTTCGAGCAGGAGCGACGTGTCCGTGGGATAGGCCTATACTCGTGCAGAGGTGGGCGTCGGCTTTGAAAGTGATAGTCATGCAAGTAGGCCGACACCTAGACAAAGGCAGGCTTTGCCTTGGAAGGCGACAACCAGATATGGGAAAAACGGGAACGTAAATATCTCTGCTGATAGTATAAGTCGTGATTGCCTTTCGCCAAAAACCTTGGAAAGAAAAAAAAAACGGTGTGTACGTAAATATGTGTTGTGATGTGTGAACAAATTTTGTGTCCTTGTGTTTGCCATATGTTTACAGCCGTCATTTCGTTTTCTATTCTGCAGTCCATCACAAAAGGGGAGATGTGGCAGGAGCCATATAATAAAGGAGAACGAAGTAAGCGACATGCGCGTAGTGTCTAGAGCCCAGCGGAACATGGCCTCGTCCCGTCCTTCATAGATATTGCTACAGTTATTCTGTCAGTGACGCTGATATGACTGCAAACAAATGTCACTGAAAATAAGCGTTGACATAGGTAAGCACCAACCCTAATACGATACACACCTCTGCAAAGGCACTCAAGACAATCGCGTTTACTGTTGTACTACTCTGCTAAGAAACACGGTATCACCATGGAATTCGCAGTATTGCATTCACGTCACAAGTTTACGCAATTATCCCATATACTTTTTGCTTTCTGAATTGTCCTAGAGTTCTCCTTCGCAGCGGCGTACAGTTTGCAGTGCTGCTTTCCTACATCTAGAACACTGACTACTGTCTGTGACCTTTGGCTCGAGCTTTCGGCAAGCCCCATCAGAACCGCCAAGAGTTCACCAAGCTAGGTCGCCGGCGGCCGATGCGACTGTCGACAAAACGTTTTATCGTCTATAAAACGATCTCAAGATGAAACGTCGTTCAACGAACTGATGTCCGCCAGTTCCAAGTCGCCAATGCAAGGGGACTGCCGGGAGAACAAACACGACTGTAATGATCAGGTTCTCTTTAACGCAGCTTGATTTGTTTGTAATGAGGTTAGACGAGGCCAATTGAAATAAAAAAACACACTTTTGCACAAGCAAACTACATACGCCATGCACATGGAAAAATAGAGCACGTGTACGCATCTTATAATGAGAATCTCTCAAAAGCGGCACAGCACTATGAAAAGGATCATAGAACGGAACTTCATAGTTCACGTGGAACCTTAACAGTCCGTTGAATTGATGAGACATAGGGTGTCTGGGTGCTGAAGAGGTGACGAGCCAGGGGTGAGGTTGAGGCCGGTGGTGCCATGTGGTAGAGCGTCGTCGGTGTTCTGGGCGGCGTGTCCGGGGGACTGTGCCGCCGTGGTCTTGCGGAGTCGGCGGCTTGGCTGGAGTCGGAGGTCTGTCCAGAGAGGTGTCCTGAAAAGCTCGGGCCCTTAGCCCGACAGCCCTTCACTTCGGCGCCATGCTACCTACGGCCGTACTCCGGCGTAATTCCTCGTTCCCTCGTTCCGAGTCTTTCGAACGCCGTTTCTTCAGTCACGTCGTCCTCGCACCGGCAGGCACAAAATCGAACGCGCGTGGCACGTGCACATTCCATGCCGGCTGAGCAGCGCTCCAGGCGAGAAAAATAGATTATTTGTGGCTCGTGTTTCGAACCTGCGTCATTACGTTTCCCGACTAGAGATTTTTTTACAGGGAAGAGGTTTATGGCTAGGGTTCCGTGAATTTTTCGTGTGCGTGACCAAAAACGCTACGCTCGCACCGCCACACGCACCTCACGCGTACTCCTCCCTCGTATAAAAGCTTCGCAGTAAATAACAAAATAAAGCGTTGACCAAAACATGTTCAAGATGCCATTTGTTTTTGGCCAACGTTACTAGAATCCTCAGTTGGGAAACTCGCCGTCGAAACTTGGACCGCTGGCATCCACCGAGACGGAGCTAAATACGACAACAGCGCCACTCTTTATCATTTCTTTGTACTGTGGTCACCTTGAGCTTTTACAAAGCATGTTTTTGCGTAAAAACAAACGGAAAAGACTCTTTTTGTATTAAATTTATTGGAGTTTAGTACAAAATAATGGGCGCGTGATGTTTTTTAAAATCTTTAGTTTGCAGGGTTTGCGGCACAATTAATATTGTTTTTATACAACCATGCCTTAGCGGTGCTTTCAGGTAGCGCGTCCCAACCTATAGGTGCATTTTAACTTTGCTAGTAAGTCGCGGCGCGTCCGCTGGGGAGACGGGGGTGGCACCCCTGTAACCTTTTCCGCCGTATCTCTCTCGGCGCCAAAATGGCCGATTAAAGCCAAAATAGGAGTAACGTGCAGTTCCTCGAGTGGCCACTGCGGGATAAATGGCGGCGTTGTGTTCCCCATTAGCTCGGTTGTCGAGGACAGATCGGGGCCACTTCTTCAGAGCAGTCTGTATAGCAGTTTCCCAACTGAGTGGTTTAGTAACGTTGGTTTTAGCATAGCCTCTTATATACAGACAAAGCCTGGCAGATCGCCAAGCTTTGTCACGAGAAGCGGCCGCCAAAATGGAAAAGGTGCAGCGGCAGACAACGGATGAGAGGAAACCCTATGACTGCAGCCCCGCTGCGGCGAGACGCCGAAATACACTTCTCCCAAGCGAACAAGTGTGTTTAGGGCTCTCGCCGCTTTTAAAGCTGTGCGCTGACGTTTAGATTCCCCGAGAAATGACTCTTTCATGCTCTGTGCTACCAGATCCTCGCGCTCCTAATCTGCGACCGGGCACCGTCGTCGAACTGCCAAGCCTTATGAGATGAGGCTAGGGTTTTAGGTTTTAGCTTTAGAAGAGTTAAGGGCTGTTTATACTCCGACGTCGACGAACGTGACGTGCGCCGGCGTTCGTCGTCAACAACGACACGACGCGCTGCGCTGAAAGGGTTGCGGTCAACGGCATTTATACTCCATCGCGGTCCAGCGCGCTCCGACGCGCACTTGGCGTTGCGCCTGCGCGTCGCCATGACAACCGCGACATAAGCTGATGGTTTATTTCCGTTTCCGTTTGCATTCTGTCCTGACTTGTTCAGACGGGAGGAACCATGGAGAGCCGATTCGCGATGTATTTAGATCAGCAAAAAAAGAAAAAAATTGCAGCGGTGCTTTTATGGCGCCGAATACGGCGCCAGAGAACACGCACGATGTACGTACGAGACATATTTGATAAGCGCACAGTGTTCGGAGAATTTTACCATCTAGTACAGGAGCTGCGCGAGTCCGACCCAGAATACCACTTCCAATATTTCAGGTAAGGCGACGGTCGATAGTCATGTCGCTTATCATAGTGAATCAATTCTGTCGTTTCCTTTTCTGCAGGATGACGAAGGCTTCATTCGACGAGCTGCTCGGACTCGTCCACGACCGTCTTGTACACTCGCCCACACATCGCTCTCCCATCTCGCCCGCTGAGCGGCTGGCCATCACACTGAGGTATGTACTACTAGGGTGCCTTCATGTGCACTTTGCTTGGGGTGATGACATTTTACCATTTTGTTTCGAACGCTTATTTTTTTTTTTCTTTGTTCTGAAAGCGTGAAAGAGCGTGTCCCTGCACGCGCTGCTGGCGTGACTATGCTAAGGCAACATTTTGTTTCTTGCGATTTCTTTGTATTTTCCCTGTGAGCGCGTGCTGTCGGCATCGGGCACTACAAACGGTGGCATCCCCCAAAACAGAAGTACATTGAGGCACTCTATGTACTACATATTTGATATACACTTCATTTTCGCGGATGCTTGACTGATTAGGTTATGCTTCTAGGCGGTGTACTACCGCCGTACACACGCCCAACTCGTATTAAAATACCTCAAATCCGGAACTTATGCGCTCTCATCTACTCCGATATTTTAATTGAGAGGCCCAATCTTGACAGTGCGTTTCAAAATAAAGTTTGGGCTTTTAAATCGCCAACAAAAATCAGGGACGCGACGTTTCAAGTAGAAACTTACCTCAAATGCTTCCTTTACTGGCTGGATGTACAGCACGCATTCATATTTTAAGTCTGAACTCCTAGAACGAAAAAAAAAGCCTAAAATGGGAAAGTTTTCTTTTTAAGTTTTTGTACTTTAAATAGAGACTTGAATTTGTAATATGTAAAGGGGACTAGTGAGGTATGTATTCGAGGTAAGTTTCAACTTGATAGGTTCAGTTGCTGATGTTCGATGGGCCATTAGTACTACCTTGTAACTTTATTTTGAGACACACATAAATAAGCGGATCAACGTATCATTGTAACACTTACTACATCAAACACATATTTTACTAAATAGAAAGGCTGACCCCCTTGACAACATCGTCATTCATTTTTTTTTTTGCACTTTAAATTGAGACTGAAATTTTTAATGATCAAATCAGCACAGTAAAACTCATATTCGAGATCAATTTCCACTTCATGCGCCAATCCCTTGATTTTTGCGGGCGGTTTTACAGTAGAAACTATTTCAAAACACCGTAGAGCGTCAGTCAAACACATTTAGTACATATTTACATATTGCGTGTATAGCAATATAAGTCTGACGGAGCACTCTCGTAGGTGGTTCTTAGTTCTTAAACAGTGCAAATAACTGACTAAACAGTTGCTCTGAGTTAGGTACTAAGTCTCACAATTTTGTTTTTCACATTTCTAGGTTCCTTGCATCACCAGGATCCCTGGGCCATGTGGCCATAAGTTACCGTATGCATAAAGCAACATTATCGGGGATCCTCCAGGAAACGCTGCTAGCCATCTGGGACTGCCTCTCCCCGTTAGTGCTGCAGCCACCCACATCACAACAGTGGGAAGAGATCCGGAGGGAGTTCTGCGTCAAGTGGAACTTTCCTAACGCCATTGGATCAATAGATGGCAAGCACTTTGCGATCAGGTGCCCACCAAACTCTGGCTCAATATTTCACAACTACAAGAAATTCTACTCGATGGTGCTGCTCGCTGTTGTTGATGCCCACTACAGGTTTCGACTGGTGGACATTGGGGCTGCCGGACACCAGTCCAATGGCGGTGTGTTGAGAGAGTCTAACCTCGGAAAGGCGTTAGCTGCCAACACCCTCCAGATCCCTGTAATCGCAGAGCCTGCACCACCTCTGTGCCTCCTGGGGGATGAAGCCTTCCCTTTGAAAACGTACCTCATGCGCCCTTTCCCCGGAAGAGGCTTGGACTACCGAAAAAAGGTCTTTAACTACAGGCTCTCCCGGGGCAGGCGTACAGTAGAAAACGCCTTCGGAATACTTGTGTCTCGCTGGCGGGTCGTTTCTGGCTCCCATGCATGGCACTGTTGAGCACTGTGAAAATATGATAAAAGCGGGAGTGTGCCTCCACAACTTCCTAACAAGGGATGAAGCCTACCGCCCTCCTGGATATGCTGACAGTGAAAGGAGGGGTGCCCGTGTGGATGGTCAGTGGCGAGCTGACATTTTGAATGTTGGTGTAAACAGGAGCCTAGGTGGCAACAGCAGCCCAGCAGCAATCAGCATCAGGGACCAGCTGGCAGACCACTTCATCTCCCCTAGGGGAGCCATCCCGTGGCAACACGACATAGTGACGAGGGAGTAGACGACGACACAAGGTTGTTATCAATGCTGTTCAATTTTTTTCTTTCCTTGCAAATAAATTGTATATATTTTCTCTGCTCTGCTTGCTTAACAGGGTTGACCGGCAAAATATATTTCGCAATCCCTCGTTGTTTTCACCTTCAAAGAGCTTACCTGCCTACCTTGGTAAATTTCGTTGTGCAGGGGAGAGCGAGGTAATTGGCACAAGCGAGGAATATTGGCCATCCATGTTTTTCGCTTGCCACTGAGATACAGGCACGCATACCAAATGAGTGGCTTCTTATTAAGTGAACCCGCAGGAATGTAGTAGTGGCTCACTTGGAAAATAGGACAGCTTGCGTATTAATTACAAAAGTCGGGTTTAATCTTTTCATTTACACCACAAAGGAGTAAAATAACATTCTAGATGTACTTTCGATAAGCCTGCTTTTCTACTTGCATTTTTCTCGGAAATATAAACAGGTTTCGAGCAATGCGTGCCACCCACGAAGCGAATGTAATGGGTAGAAAGCATGTTTTATTAACGGTATTAGCGCAGGCTGTGTGTCTGAGTAGCAGATGATGCTATTATGTGCACTAGACATTTTGCTAATTTACACAAGCACCAAAGATCATGCCGGGTTTGCAGGTACACTCGCTGCGCAAGGTATCGTCCACACTCGTGTGTACCTACATTCCAAGCCATTTCCTCGACGCTTGGGGTAAATTTGAAAAATGTCTGTAGGTGTTCTTTCAAGCTATTTTATGTCATAGGCATCCCTGCAGCTTGCCTCCAAGAACAAATTCTGAAGTATTGAACTAGAGAGTTAATAATATTCAGATTAACATAGACTGCTTCACAGATTATGTTTTTTTTTTCTAACGATGTAGTAGAATTTCATAAGCAGAGACTGCTCTTCGAAAATATAGTTCATATTAACAGAATGTGTATATTATCAAAACATGAGTGGACACGTGTGCCTTCAGATGCACAAAGGTCGGGGGCGTTTTATTTCTGCTGAAATTTACATTCATACTCATACACAATCTGCATAACACAAGCCCTGAATTGGGCACTGGTGACCTCGTCTCAACGATCTAGAGATTGTGCTACAGAGTAGGCAAACGCCTCGTTCTGTGTCATTTTAGTCCTTAAATGATTTAGAAGTTCTCTCTCCATTGTGTCAACCTCCCTTCTACGTGCAGAATGGGGGGGGGGGGGGGGGGGGGGGGGGGGGGGGGGGTCCTGGGCACCTTTGTGACTGGCCTGATGACCTCCTCGAGGTGCTTGATGTTGATACAACCGAGGTGGACGGCGTGGCTGGGACAGGAGCCTCGGGGCTGCACTGCAGCTCTTCTTGGGCAGGCTCGAAGTCAGTAAGAATGGTCGAGTCGTCAGGAGAAGATTCCACCATTTCCATTAATAGACACTGTGCTGTGTCGCCCACAGGTGGTGCCTTTACGTTGGTGGTTGCCCTGCAAGTGGGATTAACATATGGGAGAGAAATTTAGTTAGACAGCAAATAAGGACTCATGCTTTGTTTACATACTTCCTGGGTCGGATATGTTTATCGTAAAACGACATCATTTCCAGGAAGGCCCATTGTTTTTTTCCGGACGAAGCCACTGCCACTCCTTGTGGCAGCTTCAATGGCGCGGACCTCCCGAACATACCTGTCGCGTACACGCTTCCACACTTTTTGTGCGTCCTCACCTAAAATAAATATGTCGAATTCAGTTCTGCCAAATGCAGACGTGATACAAAAATAAAATGCTGAACAAGTTGCCATGTCAGGTAAGCCGCTTGCACTGCTTTTCTGTTTGAAGTCCTAAATAACTAGAGCGCCTCAATGTCTTTCTGTTTGGATGATGCCATCGTTTGTAGTACCCGATGGCGACAGCACGCGCTCACAGGGAAAATACAAAGAAATCGCAGGAAGCAAAATGTCGCCGTACCTACACCGTGGCCGTAGCACAGTCAGCGCCACGCGCGCGTGCAGGGACACGCTCTTTCACGCGCTTCAACACAAACACACACACACAAAAAAAAAAACCGTTCGAAACAAAATGGCCAGATGTCGTCACGCCAAGCAAAGCGGACATGAAATCACCCTAGTCAACTTACCGGATTTCATGCCGCAGGCAATGCGCACGGACTCCCAGGCATTCTTTTTTCGCTTGGAATCCCTGTACTCTAGAGAACCGACGTCATAAAGACACTCGTGCTTTCTCACCGCTTCAATGAGCCGCTCAACCTCGTCCGTCGTCAGATCGCTCGGTTCGCACTCCGCGGCACCTCCGTTCGCCATTTTTTTTTTCCAACTGACGGTCGCGCGAGGAATTCTGGGTGACGACCGTCGTCGGCCGACGCCGAGATTCGAGCAGCGCCTACCTCGACGTGAGCTTCGCCGGCGCGCGCCGAGGCGCGTTACGTTGCGAGGCGGTCCACTTGTGTTCGGAGTATAAACTCTCCTTTCGCAGCTACGTCACGCAGCGCGCTCGGGAGCGCGCGCCCGTCGACGTTACGTTGGAGTATAAACAGCCCGCCTCGACGTGAGCTTCGCTGGCGCGCGCCGGGGCGCGTTACGTTGCGAAGCGTTCCACCTGTCGTCAGGGTATAAACTGTCCTTTCGTAGCAACGTCAGGCAACGCGGTTGGGCGCGCGCGCCCGTCGACGTTACGTTGGAGTATAAACAGCCCTTTACTGGTGCAGACGTCGGCGTCGCAGACGCAATCCTTCCCCGTATAAAAAATTCGAAGTAAATAGCCAAAATAAAGCGTTGACGAACGCGCGTGCAAGATGCCATTTGTTTTAGGCTTTTGCTTAAGAACAGTTACTGCTGCAGACGCCGGCACGTGCGGCGCGTGGAAGGCCATGCCCTGCATTCTCCTGGATGCTTGGGTAATTTAGCGATAGGTCTCTTCAGTAGATTAGTTATCAATGAACAACATTTTCAAGATCAGTGGACTCCCAGGTAGAGAATAATGGTTTCTCAAAGTTTTGCTGCTGTACGACCCGCGTCGCCCATGTCTACGCTCACACCGCCCAGTCTTTGTCGTCGTTCCAAGCGCTTGCTTGCCTAGTTTCCTTTCCTTCCGCTCTCCCGGGGTGGCGGTCCTGTCCCGCGTGTCTGCTTTCCGCCAGGCGGCGGTACCGTCGCGGGTGTCTAGTTTCCTCCTGCTCCTCGGGGTGGGTCTGTGTCGTGTGCTTCTCTAGTCATATACCTTCACAGAGCGGAATGGCTCATGACTTTTTATACTCCATTCCATTCTCATGAGTGCCCAGCGTAGCACTGTACTCGTTAAACGCGTTCCCATAGGCGAGAGTCAAACGCCGGACACTGGCCTTCCGCATTCTAAGGCGTCCGACGAGTGTAGTGGAGACAAAGGTTGTTAGCGTTAGGTGTACCCACTAGTCGTTCCAACCAGAGCTCGGCGCACTGACGCCTCCGCGGCCTCTCGTCTACTCTTCTCCTTCACTTTCTCGGCACACTGGTGCACTATGTTCCTCTTCTGCACTCGTGTGTGTGTGTTTTCGCTTGTTTGTTTCTTTAAGTGTGCCAGCACTAAGACCGATGGGTTTTTCCTGGACACTATAATAAGCACTGACTGAATGATTGATTGATTAATATTGTTATTACTATTATTATTATTATTATTATTACGCTGGCGCCGAGTGAGGATGCATGCTGTATTTGCTGCCGAGTTTTCTTCGGCAGACAGCCCAGATTTCGGTGCACAATGTGCGGGCATCGTGTTCATCAGCGGTGCTTAATGCTTCCAGCGGAAAAATTAAGGACTTTTGAACAATGGTGGTAGCGCCTTCGTCCGCAACCACTTGAACGCCTTTCAGGCTGCTATCCCTGATGGTGACGGCGTTTGCTAGGTCTTGCGTGGAGTACGACACCAGCGTTGAGCAGGACGGCGGCGACGAGCGGTCGGGGGGCCAAGATAAGGGCGGACCGGTTCGGCATTTCTTTCGTTCGTCGCGCGAGCGCGCCTTCCCGAGAAGGTGACCTTGAGCCCGTTGGGGGGGGCTATTTCGGAATCTTCTCCTCGACGCCTTGGAGGGGATAAGGATGGCTTGTTGGCCTAGTTGGGTTTGCCTCAAGCGCCGCTCACATATATGTAGGGTTGTTCGTTTTCGGGTTTTATCATTTTTTTTTTTTTTTTTTTAAATTCGGGGGGTAAAAATCGGGTGCTATTTTTCTAGCTGAAAATCATTGAGAAATCGGGTTTTTTGTGGAAACATTTCGAAATTCGGGTATTTTCGGGTTAAATTTACAAGTTACTAAGTAATACTTTTGTGTTTTTTTTCTTTTCTTTATTATTGGACGGCCATTACGAATCAAAAACTGCCAGAGAAATTCACCAAGCCTTCCCGATTAAGTCCCGCAACGACAACTCTAGTATAATCGCACCCTTTTTGTCCTTGTCTGATAAACAGTTCCACTATCTGAAGAACCACTGATGCTGGTATATGAGGGGAGCATGTTTTTAAACCAGATCTCTGTGTTCTGTGGAGTGTGCCGGTTTTTATATTTTTAAAAGTATTTTACTCAAATAAACCATTCAGTTAAAAGTTACGGCGCGTCGTTCCAGTTCTTCCTTCGTTTTCGACCGTGTTTTTTTTTTTTTTTTTTTTTTTGCGCATTACATTTTGGAAACATTTTGTGTCTCACTGACCAGGTGACCTCTTTCAATGGCAAAACTAAGCACCTTAGGGTTGAGATGACGAGAACCTCAGAACAATAGGCGACGCTTGTCTTCTCGGTGCGCGATCACGTCAGGGCGTGCCTCGCCGAAATCGCGGGCTGAAAGAGAGCCAGCGGCAGCGCTGCCTCGAAACAAGCTGCGCAACCTGCCACTAACCCGCCTCTACGAGTTCTTCCCCCACTCACCCCGCCTGGCAGTCAATCGCCAGGAATTGCCCCTAAAAAAAAAAAAAAAGAAAAAAAAAGCCTTTATTAATAAAACAAATGACTGTGCCACGGGGTGAGTTTTCGGCTTCTCCTCAATCGGCGCACAAATCACTGCGAGTCTGATGGGCAGGCATAAACACGCCATTCACTCAGCGATCTACCAGCCCACTAGGATGGTACGTATGTCAGCCGAGTTGGACGTTCGAGACCGATGTTTGCACGCTCAAAGGCTCGAACCACTGCGTTGACCGGGGAATCTGAAACATGCAAGTTGAGCGCTGCACTTCCGAGAACATGCCGAAGAGTACAATTGGTAAGCAAGCTGGCACCGGAAACGACATGTGAAGGCATCTCTTCTCGCCTGTCCTCCGCCGGGGTCGAGAACCTCGAATGCCGACGACTGAAGACCCACTATGATACCTACTCATCTTTTGATGTCTATGTGCACTCAAAGGACTTTGGCAGACACTCCGACCCAAGTCTCCTGCCCAACTCCTGTCTGTTCAAGCCGTTCCGGGGTAGTCTTCGGGACGAATTGCTTCACGAATGTGAGTTAGTAAAATCACTTGCAAATGACAAGCACGCACATTTACTATCAAAATGTTCGCGGCCTCCGTACTTAGGCCAGTGACTTTTTTTTTTGTAATATTAAATGTACAGACTTTTTTGTATTTCTTATTACGGAAACCTGATTATACCCGGAAATACTGTTTGGGGAGTATTTTTGTCGGATTTCTTGTGCATCACAGTGATCGTAATTTATCTCGCAGAAAAACGGAAGGCGGTGTCTCTATTGCATTCAAGAGGTATTTAAAGTGTAGTAGGCGCGCCGATCTTGAGTGGGGTCGGTGGCTGTGCTGCGACACAGACAACTAATCCACTCGCTTTCGCTATGCAGATGTTTTCCTCCGTCATCAGCCGTGTGCTGCTTCCTGCTCTACTGATTGCCTTCCCCAGCGTCACCTCGGAATGTGTGCCTACGTACTGTGGACGCGATACCGGTGATTGCCATCTGTCCTCCCACTGCGTGACGGCACGTGTGTCAACGCCTTCGATCGGAAACTACACCCTAGACCCAGCACAAAGAACACCATCACCATCATCGACGGACCTAGACATGTCAACTATAAAGCTACGACAGCTTCCCGTGCGGCTCTGTGGGCTCGGTGGCTGTGCTGCGACACAGTCAACTAATCCACTTGCTTTCGCTATGCAGGTTAGTAAACCGTATGTTATGTATTCTAAAAAATCAAGTAATTACTTTCTCGTACAGCTGCTGAGCCCGCAGTGTTGTGTGTCCCTTGCCATTGAGTGTGTTGAAGTCATGCATTCCTTGTTAGTGGGATGTTGTCCGGCGACGTAGAGACCAACCCGCGACCTGCGGAAAATATACTTGCTGAATTAAAAAAATAAAACTGTCTGTCGGGCAGGCTCAGATAATTTCCCAGGTACAAGACCTTAAAGCCCAAGTACAAACTACGGACAGAAATATAGCCAACCTGAATGAGCGAATGGCCGAATTAGAGGTTCATTACAAAAAAAATTGACACCTTGCAATCTGACCTCAAGACGGCACGCGCTGAGACTGCTCAAACATCCTATCTGATTTTAGAGATGAACGCCCGAATGGACGACGCTGAAAACCGCTCACGGAGAAACAATTTAATACTCTACGGCGTTCCTGATCCCGTCCCACATGAGACTTCTGTCCAGTCCGAAGAAAGAATAATTAAGTTATGCTCTGATAACCTCCACGTGACACTTGAACCTACAGATATAGAGCGAGCTCACCGTCTCTGCCATCACACAAACGGACGCTGTCGCCCATTAATCGTAAAACTAACTTTTTTTAAAACCAAGGAGGCCATTCTTTCGAACGGCCGTAAGTTAAAGGGCACCGTCTTTAGCATTGGCGAAGATTTCTCGCGCCCCGTCCAAAACGCCCGGAAGCACTTAGTTAAATTTGCTAAAAGTAAGGCAGTCCCATTCTCGCTACGCCACAAAACACTATTCAATGGCAAGCAACGTTATATGTTTGACGAGTTGTCACAAACTGTAAAGAAATTGCATAACAATCACCAATCTATCAACGACCAATAAACCGTCCTCAATCTACCCCTCGTGTAAATACTTCCTTATCTGTTATTTTTACCAACATACGGAGCTTCCTTTCAAAGCGGGATCTTGTATTTAATCTCGTGTCGTCATCTAGCAGCAATATATTAATACTAACTGAAACATGGTTAACTGCCGACGTCACTGACGCTGAAGTCCTTGCTGATTTGCCGAATTTTAACATCTTTCGAAATGATCGGAAAGGCGCACGAGGTGGAGGTGTACTCATCACCGTTAGCCAACAGTTGTCCTGTTCTCCCATTGCCATTCCCTCTGATATTGAAGCATTGTGGCTCATCTGTCTGGCTTCTCCACAAACAGTTGTACTGGGCATCTGCTACAGACCACCGAATTATAATACCGAATTTTCCCGTAAACTAAACGAAATACTATGCCAACTTTCTGCAGAATACCCGAATGCACGAATTCTTCTTTTTGGCGACTTTAATTTCCCAAATATTAATTGGATTGACCCATTGCCCTTAACTGTAAGCAACTCGGAAGAAAAGAAATTCATTGAGATTTATCTCAATTTTAATCTCACCCAGCTAGTAACAGAACCAACGCGCGTCGCTCGCGAGTCTGCAAATATTTTAGACCTCATATTAACCAATCAACCTGACAGTCTATCATCCATAAACTTCTTTCGAGATATTAGTGACCACAAAGTTATTCATGCTGTCTTTGAGCTTACCCCTGCAAAACGTCATATCGAAAAGAAATCAAATCGCCTGTATGATAAAGGAAATTATGAAACTATAAATAACGAGCTTGACGCTTTTTTTTTCAGTTTTTGAAGCAACATTTCACAACCAGTCAATTCATGAAAATTGGTTGATTTTTGAAAATAAGATAAACGAACTAGCAAATAATTTCATCCCCTTGTTCAGTTTCCACGCAGATCAACATAAACCGTGGTTCACTGAAACCCCCAAAAGATAAAAAAATAGGAAAAAACGTCTTTTCCGCTCAGCCAAGCTGTCGGCTAGCCCTAGTGCATGGGAAAAATACTGCGCGGCTGAGGATGCATAATTAACCGCAATCCGAAACGCCAAGTACTCTTTTTTCCACGTGGACCTACCAAACTGTTGATTAAAAACGCCCGAAAATTCTGGCAAGTGATAAACCCTCAGCAAAAGAACACTGTTGCCATCATCAGTGCATTGGGCGAACTTGTGAATGATGCTGAATGTGCAAACGTTTTCAACACCGCGTTTTCATCGGTTTTTACTGCAGAATCTGATGTGTCATTTGCAATGCTCCTTGCAAACACCGAGTGTCCAATGTCTCCAGTCACTTTTTTTGCTGATGGTATTGCGTCAGTAATCGATAACATGAAACTGTCATCATAAGCCGACGTAGACGAAATTAATTCAAAATTTCTGGAAAATACTAAACACATCTCTGCAGCATATTTGTCCTTGTTATTTTCTCAGTCACTTTCTACAGGTAACATTCCGGAAGACTGGAAGGTGGGAAAGGTCATTCCTGTCTACAAATCAGGTAGTAAAGAATCCCTATTAAACTACCGCCCTATCTCTCTAACGAGCGTGCCTTGTAAAATCATGGAACACGTCGTTTTCTCTCAAGTCATGAATTTTTTGGACTCGATCAACTTCTTCCATTCTTCGCAGCACGGCTTTCGTAAAGGGTTCTCCTGTGAAACTCAGTTAGCCCTCTTTGTTCATGATCTGCACAATAACCTCGACCCTAACATACAAACTGACGCCATTTTTTTAGATTTTTCAAAAGCATTTAACAAAATACGTCATAGGCGCTTGCTACTAAAACTTCCTCAGTTGAACTTAGACCGTAATATCTTACGATGGATTAAAGAATTTCTTAACAACCGCTCCCAATCTGTCCTAGCTAATAACCAGTCTTCTAATCTCATCCCAGTCCCATCGGGCGTCCCCCACGAGTCTGTTCTTGGTCCGCTTTTATTTTTAATATATATTAATGATTTACCGCAACATTTATCCTGTAATATTCGCATGTTTCCAGACGACTGCGTAATATACCATTCCATCACTAACGTATCTGATCAATCTGCCCTTTAAAACGACCTTAACCACGTGCTGCAATGGTGCGGCCGTTGGTTAATGTCACTTAACTCTGGTAAATGTAAAGTTATGTCCTTTCAACGCCGCCGCAATCCCCTTTTCTTTCCCTATACCATCACCACCACACCCCGTAGAATGAACCCAAACATATAAATACCTTGGTGTCACCCTTTGCTGCGATTTATCTTGGCGTACGCATATTACTAACATTACCTCATCAGCTAACAGAACCCTGGGATTCCTGAAACGTCAACTACGCCACGCCCCTCAGGAAGTAAGACTACTCGCCTGCAAATCACTAATAAGATCAAAGGTTGAATATGCATCCGCTGTCTGGGACCCTCACCAAGTATACCTCATCAACGCACTCGGAGCAGTCCAAAATCGCGCTACTAGATTCATTCGTTCTTCATACTCGTACAATACCAGCGTATCACCCCTGAAAGCTGAATCAGGTTTACTTAGTCTCGCTTGTCGTCGCCGCATCGCCACCCCCTGTTTGTTTCACTAGTTATTTAATTGCCCCCTCTCTATATCACCTTACATCGTACCTCCCACACGCATATGTCCCCGCACCAGTTATCCTCTCCAGGTTGCTCGTCCACGCGCTCGCACTGTCACTTTTTCCGTGTCATTCTTCCCCGAGCAGCTCCAGACTGGAATGGCCTTCCCCACCACATTGTTGCCATCACCTGCCCATCAATCTTCTTCGAAAATGTTACCAATCATCTTTCATCCTGAAGACTAACACCTATGTTTGATTATTTTTGTAACCCCACCCCTTATGTAATACCACCAAAAGGGGGTCTTTAAGGTAATAAAATGAAATGAAAGGAAATGAAATGATATCTGTGTGGGTAGAGCTGAAGTGTGATAATAGAGAACGCGTTCTAGTAGGGGCTTATTATTTTCCTCCGTACATTGAACCTGATGAGTTTAATGATTGTCTCCTTGGAATTGAGGATATTGTAGGCAAACTGGGTGAACGCCAACTATTAGTAATTGGCGATTATAATGTACCAGGTGTATGCTGCGAAACAAAATGTTGTTACAAGTAATTATTATGGTGCAAAGAAGGGCGATCATCTTGGTGACTTGACCTCTTTCATGGACCTGAAATAGTTTAGCAAGGTAAAACTAGTAAAGGGGCTATCGTTGACCTTTGTTATTCATACATTGATAAAGTTTCTGTTACTGAGAGTGGATTTCCTTTGGTGCAGACAGATAAATATCGTCCTGCACTTGAGTTGGCTATAACCTTGAATGTACCTGGCAGCCACATACCGGCTGCTTGTTTCACTTACTTAGGCAAACTGCATAACTTCGCTGCTGTTATGTAGAATTATATAACCACTTTTCTAATTTCGACTGGTGACCTATTCTCAGACTTGTAGCGTACGCATTACAAGTAATCAAATTACTTGTAATCAACTACTTCTTTAGTAATTTTGTATTCAGTTGATTACTTTTATTAGGCAGTAATCACAGGAGTAATCTAATTACTCTTTGAAGTAATAAAATTTACTTCTAACCGTTACTATTTCTCTACGGGAACCACGCCCCCCACCCCCACCCCGCGCACACACTTTTTTTTTCTGAAATGACAAAAATAAAATTTTCTTTTTTTTTTTAACAAAAAAAGAAAAAAGATTTTTGCGGATCTGTAGGAAACAAGGTCAACCCCTTTGTATGTATAGTTTCTGTGGAATGTCCGTTTTCGTTTTTTTTTCGAGCTAGGACTGGGATTGGGAAGCCCCAGGGGAGCCCCAGTGCGTGACAAAGGCCATTCAGGGCGAAGTTTGAGGGAGCAGAATGTAGCTTTGTAACTCGTTCGTTCAAACTAGTGCCCTCACGCACACACACACAGAAATAAAAATAAATCCTGCTTACGCTACCAACTCGCAGCCCATAGGAGAACCAGAACCGAAGAATGTCTAAAGCGGATGCAAAATATAACAAAGCCAGTTCAAATACACGTAAAGATCCCGTATTTCACCTACGTGGTCTTTGTGACAAGCAAGGTTTCGAGGTTGGAAGTAGTTCATTGTTATGAGCGCTAAAGATGTAAGTCTTCACACAATAATGTAATCGGAAATAAACGGTTACTTCTTAAAATAATGTCCAATTACTTTTGCTGTCGAGTAATCAAGTAATTGAATCGAATACCTTTTAGTCAAGAGTAATAGTAATTGTAATCGATTATTTTTTTAGTAACGTGTACAAGACTGCCTGTTCTGCAATCATTTGACATCAATTATCAGGTTCTTCTATTCTCCAAGGCGGTGCAGGAGGGAATGGATCCTTATATTCCTCTAAAGAAGCAGGCCAATTAATAATTTTCCCACTGGTTTTCCTTCTACTTAATACTTTTGCTGAAGAAAAAAACTTCTCTAACCGCAAATTTAAAAATACTTGCAGTCTCAGGTGGGAGGCTGAGTTGATTTATTATGGACGCCTCTGCAAGCAATATCAGTAGATTGGTCATAAGATATATGTGGAGTCAGTGCAGTCCGACTTGTGAAGAAATTTAAGAAAACTCTACCGATATGCTCGTTCTCGAGGCGGAAAATTTATACATCCTGATAATATTATGTTGAACGAGGAGACTGTGACTACATACAGTGTTTACGATTTATTCGCGCGTCATTTCAGTTCAGCATATAAACACAGTGGGGGTGGGTACCAAGAGCCGCCATCCGCTGATATGTGCGGATCCATTTTTTCCCTGCCTGTAGGCGAGGGAATGGTTTTGGAATGCATAAGAAAATTGAAGCCTACCACGTCATCAGGTCATGATGGTATTCCAGCAGAACTTGTAAAAAAGCATTTCACGAAATTTTCACACCCATTGTTTATGATATTTTCAACAATTTCTTAAGAGCAGGAGTGTTTTCCTGACATGTGGAGGAAGTCAGTTGTTGTACCAGTCTAAACGTTTGGAAGTCGTACCACCGCGTCAAACTACAGGCGAGTTTCTCTGCTGCGTTCATTTTCAAAGCTTTTCGGAAGGGCGGTTCTCATTTGAACCCGTTCGCATTTCTTCCTTCTCGTTTTTACCTTCTCATTTCAACCCAGCGCAAAACAACTTTCGCGTTTCTCCCTTTCTCATTTAAACCGTTCTCAAAACAAACGTTCGGGTTTTGACCCTTCTCAAAACGACTTTTCTCATTTTAACCTTTCTCATTTCAAATTTTTTCAAAACATACTTTCTGGTTTTGACCATTGTCACAAAGACTTTTCTCATTTTAACCTCTCTGATTTCGAACCCAAATTAATTCAACATCATGATCTTGCAAACGTTCTGCGGTATTTATGGCGAATTCGGGTAATTAATTGCCTTCGAGCCCTTGCCTGTGGCACCGGCGACCAAAAACGCGCCAGCGGCGCATCACGTGACCCTCTCCACCCGAATGCAAAGCACAATGAACTGGCATTTTTATTTGAATGGGTCGCGAGTGAGCTCTGTTAACTTCTTCTTCGATGATTCTATGGTACCATGAGCACGCTGCATACGCCAACAACATAAACTACGACTCTTTGAGATGTGTGTAAACAGAAGCGGCTACACAAAACTTTTCAAGATATTGGCATTGCCACAGTCCGTACAGCTGACAGAATATTAAAATATAAAATCAATGAAAGGGCAGATGCATAAATCAGTGTGGTGCTGCCCGCACGCGCGTCAAATTTCAATAAACTTCGTTTGGATTTTCGATTAACTGTTGCCACGGAGGCTTGCCAGCGTCGCTTTCCGTATTCTGTTTACTTTTAGTAGAGAGTTTTAGTAGATCATTCCCATGACTCCGATAACGGTACCCGATACTCCGCCACCGCCTCCCTTGCGCATGCATAGTATCGTTGCCGGGGCTATCGGGGGTATCGGAACGATCTACTAAAACTCCCTAGTACTTTTTTTGGAATCCTCAGTCTTCTCATTGCACCCACCCTCCTTGAAATTGTAATGCGTGTTCAAGTTTCAAACTGCATCACTATCCATACTTTTTTTTTCAGCGGTGTATTAACTTGTTATTACAGAGTTGTAAAATAAAGTGATGTATGATGCAGCCCGTGTCTCGGAGCAAACATACCTTGCTCAGGCTGGATAAATTCTTAAAAAAATGTTGACTTTCTTTGAAACATAAATTATATTTCTCTTCCTTGTTTTTGCTATATTGACTCAGAGCACAAAAGGGTGCCTGTCTTGATGGCTTCGTTTGCCACTCGAACCCGCTATTTGCCGCCTCAGCGAGCATTGTTTCGTTTGGTTCCCTATCCCGGTTCGGATGTGACGATACTGGATACAGACTGGCAGACAAGCTGCCCGACCTCTTGGAGCTCGGGAAAACTTCTGCTGGTAAATTGCCGGTACACGCCTGAGATGCGCAACCCGAAAAGCTTGCACCCGCCAGCCTTTGGCCACGCGAACGCCCTTGCCGAAGATATGGGAAAACTTTTTTCAGTGAAAATGCCTATCCGAATTGGCCTTTACAAGCAATAACACACGACTAGCACAATGATCCATCCGCTCCACACGACTACATCTTACGACATACAGTGACAGAAGAGAAATGAAGTACCGAATCTGAGCTAGCACTTTTGAAACCACGTCACCATGTGACCACGTAGCTACGTCAACAGACTCGGGGTGGCACGCAGGCATAAGGAAAATTGTTTCATGTGCTATGCAAGAGATGGTGCCGCTTCGCTTCATCTTCAACCTTCATTCTTAACTGTTTTTCCCTTTCTCTATACCTCACTACGGTGTTCAAATGACAGCGGGTTCAAATGAGAAAGGGTCGAAACGCGAAAGGTTAAAACGCGAAGGGCGTTTTGCGAATGGGTTAAGACGAGAAGGGTTCAAATGAGAATGGGTTCAAATGAGACGGGTATAAATAAGAAAGGGTCGAAACGCGAAAGGTTAAAACGAGAAGGGCGCTTTGCGAATGGGTTCAAATGAGAAGGGTTCAAATAAGAATGGGTTGTTTCGAGATACACCCTTTCGGAATGGTGGTTTACAAAACATTGTCGTTCGTTTAAAAACGTCAAAGTCGTTTACAACTTCCTGTAACGCCAAATTAGAGCGCAGCTCTTGAGGAGGAGGAGGGAAGGGTACTGAGGGGAGGGTATACCCCTTCTCCTCCTCCTCCCCTCATTCTCAGAGGGCACGGCATCTGGCCACCGGACAACATGGCTAAGCCGCTGCTGCTGCTTTTGCAGATTTTGCCGCGGATGCTGTTTTTCACGCCGGCAACACGCGGGGCCGACGAGATGCCTTTTCTGCACCATCATCTTTGCAACGTCACCACTGGCTCATCATTGGTCAACTTCAAGTCAACGAGCATTACGTCATCGGCGGCGAGGCTACAAAAGGAAGAGCGGCACGTCGACTGCTACAGAGGGCACGGCATCTGGCCACCGGACAACATGGCTAAGCCGCTGCTGCTGCTTTTGCAGGTTGGTTCTTGGCATAGCACGGCCTCTTACCGAAGCGATAATAGATTTTTATTAGACCTGCCGTGCCCTCGCAGGTGTTGTGCTACAGTGCATGATTGCTGGTCGATGATTTTGTTATTGGTTATGTCGGGTGACGTTGAGCAGAACCCAGGGCCTAAGACGACTGAACTGTTAGAGTTGATTATAGAGAATCAGGCGACGTCTGACTGTAAATTGGGCGCTATAAATGAAGAAATTGCAAAACTGCACACAAAGACTGATAAATTGACTGATTATGTTGAAGTAATTAAGGACTTGAACAGGAGAATAGACAATCTAGGGAACCTTGTTCGGCAACAAGCTGAAAAGCTGATTGAGTTTGAAACCCGAAGCCGACGGAACAACCTTTTAGTATTTGGTCTTGTTGCGATAGGCCTTGGCGAAGGTCACGTCCTTCCTTCGCCTCCCCTTCTTTTCCACCCGGCGGGGTTTGGCCTTCGCATTTAGGATCGGCGACCGGCCGTCTGAGCCGTTGTTGACAGAACACGTCGCCCGGCGCCGCGTGGACGCCGCCACACCTGGGAGCGGAGCTGAGCCGGACTCTCCTCTCTGGCTGCGGGGGTGAGTCCATCCAGGAACCAGCTGCCCTGCCGAGAGAGGATTCCAGGGGACGACGCCGGCGGCGGGACTTCCGGCCGAGTACGTTCGGCTCAAGTTTTCGTCCGGCGCCACTTGCGGATTATCCCGCTAAACCTTTCCCGAGCCAGGACGCCGCATAATGAGGGGATCATCTCCATCACAGTCAACGTCTCATGAGCTGACAGCGGACCCTTCGTCACCGACTCCTGGCGCGGCTTATCGAGGTCAAGAATGCCCCGGCGCCGGATTGGGAAGCCCGTCCGACGCTGCGGTGTGTGCGTGTATGTGTGTGCGCGCTCGAGAGGAGTGGGGGCGGGGCCTGAACGTGACGTCCGTTGGCAGTTCGGCCACCATTGGCTGCCAACCGCTGGAACATAAACAGCGACTGTATAAAAAGAGCAAACGAGAGGCCGCGAGTGTGCTCTCCGACGAACAAGAAACTTCTGTACATATGTATTAAAACAGAGTTTATCGCGAGAGACCCTCCCGTCTCCTGATGTCCCTGCCTGGAGTCGGCCTGCGGTTCCTGTTTTCGCCTGGCCCTGCCTGAGGCTGCCTGGGGAACTCCTCGGTCGCAACATCTGGTTGGCAGCGGCGGGATGACGTGCCTGCTCATGGTTCCTGGTACGGGTGAGTGCTTTGCAATTTTCCCTTGATTTGCCAGACCTTTTGCTCAGTGTTAGGTACGCGAGTAGAAGGCTGCCCTTTCGGCTCAGAAAACGCGAAGTTCAAGCTGACTGAGTTAGATAGGGGAGGGAGATTGCGACACTCGGGATCATGGAAGTCAGTAAGCTACGCATTCCTGAGTTGGTGGCGGTATGCGAGGAGCTTGGTATAAGCGTGGGGCAGGCAAAGCGAAGGAAGCCGATCATGGAGCTACTTCGCGAAAAGGAAGTGTCCGACGTAGAGCTTCAGGAGGCTTGGGAGCTGATTCGGGAGCGGGACGAAAGAGCGAAGGCTGCAAAGCGGGAGCGGGACGAAAGAGCGAAGGCTGAAAAGCAGGAGCGGGACGAAAAGCGCGAACGTGAACGCGAGAAGCGGGTTCGTGAATTGGCGGAGAAAAGGCTCGAGATTGAAACGTTGATGCAGGAAGTTCGGTCTCAAAGAAGAACGGTAGTAGTAGAGGTCACAGACTCGAAGTACCTAGCAGCGACATTTCCTCACTGGTTCACGTACGAGGGTGATCCGAAGCCACGAGAAAAAGACCTTGTGTCCAGGAGGGAAAGAGCGGTTGCACCGAGCGGAGCTAGAACGCGTCAGGTAGCGGCAGAGACGGTGGGTCAGAAAGAAAAGGTTGAAGAGGAAGAGTTCAATTTAACCGACGACCAGGGTCTTTGTGCCGACGGGACTACCGACGCCGTTCCGCACAACGCCGACTCCAGACCTGAAGCGCTGGAAGTTGGAGGGGATCCCGCCAAAAGAAGAGAAGAGGCCTCTCAAGCATCTGACGTCTGCTTCCTGGGGGACGAAGACAAGGCCAGCATGGTGATGCCGCCGCGGAAGTCTATCCAACTCGAGGAAAGCAACGTGGAGAAGTCAGCGGATGGGGAGGCGGAGCAGGAAGTGGGTCGTCCTGGCCGTCCCCCGTGGAACTCCGAGACCAAGCCGGGGCTGGACGAGCGAGACCAGAGTCAGGGGTGCTCAGAAAAAGCGTCCTGTTCGAGCCGTCCTTCTGGAAAGAAGAAACAGAAGAGGAAGCAGCGCAGGGTCAGTGTTTTCCGTCCTGCTCCGAACGATTCTCATCAGCAACGTCAACAGAGGCGCGACGCGTCGAGCCAGAAGCAGAAGTCGTCCAGGCCGGAAAGGGGGAAGCGCGGAGGCACCCATCCCAAGGATCCATCAGCCGGCGGCGGCTGCAAGAGAAAGGGATCCAAGGGGAGCGCGGAGAGAACCAGGCTGGATGAGGAAAATCCGGAGCAGGGTCCCTCGAAAACCTCGTCTCCATCGCAGAACGACATCGGGTGTCCGTCCAGACGGAAAAGACATAGGAGGAAGAGGCAGCCCGAGATCAGCGTTCTCCGTCCTGGTGCGGACATTTCTGATGAAAAGCAGTTTTGGAAATCTGGCGAAGGCGAGTCTCGCAGAAGGGAGCTGTCGTCGAGACTGGGACACAGAAATCCCGCGGATATTCATCCCAAGGAAGTATTTACGGACAGCGGTTGCGAAAGCAAGGGGCTTGGCTGCGACAAGGAAGAGTTAAGTCTGGGCAAGCGAGAGGATCCGAAGCGCAGGCGGTCCGAGAGGTCATCCCGATCAAGGCACGGCAAGTCTGACGGCGACAACTCAGGCGCCGACATGAGCGGGCCGTTCACTCAAAAGAGACCCAAGAAGAGAAGGCTGCGCAGGGTCGGTGCCTTCCAATCCGGCCCGGCCCCATCAAAGCAACAACGTCACCAGAAGCTGAAGAGGAGCAACTCCAGAAAGAGAAAGCCGTCGTCTGGGCTGGGAGACAGAAATCGTGAAGATATCCACCCCAAGAAAGCACCAACCGACAGCGGCTGGAGGAGCAAGGAGCACAGCGGTGACGCTAGGAAGCCAAAGCTGAAAAAGCAAAAAGGTTCGAAGCAGCGGCGCTTTAAGAGGCTCAGTGCGCGCAACTCCAGAAAGTTCTCTTCGAGGCCGGGAGAAAGCAAACGCCAGGACACCTATCCCAAGGAGCCATCGATCCAGACCAGAAGTGCGAGCAACGGGCCTGGAGGCGACACCAGCAAATCTACACTAGATGCGGAAATGACGAGACAGAGCCGCTCGGACGAGAAGAACGAAGGCTGCGAGGAGTCACGCAGCGTAAGGAAGCCGAGAGTCAAGCCGTCACATTCGTGTCATGCTTCCACGACGAGAAGAGAAGATGATCGACAGAATGCAGGAACCTTGCTGGACAAATCCTCAATCTCGTCCAAGTACCTCGGGTCCTATGAGTGCGTGCTCGCCTCGCAGCTTGTTCTTCAGCGGGAGATCAAGTCAGATGCGGAAATCAAGTCAGAACTTTCCGACTGTGGCTTTGAGGAAACTTTCGAGTCTGGGGACCAGGGCTTTTCTTGTGAGAGTGTCACCGAGAACAGACTGGGTGTAGGTTAGAGCGCAAGTTCTCGCCAGTGAAAGCGGACGAGGCAGAGGCCGCCAGAAAAGGGGAAGGCTTAATTTGAATGTTTTTTTCCTGAAGTCGGCTTAGCAAGTGGTATGAATAGCTTTTCCTTTTTCGGGAGTCTGAGTTGTGCGTGTTGTTCGGCTTCAGTTCGTTGTGTCGGCGGTAGAGTTCTTTTAAAGCGGTTTTATCCTCGGTATAGTTTGCCTTATGGAGGAGGCGCTTGAATTTAATAGGGATATGTCCTATGTAAGTTACGTAACGGTACGTAATGTGTTCTTTTCACGGGAGTCCGTTTTCGCGTTTTGTTGAGCCGCAGTGCGATGTGTTAGCAAGCTCTAAAGTTTATCTCGCTTCACGGTAGTAAGCCTTCGAGGCGAGGTAAAAAGGGGCACAGCTAAAAGAGGAACACTGATTATCTAGGCCGGGGTTTCTAAGACGTGACCGAGCTCCATGATCGGATTGTACAAATTTGTAAAGTGTTTTTGTTTGTTTCAAATCCTTGGAAAGGGTCATCTTGATTTTTTTATTGTGTTTTTATGTCAAAGCACGCTACCATAACCTTTGTTTCTGTTTGCCTGGTTTAGGGTATGGTTTACTTTAAAGGGCTTATCGACAGCCTGAGCTCGAGTGTCGAGTGAGGGAAATTTTAGGTAGTAGGTGGAGGGGGTTGTCTTTTTTTTTTGGTCTGGCGGATCGGGGGAGGAAAGCGAAGCACTTGTCGCCACTGGGATCGTGACTTGCTATGTTTGTCTCGCCCACGCCTTCCTCTTGTGACCTGAGTTGAGGTCCCCCACTCCAGAGATTTGGACCCGACCCTCGCCTACGTCTCAAGGCAGGAGATGATCACCGGACCCTCTCCCAAGAAAGCGAGGCACTCATCGAGTCAGCGCAGCAGTGTGGGACTGCTGCCCTCCTGATGAGCTCAGTGGCGGCGGAGGTGTTGTTGCGATAGGCCTTGGCGAAGGTCACGTCCTTCCTTCGCCTCCCCTTCTTTTCCACCCGGCGGGGTTTGGGCTTCGCATTTAGGATCGGCGACCGGCCGTCTGAGCCGTTGTTGACAGAACACGTCGCCCGGCGCCGCGTGGACGCCGCCACACCTGGGAGCGGAGCTGAGCCGGACTCTCCTCTCTGGCTGCGGGGGTGAGTCCATCCAGGAACCAGCTGCCCTGCCGAGAGAGGATTCCAGGGGACGACGCCGGCGACGGGACTTCCGGCCGAGTACGTTCGGCTCAAGTTTTCGTCCGGCGCCACTTGCGGATTATCCCGCTAAACCTTTCCCGAGCCAGGACGCTGCATAATGAGGGGATCATCTCCATCACGGTCAACGTCTCACGAGCTGACAGCGGACCCTTCGTCACCGACTCCTGGCGCGGCTTATCGAGGTCAAGAATGCCCCGGCGCCGGATTGGGAAGCCCGTCCGACGCTGCAGTGTGTGCGTGTATGTGTGTGCGCGCTCGAGAGGAGTGGGGGCGGGGCCTGAACGTGACGTCCGTTGGCAGTTCGGCCACCATTGGCTGCCAACAGACATGTACAAATTACTCAAAAAAGGTAGTTAAGTTAAGTTACTGAGTATCGACGCCAAAAGTAATTGGAGTAGAGTAGAAATTACGCATTTGTAATAGTAATTGAGTAAACTACTAACTACTCTAAAAAGTAGCGAGTTACTTTTAAGTTACTTTAGAAGTTACTTTTTTATATTTTTGTGGTAGCAAAATGAACAGCAGTTTTGATCAATGAAAAACCCTGCGAGCCTAAAATAAATGCAGTCTATATATAGCTTGCGTTTTCGCCAAAATAGTTTATTCGCTCGCAGAAGCAATTGACTTTCAAAGTTCTTGATGGGAGAGTTTTCCCCTTTTCATTTTAAAGACGTCCCCAGCCGAGGTAAATAGACGTTCCACCGTGGCACTGAATAGAACGTCAGCGTTGAATTTGAGAAACAGGCTATGCAGGGTCGGGTAAGCGAGTGTCGGCATCTTAGGTGTCCATGGCGAAATATGTGAGGTTTGCCTCGGGTAGGGAGGGTCTTTTATAACAAACTTTCCTCCTTTTTTCTTTTTTCATCGTCAAGTTGAGATTGTTGTGACTGGCCCCTCTTTATTCCGACGTCGTTCTGAGAGTACGCTGAGCGAGTGCACCAGACCGTCAAGGGTTCAAGTCTCGCGCCACGACGATGAGATCATCCGGACGACTGCGCGTCCCGTTGTAGTGCTAGTGCTACGCTACTGAAAAAAGAAATGTTTTTTGGTTTAACAGAAGATGAACCGAAGTATACTTCGCCGCTGAGGCCGGGTCCAACAAAAGGATTTCCCAAGGGTAACTCGCAATCCTCGCCGGCGACTACAATATTCTGACGCGCCTGACACGCCTGACAAGTAAATCGTTTTTAACAAAAAGGAGGTCTCCCAGGCATGGATGGTCGGAAGGACACGAAGGGTTACGTGAGCAAGCATCGTCGCTCGTATACAGTAACAGCTGGAAGCGGGAACGTGCTTCCATGAACGGATTATCCGTGCCAGGGTTTGTGCGCGGGGGAGTCCGGCTTTGAAAAGGCGTATTCGCTGACGACAAGGCGACCATGGGAACAGGCGCCCAGCTGCGAGGTCATTCCAGTGGCGCCTCCCGTGGAACCTACCGCTTGAGTCAGAACTCTCTCAAGACAGACTACAACTCTCGGAGTGTCCCCGTCTTTCACGGTTGCAGCTGGAAACGCGGCGCCTACGTGCATTACCGGATTAGGTCAATAGGGAGTTTTAGTAGACCGTGTTTCCCGCTCCGCTAGCCCTCCGCTACGAAGAAACCGCCACTGCGCCTGCGCGCCGATGGCCTTGGCTGTAGAGTTCCGGGTAGCGGAGGGGCTTAGCGGAGCGGGAAACACGGTCCACTAAAACTCGCTATTACCCGACCAAGGCTTGTTAAGCATTTCTTCCTGCGTTCTTGCGTGCCGGTGTTATGTTTTGGCTGCTTGTCGCCACCTTGACACAAGCTAGGACGCCTTCCCGAACAAGGGGGTCCCTTGTTAGGGAATGCCACTTCATCTGCCGGCGTCTTATTCATTTCTGCGCTCAAACTTTCGTGATGGGCAAAATTAGCACTATATAATTTTGAAAGTAGTTAGTAATTTGAGTAGAAGTTACCTGAAAAAAGTAGTTAAATTAAACTACTAATTACCCAAATCAAGTTGTAATTGAAAGTTACCAAGTTACTCGAAAAAGTAGTTAAACTACAGTAGTTTGAGTAGAGTAGTTGAACTACGTCCAAGTCTGGCTGCCAACCGCTGGAACATAAACAGCGACTGTATAAAAAGAGCAAACGAGAGGCCGCGAGTGTGCTCTCCGACGAACAAGAAACTTCTGTACATATGTATTAAAACAGAGTTTATCGCGAGAGACCCTCCCGTCTCCTGATGTCCCTGCCTGGAGTCGGCCTGCGGTTCCTGTTTTCGCCTGGCCCTGCCTGAGGCTGCCTGGGGAACTCCTCGGTCGCAACAGTCTTCTTGAAGAGAATGGGGAATCCGAATCGACCTTGAAAGCGGCGGTTGTAGACACGCTCTTTCGGGAAACGCTAGGAGTTCAAGTACAGACGGTAGAAAGGATACATCGCTTAGGCAAGAAGAAGCCAGGAAGTCCTAGGCCTGTAATTCTAGGATTTTATGAGTCAAGGGAAAAAGAGCAGGTGCTGAGGAACTGCCGGAAGCTAAAAGGAAGCCAAATTAGGATCAGCAACGATTATCCGAAAGAAATAGTGGAAGTGCGTAAAAAGCTGTGGGCAAGCGCTTCAGTTGACAGGAACAATGGCAAAAGGGTCACCTTGGTCCATGACAAACTGAAAGTAAACGACCAGTTTTACGTACGGGACCATGGCCAAAATGAGCGGTGCCTATGTCACGAATATCGCCAAAATGACGCCTCAGGTGGTACACGGTCATCTCCAGCTTTAGATAGTCGTCTTGGTTCCCAATTGGCACTCCCACAGGAGCATAGCTACGCCTTCTAGTACTTAACGCGCGCAGTATCGCCAATAAAACTTCAGACTTAGAATATCTTTTATTAGCACGAAGTCCTCACGTTGTGTTGTTAACAGAGACATGGTTGAACAAGGATGTGCCTAATAACTGCATTATTCCTCCTGGTTACCAAATGTTCAGATGGGATAGAGACTCTCGTGGTGGCGGTGTAGCTATTATAGTTAAAACCTCTGTCTTGGCTGTGTTGGTTCATTGCAATCTTAACGAAACAGTGTGGTGTAGAATTACTTTTGCGAACAATGTGTATCTTGTTGGTGTAGTGTACAGGCCACCTGTTACTCAGCCAGAGTTTTTGGATAAGTTGAATTTGTTCTTGTGCGCTCATGTGAAAAGTACTACAAGATTAATACTGACCGGTGACTTTAATTTACCTCACATAGATTGGGAAGCTTTGTCCCCTGGGCACGTGGAGACTTCGAGTGCTGAAATATTGTTGGAAATATTGATTTCTCACAATCTAAGGCAAATTGTGAACGAGGAAACGAGAGTAACTCCTGAGTCCCGGTCACTGTTGGACTTGTTTATATCCCAGAGAGTGGGTGATTACACAATCTCCGTTGAAGAAGGAATATCAGATCACAAGATGATTGCTATGGACATATCGCATAGTATAGGAAATCGTAAGCGACCCTTTGTTCCTATTCCAATCAAAGATTATGTTCAAGCGGATGACACTTCTGTATTCGATTTTTTGGAATGTTCATTTAGCCAGTTCCAGCTTGCCTGCGATTGTGAGTCCGTGGAGGAACTGTGGCAGCGTTTTAAAGGAGTTATAAATCATTGTGTAAACAGATTTATTCCGACTCGCTTTAAAAAACAAAATAACAAAACCCGTGGATCAATCGTAAGATTATTCACATGAAGCGTAAAATAAATAGATTACGGAAAAGAAAAGATAGTAAAGACCAGATATCTCAGGTCCGTCGTAATTTGAAAACCGCATTAAATGAATCTAGGCAACAGTTCTTTAATTGGAGACTTGGCAACTTCCTGAAAACATCGGCAGAAAAATTTTGGCGTTTTTTCAGTGAGAAGAAAGAAAGCATCGATCATGTTCAAACCGCTACCAAGATGGTTACAGAACGGAAGGAAATAGCAGACTGCTTCAATGAATTTTTTCAGTCTGTTTTTTCGAAAGACAATGGTAATAGCTATGACGGTGAACAATTTAATTCATTCCCGTGCTGCATGGAAGATTTTTCAATAACTCGGGTGGGCGTATTTCAGCAGTTGCTAGAGTTGGATGTAAAGAAGGCTAGTGGGCCTGATGAAATACCGACTGCATTTTTGCAACGATATGCCGAGTGGGTGTCATTTTATCTAGAAGCTATCTTTCAGAAATCTTTGCAAACTCACTCACTACCACAAGATTGGCGTAGTGCAATCGTAATACCTATTTTTAAAGGCGGAGTCCGAGCAATCGTGAATAATTATCGCTCCGTGTCTCTTACCTCTGTGTCATGTAAGCTTCTGGAGCACAATATAGCAAAACATATTATTATTTTTCTTGATGAAAACCAGTTGCTTTACCCGCATCAACACGGGTTTTGAAGCAATCTTTCCTCTGTTACGCAGCTAATCGGAACTATTCACGATTTTTCGTTAGCAATAAACGACCAGAGGCAGATAGATGTTATTTGTATAGACTTCGCAAAAGCTTTTGATAAGGTTTCTCATAATAAACTACTCTTCAAACTTCGACAAATCGGTATTAGCTCTACAATATTAGAATGGATTGAGGCTTATTTGATCAATCGCAGGCAGGTGGTGCGTGTTGACGATTGTATGTCTTGTTCGTTGGAGGTGTTTTCTGGTGTCCCACAAGGATCTGTGTTGGGACCCTTATTATTTTTGTTGTACATCAACGATATTGCTAGCATTGTAGAGCCAGGCGTAGAAATTAAGCTTTTTGCCGACGATTGTTTACTTTATTCGGTAGTCACAAATGTGAATGAGCAAATTAAAATCAATCGTAGCCTTCAGGCTTTGAACATGTGGTGTGAAAAGTGGGACATGGAAATTAACTATACTAAATCCACATTTACTCATATAACTAGAAAAAAGAGTGCACTTTGTTTTAGGTATAACATTGGAAATAACTTCTTGAACAATGTAAATAGTTTTAAATATTTAGGAGTGACCATAACCCATGATCTAAACTGGCGAAAATATGTGGAAAACGTGTGCTCTAAGGCTTCAAAGAAATTGTACTTCTTAAGGAAAAAATTGCACAACGCAACAAAGAACGTTAAGTTAATTGCCTACAAAACATTCGTGAGGTCAGTTCTAGAATATGCATCGGCTGTCTGGAGTCCACATCAGAAAGTCTTGAAGTCCAAATTAGAAAGAATTCAAAGATTAGCTGTCCGCTTTGTTTGTGCTAAATATAAATGGACAGATTTGGTTACATCAATGTTAGACTCATGCGACTTAGAGCTACTGGAGACAAGGAGACAAAAACATCGACTGATATTGTTTTTTTCAGCTCATCCATGGACAAATTAAGATTAATAAGGACAGCTATGTAAAACTACCATGTAAACGAAGTGACCGATTAAATCACAACCTAGCCATTGAGCCGTTCAATGCCCGTGTTGATGTTTTTCGATACTCATTTTTTCCTGGTGTGATTGAATCCTGGAATACATTGCCTAGTTATATTGTTGACAGGGAAAATGTTCGTGAATTTGAGAGCCTACTTGACGTGTACTATTGTTGTGAAAGATGTTAGGTAATGTGTTTTGTTGTTTTTCCCTCTCTGTAATGACCCAGGCAAGGGTTAACAGTATTTATGAATAAATAAATAAAATAAATTCTTCAATGTCCTCCGGGGGGGGGGGGGGGGGGGGGGGGTCACCTGACCTTGGGGGGAGGGGGTCACGTGAGCTCGGGGGGGGGGGGGTTGGTCACGTAACCTCGGGGGGAAGGGGGGGGCTCACGTGACCTCGGTAAGGGAGGGGGTTACGTGAGCTCGCGGTGACGCCGACGGCGACGGCGACGGCGACGGCGCTCAAGCCGGAAACGGGTCCTTAAAGGTGTACTCCGCCGATTTTTGAGCTACCTCAACTAACTATATTTCCTGACTCCCAGGCCTTTACCCTTTCTGGAATGCTATTTAATATCGTGAAATTCATAATAGTTATTGCGAAATCGGCAAATGAAAATGATGCAAAAACAGACATTCAAATATACCCGCCCTTTTCAGGGCCGTGACGTCAGTGGAAGTTCAGCTTGCCAGTCGGGCGAGTAGTCTAAAAAATAGAATATGCCAATTATTTGTTCCGTGCTGGAGCGCGGGGACTGGAGCGAGCTTCCAAGGCATTCATTTGACACCATGAAACTGCTTCAAATCAGTTGGGAACAAATTCTACAGTCCAAAGAGTGAACCCCTGCACTTCCAATGACGTCACTTTTTCATTGTTGCCAGTAGAGACTTTCAGTTTGAAAAACACGGTGAGGACCGAAATTGTAAATTCAATAACTTCGTGAAAAAAAAATTATTTTGACCTAATATTTGGGATACTATTTTGGCGATGTTGTTTGGCGAGTTTAGCAAAATTTAAAGCAAATCGGGGACCATGAAGAAATCGGCGGAGTACACCTTTAAGGCTGCGGTCCCACGGCAGCCATCTTGAACAAGGCGTTAGTTCAACCAATAGATGGCGACACGCATCCGTGGGGTGGCCGAAACATTGGTTCACAGTGGGATGGCTCGAGCACCATCACGTTCCCCTCGTGGCCTTGCTCGCGCCGCTGCCAGCTGTGCTCAGCTAGCTCAAGTAGCGTGGCCCAGCAAACGGATGTATGCGAGAATGTCAGGCTGGGTATAAATTGTTGTCTGATATAGGGAGATGCGGTCGGCGGTTGTAACGTGCTTTCGCAATAAATCTTACCAAGAAGGAATCAAATGTTGATTCACGTGTCAATATTCTATCAATGAAAATTTCCTCTGCAGGAATGCACGCTCAGTAGACTCAACCAGTGGAAGCGGACGTCGAGTAAACTGCTTCGCGATTTACGGTACTTACCTCACCATTTTAATGACGACTAAAATAACGTCACGAAATATTGTGTTTCACGGGGTCCGGAAGATGTTGTAAAGGTTGTTACATTATAGTTCCCGGAAAACAGACGCGGTTGCAATATTTTCGGAAGTACCGACACACATTATGTTGTAAGTACAGCTTAGGGAAACCATCAGAACAAATAGGAAGACGTTTATTTGCAATGAAGACGCTATGAATGAACGGCGTTTAGCGACGGCAAGTTATGAGCGTTCGGGAATTTATAAGTTGACGTGATTGCTAACCATAGACATGCGGACAATGAAGACCAGTTTTGTCGGGAGATGGTGTTGTGGTGATGACCGGATATCGGACGACTCATGGCAGACGAACAAGCAAGTTTCTTCTCAGCGATTGGTAAGTGTCCAGTTTCAAGCACAACACGTGGCTACCGACGTTGTCGACGTTTCGAACACTTACCGCTTTCGACAAAAGTCCTGGCACCTGGGCTAACTTTGTGGAAAGACTCGAACAGTAACTGAAAACGATCCACTATTCAGTCGGTAGGTGGCGAAACGTATCCAGATCTGCGGAGTCATGTACGATGCGTACTCTAAGTGGCTGGAAGTTTACACGATGTCTGCCACGACGTCCAAACACGTCATCGACGTTCTACGGTCTCTTTTACCTACTTTTGCCCTACCGAAAATACTTTTCTCTGATAACGCGCCAAATCTTGCTTCAAATAAAATAAACAAGTTTTTGAAGAAAAAGAAAAACGGCATCAGGCATCACATTAGTGCACCATACCATCCTGCAACTAACGGGCAAGCAAAACAGATGGTGTGCGAAACGAAAAAAAAAATTCCTTTTGAAGCTTACGGAAGAAGCAGTTCAGTGAAGAATCGCCAGGTTCTTGTTCCGGCAGCACGCGTCGGTCTCATCTTACACGGAAAAAAACCCGCCGAAGCAATATTCGCCGGAAGAATAGCCACACCCCTCGATCTCATGATACTATCGCTTACGAACAAAGATCGAGAGATACCCATATCGGGAGTAATGGCAGTTTATTCGGTCGGACAACTCGCCTACGTGAGGAATTTCAGCGGAACTCTGGCCTTCCATGTAAAACTTGAGTAGAAAAGGCTCTATGTTGGTTGACCAGGAGGTGTCATCTCTCTGAATAGGTTGGATATCAATGCCCTTAAGTGTAAATATAACTAAATCACAAACCTTTCTTTGTGTATTGTGTAACTGCCCTTGTATTTGATAGTAGAAGCTACGGTGGTGATCTGGACCTTTCACACCAGACTCCTTTTTCTTATTTTTCGCCTCATACTCCTTTGCGGTTTAAGTATGCTTCAAGAATCTTTTGGAACGGGGACACTTTACGTCAACGAGGCCATTTGTTCCAAGTAGTCAATCAGGGAATGCTGCTAGAAATCCGTCCCTCATATTAACGAATAAGCCGCGCTTCTGCACAGTGCAGTTTTCCTGTTCCACGTACAGTTGTAAAGCAACATCCTCATTGATTCTACCATATACTGTTGCGGGTGAAGAAAGTCTTTGGGTACACGATACTTGAAACAAGTCTGGCACTGTACGTTGTGGTTGAACACCCATTAATGTCGTCGTCCTTATAGAGCCTCATCATTTAATCATTACCTCATCACCTCATATTGCTCTTCATCAACAGTAAGTACAATAGGCTACCGCCACATTACAATCCAAGAATTGAAAAATTAAGTCGTTCAGTCCTTCAACCAGTTTATAATTTATATAATGTTATTACGTTACATTACCTCGAGACGATCGACGTCCATTGTCGATCTTCAAATACTTATACCTGTATATAAATTAGACGCACAAGGGGGGGTTGGTTGCCGAGTGCATGGTCTAGCGCACACCAGCTCGGAGCACTGGGAGCGAAAGCTCGCGCTGCAGAACCCACCCCGCCCCTGCCCGTTTCGATCTGGAAGAGCATCGTACCGGCGTGCGGTCGTGCATCACTACTGCGTGGCGCACGTTGAAGACCCCAGGTTTTCGGTTGTACCGCACTGGCTAAATTGCTCATCTACAGCTGAGACACCAGACGCCCACTAAGGCAGACTAACTTCCGGCTGAATAAACATACACACAACAATTTGCAATTAGACGCATAATAACAAAGAACACAGTGTGCCGCCTCTTTTCTTTGGATGCCTTTTTTTTTTTTTTTTTTAACCAGCTCAAGCTCGTGTGTTCTTTCTTTTGAGACGGTTAGAACGGTCGCACACAAAACCCGCGTTTCTCCTACCCGCCCGCTTCCTCCTCTCATTATGTGTATTTTGTTATAACTAATTAAGCTATAATAATGGTGTATTATTCATATTTACTTTCAGTTTCAGTCAGGGAAAAGGAGTTTCGCGGGAACTAGAGCCAATAAATGAGCTGCGCTTAGAGTATCGGCACTCTCTTCCCCGACAGTGTTGTGAACGCCGCCATTTTGTTGCTTGTGCAAAGCAGGCGCAACTGCCGATCGTCATGATTCAAAAGTGCGACATCCTCAGCATTAGATTCGGTGTTAGGAAGTTCATGTAATGTTGCTTTGCTTTGTCGAAAACTGTTTAAAGTGGAGGACGGAAAAGCGTTTCTTGTGATTTCAGATAAAGCTTCAAATAACTGGAAACCATAATTTTAAGCCATACTAAGGCCAAGCGTGGCTTCTCTGAAGCGTAGCTTATTTAATAACACTATTCATGCTCTTGTTCAAGAGGCTTGTAATACCTAGGGTGCCTCAATGTCCTTCTGTTTAGGGTGATGCCACCCTCTGTAGTACCCGATGCCGACAGCACGCGCTCACGGGGAAAATACCAAGAAATCAACGAAAACAAAATGTCGCCATAGCACAATCAGCGCCACGAGCGCGTGCAGGGACACGCTCTTTCACGCGCTTCTGAACAAAAAATAAAAATAAAACAGGGGGACAAAATGGCCAGATGTCGAGCTCCGCCCTAAGCAAAGGGCACATGAAGTGCTCCACCCAGTAATACCTGGAGGGGCCATATCGTAAGCCCCGTGGATTCCACAAGCCACTACCTTTTGACACCTGCCTCTTCTTCATTGTTCCCGCTTGTGCCAGTAAATTAGCTACGGTTCAGAGTAACGACACTTGGCCATATTGTGGCTTAAAATCATGGTTGCCAATTATATGAAGCTTTATCTAAAATCACAGGAAACACTTTTCTCTCCCTCACAAGTGTTTAGACAACCCGCGACAGAGCATTGCAATATTGCATCAGCTTCCTAGCACCGCATCTAATGCTGAGGAAGTCGTACTTTTAGATCACGATGATCGGCAGTTGCGTTTGCTCTGAGCAAGACCCAAAATGGCGGCGCCCAAAACAATTTTGGGGAACGGAGTGCCGATACTTTAAAGCTCATTTAGTGACTCTAGGCATAAAGTAAACTCGGGTGTATTCTTTTCCTCTTCGTCTTCATTGTTTATTGATTTCAATCATATCGAATAATGAACACATTATATCACGCTACGCTTGTGTAAATATTGGTCTTAGATTTATTAGCCTGACCCAGTACTTAAACCATTCAGTTATCGATAGTAAATCTTCCAATATATTTTTTTAAATGTGAGGGTAAAAAGACACGGAGATTGATGATGATACAGACGCCAACGCCGCCCTCGGAAATTTTTTGAACATTAGAAATCAGCAGTTCGTCTGCCATCCGCCAGGTAGCGCAACAAAACACCCAAACAGTTTTTAATTGTTTTTAAAATTAGCTAAGCTCTACACCTATTAAGAAACCAAAGCAATATCATTGTGAAAATTTAATACATCGCAATGTATATTTATTCCAAACTATAAATGTTATTAAATGCCAATAAATCTGTTTGATGTCCAAAACAGATATGCGTCAAAAACAGGTAAGTTTGAAGGGCTCCTGGAGCGTTATGACCTTGAAAATGAAAAAAAGCCATCGTCCACCTCTTGGGCAACCATTGTAGCTCTAAATGTTATAAAATATTTTATCATAGTTTAATTATTTCTTCAGCGGCATTTGAACTACCATGACACGAAGCACAAAAAAGTGCTACGTTTGATATAAAATATCTAAACAAAAAAAATTTACACAACATTAAATTTTTTTCTGCATATTACCGATTATAAGCACTACATCTGTAGCTAACTTCATTGCCCTAGCTCTTGTCATTAAAAACATATTTGTGCGGAAAAATGTCAATTTTAGGGCAATATTTGGAGGGATGAAAAAAACAAAGTAGTGCAAATATAAAAAAAGTGGATCGTTAGATTCTGCTCCGACATTATCTTAACAAAACTGCTATATTGGAACCGTGCTATCTTTAATGGATCGTTCATAAAACATGAACCAGCGGAGCAAGTGAGGGTCCGCGCCATCATATTCGCAACGCTACAAATGCGCATGAACAGTAAAAACCAACGCATACATAATATCAAATGAAAGAGGATTGCATTACCTTTCAAATGACATCAATCCCGAAAAACAGTAATTAAAAGGAGATGAGTAATGGCCTGCCGAAAAGTACCTAAACTGCCACATTCAGTGGGACCGTGGCCTTAAGAGCGGCGCTCTAAGAATGTATTAAGTTCTAACCGAGCGTCCTGATTTGTATCAGGACGCTCGGCAACAACAAATTCGATTTCATTTATGTCCATAGCGTCCAAAGCCGTGTACCACAGAGGCTAGCTTGACGTAGTTTAATTTGATCTGAGTAAGGCCTTTGATGTCGTTCACCATGGCAGTCTTTTATCAAAACTTTGTAGTATTCGTGTCTGTGGATGGCTACATGGCTGTGTTCATAATTATTTGTATAGTAGAACATCTGTTGCTCGGCGAACGGCGCGTTTTGCTTTACGTAAAGTGCCACGTCTGGGGTACCTCAGGGGTCAGTTCAGGGCCCGCTTCTTTTTTATATCTGTGAACGACGTCTCTAAGCACGTTGTAAACTCTTCTTTGCAAGTCTTGATGCTTGCAAGATGCTGATAATATTAAGATAATTAAGGAGATTAAAACTATCTCAGATTGCAAGTTTCTACAAGAGGACATAAACTCATTTAGCAAATGGTGTTCACAGAACGGTCTGCTACTAAACCGCTCGAAAACCAAGGTCATGTCCTATAGTCGCAAAACGCAAACAACGTGTTTCCCCTACAATGTTCGCTCAGACGTGTTGTGCCGTGCTAGTGAAGTGCGGGACTTGCGAGTGCTTTTTGACTCCTCCTTGAGATTTGATAGTCACGTGGCTCATATAATAACCTGCTCTTTGCGTGCGCTCGGTGTTGTCTGTCGAACGACTAGAGTATTTGGAAACCCCGCAACGACTGTAACCCTGTACCGCACTTTGACAAGGTCCCAACTCGAACAGGCATTTCCCGTATGGAATGGTGGGTGTAAAACTACCCTCCTAAGGCTGGAGCGAGTGCAAAACAAATTTTATCTATTTATCGATATCACTATTTGCGAGAGGAACCATCTTTATCAAAAAGTAACACTGTATTGGACGTCCTAAACATGAAAAGCTTATATCACCGACTAAAAAGGCAGATCTTGTTTTCCTTTCAAAGTCCTTCATGGCATGGCAGACTGTTCAGAACTACTCTCACAAATATCTTTATGAGTTGCTCGGACAGCGACCCGTTTAACAACGTTTTTTTACTCTCCTCGGGCGTTAAATATGCTGGATTACATGTTTCGCATCGGTAGGACATATAATATAACTTCAAGTCATCTGGATATATTTTGTGACTAAATTTGTCAGATCTCTGAGTCTTGTATGAGTCTCGTTGAACCAGTGGTGATTGTGATTTTATGACTTATTACTTTAGTAAGGTATATTCGGTTTATGTGGCAGTCTTCTACCCTGCGTTTGGACCCTGGGTTTCTGTTCTTTGCATGTTGTGTTAGTCGTATCTTTGTGTCAGCATACGTTTTATGTATCATGTCTTTTACTCAATGCCATAGGATTTATTTTTATTTTTTATGTTGAATTTTTTCCACTTTCATTTTAGTGTGTAAGTTTCGGTGTGCCAGTACCAAGACCGCATGGTCGTTCCTGGACATATAATAAAAAATTATTCTTGATTCTTGAATATTCTTCTTCTTCTTCTTCTTCCCCTTCTTTTTTTTTTCTTCTTATTATTATTTATATTACCATCATTATTATTGTTATTATCATTATATTGTCATTGTATCGTTGTTGTTGTTTTAGTTGTTATTTCTCTTATTATTATTACCTGCAGCGACATGTTCTTTTTGTTAGTCAAACGGTGTTTTGTGCGAGCGCCATTACAAAACCTAGTGAAGCTATCGGAAGTTTGAGTAACGATGATTTTGTCGAGTAGATGCTTCGAGGTTGTTTTTTTAATATAAATTTGAGAGTATTTATTTGAAAACATCTACAAACGAGTTGTACCAAGTAGTACCGTCTAGTAAGTTCACGCACAACGTGGAACCCCTCACTGCACTCTCACACGCACGAGCACAAATTGCCCGATAAGGCTGCAGCGAATAAAGCTAGCATCTCGCATCGTAAAGTTTTGTTAGAACTATTTTCTGTTTTCATTCATTTTTTTCTCTCGTCCTTTTACCCGTCCCCGTATGAATATATAACTTATATCGACGTTCTTCCGGCCATAATACTTTTTTTATATTATTATTCGACGTTATTAATGCTTAGCATTACCTTATCTTGCCGAGCCGCATGTTCCTTCTTATGCCCTCCCGAAACTACATGTCTCTTATATTGACTTCTTAGAGTGCATGTTTATTTATTTCCATACCACCGTAGCACGCCATCGTGCATACATGAAAACAAGCGGAGCGAATGTGTATGCATGTGCGCGCGTAAGCTCGTATTTTGTACGTACATGCACGTCGGTACACGCATGGCAATACATGAAAAGCGAGTTGGATATATAAAAAAAGGGAGGGAAGGATGGGCGTGGATAAAGGACGAGATAGGAGGTAAAAATGGTCCGCAAATGCTGAAACCACCCATTTTGCTTCTTGATGGGGTTTAAAAGCCATCAAGCTCGTAAGGTAATGGCCATAAACTGTATCGAAAAAAAAAAGTTTTTTTTTTTTATATATTTTTATGTGTTGCTTTTTTATATTTGTATATCTCCCCAAGCTCTATCCCCTCTCCTCCCCGTATCTTGCCTCAATTCCCTCCACGCTCTCACCAACCTCGGTCTTTCGCAGATCCCCGTAATTTTACTTCCGTGTTCACTCAAGCTTTCTAGCAAGTTTCCTGATATTGAATAGTTTGCCGTCTGTTTAATGAAGTATTTCTTTTTGACATCAAAACAATAAACCGAAACAAGCACTAGTGCGGATGTAGTTTGACTTGACAAACCACGCAGCCCACTCTTAATCTTGTTGAGTCGCATGCGTCCTTTGAGTCTTCTTAGTTAACGACCATCCCCCCCCCCCTCCCCCCCCCCCCCCCCCTAGATGCATTTAGTCACTTCAAAACAAGGCCAACTCGTGCACTTCCCAAAGTACGCCTCCCGGGAGCTGTCGCCTTGCTACTTGTGTTTTAATTTGTGCCCGAGTTGTGCGGTCTTCAAATCTCAACAAAAACGTGCTCGCGTGTGCCAAAAAGATCTGGATAGCGAGCGCTTTTTTTTTATTCCCCGCCGTGGCTCGAGTATCGTTTTTAGCGAACTTTCTTGCAGCTTGTATATGGACTATATATGGTCGCAGTGACAACACGCGCCATTCTGCTCCGTTAGATACGTGCGCCAATCTGGAGCTGATAATCTGCGCCCAATGCGCCACGTCGCTACGCTTCGTGGGAAAGTTAATACGCGGTCAAATTTAGCTAGACAGATCAAGTCAGACCGCATAAAAAGTGTGCATAGTGATTCTTGCACCTGATACAGCGGGCAGACATCGAGCTCTATCTTCTGAATTTTGACGCTGCTTCCGCTGCGAAACCTAGGACAGAGTATGAAGGCCTTTCAGGATTTCCTCTGTCGTCTAAGTTACGGTATAATGAAGCACAGTTCCTTTCTTGACTACGCGGGTCCGAGTCAAGTCTCATAAACAATGCGGCACAATGATAACATACAAATACACAAACATTGGGAAGATAGCCGAATATCTCCCACACTTTGGGTTCATTTGTACGGCGGCTTAATTAGGTGGCGTCAGAGCGTTAATTTTTTGTTCAGTCATCGTAGCTTCTATGGAGGTATTGAAATTCAGCGCGCGTAACTTTTCGTTTACGGTGTCTTGGGAATTCAGCCACGGGGCAATGTATGTGAATGAAGTAGCCTGCTTGATGATTTCGAAGTTTCTGAAAAAAAAAAAAAAATAAAGTTAGAAAAATTCGAACATTTCGAATTTTTTGTTTAGTATTGAATTTAGAAAAATTCGAATATTTGAAGTATCTTCGATATGCGAATTTGAAAACTTCGAAGTCCTCGAATTTAAGTTCGAAATCTTCAAATTTCACGGACGGAGATAGATTCCGCAGTTTCGAAAGGCATTTCGACAAAATCATCTATAAAAAACCTAAACAAATGCTACAAAATTCACTGAAAACGTTGCACATTTTTTATGCCGTAAACACTTTCTTATTGGTACTGTGGTACTGATGGTACTACTTCGACTACTCGTTATTTGTCGTAATTTATAAAACAACCGCTGAACTTGTTGAATGGTTAATCGAGACTTAACGAGGTCGTTCCGGTGAACATACTTCCCATCTCTCTGCAAACTGGTATCAATACGATCAAACATCGCCTAAGTGCGAAACTGGCATGAGACAACGAAATACACAAGACAAGGCGTGCACATGGCGCACGTAAAGGCTTCCATGTTTATCAAAAGATTTTATTTGCTCTAGCCGTTTATTTTCGGTGCCATGGGATGACCTTTAGGATGGAGAAAAACGCTCAACACAGGCACAGCGCCTGACACAACTCGAGCTGGGGGAGAACGCAACCAGACGCAATTTGCCTCCCCCCCACCCCCCGACCCCCTAAAATGCAGCTGCTCAAGTCACGACTTGTCATCATCAGACTCGCCATACTGCCAATGTATGGAGCATTTCTTCTTCCATGAATGAATATATCGGCCGCTGTAAAGAGCAGCCGGTTCCTAATGATAATGGAGTAAGCGCCGGTCCAGCGTTCGCTGTAGCTCGTCGGCGTTGCGCTCCGCGTGCACCTTTCCCCTCCCAGTCGCTTAGTCGAGGATATCAGGGGACTTATAAACAACTAAGGCTACGAGGGCCGCCCCAGCGAAACGCCTGGGTTGAATTTCAAACCTGCAGACCACGTGTCCGCGTTGGCGCGCCAGTTGCACGATCGGCTAAGCAAAAAGTCTGCGCAATTTTCACTCCACTCTACACGTTGTTGAGTGGAATGTCGTTTGTATTGTGTGATTTATATTTATCGCCTGAAACCTGAGCGATCAACGTGGTTGGAACCTCGTCAACTTTTGTATAGATGTTCGAAGTTTGTCGAACTTTTCAGCTTAGCAAAAATCGAAAGTTCGATAATGAACGAATTTTTAGTTGAATTTTTTAGCACAGATAGGAAAACAAACAATTTTCTTTGCGCCAGAAACTTGAAAGTTTGAAAATTATCGAATTATTTTATGTAGTAAGTTTTATATTTCGAAACCTATTTCGAACCTTTTAAACTTCCTTGTTTGATTTTCGAGCCTCAGGTTCGAACAACGTTTGCGGCTTCTCTAACTACAATAATGGACACAGTAGTGACAAAAATGCGAAGAACATTTGAAGAAGAAGGAATCGGCATCTCCTCGTATTTGGCTGCTTTGAACGCGCCACTTTGCCCAGAGCGTACAGCTAAATATCTTTGTTAGGCCACTTAGTTGTAGTATTAAGATCGGTGCTAATGATTTACACAATGTACAAACCCCCTGAATCTACCTGAATATAAGTGATTCTGCCGATTGCTTTGCACTTTCAGTAGAATTCAGATTCAGGCATAACTTGCCCGTTGTAACTGACAGAGTCAGCTTTTTAAGGTGATAGCTTTACGGGCGACATTTTGCAGAGATTTCAACCTCCTCTGATGTCGAGGGAAGTCGGGTTTTCCCATCGGCCCCGCAGCGCGGAGAGAGAAGAGCGAGGAGCCCTGGCATGCCGCCAGTAACGACGCGACGAAAGGAGATTCTTCGAGTCGTCTGCTTGAAAAACTTGTTTTTTGAAACATTCCTCGCGTTATTCGAAGTCTCACTTTAGCAGTATCCATTTGCTACGCGTAATCTTGGATGGTTTGACAAACGCGCTTATTCACACTTTTTCACGGATAATCAAGCACCGATGGCGGCCGTCGGTGGCATCCACGACGCCAGCCACGACAGCTATGAAAATTAACCACGTCACTCTTCTTCAGGTTCCTCGCGACATTTTAACTGCATTGCGCGACCGTGCTACAAATATCGCTTTTGTTTCTGCGCACACTAGGGGCGAAAAACTAGATAAACATTGCTGGTGTTTGTTAAAGGATCGTTTTGCGCAGTTCTCGTTAAGTCAGTTCTTTCAAGTGGTTTTGATTTTGTGGGGCTCACTCTAGACTCTAGAGGATGTCCTCGCAACCTAATGTGGACTTCAAGACAAAGAAAACAAAGATCAAAATGCGATGCCCCGAAATGGGATTTCAGAATTTGCAAATTCCAGTCCCGTAGTTTTTCCAGCTTACGCAAGCAGACATAATTCCATCACACTCCCCCTATTTTTATCGTACCATTACTTGTTTTAGTTATACGGTTTTCTGTCGTCGGTTAATGTTTTCATTCTTCTTCGTACGCAACATAACCTGAATAGAAACAAAAAGCGGGGGGGGGGGGGGTGAATTTTAAATAGGATTTCACAGAACATGCAATATATTAGGACTGTACCGACGTCTCTTGTTTTGCTTTCATGTATGTTTGAATTTTTTGTGAGATTCATTGTTGATTTATTTATTATACGTTGTTCCGTCCTTAAGCAGTGTCCTGGTTCTAGCTTTGCGAGGACTTAAATTTCTGACAGGTGCGCGCTTCCGCCATCTATTTGGGCGCACCCAATCTTTCTTCCGGATGACGGGGTCCATAACAACGAAATTATTATTACTAATATTCAGTATTTAGCTTGTTTTAGTTCAGACTTATGTGACTACGACTTATACTTCGGGTATTTCACCTGTCGCTTTGAGTTTTGTGTCGGTTACGGATTGCGACTGCTATTGAAATAGGTCCTAATAATATTTTTTTGAAAAGACATAATACGTTAAGGTGGTTCATATTTTGCGCAGTGTACCGCCGGTAACTCGACGTTAATCTGTATATTTTTTTTTCCGGATTTCCATATATAATGCTAAACTTATTTTCCGCTCTTTCCGCTCGCGCCGTGGTAGTCAAATATTTAAATGAATAGCTGCAGGCAGATATTAAAATTTCTAAAATCTCACTGACATGACTAATTTGCTCAACGGGCTAGTAAGGTTAGGTGGAACGATGAAATGAAAAATTAACACCCTAAAATACACGAAGTAGGTATGGTTTATTAGTTCATTATTTAACTCGTTATCTTCGTGCCCTGAGGTCTGTTGATGCCGTGTAGGTCACTTTGTCGGCAAAAATATACTTAAAAAAAACCAGGAACAGGACAGTCAATGTAAATGTTCCCTGTTGGCTGCAAACAAAAAAAGACGCAGGAAAAAGAAAACCGGTATGCACCAACCGTGCATGTGTAAGTGCCGCGTAAAGGTTATTTAAAAAGACCCGACAATCTCCCTAAATTTTGTTTTTATTTTTTGCCGGGCGATTTAATATGGTGTAAGGAGACTCCCAAATCAACATTTTGCTGCAAAGTCACGTATATTTTTAATAAACTCAAACAACTCAACTGCTCGAAACCGAAACCGAAAAACGAGCACGGAAACTCATGGCCGGACGTCACGCGGGTACACCCGACCGCGTTTTTTTTTCCTTTTTCTTTTTCTTCCTCCACTTCTCCGGCGCGTGATGAAGCAGACGACGAAGCTGCGCGCAACGTTTGTTGTACACTCTAAGAAAAAACGGGTGTAGTCGGGTGTATCAGCAACACATGCACCCCTTTCCTGAAAGATGCACCCTCCATTGCCCAGCCAGTGTATTTGTGCACCGACAATGAGCATCCTCCTCTCCCTTAAAAACCTCTAGGTGTATCAGTGCACCGCCACGCTAGCCACGCGCCCCGACCAGCGTGTGCTTGGATGCCTTCTTGGGGGTCACTTCTGGGTTGGGCAGTTTCTTAGGAAGTATGAAACTGTTTTGTTCGCTTGGTATTGACAGTAGAGTAGACGCTATGCTTGTTTTAGGTCAATCGGGGCTCCGGGTAGGATCACGTGACTACAGTCTCCAAGCTAGAGATAAGGCAGAGCACGGTACCTGCCTGAAGGCCAAGGCCACGGGTAGCATCCACTGCACTATTAACTTTGGGTCGAACTTTCAAGAGGATATAGGGGACAAATCCTCTAGCTGCGTTCATTGTTGGGATAACCCTGAAGATAAGCCTTGGCGAGGGCAGCCACTTTTGGCCTTGAAGGAGCTGCTATTTTCGTATACTCCTCTCCTTTCTTTCTCTCCCTAAGCTGAAAGCGTGGGAGAGGCTACGCAGACGTCGGACCAATGGACCGGAGGCTTTTTTTATCCCTTGAGTCCGCTGTCTGGGTGCGGGTAATGGCAGGAGTGTGATCATATGGCAAAGGTTTCACGGGTGGCGTAGTAGCTCTTTCCGATCCGGGAATGTCTGATTCCCGGCCAAGTTTCTTGTGTGCTGTGCTGCGACCAGCGGGGCTGCCAGAGATTTCGTCCGTGAACACGTATTCGAGTGTACCAAGGCTTCCAGTGTTTGAAAAGTCCAACGTACATCGGCAACAAGCGATTTCTTCAAAAAAGTTTGGTTTGGCAAATTACTTATTCTGCCACATCGTGTTGAATCTTCACAGACCCCTTTCTTTCCGTGTTTGTGTAGTTCTGCAGTGCCCGTGTCAACATCTATATCGGATTACATATTTCATGTCCGGTATTTTCATCGTAAGTGCGCTGCAACCTACTCCTTTGCAGCAATTGACCGTTCCGTTCCGGATTACGTCTAAACTTAGACAGTGCCTATTTCCTAGCAGCCGGGAGAATATTTTCCCCAAAATTCTATCGGCAGTCGCCTGCCATTAGCTGTCTACAATCATGTAATAACTGCAGGTGACTTTCTTATTCGCCCGGCGTTTTGTGAACACGCGTTTCATGGACACCTTTTCGTTGATACACGTTTTCTAGACACGTTTCGTCGACATTAACGTTTCACCGTGACTCGTTACGCGAAATACACGCTCTAGGGACATTTCGTCGTGTGTGTGTCTCTGAGGCGCGTGCTCACCGACCCAGCCCACCCGTTCACGTCGCCTCGTGGCGACAGTATGCGGTGGCTCATTAAAAAATGTTTACCCTACCTGTGATACCCGTATATATCACCTCGCGCATATAGTCTGGGGCGGCTCATTACAAAAAAAAAAAAAAAAAAGATAAGAGATGCTTATAGAGGAAAGCTAACCTGAGCTGTCGATGAATCGTCGTTCGATGTAGTGATTATATCGCCAATGAGTGACGACTGCCGGCACGATTTCGGGCAAATAATTCTGCCGGCTGCTGAGAGAATAGACACTACCTAAGAGTCACCCCGGTTCTTGTTCGCTCATTAATGTCCTGAGTTGTGTAACAGCTTCGTTGCACATCTTCACATATCACAGATTGCTGGCACGTTTGTACTTGTTTACGGAATAGACTGTCTAATAAACTTATAGGAGATTTGAAAACAATCCGTTGTGTCTGTTTACCTGCCTTTTTGCAACCACCTGGGCGCGTACATTTTTTACAGGTTTCCTTGAGGTGGGTCACAAAGAGGTGTAATGGTACATCATTGAATGAGGTGTATATATGTTCCATATGAGTGGGTGAGTGTAAAAAAACGGTGTAATAGTAAACCCTGTTGGCGGGTGTATCTCTGTTCCCTATGAGCGGCGTGGGTGTAAACAACGGTGTAATAGCAAACCCTGTTGGTGGGTGTAGAGAAGAGAATACTTGTACACCTTAAATTGGGGTGTACCTGCACACCGAAACGACAGTGAGGGTGTAAGAAAGGAGTAGAGAAACACCCCAGTATGGGGTGTATCTGTGCACCCCCGAATGCTGAAGGTGTATAAAAGGGTGCACATATGCACCCCTAAGGAGGGTGTATATATGCACCTCGTTTTGAGGTGTACTTGTACACCTTTATGGGTGTGGTATATGCGGCAGCACTTACACCCCCTGTGGGTGTACCCACTACACCCCTTTTTTTTAGAGTGTACAACTGTTTCGCACTTGTATCCCTTCCGCTCGATGTTCTCCGCTTGAAGATGGGTTTGCAGGTACCACGAAGGACAGTTCCAAATTAGCGGCCCTGCGTCCGTCGCAACATTGGTCCGTCGTGCGCCGCCATCGCGTCGTCCAGTCCGCGGTACGTCGCCATATTGTGGTGGTTAGAAGGGGGAGGTGTCAGCATCGCGTTGCTTGCACACTGTATGGCAACGCGCTGGTATATCATGACGAAGATAGGAGGCGCGCATATCGACTTTGAGATGTACTTCTGAGATGCCAATCGACCCCGTTTGTGTGACGTCACCGCTTCCAACGAACCGTTGCAGGGGCATTGTTATGGAGGAATGCATGGGACTGGATTTCGCTCCGAAAGCAGGATCAGTCAAGAAAGACGAACGTGGAATTTAAACGTCTAAAAATAATAGATAAAGGAAGCCTGGATTGAACACCTACCAGGACAGAAGTTTGCCGAGAATCTGCTGTTTCTGAATTATTTGCAACGGCAACTTTCGATCCTCGAGACGTCTCGAGATGCCTGTTGCAGACGACAAACGCATGACGAACGCACACAGAGTGACCGAAGTATGCCGACTGCAAAAGTGTCAATCGTTTTGATATATATAGGATTTTGATTTTGTATTTATTTGGAACCATGGCGGGGCCAAGAAAACTAATCACGTTTAAAAAATAAAAAGTGCTTGCGTGCGATGTGGGATCCTATCTGACAAACATCATCAGATGCATGAAAATCTTCTGAAAGAAAGAGAGAAGCATTTATTTAGGACATGATATCAAAGCAGTGTCGAGCCCTCTTACGATTTTTGCGGTTGACGTGCATTGCAATGAAAAAGCAATTACTTTGACTCTAACTTGAGCAATTCAAGACCCCAAACTTCGTTTTTCAAGCTCGAAATGTAGGTGTTTTGTACCTGCCTTCTAACTATCAAAGTAAGAAAAATCTTACGAATTTTTCAGATTTAAGTAAAACCCCATGCCTGCATGACTGAGCCTCTGGAAGATTCGAGTTTACTCTTACCCTGAGTATAAAAAAAAAGGCTAGAATGACCTTGCTTAGTCAGTCTCGCCCTAGCTCTCTAACGAACATTCTAGGTCTAATGTTCGAGATGCCGAGTGTGGTACACTCTAAAAAAAGCCCGTGCGTCTACTTTCCCGCACAACACTCGGAGAGCCAATCAGCGCAACTTACGGAGGCAGATCAGCGAATGACGATGCCAAAAGATATGTTTAGACCGAAAAACGCAGTCTGAGTTGTGACATTAAGCAATGCAAAAGTGACGTTTTGCATTGCTTAATGTCACAACTCAGACTGCGTTTTTTGGTCTAAACATATGTTTCCGTATCGTCATTCGCTCAGCTGCCTCCGTAAGTTGCGCTGAATGGCTCTCCGAGTGGTGTGCGTGAAAGTAGACGCACAGACATTTTTGGAGTGCACATTGAAAGTGACGCGTACATGTATGTGCTTCCTGTGATTACATTTTTTTTTTCGATCAGCGTATTTGCAACTTCTTGAAGGCCAGAAAAAATAAGGTTCATATTCTTTTTTGTTATTAATATTGAATGTTTTTCTTAGATAACCTACGATTTAAAACCGGCTAATTCTCGACCGGCTGTTTTCAGGCAGAAGGAGAACGAATTTTGAGTCGCGAATTGTGTTCCGAGTTGTTGAGCTCTTATAGGTCATGATCAAATGAAAACCTCCGCGAGCATAAATACCCCGTGAGTGTCCCTCTAGCGGGAAAGGTCAAAGTGGGAAAATCCCAAACTTTGGAAGGAAGTCAATAAACACACAAAAGTGCTTCCGTGCTACTGAAGTTTCGGCCAACTAAACCGTACCTGCGCACCTGCACAGATGGAACAGATTAACATGCACGCCGTATGTAGAGAAAATATAGAGTGCATGGAATTCATGCTTAACTATTCATGCCTTGGATAGCTCAAATATCTGCGATGTGCCTTGGACACAACTTAATTTTAATGCAATCCAAGTGTTCGAGATGCCGAGTTTTAATGCAATCCAAGTGTTCGTAACACTAATTTAATATTAAAACACTCGTCGTAACGACGCCCAAGGTAATGCATATTAGTTTAACCAGCAAATTTATTGAAGCTTTTGTTTATTGCTGGTTGTCAAACTCACTGACGAAAGCCAGGAGCACCGAGGACACCTCCGCACAATTCATCTCCTGCACCAAAGTGAAGTGGCTGAACCGATCTGTGTTATTTCTTCTGCGCAGTCAGTCTTCCCCATGCCAACTGTTTTTTTTTTAATCCTGATATCAGATTTTTAATCTGCTTTTTTTACCTGAAAGTATGCTAACTATAACCTGATGTACTTTGTTGGTCCTATGTTGCCCGAAATCTTGGCGGCAATTTGGGCCAACTGAATGCCACGTTGTACCCAGTTTCTGCTTGCCAACAGATATCCTGGACTGCTATCCTCCGCCTTTCTTTTACGCCGTTCCAATAATAGCCTTCTGCGTGCTGCCATTGTTGTCTCATGGTCAATGAAACATTTTGTGAGCGTGCACTGCTGCTCCCTTCGGTGGATTCTCAGGCGCCGCACACACGTCCCCTGCCCAGTGATTCGACATATTTCTCCTGGACGATAATAACCAAAAAGATCTACATTTCCTGGTAGATATTTTGTCCCCTTAAATGCCTCTGTTCACCACACTGTTTCCATATCTTCAATTATTTTATCTCTTTCCAACTTGAATCGTCGTCCTTACCTTGAGGTATGGACGACGATTCAATGCTCAAACTTTGTTTTGTTATCACGTGAGATAACTTGCTTCCAAAATCTTCGGACTTATACTTTGTTTCAGCTTGAGTCCAGACCCAGCGACGCTACGAGCTAATATGACCAATCAAGCAGCGTAAAAAGTGCACGTCACTAGGCTTTTCATGTCTAGGATTTGTTCTGCGATGATGTAACACGCAGAAACATGTCGAACACCATAGTGGCGCGCCTTTGACGCTGTCTGAACGGTCCTCTCGGCTTGTAACGTCAGCTGCGTCTCGACGTAAGGTGTAATGAAGTATAGTATCCGTAAGGTGCATTTTTAAAATAAAATAAAAACCAAGATGGTTTCACCAGTCATCTTATCTGGTGGGGATGGGAGATGGGAAATTGGATGCGGTGGTGGGTTGAGATGATGTGTTGTGGTCAGGCTCGCTGACCTGACTAACCTGACGTAGTCAAGGAGCGAGTCCATGATCTTTCTTCATGGCAGCTCTTGTCTTGGGGTAACCCAGGGTAACCCAGTCCTCCTACGCCAGGGGTCGTAAATTGGTAACTTTATTAGGTATGCCACCTGGTGAGTATCAGTGCAGACTCAAAGATTTTAGATCGCAGCAGGTCCACGAGGCGGCGCACCATGCGGGAATTTCGGGGGAGGCACGTGATTCCGCTACGGGATCGATGAGTGCCCGACAAGCTCGGACTTTTAGCGCGTCGAGAAAAGGAAGAGTTGGGAGAGGACGGACGGAAAGAGAGGGACGGGGAGAGGAGGAGGAGAGGTTTTCGCTCCCGAAACACGCAAAACACGGGGACCCGAACCTCTCGCAGAGTTGTTCTGGTCTCGGGACGGAAGGTTCCTCGGAAGTTTGTTAACGCGGTGTTTGTGGAGAAGCGGGTCGGCGTGCGCGATGGCTCCGCGTTTCGGTGCTTCCCGCAGTGTTGTCACCGGTGCAACTTGAACCTGTTTTTGCTGTCCGACATAGGGCCACTCTTCATCTTCATCGTCGTCGCTGCTTGGTGCTGCTCGTGTTGATGTTATTGTTGTTGTGCTGGTGCTCGTGTCGGCCCGCGGAAGGGATTGGGCGATATTTGGAGGGGCTCTCTTTCTTTTGGAATGAAGACATCGTCGGAGACTTGACGCCAACGGACAAATAACGGTAGGTGTTGTTATTGCGCCGTTTCTGGCTTTGTTTCATTGTACATATTTCTCTTCGCGCATCTCGACGATGTAAGATTAGCGCCTAGTTTCATACAGGTTTGGGGTACCGAAACCTTTAAACAGTCCTTGGGACACCGCTTACCATAACATCCTGCAAGACAGCCCACTCGAATTCACTAGGCAATTTACTTCTCTTGAAAACACGCACACACACCACAGCCAAATTGCCCTTCCCCGGAAATTACCCGTCTGTAAAACAAGTTGTGCAACCGGCTCAATATGCTCAGTTTTGACAACAACACCAACTGTTACTTTCGCATTTTAGAATTCAAAACGATCGCTCATCTGTGCTGTTTTTGTCTCTTTGTGACATGTCCTATGTAAGCACGTTTCAAGTGAAACATGTTTAAGTTCTGTGTGTAACATTTTGTATATGTCTGTGTCGTCCTTGGCTTACCTTCCGTCTCGTACTCGTGACAAGTAATCAAATTACTTGTAAGGGGTTACTTTTTGGTGTAATTTTGTAATCATTTGGATGCATTCATTAGTAAGTAATCAAAAGTGTAATTTGATTATTTTTTGAAGTTCTAAAATTACTTGTAATCGTTACGTTTTTTCCCTCTCCTTTTTACTCAGGCCCTTTGCTTGCGCATGTTTCCTACCAAAGAATTCTTGAACCTAGTTTACCAAAGCAATGACTAGTTTATATTTCGGTGCTTCTAGTACACATAATGGAGAGTACAAAAGACTCATTTTTAAACCCGCAGAAAAATCGGTCGTTTTGAAAATCTGATGTAGACGGAAAAGTAACGGTAACTTTTTCGAGTAATGGCTAATTAATTTTCCTTTCATGTGATAAAGTAATCTAATTGAGTACGTTTAAACCAAGAGTAAACAGAATTGTAATGTATTACTTTTTTCGAGCAGCGTGTACAAGACGATTTATTCCAAGGTCTTCCCTCGTGTATAAAATATCAAAACTCTCTTGGTGCGACCAAGAGCAGTTGGAGTAATTAAATTGGAAACCAAGGCGAGCATGCTTTTTCTTAATCATTTTTTGTAGTCACACTCCGAAAGTTCGCACATTCCTTATTTCACCCTGATCGGTATCCGCGGGGTGAATGCTATCTTTTGGAATATTTCAATACATGTCCTCAATTTAGCATCTGTGCGATTGAAGGCCTAGTTGTTTCAAGTTTCTCGTTCGACAAATCTATTGCATCTGGAAAGACGAGATGTGAAATCTGATATGCCCGAGTCCCACTAGAGCGACAAACAGAAACAAACGACAGCGACGAGCCTCAAACCCATGCAGCGTGCTCGCGATGGTATTTTGGCAGGCGTTTTGCCGTTCGGTGCTCGTGAAGTAAGCACGAGTGATTGCAAGCCTGCCAAAGATACCTTCGCGTGCATGATGCTCGTGCTTGAGCGTAGCCTCCTTTATTCTACAAAGTCTGCCAAAATGCAAAGAGGTCTGGTTTGAGGCTTGTCGCTGTTGTTTGTTTCTGTTTTTCGCTCTAGTGGGACTCAGGCATTAACGTGAGAGCTGCTGGAACTTTTGTTTATTATTCATACAATGAGAAGACGTCATTTCCAAGCACGACTGCAAACCTGATGGGAAATCAAATGCTATCAGGAGTGAAGAAACCATCACAGCTTCTAAGCATACCCATACTTCTTTATTTACGCAATATGCTAGTGTCTTTGATGATTTTCCTTATCTCGATCGGAAAGTTTTGATTAGAGAGCATTGTAACATATTGTAGTATGAAGAATTATTCAGAAATGTCTGAGCAGCTAAAACTACAGCCGCAAATCACTGCTTTTAGACGTACTTTCGGGAAACGAGTACTCATACCAAAAGGCCAGTCTCAAACCAAGGAGTGCGAGCTAGCTCTAGCGTTTAGCCATTTCCGTTTATTTTCAGAGATGTAATGTTTCCACGACAAAAAACACCATTTTTTTTTCTTTTTTAAATTCCTTTTCAGAGTTTTGCTTTGTCCGTGAAGAAAATAGACTGGTAAACGGCACGTGTACTCTTCATAATCATATAGCTTTCCGAGGACATTCAAGCGTACACGAAGCGCTCGAGGCTTTATTAATAGCGCATACCGATGTGTAACAAGCTATTCTAAGCACCTGCACACGAACCCACCAAATATATGTCGCTTTCAATTAACTCTTTTTTTTTTCTACTTCGTTATTTTTTTAATGCTGAATTGGTTGACGTTTGCTTGATCTAAACAAGTATTTGCTAATAAAGTCTAACAACTTCATAAAATGAATTGGCGTCTTTTCTCATCATTAATTGATTGCTCAGACGTCACCGCTACAGTCCCATTCAGCTTAAAGAAGAGTAGTGCGTGACTTTTTATGTTTTGATAAAATTTTGTTCACCTAATTTTGAAGACACAACGTTCAGACGTATAAACGCCGTGCACCCTGCAGATAGGATGGCGGATTAAAGGAGGATTTTTTGTTTTAAACTCTCAATTACTTTGAAACCTTGAACGAAAGTTCTAACTTAAGGAGACACCACAAGGACGCATCCTCTAAGACATGGAACGACTATTTTTGGGGGAATATTGTGCAGAAGTCATGTATTCCTGGACGCTGTTAAAAGCGCGTGCCTAGAATTTTATTACAATGCAATTAAATGCAAAGGTGCAAGCGAGCCGGACAAGAATGATGACAATAATCCCTGGAGAAGGGGAACAAGAGGGACAAAGGACAAACACAAATCTCTAAACACAGCTAGGTGACTGGAGAGCGACCGAAAAAATCCGCCTGGTCCGGGTATCGAACCCGGGACCTCTCCATTACAGGTGGAGTGCTCTACCAACTGAGCTAACCAGGGGTTAGACGTCAGTAGAGCAAACGGGTTTTTTCAGCCGCCACCAGTCTAACACCAACAAGGGTGAAACTTGCAATTTAAGGTTATTATTAGAATGCAATTAAATGCAAAGGTGCAAGCGAGCCGGACAAGAATGATGAAAATAATCCCTGGAGAAGGGGAACAAGAGGGACAAAGGACAAACACAAATCTCCAAACAAAGCTAGGTGACTGGTGAGCGACCGACGGTCGCTACGTGACTGGTCGCTCACCAGTCACCTAGCTGTGTTTGGAGATTTGTGTTTGTCCTTTGTCCCTCTTGTTCCCCTTCTCCAGGGATTATTTTCATTATGCGTGCCTAGAACTTGCTCCCATTTATCGTCGGCCCAGAACGACAATTTTAGATTTTATGAGACGTACGTTGAGCATGCGTAATTGCGCATTCATCCCAATCAATGCATTTGTTCTTTTCAGAAGATAAGTCGAGAGGTGGTTTTGAGCATGCGCTGTGAACAACTTCCAACAATATGGCGCCCCGCGAATTCAGTACACGTAAAAAAAAGTAATTAAAAACTATTTGTGTTTTTACAGCGTAGAATTGTTCTGCCTTTGAGGTGCGGCGACACTGGATTACGCTGTAGATAAGACATTTAGCCAGTAGAGTAAAGCCGCTAGTCTGGGGTCGTTAACGTGCACCACGCAGTAGTGATACGCGACCGCACGCCGGTACGATACTCATCTAGATCGAAACGGGGTGGGTTGGGGTTTAAACCCAGGGTCCCTGGGTTCTGCAGCGTGACCTTTCGCTCCGCACGATCTGAGCTGCGGTGTCTGCAAACTTCCAGCAACCGTAATGGTAATGTTGTGGAACCTGGTGAGAGTGGTTTATTAAAATCGGTACGTCGTAAACAGCGTACGTCTAGTACACGTTTAGCCATCCTTCGTTCTAATATCATTGCCTGCATGTCCGGGGTGAAATCACCGAACTCAGAACTTCAAATTGGTGGCTTGAATTGGACTGGAGTTGATAAACTCACCCAAAACTATTAAAACTTGTTTTTTTTTCCAACTGTGTTATGAGCGCACTGTCGCAAAATCTTAATTAATATAACACGCAAGAAATAGAGATTGGAGATTATATCATGAAGGCACCCGCATTCTGCAGATCGGTTTCAATACGCAGCCAGGCTCGCACGAGGAATGAGCTGTAACCAGGAACGCGAGCTTCGTTATTAAATTAGACTCACGAGCTAACCTTGTTAGACTCGGATGTACAGCTCAATGCGATATAATATAATAATTATTTGGACTTTATTAACTGTATTCGACGATACCAATGTACCGGTGATTTTTCTTGCCCTAGCCAAAATTGTTCGTATGGCGCTTGCCTTTAAGAACGGCACTTAATTCAATGTTGAATAAAAAGAGCGGATTAGATTAGGTGGGACGACAGCGTGAAGTTTGCAGACAAAAATGATATGTGCTCTTCACTCAGTTAATATTTTTTTTTTCAACTTTTATCTCGAACGCCGTATCAAGATGCATAATTTTTCGGCGGGGGACACTTTTTTTTTTTTTAATTCTAATCTTGATTAGAATTTTCCTAAACATACTTTGTCATATGATATCCTTCCGAGTCACTCATTTTTTTTTATTTTTATTTATTTATTTATTTATTTACCCTCAAGGGCCCCGAAGGGCATTACACAGGGTTGTAGGGAAAAGCTGACAAAAGTACAGTTGTTTATACTGCCGCGCGCAAGGCTGAGAAAACAACGCTCGGTCACGGTCCTCCAGAAAGTTCCCGTTTATTCATGTACCGCACGTAACTTTTACCCCTGCTTTTGTTTTCTAGAAAGTGCGTGTTCATTCTCGCCCCGATCACGCGACGCTCGAACCGCTTTCGCCGAATCTTCAATATAGCGGCGCACTCTAGATAAGAGGCCGCCCGCGACCTTGTCGAGTCAGTCTCGCCCCAGCGCTCGATTCTGCTACCACGCCGACTTCGACGCCCGCGACGCTCTGTTATTATTCTTTGTACCCCTTTTGTTTTTGGCACAAGTTCGCCACATTAAACGTTTATTTCTTCCTGTTTATTTGTTATTTTTGGTCACCACCCGTGACATTTTGGTGGAGGTGCGGGGTACCCGCATGCCCGTGCAGCGCTCCCCTCCGAGTTCCCGCAGTGCAAGTCCGGACCCAGCCTCCCGAGGACCGAGCGAAGACCAGATCGAGACCCGATCCAGTCGCCGCAACCAAGGTCTACCCCCGGAACACGGACTTCTGCCACCCCGGACCAGGCAGCCAACGAGGCCGACGATGGACAACCAGTCGTCGCAGAACCCGTCCGCCGCCGCCGTCGTATACCTTCCCGTCGCACCCCGGACTCCGACGCCATTCCACGGGGAGGTCCACGAGAACGTTGAAGATTGGCTACAGCATTACGAACGAGTGGCCCGCCATAACCAGTGGACACCAGAGCAGTGCCTTCAGAACGTCTACTTCGCTCTGGAAGGCACGGCGCGCACCTGGTTCGAGAACCACGAAGCGTCGATTTCGACGTGGGAAGAGTTCCAGGCCGAGCTGCGACGCACCTTTGCCAACCAGCAGCGACGCCAGCGTGCCGAAGAACTCCTTCAAGCAAGACACCAAGGGCCAAACGAGAGCGTGACAAGCTTCGTCGAAGACGTTCTCCGCCTCACGAACCGCGCCGACCCCAACGCTCCCGAAGAGAAAACGTTGCGGGTCCTAATGCGCGGCGTCAAAGAAAACATCTTCGGGGGCCTCGTGCGGAGCCCGCCTAGGACTGTCCAGGGTTTCATTACTGAGGCCACCAACATCGAACGTGCCCTTCACGCACGGGCCTCACACTACCAGAGACTCCCCGGCTTCGCTGCCCTCTCGCCGTCCAGCTGCAGCATCCCGGACATCCGCGACATCATCCGGGACGTCGTCCGGGAGGAACTCAGGAAGCTGCTGCCTGCTGCCAACCAGCCGGCTTCGCTGTCGATAGCCGAGGTGGTGCGCGAAGAAGTTCAGCGCGCAATTCAACCGGAGACTCCTGCCAGCGTGGCCGCAGCCGATGAGCCGACGCTTACCTACGCCGCAGTGGCCCGAGGACCGTCGCCAACTGCTCAACACTACCCGGTGGCGCCACGACGAGACCCATCAACGCAGGCGTACCCCCGACGCAACGACGAAGTACGTCAGTACGACCGCCGAGAACAGCAGGCGCCAAGGAAAACCGACGTGTGGAGGACAGCGGATCGACGACCCATCTGCTATCACTGCGGGGAGGCCGACCATATCTACCGTCGTTGTCCCTACCGGCAAATGGGCCTGCGTGGGTTCCACCCGAACGACCCACGCCCGAGGTACGGCGAACGCCCTCGCGACATCGAGGAGTACCTCCGACGTTCGCCCTCCCCAGTGTCGTCTCTCCGCCGTGAAGCCCGCTCCCCTTCCCCACGACGTTCAGCCTCCCCAGCGTCACGATCCCGCCGAGAGAGCCTGTCTCCCCTGCGTCGTCGGGAAAACTGAGTGCGGCAACGCCTGGAGGTGACGTTGCCGAAAACGACGGAAGCAAACAGCCTCCAAGAACGCCGGAGCGCTCCCACTCTCTCGACGCCCCGCATTGCACCGACGCGCCTGCAACGGTGTCCAACAACCTAAACGTTGTTATCGATGGCCAAAACGCATCGGCACTCGTTGACACCGGGGCAGACTACTCAGTATTGAGTGGGAGGCTCTCTCGCCACCTTCGAAAAGTCACGACGCCGTGGGATGGACCGCAGATACGAACCGCCGGAGGACACCTCATCACGCCTGTCGGAAGGTGCACCGCTCGCGTCGAAATTCACGGCGAGACGTGTCCTGTGAAATTCGTCATTCTACAAGACTGTTCCAGAGACGTCATTCTCGGCATGGACTTTTTGTGTGAATACGGCGCCGTCATCGACCTTGGAGAAAACAGATTGACGCTGCGGACACCTGTTCCGCCTTCAGAGAAACTCCAAACTGCGTCAGCCGCAGTCCGAGTCGCTGCCGACCACGTGAATCTGCCGCCGCGATCAAGTGTTGTCGTACCCGTCGTGACCGACGCAGCTACCCGTAGCGAAGTTCTTCTGGAAGGAAACCTCCAGTTGCTCCTGGGAAGAGGAATAGGCGTCGCACGAGGAGTAGCTGAACTTCAGGATGGCCGCACTGTGGTCCTCGTGACGAACTTCCGGAATGAAACGCAACACCTCACAAAAGGTGCAGCTGTTGGCCACGTCGAGTATCTCCGAAACTCCGCCGAAATCGCCGCCATTACTGATGAATCCTCGCCACCTCAGCAAGACGGTACGTCGCCAGCGCAACTCGACATCGACCCTCAGCTTCCGGACCCGAAACGACGGCAGCTGATTAACCTCCTCGCCGAATACCGTGACTGCTTTGCGACGTCGTCGAAGGTACGCCAAACAGCCGTTGCGAAGCACCGCATTATTACCGAGGACGACGCGCGCCCTGTGCATCGATCACCGTACAGAGTCTCCGTTAAAGAAAGGGAGGTGATCCAGGAGCAAGTTCAAGAGATGCTGAACGATGACATAATCCAGCCATCAAGCAGTCCGTGGGCCTCTCCAGTCGTACTGGTTAAGAAGAAGGACGGAACGCTTCGGTTCTGCGTGGACTACCGGCAGCTGAACGCGGTGACAAAGAAAGACGTCTACCCACTCCCCCGAATCGACGACACGTTAGACCGGCTGCGCCACTCTCGATACTTCTCATCGATGGACCTGAAGAGCGGCTACTGGCAGATCGAAGTCGACGAACGGGACCGAGAGAAGACAGCTTTCGTCACGCCGGATGGGCTGTACGAGTTTAAGGTAATGCCCTTCGGACTATGTACGGCGCCAGCAACTTTCCAGCGTGTTATGGACACCGTACTGGCAGGACTGAAGTGGCAGAGCTGTCTGGTCTACCTCGATGACGTCGTGGTGTTTTCCAGCGACTTCGACGAGCACTTGCGACGACTCCGAACTGTTCTTCAAGCCATACGGACCGCTGGACTCACCCTCAAGCCGTCGAAGTGTCGGTTCGCCTATGACGAACTGAAGTTTCTAGGTCACGTGGTTAGTAACGAAGGCGTTCGCCCCGACCCAGAGAAGACTCGCGCCGTCGCGTCATTTCCAGCGCCGACAGACAAGAAGGCCGTGCGAAGATTCCTTGGACTTTGTGCCTACTATCGTCGCTTTGTTCGGGATTTCGCAAGGATTTCCGCACCACTCACAAGCCTCACGAAGGACGCCGAGAGGTTCGAATGGGCCGAGGAACAGCAGCAGGCATTCGACGAGCTGAAGCGACGACTCCAGACGCCTCCGGTTCTTGGACATTTCGATCAGGATGCGGACACCGAGATTCACACTGACGCAAGTAACGCAGGACTTGGCGCGGTACTAGTTCAAGTACAAGAAGGCACCGAACGAGTCATCGCCTACGCAAGTCGGACACTGTCCAAGGCAGAGAGAAATTACTCCACGACTGAGAAAGAATGCCTTGCGGTCGTCTGGGCAATCACGAAGTTTCGTCCGTACTTGTACGGTAGCCCGTTCCGTGTAGTCACGGACCACCACTCGCTCTGCTGGCTTGCGAACCTGAAGGACCCGTCTGGACGCCTCGCTCGATGGAGCCTCCGGCTACAAGAGTTCAACATGACTGTGGTTTACAAGTCAGGACGCAAGCACAGCGACGCTGACTGCCTGTCCAGAGCTCCCGTCGAAACACCTTCCGACAGCAGCGACGAGGATGATGACCAGTGCTTTCTAGGGGCAGTGAACACCGATGACATGGCACGACGTCAACGAGACGATCCGGAGCTGCGAGCCTTAATCGAGCACCTGGAAGGGCGCGGCGGTACCGTACCCCGTGTTTTCTCACGAGCCGTGCCGACCTTCGCCATTCGACAAGGTGTACTCTACAAAGAGAACTTCGGGGACAGCAACTCGCCGTGGCTGCTGGTAATCCCGACCGACCTTCGAGGGGAGATTTTTCAAGCATGTCACGACGACCCGACGTCCGGACACCTTGGATACAGCCGCACACTGGCCCGTATTCGTGAAAAGTATTACTGGCCCAAGCTCCCCAAGACCGTCCACCTGTACACACGATCATGCCACGAGTGCCAGCGACGCAAGAAACCTCCGACGAGGCCGGCCGGACTCCTGCAGCCTATTTCTCCTCCAACTGCACCCTTCCAGCAGATCGGAATGGATCTACTTGGTCCTTTTCCGCCTTCGACGTCGGGGAACCGCTGGATCATCGTCGCCACAGATTATCTCACGCGGTACGCCGAAACGAAAGCTCTTCCTTCGGGGACTGCTGTGGAAGTCGCCAAGTTTTTCATTGAGTCCATCGTCCTCCGGCACGGCGCTCCAGAAGTTCTGATTACAGATCGCGGATCATCCTTCATGGCACAACTGACCCAAGAAATCCTCCGACTCAGTCACACCAGCCATCGTCGTACAACTGCGTACCACCCGCAGACAAACGGGCTGACGGAGCGACTCAACAAGACAATCGCCGATATGATCTCTATGTACGTCGACGTAGAGCACAAGACGTGGGACGAGGTGCTGCCCTATGTCACGTTCGCCTACAATACGGCGGTTCAAGAGACCACTGGATTCACCCCTTTCCAGCTCGTACATGGTCGGAAGGTAACGACCATGCTGGACGCCATGCTGCCCCATGAGTCATCTGACAACGAAAGCGACGACGCCCAGGCGGTTGCTCAACGCGCAGAAGAAGTTCGCCAGCTCGCCCGACTCCTGATTCAAGACCAGCAACGCGTCGACGCCGGCCGCTACAACCTTCGTCGCAGGGACGTCCACTTCCAGCCCGGAGATAGGGTGTGGGTATGGACGCCCATCCGTCGCCGCGGCCTCAGTGAGAAACTGCTGAAACGGTACTTTGGACCATACAAGGTACTTCGTCGCCTCGGCGAGCTGAACTACGAGGTGATGCCCGACGGAACACGAACATCGTCACGCCGCCCACCACGACCGGAGGTCGTCCACGTCGTGCGCCTGAAGCCGTACTACGCTCGATAGGACTGTGGACCTTTTGTGCTCCAAAAGACTCTTTAGTTTATCGTTCTTTTTTATTTTGATTTGTTTTACACTGCATCGGGGCGATGCACTTTTAAAGGGGGGAGTAATGCCGCGCGCAAGGCTGAGAAAACAACGCTCGGTCACGGTCCTCCAGAAAGTTCCCGTTTATTCATGTACCGCACGTAACTTTTACCCCTGCTTTTGTTTTCTAGAAAGTGCGTGTTCATTCTCGCCCCGATCACGCGACGCTCGAACCGCTTTCGCCGAATCTTCGAGATAGCGGCGCACTCTAGATAAGAGGCCGCCCGCGACCTTGTCGAGTCAGTCTCGCCCCAGCGCTCGATTCTGCTACCACGCCGACTTCGACGCCCGCGACGCTCTGTTATTATTCTTTGTACCCCTTTTGTTTTTGGCACAAGTTCGCCACATTAAACGTTTATTTCTTCCTGTTTATTTGTTATTTTTGGTCACCACCCGTGACAATACAATGAAATGTAATACAATAATTAATGCACCCTTTCTTTGACATTTAAATATGTTATACAATGTTATAACAGTAATACCAATTAGAAAATGGTGAATCAAGAACTAACAAACAAGGCATTTTCAAAATCAATAATACTGGTTATGGAGGCTATGTCAGCGGAAATGCGATTCCAATCAGAGCTAGTGCGAGGAACACTGGAGTTATAATAAGTTCTAGTTTTGTAATTGGGGATACCGACTTTGTACTGGTGATTTACTCGGGATGAAACATAAGTAGGTGGCGTTAGAAGTTCACGGCGCATGAAAGGGTTATTATGGTAAATCTTATGAAATAAAGTAAGGCGGAATATGCATCTACGGTTCATTAGTGTAGGTAAACCAAGGCTATTTTTCTTTAAAGTAACGCTGGATGTACGATAATAATTACCGAGCATAAAACGTGCTGCGCGATTTTGAATTGATTCTAATGTTGCATTGATAGTGTTATGACCGGGGTCCCAGATAGAACATTCAAGCTTAGTGCGTACTAAAGCAGTACATAAGAGGAGTTTTAGTGACACTGGTGACTCTGAAAAATTTCGTTTGAGATATCCAAGCATGCGATTGGCGTTGTTAGTTACGTAGTTAGTGTGAGTTTCCCAGGAAAGATCAGAAGTTATGTAAACACCTAAGTATTTGTAAGAGGACACAGGCTGCAGCGGATTAGTGTCAATGTAGTAATCCGAGCATATGTTAGTATGACGGGATACTCTCATGAATTTACATTTATTAAAGTTGAGTTGCATCAACCACTTCTCGCACCAGTTAGATAAGGGCTAATATCAGATTGGAGACGAGATGTCAGAGTTATTTGTTATTTCTCTATGTAGTACACAATCATCAGCATATAAACTAATATTATAAGAGATACATTCAGACAGATCATTCATATAGATGAGGATAAGTAGCTGACCTAAAACAGAAGCCTAAAGAACTCCAAATGCTACGGGAGAAAGTGAAGGATTAGTACCATTGACATACACAAATTGGGAACGGTTGGGTAAAAGCGATTCTATCCAGCGTAGCCCCGAGATTACAGTGCATGCAGATGACACGAATGTGCTTTTTCCTGGTTTAACGAAAAAGAGTGTAGAAAAATTAGCCAATGAATATCTTACGAAACTATCCGAATGGTTACGAATAAATAGTTCAAGCCTCAATACCAATAAGACTAAGTATTTCATTTTTAAGCCAACGAGAACCGAGATGACAGCATCATAAACATCAAATTTGAAGGCACGATACTTGAGGAGGTGGTTGAACAAATATTTATAGGTGTTTGGGTCACTGAGGACCTTTCTTGAAATACGCACGTCAACAAACTAAAAGCCGACTTGTCCCGAGTTACTGGCATTATTTATAAAATTTAAAATCTAATTCGTGCCTGGCCTAAACTAACGTGATATTACACTCTATTTTATTCTAGGATCAGTTACGGCATCATGGTGTGGGGTACAACAGCAGCTACAAACTACAATAAACTAATCATTTTACAAAAAAAAAAAATACTACGGATAGGTGAAAATTACAGAAACGACAAAAGGATTTTAAGAACGCAGCCACTCCTTATCAAGTATATTATTCTCAAGGGAAATCAAATTTATTATTTCAAACTCTCGCAACTGATACTTAGAAATGGACTCCACTCGACGCCCATTACCATTTCTAATCCATACTTATTACGGAACCCAATTCGAAAACACCATACGTAAGAACAAACTATGGTCGACAAGCCATTACACTTTCAGATCACTAAAATGCTTAATAGAACAGATATCAACATAAACTTTGATCAGCCATTTGGTTTTTCCAAACTGATTTTTTTATCTTCAAATAATTGTTTGACCTTTTTTGTATACGCTTCATTTCGTGTTTATTCCTGATACCATCATTTATGTTCTCTGTTCATAACGTGTTTGATTTCGTTACAACGTTTTCTTCTTTTTTTTTGTATGATTGTAACTTTTGCTGCTCCTATGTTGAATTGTACGATTGGGGGTGGTGGGAGGAGGGGGGGGAGGGGGGGGGGGGGGGCGGGGGGGGGGGTTTAGAGGTTATGTTAGGCATTGTGCGTTTATCTCTGCGGAAACAAATCCGCAAAACAAATAAAGAAAAAAAATTGCTAGCTTCACTTTATGATTTCTCGTCACAACCAAATACAGTGCTTGCATTTTTGAATATGTGACGTTTCCTAAATTTATAATACTGTAGGTCTTACCAACCAATACAGATAAAATGCTGGGGTACGTTCTTCTGGGGGGCTCCCGACGTGCCAGAGTTTGTGGACATGTAAACAGGAAAGAGGATTACGAAGGCATAGGGAAGAAGTATACTCGGTCGGTTATTCTGTGCCATCTTCTCCTCAATGGGCTTCTTAAATTTTACGTGAGCCGGGAGGGTCGCGCTGCAGTCTGGAGTCGCAGGCAGGCCGCCCGAAAAGCGCATTCGACGCGGCTGGCCGTACTCCTACTCCTCACTATGCCTATCGCAAGCCTTACGGCCGGCGGAGGTCCGTGTATCAACGGGGCCTCTCACGAAGGTGAATGGATGCACAGCGAGCGAGCGCTAACTTTATTTTCATGCAGTGCTGAGATACGATACCTCGTCATTCGAAATCGAAACCACTCCATGGCCAGAAAGGTCCCATAATGCAACGCGCCCAGTGTTGCATGCAGGGATTTTTGGAAGTAGTCGTTTTGGGAGGTTCAGAGCCCCCTGGATATTGGAAACAATAAATGAAGCCATTAAATAAATTAAATATTTTTCTGATGTAAACTATAAACTTTCTTCGTTCAAATTGAATATTAGTAAAAAAAAATGGTAGCTGTAATTTGTTTTGCGTTCATTTCAAGTTCTCCCGAAGTAGGCAAAATTGAGAACGTGTGTTGGTAGTTGAAATAGCTAAGCTACCAGAAAGTACCAGATTAATATAACATAGGCTGAGTATCATTAGCTCATCATAGGTGAGGTGCGAGCGCTAAGGGAGAAAAAGAAACTAAATAAAACGGCTATCAAATTATTAGGGTTTTGAATTATTATAAGTTTTATTATATCAAAAGAGTAGTGAGAGTGCTAACGAAGTAGTTCCTTGGTCTGTTGGATATTTCAAGGGAGAAAATAATTCCCTATGCTTTGTAGAGCACAGTGTAAGGCATACGGATACCGATCAAATTTTCCGGAATGGTTTTGTTTGGGCGTAGATAGCTGCACTCGGTTTAAACGTGATTTGGCAAACTACGAACGTCAGGAGCCCCTCTCCGTGAGCCAAGGAGACTTCCAGAGCGAAGCACTCGACAACGCGTTTGCCGGATTCAGCGCTTGTGGGGCGCGGTCACCAGCCTCTCTGACGCTGTATTTTGCTCACGGGGTCCGCGGTTTTATGTTTGTCCAGTTATACGGAAACAGTTCACGTTGAGCCGGGGCCACACTGCTTATACAATATAATACAAAGGACAGTGTGCAACTACGAGTCGCCGCAACTTCCGTGGTTCGAATGTGCGCGTGCCAATTGCTCCTTGAACTCATTACCATGCGGCATTCAAAGCACGAATCTCGCGGTGACTCACATTCAAGTCTGTACGAAGTCTGTCTTTCGTATGAAGTACAAGCAGTGCGACCCCGACTTTAATATTTGTTTTAGTTAAACATGAAATACGTTTTTATCGAAAATTGCCCATCAGTTCATCCGTCCGTCCAACCGTCCGTCCATTCGTCCGTAAATTTCTACACCAGAAATTTGGCCGTCAGTGCATCCGTCCTTGCATTTACCGACTAAATTTAGCGCGGAAATCGACGTGTCGCGTGACATGACGACTTTGCAGCGCGACGAGTGTCTCGTAATCACGTCGCGTAACGTGATGTCCCGTGACACCGTGAAGTTAACTCGCGTCACATCAGGACAGTGTTCTTGTCACAATTCAAGAGAGGTGACATTTCTCGAAAAACACCAGGGGAGAAATGACGAGACAATACTTCGTTCTTCACCCCCGAAACGACTCTTTGAGGCCTTCTGGAAACATTTAAACGATTCTTTATTAAATGCTGCTTTTCATAACTGTCCTTTAAATTTAGAGATAACGATAGCTGTTAAGTTTTGTTTTACCTATGACAGGTTTTCTGGACGAATGAAAGCATTTTATAGATCCCCGCACGGATAACATTTGATCATCCGCATTCGATTCGCATCCGCAAAATTCACAACCGTATCTGGCCTGCAATACATGCTTCATTTTATGTCAGGAAGTCAAACGTTAATAAAAAAAGAAAAGAAAAACAATAATCTAGGTAGTACTTTATAAGCTGTTTGGTTATCTTTGTGCAAGTAACTCTTAGAGTCAGAGTCAGAATAAAGGGAGTCATTTCACTGTATTTTGTTTTATTGTATTTATATTATTAGGGATCATCCTTCCACAGACACTGCGTCGCTGGAAAAATGATTGCAGTTATGAGGGTATCCTGGGACCCAAAAGACGGGATAAAAAAAAAATAAAGTTAATACATTTGTTTTTTTTTTTACTTTGGGATTTGTATGTTTAGTATCAAGCCCCAAAGGCTTGTACGTTTTTGGTTTTCTTGGCCTGAAAAACATTTTTCGCTCTTTCCCTGCCGAACAGCAACAGACTTTTCTGGGACGATTGATGCCCCTTCATTTTCTATTTTTTTTTTTTTTGGGGGGGGACAACATTTTTGGCGAGATAGAACACTTTAAAGCGATCTTTGGTGAGAATCAGGTCTTTTTTGTTTTTGCTTAATCAATCAATAAATTAACTCTTTATTTTCTTCCACAAGGAATTGTCTCCCCGACTGCAGTGGCATGTTTTTCTCTAAAGGATCAACTGCTGGGGGCTTTCTTTTTACGCGTTTCGCCCCCGTCAGCGTCGGCGCGCATCGCTCGAGGTCACCTCCAACAAAGCGACGCGCGGGCCGAAGCCTGCATCTCGCCGGTATAGATATCGGCACAAAGCGACACGCGTCGACACGGGGTGACGCTGACGCAATCGAAGCGCGTGAAAAACACCCTATCTGGTTGGGCCGTAAGAGAGTAAAGCGCCATTCACACTCTCGCGACCGAGTAGGACCGAGAGAGACCGAGAGAGACCAGACCGGCTTTTAAGCCTTTTGCGACTTCTTAGGACTGGATGTGCTGCAGCGGAGCTGGTCCTAAGAGATCGCAAGAGGCTTAAAAACCGGCCTGGTCTCTCTCGGTCTTACTCGGTCGCAAGAGTGTGAACGGGCCTTAATTTGCTCCCGTAAAACATTCAAAGATGCACTTCATAGTAACACTCACCTATTCACTCTACACCCTGCGGTCGCACACCTTGGTGGGCGGCCTCGGCAAAAATGCAGCTCGCTAAAAGGTTTGCTTGCGCTAGTTGGTCGCGCTGTTTTGCCCCCATATTTCCATACGTACCAACGAATATCCGCATCCGATTCGTATCCGCAGCCTCTATCATCCAACGTTACTAGAAGCACTTTGTGTGTCAGTTGCGGAGCTTTTAATCTCGCCATCGCTTTGCGCCTGAGCCGAAAAAGTTCTGGCGCCGGTCTAGCAGGCAACGCGAGCACCACGCGTGGCTAATAGGGCACTAGAGCACCGCAGGCGCCTCTGGTTTGGTCAGCTCCGCGTTTTATCTTTATGCACTGATGCATGTTCTAGGAGTGTAGCAGTTGCGACCTTGACCCGCGCGTCGGCGCGGACAGGAAAAGTCGTAGTTTTGCAATTTCCGCATCCCTTATGGAACGAGCTCCCATCTTCCTCGCGGTAACTCCACAATGTCATTGCCTATTCTGAGTTTGTAAACTGTCAAAACATCTTAGCTGATAAAGTGGAGATCACAAACATGGTAACTTGCCGAGAGGTGTTTGCCTGTGCGCGGAATAGCCAAGCTTGTTCTTTGTCGACGCCTGCCGTTGGCTTAAAAAGGTGTTATTTTTTTTTGTTGCTCTTGTAACCGCTTGTGCACCCGGGTACACAACACGTCGGCATAATCAAGAATCTATCCAACTTCATGAAGAACAGTTCTCTTACGTTCTTTGTTTATATCGTCTTCATTAATGAATCGTTCTTTCTCCCTGTTTTCCTTCTTTTTTTGAGGGAATTTGTCGTCAGGGAGAAGAAGGCTTGAAGCTTTGAGGCTGGTATCATTAAATACTGGTTGCTATGAAATAACTGTACTCTCTGTATTTGTTCCTACTTGTTTTATTAATTTGTGTTTGTTTTTGTTTTTCGAATTCAAGAAGTGTATTTCACTAAACCATACTTCACGAGCTGTACATTTTCGATCAATGCGAAGATGAACATGCGAGATATCGCGCGCAAGCCGCCACAGCCGCCTCTGCATGACGCTGTCAGTACCAAGGTACAGAACCAAAACATGCAAAGGGTTGAACGCGAAGCTTACAAAGACGAGTGTAGCCCAGCGTCGCTCTAAACACTCAGCCAGCCACTCGAAGCATTAGCAACAACTGTAAAGTTCGACCCAGAAGCTTTTTGGCTCATCCATATAGACAATTGCAAGCAGGGCGCCACAAGTGGTGCCCGATGCGTGCAAGCGCGTGCAACGCGCGGGTGAACGTAGCTTTGGCAAGCTCGTAGTCGCACGGGCGTGCCTGCTCGAGCAGAGACATGGCGGCGGCCAGTCGCCCAGCTTGCAATCGTGTATAGGGTGCGAGCTCCGCAACTGATGCGAAGCTCGTAGTATTGTTGCCTAGCATTCTCATTCGATCCGCGATCTGCGAAATCTGAAGAATTTTTATTTGTATCCGCCATTTGACTGCGGATATCTGGGGATAATCCGCGGGTAATCCGCAGATATGCAAAACACTATTTATAGTGTGGCGTTAAAAAAAAAAAAGGCTATATAAACACACGTGTGAACGAAAATGACCCAATTTAAAGTAGCCCCTCTTTTTGTCGGGCTCACCACTGGGGAGTATAAAATATAAAATAATGTAAAAAATAAACAGAAAGCAAATAAAAAAAAAGGATTCTTTTGGACTTTCTTATTGAACTCATAAATTCGATCCGCTCCATTTCTTGCAGCCTCGACTGGGAACACCTGGGGCGGAAGAAGCGAGAGCTAACCACGCAAGCGGGCATTTGGTTCAAACCAGACAAAAAATCAGAATGAAATAACAATCGATAAAATATGGAGGGCGTGAGCCGAGCGCATTACGCTCTTTAAACGGGTTATAAATTAAGTGAGTTCCAAGGTGCAATACCGGAGTCGAGCGAATCGTTTATTCGTTTTGTTTTAAAGCCGTTTTAAATTGTATCCACAATTTCTGTTTGCGAAGGAGAAACGTTAGGACGGTAATCTGGTAGTGAGAATAGCAACACGCGAAAGGTGCGAGCATTAACACTAGAAGGGGCTGCAGCGACTAACGACCTTTGGTAGGGTGACCTTCCCTTTGAACGGTACTTTTTTTCTTCTTCGGTAGAAAAGCTTTTTTTTTTTTTAGGACATTCTAGGAACTCTATTTTTTGCTCTTGTCATTTTTTATTTGTATCGTTTTCTTCTGGGTAAATTAGGCATGACCTACAAATTATGATTAATTGAAATGGCGCATGTCGTATACAGCTTGCGCATTTTCCTAATTACAGTTACGGAAATGCCTTTACCACGGCTTTTAGGAGAAAAAACAAACAAACAAACAGATCCCACCTTGTGAAGCGACTTTTAGACAACATTGTACTTTTACGAATACATTTTTGTATTAGTTTACTTGTCTTTTGATTTGTATGCTTGTGCGGACAAGACCATACGGCCCAGCAGGGTACGGCTACAAATTGCTTATACCAACACTATTCCTCAAACGTAACTGGCATTAAAAAAACACACAAAAAAAAAAACTGAATCCCCAGTGCTTCACGTGCTCCATCCAAATCAGATATTTTTTTTATCTTCTGACACATCGAAAATCCTAATTATCTCAGAGACGATTCGTGGATGTGCATTGTATACTTTATTAACAATAATAATAAAAAAAAAAAAAACACAATGGTTTTGGAGAGAGCGTGCGGGAACGTTAGAACGCTGAGCTCTGATTGGAATAATTAGAGGGTAGACTTAAAGCTAGCTTCCTTTGTATTCGTGCGTGGACTATAGTTTACACGAGGCGGTCTCACCGTGGAGAGTCCTCAGCAGTGGCAACACTGGCGTGCGCGCTTTCTTTTTAGACTTCCGCTAGGTGGCGCAAGCCACCTTCCGCTACAAAGAGTACAGCCATTAACATTCATCCAACATCCATCCATACATTCTAAAAAAAATAAAAATAAATGAAAGTTAGCCATGCTCTGTTGTACGAAGCAATACTCCTTTGCTGCGGTCCGATAGAGCTATACTTCGTTTCACCTTAGGTATGAGCGCGGCCGATGTTATGAGCCGAAGGGCCAATCAAAGAGCGTAAAAAGCGCAACGTCATGGTGTGCTCTCTGCGCTTGACTAGCCGGCGGAGGAGCACGCACAGAGAGACGGCGAATACCGGTTGGTTTTATCAACTACAGAGAGCACGCCATGACGTTTTGTCTCTTTCGCTGTTTGATTGGCCCTTCGGCTCATAACATCGGCCGCGCTCGGACCGAAGCTGAAACGAAGTACAATCGAGCATTGACAAAAGTGCATCGTCATGGCGCTTGCTGTCCTTGTGCGCTTCATATCACCGGCTAAACCATTCCTGCACAAAAAAGAAAAAAAGAAAGCGCGCGATTGCTGCGTATTTGCTGCGTGTGATAGGTATAGCCGGCTATATAGACCTTTTTTCGTTTGCTCTCCTCCCCAGCCACCTAATACGCGTATCCGGTATGGGCGACAAAAAAAAATAAGAAAACGTTTCAACCTGTAAATAGTAAAGAAATAGAAAGGACGCATAACGAGAATGTGTGGCGTTTCCCTTATATCGTAAAAGCCTTCTATTGGCGTGGCGACGCCAAAACAATGTTTTCGCACATACTGGAGGTGACGACAATTCAAAATGGCGGCGCCCATGCCGGAAACGTCTATAGTAAACGTACGAAGACGACACACACACGCGGTGATGATGCAGGGCTGCCTGATTGCGCATCTTTCGAACCTTAGCGTTGACTGTGGTCGTACCTAGAGTGAAACGAACTACCGACTGAAGCGGTTCCAGAATCACCGTTGGGCGTTTTTTTTTTTTTCTTTTTTTCGCAGATATTTTTATGTTGTGGTGTTGGTAACTGTTTCAACTGAAATGACTGCAAGTGTGTAACCAATCATGAATAATCTGGTTTTAGGTGAGCATCCAAGTTAAAGTGACGTTCAGGCGTTCCCTTTGTGTGTCTTTTCCTTCGACTAAAAGATTTTTTAGTTCCTTTTTTCAAGCACATATTTAGGCGTTAAACGAAATGAAGAGTTAAAGAACCTCGCGTATTTCCAGTTTTAAATAATATTAAAGTCCGAACGGTCATAAAGTTTTTTTTTTTTGTTTTTTTGTTTTGTATAGGAAGGGAAAGAAGCCACAAAAATAAATATAAAGTTTTGAAGTTGTTTTCAAAAGGTCATCACGTTCAGTTTCTACCGTGAGCTTTTAAGTTTCGAAAATCAAGCATGGCCGCGCGCGCGCGAGTGACGCACCACTTTGATGACGTCCAAAGTACGGCTAACCCACCGGAAATTGTTCAGAAAAATCGTGGCATTTACAAAATCAAATATTAACAAAAAAAAAAAACGAGGGCGGAAATAATCTGGTGAAGCTTAAACCTCGTGATTTTACCCGAGACTAAAATTTTACTAAAAGACGACGCGCGCACACACACACACACACAAAAAAAGAAATTCTCACACACAGCTGAAGTTTATTGGACAGAAGAAACCCTTAAATAGACAAAAAAATAGACGAAGACACTTAAGTTTGCTTACGTGTAGGAATGCGAAAGCATAAAGGTCTGTTCACACATGCGGCAGAGCGCTACACGCATAGCCCTCCAGCTTTGTATTGCTACCTTCAAAACCGGAAGCAGCGCGCCACGTCTTCCTTTTGCACGCGTCGCTCCGGCGGTTACATCACGCACCCCCACTGCGCAGGATCGGCGTCCCCGCCGGCGTTCGTGACGTAGCATCTTCGTTGCTTTGCTTTTCTCTGTGTTCTATTTGTGAGGCGTGTCCGCTTTGACCTTGGGTGGCACATGACGCGTCGATGCCAATGGGAATTAATTGCTCGTGTCGCTGCTACAGACAACGCCGGCTTCGCTCCATGGTACCCCTATTGAAAATTCCATCAAGCTACGTAATTTGGGACACTGACTGCCAGTCAGCAGCGTTGGTGGAACGTGATGGACCATCAGACGTCATCTGATGGTCCATCAGATGACGTCTGACTGCCACTGCCAAGGGAATTTCATCAACAAGGGCAGCATTTATATAAGAGTAAAGCTATACGCACTCATAAATATCGCCAAATGCCTCGATAAAACAAAATGTTCGAGAAAAAAAAGAAAAAAAAAAAAGCAGCACCATCGCGCATCGAACCCACGACCACATGCGTACAAATCGGACACCTTAACCGCTATGCTACGCCACCGTTAGAGAAACTCGATTTGACTATTCGTTTTATACGAAATGCTTTGGCTGCAAATGCAGTTAAGCCGTCAGCATGTTATGCAAAGCACTCGTACATCACTCGCCGTACTTCAGTTCTACTCACCTGCCATGTAGAGTACTTTCGCGTCGTACAACGATCCTTTTGTTCGCGCATCACCGGCCCAGTAGACCTGGTACACCCTGTCGTCTTCAACTACACCGCTAAAGTCCCTTACATCGTCGGAACTCACAACAGGCTGGGTCTTGTCGAGTAGTAATTCTACTAAAACATAAGACATTGTAGAGCCCGGGCAGGATCGACAGGTTGGAGCCAGCGGGCAAACAAAACGAGTCGAGAGCGATCGTTCATGAAAGCTCGGCGAAGCCTCTATGGGCGAAGCGAAGTGCGAAGTGTCGTGCTTGGCGCTTCGGCGGGCTTCTGATCAAGGTTGTCGGTCGGTTGCGTGTCATATCTCTAACGTCAGCGGTTTTATGGGCTCACGTCCCAAAATCGTTTTCTCGTGCATAGATTACTTTTCGTATTCATAGATTTGACGAAGGAACTTTACGTCCTTTGACCGTACGTCTGTCTGCACGTCAAAGCTTTCTGACGTACAGTCAGAGACAATCGATGTACAGTCAGAATCACCACCAAGACATCCTGATGACATTTCGCGGCGGCCGACTGCCACCAGGAAACCATCAGAAAGCCGACAAGCGGGGCCTGACTGGAGTTTGACTGTCGGTCAGAGTAACTTGTTGGACAGTCAGACATGCTTGACGTACAGTCAGGCACAGTCAGCGGTCCACTAGAAAACATTGACTGCCAAACAGGGTTACATTGATGGATTTTTCCTTCGGGACAGTAAATGCTTTCGCATTAAATATGGGACACAAAAAATACTTTTTAAAAGTTTACCTCTGCTTACCAACACTCTACAATCTAGAGCGTTAGAAACACTGTACGATAAATAAAAGTGCGTGAAATTGGGGAAGCCGTGAAATTTCTCAGTGTGTGACAAATAAAATATAAATTTAATAAGATTCATTTTATTTTCATTGTCATCCCGGGAAACTTTAATGTACCCTCTAATTGATCCCGTTACTATAGTCACACAGCTTAATGTAGCAACACGCTGTCTTCAAACAAGTTCACGCTTGCCTAGGTGCGGGAATTACGCGTGGGGGCGGACCGCGGCTTGGGTACCTGGCCTTATTTTAATTTTGTGCATTGTCACTGTTGCAATAATGTGCTCTGCATAATACGATAAAATATATGCTTCTGTAATCTACACAAATTGAGATAAGCGTTGTATATAGTGAAACTGACAAGCGACTGTCGGTACAGTCGAAAAGCAAACGGCCGACTATGTATCTTACCAAAAAAATCACCAACTTTCCGTCCGAATTTGTGACTCGTTTTCCGAACGGCCAAACAAAGCCTACGAAGATGTGCTCGCGGAAGTTTCCTGGTATTCTTTAATAATGTCCCCGAACACACACCAATATGCGTGAAACCTAATTGGATAATACGTAGATTAGAGTGAGGGTGTGCGAGGAACACCACTTTCCGACAATCTTTGTGTATACGCAAACGTGCCGTCTGCAAACCAGCGTTTTGCTTGAAAAACAAAAATATTTTGTAGTTTGGGCCTCTGTAGGGGTGTTTCTGCTTCGCAGTGAGTTTCTCATTCTTCCTTTTTATTCTGCTGTTCAAAGGTTCTCAATTTTATCATAACTCAGAGATAGTGAGAGCGTCAAGGCGTGTTTTTAAACCCCCTGTCCTTAACCACTCCCTCTCTATGTCTTCCGCCATATGCCTTCGCTGCGCGCGCACCCTCAAAGTGTACACAAGACGACGATGCGTTGTCGAAGGCAGGAAGATTGTGCTGGAGGCCGGACAACTGAACTCCACCCTGCCATTCTCTCACCTTGTCGGAAACTATACGGAGCGCCAGTTCGTCTGCTTCGTTCCCAGGGGTTGTGGTGACGACAGAATCCCCAGCGCTGATTGGCTCTGATTGAAGGATAGGGGGTAGACCTCAATGCTAGCTGCCTTGACGATCCTTCAGATTAGAGCCAATCAGAGCTCGGAGTTCTGATGTAACCACAACCCCTGCAAAAGAAGCAGACGAACTCACGCTCCGCATAGAGCCGCTGTCGCTCTGCTCGTATACGTCATACAAACGACCCGGTTGTTGGCTGCATACACGATGACAGAGGTATCGGCGGACTTGCATCGAATACGTCGGAGGCAGGTCTGCTTCGTACATGTCTATTCGTCGAACACGCCTGATGTGACAGGACCATCATTCAAGGCAGACTGCCGTTGATGTAACAGCAGCGTAATCGCGGCTTGTGCTTTCGCCGGTCTCTGCGGCATTTCCCTGTGAAACGAGTTCTTTGAATTTTTCAGAATGTTAAGTATAAATGTAAAATGCGAAAAAAAAAAAGATTAAGAGTGCGTTTCTTAAGAAAAATACAGGTAATTTATCTGAATACTTTTATTAAGAAGGAAGTGCACGAACGTCGTTAATGAAGTTCGTGCGAAACTTCGCTCTACCCATCGTGGGTGTCAACGCAGCTACCCTTATATACCTAACGCTGTCGTGTCCAGATTCAAAATTCTTCCTATATTAAAAACAAATATGAGCGAAATTGGGGTCTTTGAAGGGGTTCGCAAAGAATGACCAGGTCGTGGGGCGTGTGCCTAATGCAATTTATCCTTAGCGGCGAGGGGAAAGAAAGAAAACGAAAGAAGGACGAGCAAACTCTCGAGTATCGATTTAAAGTAAAATATTTCGCGTCCATTGTGCGAGCGTTTCCTATTTCACGCGATGTCGCGCCAGACGGCGGTATAACGAATTAGATTTATCGCCTCGGACGGCAGGGCGCGTGTCCGGGGTACTCAACGCTTTCGGGTATGTTCCCTATTCTCCCTTAAGCTGACAGCGCGGTGAAAGCTACGTATGTTGTTAAACCACTCATACGTCGATCTTCTGTCACGTGATCGGACTCTCGCCCAATGCAGAGAGCATGGTCAAATGATTAAGGGGAGGCGTTTCATTGGTCCGGCGAAGTCGTAGCTCCGGCCGCACTGTCGGCGTGGGGTTCGCGGAGTTGTAGCGCGCTATCTATCCGGGTCTGCACGTGTGCCAAGGAGCGCCCGTTTATTATTATTAATATTATATGTATATTTTTTTTGGTTTCGCCGAAATAGCTCGGCCCCGGAAAAATCGACTCCCTTCTATTCTTTCCGAGCCATCCAGCATACGAAATAGAATATAAAGACCAAGAAAGGACCCATAAAAGCTGAGTATGCACAGAGTCTCGTTTCATCTTGTTATGCACGGCAAGAAACACGAGTGAAATATCTGCACGTCGATTTGGATATTCGTGTCCCGTAGCGTCGTTAAGAGGTGACCTGAAGTAGCTGCTGTGCCCACCGGCGATTTGCTTTTTTCTTTATTGTAATTTACATACACTCGTCGTTTTTGTGTTTTTTTTTTTCCTTCGAAATATTTTTGGTCATTACTTTCGCCCTATATTTAAGCAACGAGATTCGGGTGGATGATAAGTTTGCTCGTATGCATGCTTATACAGCGGAGAGCTGAGGACTTCCTAGACATGTGTTTTTCTGTTTCTCCACGCTGCAAAGCGGCAGTGTACCCGTCGTACACAAATGAATTCGTAATAATAAGAAAGGCCTTCGTTACGCACTAATTGGTTGTTCTACAAAAAAAAACAATATATATATATATATATAGACCCATTGCCGCATCCACAAATGAAGCGTCAGTGGCAGCCGTGGTGCTTTCTGACGCATAACTCATTCTCACCGTGTAAGGACTCCTAACGTAGAGTTTGAAACACAAAAAAACTGCCCGATAAGTTTAACGGAGAGCCAATTTCTTCCATAAATTTAACCGGAAAGCGTCGAGTGGCACCGTGGTTCGATTCCGTGGAGTCACGGTGTCTCGTGTCTCGTGACGTCACAGTGGAGTGTTACGCCAATGCGCCACCTGACGTCACGCGGTTGTCACGAGCACCGTCCGCTAAATTGTCCCCTTTATACCGCGCGCTTCGATGACGTGGTCACCAGGTCGTTATTTACCCATTAAATTTCCCAACAAAGCTTAACTACTCTCCAACGAGCGCAATCAGACAATTAAATTCGAAATTTATCGTATGCCACGTTCCGGCGAAAATCATCACTCCGTGTAACATTATAAAGAAAACAAAAACTATATATTTTTTTTTCACCGCAAAATGGTAGAAAAAGGTTTTTCTTTAGTCATTGGTCAGGAACTTTGCTCATTTATTCATTGATAAATATCTCAAAAACAACGTTCATAATTTTCTTTTTATTTGCGCTTCACTTATTTTCAGTTTCCCTTTGTTTTCACGTAGATCGCGTTGTGTCATTTTGTTTTTTTCCTGCGCGCTTCATTAGGCGGCCCAGCGGCCTGCCCGTCCACGCGTGGCTTCTCTCACGCTTTCAATTTTCGTTCGGGCGTGAGCGTTCCCTGAGAGGTGTAATTAATTCTCTACTGCTCCACGAGCCGCCACAATTAAGTGCCAATAAAAGGTGGGCCTTTGCTCCTCTATATGCTTGTTGTTCTCGCCGAAAGAGAGAGGGAGAGAGAGAAGGATGGGAAGAGTGATAGACGATTCGATCGAAACAAGACGGCCGAATATAATTCTAGGCAGGAACAGCAGCTACGCAGCTAGCTTAAACTGCGTTTTCAAAGCGTTTTGTTAAAAAAAAAAGAAAAAAAGAAAAAAAAAAAAAGCAGCGTTTCTGAAATGCGATCATAACAGCCGGAGGAAAAACACTTAGGTTTTCGGAATGATAGAAATAAAAACGGCAACTTGCTACGCTGCAGACGGCGTGTGCATTATAAGTGCTTTATGTTTAGGGCTCCGTGTTTTTTTAGATGAATAAAAAACAAGTAAACGAAAAAAAACTCCCGATAATTTTTTTATATGTGGACTTTTGCCAAAAACTTCGAATTTCAAAATCACGCCCAAAAAAAAACTTTTTTTAATTTTTTTATAAGTTTTTATAAGAGAATAAGGTCCTGAGAAGATGCCACTTCAGTTTCCTTTGAAGCTTAAAACTACTGACAAAAGGGGTTGGCCTTATATTACATCGAGGTTCCTTCAGGACAATGGTCATGGTACCTATATTTTTTTTTTAATTTCTAAAATATAAGAACAGAGTAGAATAAACTCGAAAATTAAAAGAATTGGGAATTTTAGTAAAATACACTACTGATAAACCCCAATATTTAGCGAAAAATAAACACCGAGAAACACTTTCGGGATTTCACAATAAATAAACTCCTGAAACATGGAATTCTAGTTATGCTTAGTTATGCATGGTTAGGGTTTTTTTTTAGTGGTTCTGGGTGAGTTGCCCACACGACACACCCACGTAAACACCGTATTCACCAGAATGATGAAGATATCTTTATATATCAATACGAGTCGAGTCTGTGAGAAGTATGTTTCAATTATACTTTTTCGTGGGTTTTGCATTTTCCGAAGGAGCGTGTACCGCCACGAGTTCTGAGTAACCTTGGATTTCGAGGAGTTCTTTGCGTTTACTGAGTTAATTGGCGAGGGAAGCAGGCGTATCGCGTCCGCTAAACTATCCTGCTGCGCTATTTCTTGGTGAGTTATGATCTTCCCTGTGACGCCGTGCGATCACGTGGAGCTGCACCATGTTGTTCGGGAGTCAGCTTCGCGCGTCGACAGTCACCTGTGCCCGCAGAGTCCCGTGAATAGACTGCTTCCAAAAATCCCCTGCTCGCAACACTGCACGCGTTGCATTATGGGACCTCTTTGGACATGGAGAGGAGTGGCATGGTTTCGATTTCGAATACCCCGTTTGCTAAGTAGTGCATCTCAGCGCTTTATGGAAATAAAGTCAGCGCTCATTTGCATCTCCGTGAGAGCCCCCGTTGAAACACGGGCCTCCAGCGGCCGTAAGGACCTGCCAAGACTTAGCTAGGTGTAGGAGTAAGGCCTGCCGCGTCCCATATCTTTCTGGCGGCCTATTTACCCCTCCGGGGTGCAGCATGAACCTACCGAGTCTAGAATTGTTAAAGAAGCATACGGCATTGAGACGACGGAACAGCATGATCGCCGGAGTATACTTCTTCCGTTGTTTATCTGCGCACAATCTCTAATACATCAAAAATCCCCCCCCCCCCCCCCCCCACAAAAAAGAAAAAAAAAAGTGCATTAGTATTTTAACGTATTGGTAGGCATCGGCATACATTGGAGGAAAATAGCATAGTCGAAAATGCTGCACTTGATTTAGTCGTGACGGGATGTTGTGAATTGAGGTTGGGCCAATCTAAAGCGGGACGGTCTACAAAACGTGTCCAGGATACTTTGCGTGGCACTACGCCGCTAGAATCGCTACGATTTTGCAAAGTGGTCTATTATGACTGGTCGTGCTGCTTGAACTCTCTTCTTACATTGTTCTCGTGGCACCAAACAAAGTGGACGTGCTCCGGATCGCACGGTCCAGTGTTCTATTCCCACTGAGCTGCTTCGTGAATCTCGCTTATTGCAATCAGCGGCGACAAGTTTTGACTATGCATGGTAAATTTTGACTAAGAATTCCCCCCCCCCCCTTTTTTTTATGCCTATGCATTGCCTGCCATGAGCTGTGTATGATAAATGTAGCTTTAGCTTGCGCGTAACGCTCTTCCGTCAAATTCTATACGTAACGCATTTCGCATGAAATCCAGCTCATAAACACATTCTGTGTTAAAACATTTCGAAGGAATAGGTATTGCATTGTGCTCAATATACCTTAAACCGGTTAGCAATTTTGTTTTATCACAGATTGTGCTCGTGAACGGGATTTAATGAAAAAAAAACAAAAAACATTACGATCGAGTGTGACGAAAAAGCGCTACACACAGGCCAAGACGACAAAAAGCATACACATCCCATATGAACAATGCATGAGCATACAAGTAAACTACATTATTTATGAGACCTAATTAATTGTAAAAGTGAGATTTACCAAACGTCTCAGTGGGAATTGAACCACGGATGTCCGATCCGCAGCAGAAGCCTTTGTTCGGCACCACGAATGAAGGCAAATAAAAGCGGAAACAGCTCGCATGACCCAGGGGAGCCTGCTGCGTGAACAGGCGAACGTCTTCACGCGCAGCTGGCTCCCGAATGACGAAGCGCAGCTCCCCAAGGGAACCCACGTTGACACCGGGCGGATCATAAGGCAACAACAAATAGCGCAGCGGGCTTATGGCATCGCGACTTAGCACGGCAGCCTATAGATGGACTAACGGGCGCGATAAACCTCCTCCCTTCCCGATTACTTTAGTTGCCGCAAAGTGTTCCTCGGAATTCAAGTGCGCTAAGGACTCCTGGCGCTACACGAACACTCAGAAGAAGCAGAACTGAAGTACTTTAATATGCATTGTTTCAGTCAGACGCAGCCGAAGCTGCGAGCTAACGGGAGCAATCAAGCTGCGTCAAAAGCGTAAGCCACTTGGCTTTCTCTCTGTATCATTGGAGTGATGATATATAAAACACATGCAAAAACATAGCGAATACTCTTAAAAAAAATAGTTCTTGACAAGGCCTTCGACGCCCCAAGAACTCTTTAATCTCGTGCAGAACGGTTTCGCCTCAAGCACTTTCGACTTCTGGCGCACTAGAAAGGCAACCGAGCAATCAAGAACCCTTTCGCTTCAGAAATAAGCTGAAAAGAACCCCTTATAGGTTTTTCACGAAGAACTCTCTTAGGGGGTGCTTAAAATAACTTCTTTAAATACGAAATATGGACAAGCCGAAGTACCTTTAAGAGTTATTTTACTACCAGACATTTCAAAGTGCATCATGATGATGCGTTTTTGACGCTCTCTGATTGGTCCCATCAACTCGTAGTGTCGACTGCGTATGGTCTTAAAAGGAGCGAAGTATAGGAGAATAAATTTTACTTCGCTTGTTTACATTGGATAACGCGCGTTCAGCGCCAGATTCTTCCCGAGTGGTTTGAAAAATCCTTACGAGGGAACGCGTGCGCACGTGTTGTCGATGATGTCGCGCATTCGCGCTGCGCCAAGGGAGAGGGCCGTCACCGACGCACCGAGATACCGGATTCGCCAAGACGGCAGAGACAGTCGTCTCTGCTGTCTCGACGGGTTTACACGACGATAGATGATGCCAGCCACCGCTCAGAATTCAAAGGCTCCGCGCGTCCAGCCGTTCCAACTACGCAAAAGCGGTCGGTGCTAAGGCCATTGGATTTTCGCGGAGCAAGACGACTTCCCTGGTAAAGTATTTGCTGAACCCGTCTAAACCTCTCATGAAAGCACAATCGCCACCCTACTCCCGAATAAATTTAAACTTGTCTTTGTAATCTTGAAAAATTCGGTGGGCACATGACTTTGTCGGGCGTGTGACGCGTCCAAAATTCAAAGGCTCCAGGTAACCAAACGTAAATAACCATAACGCACGCGTAATGCACGCAATACACTATATATTCTCCAGGTTTATGAGAAGGATCGAGCCATGCTTAAATTTTAAATAGTGTTTCTGCTTGTGCGTTTTTTTTTTTTTTTTTCGTTTTCTTTCTCCATGGTACGGTTTACTACAGAGGTCGTTTTTTCCGTTGGTACGTTGTACGCTGGTATGATGACCTTGCACGAACCGAACAGTTTTATTCTAACAGGTGGTACAATTTTCTGAAAACGGAACTCTAGGCCCTTAAAACATTTTAATCTGAGCCTCTGGCTGCCGTCTTTATGCGGAAGGAGGCTTGATGCACTGCGCCACGCAGTCTGCAGCATGTAAACTAATTCATTTATGGCACTTTAGGTAGTCCGTCGCCGATTCGGGTTCTTTTGCGATATCGTCTGCTACCTTGGGTGGCGGGCTGGCAGGCGCACTAGCGGACGGGATTTAACCTTATCGCCCAGCCTGGCACGCCATCCAGGGTAATATTCTTTTTGTGCAAATAACAGTAATAATAATATTAATAGTGAAAACAATGATAATAATAATGATGATAATGACGGTAACGACGACGATGATGATGATGATAATAATACGACTTTTTGCTGTTATATTTGTCGTCGTCGTCATCATCATCATCATACCGATTCGGCCGGTGCTCCCTCGACGCGGCGCACGCCCTCTGCCGGCAGCACTCCTCTCTACGCGTGGCTTGTCTGCGAAGTGGCGGCGTAGGTTGCCCAGAACAGGTTTTTGTTTCGTTCTTTTTTGTTGAGCGAGGTAAATTCATTCCTTAAATTCTTTAACTTTCTCACTGTAAGCATCAACCACCTGCTTGCACCTCTGTAGTAAATTGCAATGCGATACATTGAGAAACCGATTTTTGCGGGCCGTCTTAAATGCCCTAAGAGCATTAGTTTACACGCCGTGTGTTTGGTTCCGTAGACGCCAAATGGAAATATCTCGAGACGACCGAAACTTTGAGTTTTCTTTTTATAATGAGCAGTCTTGCACGTTAGGAAACTCAAATAAAGCTTTAGTACATAAAAGTTTATACGATATAATACACTAGCGGTGTTCAATGTATCGAAGACTGCACGTAAATGTTTGGATCGCTATTTTTTCATCTTAATCTCTTGACATTGGGAATAGGCTTGCTGTGACAATGGACCCAAATGATATTCGGCCACACTAACTTAATCCCTATTTTATTGTTTTTTATATATAATAGAGGTCGACGAATGGTGAAAGTTTAACTCAAATAAAATTTCAATGTAAAAGTGCCGAATAGTGGCGAAAGAATCGAATGTTGAGTCAAATACGAATACCAAACATTTCATCCGCGATGTCACGAGATCAAGAGGACAGAAAGCTGCCGAATTTGAGCACAGCTCTTGAGTACTGAGGAGAGGGTATACCCCTCCTCCCTCCTCTTCACCTCGTGATCCTGTCTGCTACTCCTCCTCCCTTCCTTCCCCTTCACCTCCTCCTCCTCCTCTCCTCATCCTTCAACCTCCTCCCCTCGTCTCCTCCTCCTCCTCCCTCCCCCCCTCCTCCTCAAGGGTTACGGGACCTCGGGGGGGGGGGGGGGTCACGTGACCTCGGGGAATGGGGGGATCACGTGACCACACGGTTACGCCGACGGCGACGCCGACGCCGCTCAAGCCGGAAATGGGCGCCTAAGAGCTGCGCTCTAAAAATAGCGGACCAGAAAAAAAGCCCTATACGTCTTTATTGTGCGTCAGGGAACGCGGAACAAAGGACGGCTATCACTAATAGAAACGGTGGTAATGACTATTTATAAACGACACACTTAGGACACAGCTAACAGACGTGTCCATCCACCCAGATGTTGAAACGCAGCGCACAGGATGAATGAATGAACATGACTGAAACCTTTTGAATCGAGTGACGATTTGCGTCAATCGATTCAACCCTTCGCTCGACGCCGTGGGGAGCGACATATTGGCTGAAGAGGCCGGTCGAATAAGAGCTGGTATTTATATTTTAACATTGAAGTGTCATATTATGTACGTAACAAGAGAGAATAGGCTTTTAGTACGTAGAGCTCGCTGCAGGTAATGCAAGATCCTTGAATTCAAAATGGTGAAGCGGGTGGTTTACGGGTTTTGATTTAGCGCATCCAACAAGCTAGGCCTGGGAGCAAGACCACTTGTATTCCTGGGAGCAAGGTCCAGGAATACAAGAAACAAACTACTTTCTCTTGAAATGATCCGTTAGTCAAGGCTCCTGCATGCAGGCTTGATTTCGATCCAACGCAGGTCTACGAGATACTATATTTCACCGCACAAATAGCATTCCTGAATAAATCCGGATCTTCGCTTGCAGTACTAATTATTTGATATTGCCGCGCGCAAGGCTGAGAAAGCAACGCTCGGTCACGGTCCTCCAGAAAGTTCCCGTTTATTCATGTACCGCACGTAACTTCTATCATTTATCCCTGCTTTTGTTTTCTAGAAAGTGCGTGTTCATTCTCGCCCGATCACGCGACGCTCGAACCGCTTTCGCCGAATCTTCGAGATAGCGGCGCACTCTAGATAAGAGGCCGCCCGCAACCTTGTCGAGTCAGTCTCGCCTCAGCGTTTGATCGTGCTGCTTCGCCGCCTTCGACGCCCGCGACGCTCTGTTGTTATCTTTCTTTTGTACCCTTTTATTTTTGGCACAAGTTCGCCACATTAAACGTTTATTTATTCCTGTTTATTTCTTGTTTATTAGTCACCACCCGTGACATTTTTGGTGGAGGTGCGGGGTACCGCATGTTCGTGCAGCGCAGCCCCCCAAGTTCCCGCACTGCAAGTCCGAACCCAAGCTCCCGAGGACCCAACGAAGACCAGATCGAGACTCGATCAAGTCGCCGAACCCAAGGGCTACACCCGGAATACGGACCTTTCCCACCGTCGACGCAAGGAAACCGATGGATAATCGTCGCAACCGATTATCTCACGCGGTACGCCGAGACAAAAGCCCTTCCATCAGGAACGGCTGTTGAAGTCGCCAAGTTTTTCATCGAGTCCATTGTCCTCCGGCACGGCGCTCCCGAAGTTCTGATCTCAGACCGTGGATCATCATTCATGGCCCAGCTGACGCAAGAAGTCCTTCGTCTCAGCCACACCAGCCATCGTCGCACCACGGCGTACCGCCCGCAGACCAACGGGCTGACGGAGAGACTCAACAAAACCATCGCCGACATGATCTCCATGTACGTCGACGTGGAGCACAGGACATGGGACGAGGTGTTGCCGTACGTCACATTTGCCTACAACACGGCCGTACAAGAGACCACCGGAGTGACACCCTTTCAACTGGTACATGGGCGCAAAGTAACGACCATGCTGGACGCGATGCTGCCCCATGAGCCAGCTGACAGTGAGAGCGACGACGCCCAGGTGGTTGCTCAACGGGCCGAAGAAGTCCGCCAGCTCGCCCGACTCAGGATTCAAGACCAGCAACGCGCCGACGCGGGCCGCTACAACCTTCGTCGCCGGGACGTTCACTTCCAGCCCGGAGACAGGGTGTGGGTTTGGACGCCCATCCGTCGCCGCGGCCTCAGTGAGAAACTGCTGAAACGGTACTTTGGACCATACAAGGTACTTCGTCGCCTCGGCGAGCTGAACTACGAGGTGATGCCCGACGGAACACGAACATCGTCACGCCGCCCACCACGACCTGAGGTCGTCCACGTCGTGCGCCTGAAGCCGTACTACGCTCGATAGGACTGTGGACCTTTTGTGCTCCAAAAGACTCTTTAGTTTATCGTTCTTTTTTATTTTGATTTGTTTTACACTGCATCGGGGCGATGCACTTTTAAAGGGGGGAGTAATGCCGCGCGCAAGGCTGAGAAAGCAACGCTCGGTCACGGTCCTCCAGAAAGTTCCCGTTTATTCATGTACCGCACGTAACTTCTATCATTTATCCCTGCTTTTGTTTTCTAGAAAGTGCTTGTTCATTCTCGCCCGATCACGCGACGCTCGAACCGCTTTCGCCGAATCTTCGAGATAGCGGCGCACTCTAGATAAGAGGCCGCCCGCAACCTTGTCGAGTCAGTCTCGCCTCAGCGTTTGATCGTGCTGCTTCGCCGCCTTCGACGCCCGCGACGCTCTGTTGTTGTCTTTCTTTTGTACCCTTTTATTTTTGGCACAAGTTCGCCACATTAAACGTTTATTTATTCCTGTTTATTTCTTGTTTATTAGTCACCACCCGTGACAATATATAATATTATTCAAAAATTCGTATACTATGAATCCTAAAGTAAAATGGAATTGTTCAGAGAGTTATTATGGGATTCGAAATCGATAATCAAATATTCGCACACCCCTAATAAATATACTTCTCTCTTTCTCCCTTTCAAATGATTGTGAAGAACTTTCTCGAGATCTCTAGCAGCCGCGGCCAAATAACTTGTTAGAACTGAAAAGTAGTGTTTGTGTGCGTTTGTCAGAATTGCGCTAAATTTGTTTTTGTAGTTACATTTTGGTTTTTAGAGTTTGAATGTGTTGACATAGCAGTTTCTTAGAAAGCATTTATCGTTAGGGTGAGTCACCATGTTCGCAATAGCCAAACATTTTCATGTGTTTCTGACCTTGCGAAACCCGTCTCAAGGTTTTTTTGTTTTTTTGTTTTTTTTTTTGTTACGAATGCTTTTGGCACGCTACGAAGCTACCGCTAAACCCTGGTGATTGCCTCTAATATCACTAATCTCTGAAGAGGCTTTTATTTTCTTCTCCTACACACTGACGGAACGGTACAATACCCGAAGGTGACCTCTACGAGGCTCAAAGTCAAACCTGCGGGCACTCTTGCACTTGTGCATTTCGAGCCCCGATCAAAGCTCTACTTCCACGCGAAACTGTTCACTTCTGAAATTCTGCAGAAAGTTGTACCGAGGGAGTTGCTGCGCTTAGACGACTCCGAAATTAAAATATTTCACGCTCGACTTTTCGCTTTTTTCCATCCTCTTGGCCGCCAAAGTGTCGTTTTGGGAAGCACCGAAGCTGGAGACGGCAGCATGATTTGTTTTAGGTTCCTTTCTCTCTCCTCCCGGGTCGAAGCGCGCGCTTTCGATTTTTCCACTTCGTAAGTAAAGTGAAGCTGGCACCAACGGCTCGGTTGGACTAAGAGGAGGAAAAAGAAAGAGAGAGAGAGCTTGCCTGGCAGTTTTAATTATCGACGTTTTCCCAGTGGAAAAGTTTTAGTCGGTCGTCGAAAAGGCCGACTCGGCAGAAACCAAAATTACGCATGGACGATTTTATTCAACCACTTTTAGATATATACATTTTTACAACCATTCGTCCAAACTCCTAAAATAAAAATAAAATAAAAATAAAAATCTTCGAAACGTTCCGTTAGACATAAAAAAAATAATCACGAAAAACGTTTTGCGCTATTTATTTTAATTACCGTACAATTTTTCATTTTAAAATCAAACATACGAAAACATTTATAAGCCGCAGATTCGCATTGCGTGCAGACATGCGCAAAGCGAGAAGTCACAAGTCATGTGACTTAGGCCTTCAGTTTTTTTTTTTTTTTTTTCGTTTTTTTTTATTTTTGGTTTATGATTTTCTTCGAATGGTTCCTTGTTTTTCGTTCTTTTTTAATGCTTGTTGCGCTTCAAATGGACTCACTTCAAAGCCAACACCATCCAGAATAACGAAGGCATCCGGGCGCCCCAATCCATGGAACGTCAACGCAGTCGGGTGGCGCCAACTCGGCAATTGGACCCGAGCCCCATGCCGAGCGTCCTTCGCGCGCTGATTGGACACGATGCCGAGCCGAGCACTGACGCAGCACTCGTATCCGATCGGCGTCTTCGCTCGATCTCACTCTGATGACGTCACAATTCTAGGGCACGCGCTTTGATTATTCGAGGTTGTGAATTGGCCGAGCCGTCTATCGTAGCTACACACACAAAAAAAAAAAAAAAAAAAAAAAAACATAAGAAAACGCATATCGGATATTTGCGCTGTTGAAAGAGTGGAATAAAAGCAAACTGGTATTCAGGATGGAAGGGAGAGCTGCAGCAAAATATTAGCCAAACTGTCCGCAGGTTTGCATTGAAAGACACCGGCACAATGAAGCGAAAGTTCGCGGTAGTCGTATAAACGTGTCTAAAAGGGAAATTGAAAAGACGTTATCTGTTGAATTATAAACTTATAATGGACTTCTCTTGTTTTTCGGAAAGGTTTATCCATGTACGCACGCCTTCCTTACGTACGGGTGAAAGATGGAACTATGACGTCGCTTCCGGGTTCTTTTGCGTTTTAGTTTCGCTATCTCTGTCTCCTCACGACCTAAATTTCACAGAGAATAGCGGGGAACAGAATTTATTGACTGTGCTCCAACAACAGGCAAACTTTGGGGACGGGAAGCAAAACTTCAAATTTAAATGCGTCAACGCAAGGAAAATATTGTAAAAGTCCTTCAGAATGGAGTTAATTTTAATATACTACTGATAGCTTCACACTCGTGACCCGACGTCTGCTGCGGTTGATGACATTATACAGGAAAAATGCTTCTTTGTTTTAGGCCCCCCTTCTTCTCTCGAATTTAATTTTAGTTTTGATAAAACATTTCGTATAGTTTCACTGCTTCATCGAGGCTTCTTTGCGGGTTGCACCCCACTCCCATTGCCTTGATTAAGTAATCATGTGGTTGTTATGACAACCAATCACGTTCTCGTCGGAAGTCGTAATTTGCAGAATGTTTCCGAAAAATATTTGCAGGGCCTTTTTTCCCCTCAAAACCAAACTGCGCATCGCCCAACACCCATTCTCTGCCGCAAAAGTAGCGCTATATAGAGGTACGAACTAGATGCCGAAGTTTCAACCCGAATTGATATATTATTGAAGGTTATAGGGTGAGTTTCTTAGCGGCCGAAGCATCTCCGAATACATGGAGCTCTATGGCGCCAGAAACCCAAAGCGGGCCAAAATGGGCCCCATTTTCCCCATGAAATTTTCAAAAAATCACTTATAACTTTTGAATAAGATATCGGTTCGTTCTGAAACTTTGGCATCTAGCTCGAACCTTTAGAGCTAACTTTGGGCGGAGAATAAGCGTTCGGCGATGGGTAGTTTACTTTTGCGGTGAACAAAATCTTGAAAAATTCTTTTCGGGGACATCCTGAATCTATTAGTGTTTAAATGTTTGCGTTGAGCTTTACTGACCCAAAGACGTATTCTACGTAGAACACGTATTTGATATGTGATGGAAGTACCGTTGAAAATTGTTTTTGACCCTAAAACGTAAAGCTACTGATTTAAAAAAAAAAAGGCGCTTAGGCACAAAACTTAAGCTACTAAATTAAATTTTTCTTCTTTTTTTTTTTTTGACATGCGTTGAGCCGGGTTTGATAGTGAAATCGAGAACACGGTTTTTCGACCGGCATAAATGAATTGCGCATCGCAGAACGTTGAAACTCATTCAGAATTGACGCCAGCCGTGGTGATAGGATGCGAAAGTTTGAGAACACGACGTTACATACGTTACGAAAAAAAGTAAGAAATTACATTTACAATTACCCGAGGACAAAATGTAACTAGTTCCTGTTGAAATTGCTCTTCTATAAAAGCAACTGACCGTTACCCCAACAAGTAATCCGTTACTTTAACAGCGTTAACTTTTACTTCATGTCCTAGGGTAAACAAAAGATATCGAATATCAATATGCAGTCCAAAACGCATGCAGCACGGTTCGGCCGTACCAGAGTTGGGTGTTATTTTGCTAGATATCAGGCGCAGCGTCTCTTCACTGTGAAAGCCAGCGAGTCAAGTCGGAAATCTACTATTTAACGTTAGTTATTATTAAAAAATAAAAAAAGAGCTTTTGTATTTTTTATTGGTTGACTTAAGGTGACTAATAACAGCGCAAGAGGTTCCTCGCTTCTACAGACGACGAGCCCTAACCGGTAGAACAAAAAAGTTATCATTTTTATTTGGGTCACAAAAAGCTGTCCCACGAAAAGCGTGAAAGGAATGCTTGAAACCTGGAGCTTTTGAAAAAATGCGGGAAAAATAGCACAAAATAAAAAAATAAAAACATTCGTATTTCCAGAAAAAAAAAAAAAAAGAAAGTTGTTGTATTATATTTTGAGCAACATGGCCAGTTACTGTCACATTGTTTTCAGTCAATTTCCGTGTCAAACTTTATTTCAACGGAGACGTAGCGTCCGCTCCAGGTGTGACATGATACTAACTGTCCTAGTCACTATAACGAATAACTTCTAACATGAGAAAGCCTAAAGGCTGAATTTTCCTGAGTCATTAAAAGAGGCGAGCGCAGGGCGCAGATTGGACATGATTGTGGCGTCAGCGTTCGGCTGAGATTCGGGTTCTCACTTATTGGACACGGGTTCCGACTGAATGATGACGCAGGAAAATTTGGCACTTAGGCTTCTCTATCTTGAAGGTGTTGCTATAGACCCTTTTCATGACAAACGCCACCAGGCGGTGCTCCAGTCTTCGATGTCCAAGAGAACTTCCGGTTCATAAAAAGAATGAACAAAAACCGCCTTAACACCCCTGCGTCAAATGCCGATGAACCATCAATTAACCATCAATTCTCCAGTTCGCCCCCGCGGTTTCGTTAAAACCAGCGGACAGTGGGATCTCGGGTATCTTCTTCCTGGGATTCAGCGGCGGCGACAACGGGGAACCGTCCGGCGCGCCGGTGAGCGTTTACCCCGTCCCTTGTATCTTTGTGAACGACCGTTCGGCCGTGGGCCATCTCCACACCGACGGCGTTCACCAGCTGATAGCCGCTGTCTTTGTGTTATTTGTTTCGTATCAATAAACATATATTATCTCCGCGACCAACGTGACTGTTGTCCGATTGCGCTCAACGAGCAGCATGCCACGCGAGTACGAACCCGATTCGCGGTAGAGCGTCTCGCCGCGAACCTAGTACTTTGAAAGGCAGTGGCCCCAAGGAGAACCACACTATTATAGCTGAATAATCATTCCTCGTTGAATTTGTAACTCAAGCACGTAAGGCACATACTGTCGTGACCGGTTTTAACGGAGTCAACGTGATCCGGAAATCCCTTTGCTATATCCGCTATTTCGTTATAACCGACTTCGGTTAACGAAGTGCAAAAGAGAATGGGAAATCGTAATTACTTCGCTGTAGCCGCTATTTCGTTATAATCGACTTCAGTTAACGAAGTGCAAAAGGGAATGGGAAATGATCACTTCGCTGTAGCCGCTATTTTGTTATAACCGACTTCGTTATAACCGGTTTTGCCAGTACGCCCAAGGTTTCGAGGTCTGAGAAAATAAATAAATCTTCCTTGTCAAAAAAAAAAATATATTGTTTTTGTTGAATGTATGGTGTTTGGGGTTCTTATTAGGGAGTTTTAGTAGACCCTGTTTCCCCCTCCACTAACCCTCCGCAACGAAGAAACCGCCACTGCGCCTGCGTGCCGATGGCCTTGGCTGTAGAGTTCCGGGTAGCGGCGGGGCTTAACGGAGGGGGAAACGCGGTCTACTAAAACTCGCTAATAGGGAGTTTTAGCAGGTCGTTTCCACGCGAACGGTTCGCCCTCGAACGGATCGGCGACGCCACTGCGCATGCGCGCGTGAGTCGTTCGGGGCGTCGGGAGGCTCTTCTCGTTCGTTTCTCCCATTCCGGCCGCTGGAGTCGTCACCGCAACGCAGCCAGCAACCGTTCGCGACTCGTGTGCAAAAGAACATGGCCGTCGGTTCGGCGGATGACTTCGCCGACCCAGTCGAGCGTTAGGCTTAGGTCAGCGGGAGGCGACTTTCCATTCTGTTATTCTGCTTCATTCGAGACTCCGAACCAAATCATTTCGAGGACTGCTAACAATGGTAAGCAATCGTGAATGCTGTAAACTGCGCATGATTGTAAATATTTGCGATCTGCGGGCAGGCTAGCTGCCGTGGCGACCGCGAGCAGACAAAATGATTTGGTTCGACGGCAGACAGCGTGAACGATCGTTCAAGTTCAAGATGACGGAGACACACCACATACCTTTACGCTCGTTCAGCTACTTTTTACTCTATCTAGCTTTGCAGTTCTTGATATTCTGACCGGCCAATGTTACGTCGGCCGTCTTGTTTACATCAGGCGTACGCCGGAAACACGAGCCGCCACGGACTTACACGTTGCAGAATATTTCACATGTTTACTAGAAGATGGCGCCACCGTTGAGCACTATCATCATCATCGTTTGCACGGTGGCGCCACTTTCACGATTTGCTAAAGTATGTCGAATTTGACGTACGGTTTCACGGAACGGACCAGCTGGACCGTTCGTGATTTCGGAACCGTATGCTCGAGAAACGACTCGCTAAAACTCCCTATTATGGAAGGTCATACCTATACTGATCTTTTCTTCGTAATACTATGATTCTGCAACGCATCTTACAACCACAGTACAGCGGGGACAGTGCGCACCGCCGATAAAACGAAATCTCGTGCTGCGGGCTGACATCGTGAGTTTGATTGCCCTTTTTATACGGGAAACTGGGGAAAAGGAGAATACGAGAGCGCGCTGGAGTGTCCGAACACCGAGATTGTTCCAACCAGAGCTCGGTGTTCTAACGTCCTCCCGCGCGCTCTCGTCTTGTCTTTTTGCTCAGTTTCTACACGCATAGAAAGGGAAATCGAACGGCCGCGTATTGGAGTTGTCAGTACTGCCTAATGCATTTTTAAGTGCCTAGAGATTTGAGAGCAGGTACCTTGGACGATATGTAAGAACAGACTCAATGACATCAGCTCCAGTCAAATGCATGTTCTTGTAGTTGAATTCTGGCGGCTGTCGTTTCAATCCTTCTGGATTTGCTAAATTGATCGTCTTTTTTTTTTCAATAGTTTCGCAATTATATTGGCGAGCGCAAAAAAAAAAAAAATAAAAGTGTTGCATACCGAGAGTTTAGTGGACGGACGTACCAAATCTTTTTATCTCGGTTCGGTTTTTTGTTTTAGTTCCTTTTCTTCAGGTTTCTTGTTCATGCGGTCGCTCGAGCCGCAAGAACCACGTCCGCATAGTTATGGCTTTCCCGGTTTTTTACGTCTGAGTTTAGCTTTTTTTATTTTTTTTTATTTAGAGCTGTAACGGGTTTGTTTGTAATTTTTGTTTGCTTCTTTCTCGACAGTGCTAAAACTCTGACTCCCTTTCGATAGCGCGCAGAAACCGATTATTACACGCGGGCCGTGCGGTCCTAGAAGAAAAGACTAGGACATTAATTTGGGTTTCTTTCTTCTTTCTTTTTTTTTTTTACAATTTTCGACTTCCCCCGTCTTTCTTTCACAACTTTTACTTCATCGTTTGTTTTGATGGTCATGCAGCCGCTTCACAATAACAAAAATATATATGTATATATATTAGAGCGTAGCAGAAAACACAAAGATGGGGAAGTAGAACAAGCTTTATCGCAGAGGAGATTTATCAGGGGAACACTAAAGAGAAGTTAAAAGAAATAACGAGGAAGTTAAGAAACGGTTCATTTATCACCCTTCCTTTTTCAGTGTCGCCATCTTGCGGCCAGAGGCCGAGGTGCGAGGTTTTTAATGTCGTCGTCGTCGTCGTCTGCGAGCCGCCTGCGGTGTTCCTTCGTCTGCTCGTTCTTCCGCGAAGTGACGCCATTTGTCATGCGTTTTTGTTTTCGTGCTGAGCCTACTTCATGACTTAACGCTTTGTTGCACAAGGCGGTTTTTTATATAGAATATTTACATTATAAGCGACTAAGTGAAGAACGTCGGGGAACATGTATCTTCCCATGGCTCCTAATGCGTTTTTCCTTTTTTGTCCCAAAAACTTTAAAATTATTGTTTTTAGTTATGGAAAGTAGCTCTAATGGGTCTGACTTTGTGAGCCTGTTGTTCACACTTGACTCAAGTTACGTCCGGGCTGATGGCTTGAAAGAATAGCAGGGCGTCTTTGCACAGTTGTTTAGTCCTTCCTTGTTCTATTACCATTCTTTAATGGGTTTTAACGAAACGTCTCTAGCTCTTTTAGAGCGCAGCTCTTAGGGGCCCGTTCCCGGCTTGAGCGGCGTCGCCGTCGGCGTCGCCGTCGCCGTCGCCGTCGCCGTCGGCGTCGGCGTAACCGCAACCCTCGTAACCCTCGTGAGGGTTACGAGGGTTAATCTCATGAGGGTTACCCTCACGAAGATCACGAGGGCCACGAGGGTTACTTACCCTCGTAACCCTCACGAGGGTTACGAGGGTTAGTTACCCTCAAAAGGGTTACCTTCACGAGGGTTACCCTCACGAGGGTTACTTACCCTTGTAACCCTCACGAGGGTTACGAGGGTTAGTAACCCTCGTGAGGGTAACCCTCGTGAAGGTAACCCTTTTGAGGGTTACGAGGGTTAGTAACCCTCGTGAGGGTAACCTTCACGAGGGTTACCCTCACGAGGGTCACGAGGGTTATGAGAGTTACCCTCACGAGGGTTACTCACCCTCGTAACCCTCACGAGGGTTACGAGGGTTAGTTACCCTCACGAGGGTCACGAGGGTTATGAGAGTTACCCTTACGAGGGTCACGAGAGTTACCCTCACGAGGGTCACGAGGGTTATGAGAGTTACCCTCACGAGGGTTACTCACCCTCGTAACCCTCACGAGGGTTACGAGGGTTAGTTACCCTCACGAGGGTCACGAGGGTTATGAGAGTTACCCTTACGAGGGTCACGAGAGTTACCCTCACGAGGGTCACGAGAGTTGCCCTCACAAGGGTTACTAGGGTTACCCTCACGAGGGTCACGATGGTTACCCAGGTCGTGACTCCCCCTGGGGTCACGTGACCTGGGGATACCCCCCGAGGTCACGTGACCCCCCGTTGACGTCATAGGCACTGATGACGTCGTCAGTGACGTCACTGATGACGTCACCGGCATCCGCATCGTCATCGTCATCATCACTGATGACGTCATTAGTGACGTCACTGATGACATCACCGGCATCCGCATCGTCATCATCATCACTGATGGCGTCATCAGTGACGCTACTGATGACGTCATCGGTATCGTCACGTGGCCCCAGGTCACGTGACCCCCCGACGTCACGTGACGCCCCAAGGTCACGTGACTCCCACAAGGTCACGTGACCCACAAGGTCACGTGACCCCCAAGGTCACGTGACCCCCCGCCCCCCGAGGTCACTTGACCCACCCCCCAGTACCCTTCCCTCCTCCTCCTCAAGAGCTGCGCTCTAATTCGGCGTTACAGGGAGTTGTAAACGGCTTTCATTTTTTTTTTATAAAAAAAAAGCTTTAGAAATTAGCTAACTGGTTAGTCTCATATAAAGGGATACTTATTTTCTTCTTGTTTTTTTAATGAAATATTTGTGTTATGACCGTGATAATATCTGTTGTCGCCCCTGGAAAGCTGAACAGACTACTTCCAAAAATTCCTGCATGCAACACTGCGCGCGTTGCATTATAGGCGCGGAGAGGAGTGACATGGTTTCGATTTCAAATGCCCCGTTTACAAAGCAGTACATCTCGGCACTGCTTAAAAATTAAGTCAGTGCTCGCTTGCATCGCACCATTTCACCTTCGTGAGAGCCCCAGTGGGAACACAGACCTTCAGCGGCCGTAAGGACCTGGATAGACTTAGCAAGGAAGAGGAGTACAGCCAGCCGGCCACCTAAAATACTTTTCTGCGGCCTGGCTACAACTATAGAGTGCAGCACAGCCCACCTGGGTCACAGATCATTTAAGACGACATTGAGACGATTTAACAAGATTACCGGCCCGGCATACTTATTCTTCCATGTGCTATCGTAGTCCTGTGTTTGTCCGCAATAGATTGTTCCGGAAATGTGCAGCGCCCCAAGAGTGTTTTCGTCGCATTAAGGCAATTTGATATACTGCGCGTTAAGGAGTACGCACGACTAGAAGAAGCTGCTCATGTCGATTTAGAACATTGAGGTTTTAGAACTCAAAGAAACAAAGAGCACAGGCCATGGTTTACACCATGCATTTTATGCGCAACCTACATCGGCGAGGCGAACGACTTTTCCGAGCGAATCCGCCAACACAAGAACGACGTGCTGAAGTTTGACAGTGAGCGCAACGCCATCACGGAACATTGCGATACCCTCGACCATCGCATTGACTTCGCGAATGCGCACGTGGTGGACGCAGAGCCAAATACCCGAAGAAGACTTTTCTTGAAATCGTAGCAAATCCACCATGCAAAGAGAGACCTAAACAGGTCCCTGGGCGCATATCCATGAGTATACGCACATGGCCTCAGTAACATGACGAGAAAGTTGAAGAGGAAACCGTCCTTATCCGCTCGCTCCGGATAGGCGACGGACTTTTCCGCGCAAGCGGAGCTCTTTCAGCGTCGAGGGCAGATAACGACGGCTTCCTCCGTTCAGCGGTCTTTCGTAACGGTGGCAGCATGTCACCCACATCGCCAATCTGGGCAACACGTCTGTTACAGGTTGGTAATCCTTACATGCTTTTTACTCATTCAACCTCTGCTGCCGCTGCCACTTTCACTTATAGTAGTATTTCGTTGTGAATCATCCTTCCTCGAAAAGATTGACGGGCCGGTAGGGTGTTGTGAATGTGCAGGGAAGTATCACTTTGGAAAGTGTGCAAAACGCCGCTCCTCAACGGCCATAGTCGCCCCTGACGAAGGACCAAGTCTGTTCGAAACGTAGGGCTCCTACATGTTTAGGAATTCGTTGGTTGCAATATTTTCATTAAACAAGTGTCTTGAGGAATATTTATTTATTCCTCAAGTTGAGGAATAACTTGAGGAATATTTATTTATTTACAACAACTTGAGGAATATTTATTTATTTTTCTGAAGCCTTTGAACGGCTCAATCATGTAGTTCTGTTAGAAAAACTATATTCTTATGGAATTCGATGGCATCCCCTGGCTCTAATAGAAAGCTACCTGAGCTTCCGGCAGCAGAGTGTTGAAATAAACAGGTATTCTTCAATTCTGAACGCAGTTCGGACAGGAGTACCTCAAAGAGAGTGTCTTGGGGCCATTGCTGTTTAACCTGTACAGGGTGTGACAAAAGAAAATTTACACGGTCTTTTTTACCGCAAAAATAAACTAGGCATCGCCGAACGTTCATTCTCCGCCCAAAAGTAGCGCTAGAGGTCACAACCAGATGCCAAAGTTTCAGCCCGATCTGATAACTTAATCAAAAGTTATAAGTGATTTTCTGAAAATTTTAATGGGAAAATGGCGGCCGACGAAATTTTCAAACACATGGGGCTCTATGGCACCAGAAACCAAAAACAGGCAAAAATGGGCTCCATTTTCCCATTGAGCTTTTCAGAAAATCACTTATAACTTTTGATTAAGTTATCGGATCGGGCTGAAACTTTGGCATCTGGTTGTGACTTCTAGCTCTACCTTTGGGCGGAGAATGAGCGTTTGGCGATGCCTAGTTTATTTTTGCGGTAAAAAAGACCGTGCATTTTTTTTTGTGACACCCTGTACTTTACTATCGCAAGTAATACCTGATTTGTCATTTACGCGGATGACGCCAATTTATTTTTCAGGCAAGAACACTGACAGTTTATTTTTCGATCAAATATAATCTTAGATAAACTTAGTTGGACTGTTTTCGATTTCGTAAAAGTAAATGAAAGTAAAACGAATTAAATTATCTTTGTACTAGAAGGTGCAGTGTGCAATGCCACCACAAAGCTTATAATCAATTCCTCTGAGGTTAAATATGTAGCTACTGTTAAAACATTAGGCGTGATTTTTCACGAACATATGTTATGGGGTTTGGACGTACAAAATATTACACTCAAACTATGGAGTATCATAGGCGTTCTATATAAGCGTTGCTATATATTACCATCTTGTGTAAAAATTAATTTTGCTATGCATTAGTTAATTCTCGTATATCATACTGTTATCTAGTTTGGGGAACTACGACAGGCACCGACGTCAATAAATTGTTTTTGCTGATTAAAAAAAGGAATTCGCATCTTAATTAATGAGTGGTATTGCGCACATACCGAACCTTTTAATGTAAACAAAAAAGTAATGAAAACGAAAGAATAATTTAAATATAAGCTAGCAACGATGTACGTGGCATCGCTTAAATTTCCTAATCATCCATTACGGGAAATTTTTAAATTAACTGTCAAAAGTATGGCATATGGAGTGCGCAGCGCCGTATCCTTGAGAGCGAACTAATTGGGGACTTTACATGGCGCAGCACACGCTTCCAACAGTAGTAAATGTTTTCCAAAGAACAAGGTGTCTGCATTTAAAATTTAAATAAGAAGACACCGCGCGAAATATTATCCTCCTAATAACATTTCTCATTGTGGTGTATATAGCTCATTTTTTTGTGTTTCAAATAATGTAATTATATCCTGCTGACCGATCTGCCTGTATGGAGCAGGAGCATTTTCAAACTGCACTTTTGCAGTTTTTTCTCCTGCCGCCATCGCCCGTTTTGTATTATCGGAGTAAATAAAATGAATTCATTAAATGAATTGAGATGAGCGTCTCCATAACTAAAACATTATCTTCTTTTAATTTTAATATTTTTAATTTCTTCTTTGATGACGAAGAGGTTAGAAGCGGCTTCTCCGCGTGCTTTCAATCACCATTGAAGAAGAAACCGAGGTGGTTTCGAAACGTCGGGTTCACTTTCGAGATTTGGTTGGAGCTACATTTTTCCGACCTTAATTCTCACCCAACAGGCAGATTTCTGCCAAACATGTCCCCACCTCCTCTTTTTCTCCTTCTTCTACCCTCCTCCTCCTCCTCCCCTCCTCATTTCCTCTTCCTCCTCCTCTTCGCCTCCTCCTCCTCTTTCCCCTACTCCCACTCATTTCCTCCTCCTTATCCCCTTTTCTTCCTCTGCTCCGCTGACCAAAGGTTCGCGGAACGCACCGTCGGTCAGCGGGGATTCGATGTTAAGTGACACGAAGTCATGTGCCGTCATTTTAGCCGCTAAATTTAGCGGGGAAACTGGATTGGTGCTGAGGTCCCACCTGACGTCACTTTCCTCTCTAAATTTACCGGGAAATCGGCGTCATGTGACCTCAACACCAATTCAATTTCCCGCTAATTTTAGCTGGGCGGTTACGCCGACGGCGACGCTGCGAAACACGGAAACGGGCGCCTAACAGCTGCGCTCTAAAATGGTTTCACAACGCGAAGTAGGGCCACACATGATTCTCAGTCATTTTAATATGAGCCGCTCTTTACGTACGACTGACCTATCCGATCATTAATGATTCCGTTCCTCTCTTACATGCGCATTTATTTCGCACTCTTCTCCTCTTATCACCTCCTGTCCGAGTCAGCTCGTTTCAAGAGCAAACAAAGAAGGCTCGAAGCCAGCGAGCGAGGAACAAAAGACGACCTCGCTACGGCAGCAACGCAAGCAAAACTGAACGGACGGGAACCGCGCCAGAACACTTTTCGGCCGCCGCTGCTCCCGGGCATCAGCAGCTGTCGCCCGCATATATAAATCCACGTCGGCCATTTCCCTACATCCGGTTTCACCTTACGATGGACCGCAGCGAACGCTACGAGCCAAGCCAGCCTATCCAGCGCTGGGAACAAACCACGTGACTACGTGCCTTGACCGTCGAAGCGTCTCTTCCGAAGGCCACAGGAGTCTCACACGGCAATAAATTGGCTTCGATTGCTCGTAGCGTCCTCTGCGGTTCATCGTGTAATAAGGTGCTACGAAATAGGCCAAGCGCAAGTTCGTCTTTAAATTGTCTGCTAGAAATTGGCGGTGCGCTTGCGCCGTGGCTGCTTCTTGCGCAGGGGTTGCAGTGACGTCAGACCGCCGAGCTCTGATTGGCTTTGATTGGCTCTGATTGGAAGAATAGTGGATAGACCTCAATGCTACACTTAGCAGCCTTGAGGTCTGCCTACCGCACGCCGGTACGATGCTCATTCAGATCGAAAGGGGCAGGGGTGGGGATTGAGCCCAGACATATGGCCCAGAAAACCCTCTTGGTACTGCAGCACGAGCTTTCGCTGCACGTGCTCCGAGCTGGTGTGCGCTAGCCCAGTCGGCCGCCGATCCTCCATTCCAATATTTACAAGTCGTCAGCCCAGCGCGAGATCTCCTCAGCCCAGCACGCGCATGCAACGAACACGCGTGCAAGATAAAGTTTGTTTTAGGCTTTTGCTTAGGAACAGCGACTACTGCCAAGTCTATACTCAATTTCACCTTCCTGTACCGCAGGAAAGGCTACAGGCGCGAGCTCATTGCTGTGGGGCACATCTCGGCGGCACAAGCTCTCGTGCAGTAGGGGCAGCTGCCAACGCTATGAGCTCGAGCTTCTAGCCTTCGCTGCGGTACAACATAAGGTGAAACAGAGTATAGCAGGTGCGGCGCCTGTAACTGCACTCGTAGGATGCCCCATGGTGCTTGAATGACTCTATGGGTGCTTGGATAATTTATCAAAAAGTCTACTGGGACGCGGTTTGCTTCTGTGTGCTATCAAATATGGCGTCCAGTGAATACTCCCTATAGGTTGATAAGACAGGCAATCTTAATGGTGAGGAATGCACGTTGCAAAAGAATTGTGGAACCTCTCCTTTAGCACGCGCTCAGTATCCGCGCACACAGGAATGGCCGCCAGTAAATACTCCCTATTAGTGGCGAGATGTTTCGGTGGCGCCCTCATTCGGTTACCTTTCGTGACGTCATTGCTTTGTGAACAACAAGTTCGATGGTGTTTGTAGTGGGCATGGTGGAAGCCTGAAATCATAGTGCTCTCAAAGCAACACTGGCAACACCGTCAAAATTGAAGTTCTTACATTCCTCTTATTTCCGTCGATGAGAAATCTAGGGTGCCTTCATGTGCGCTTTGCTCGGGGTGATGACATCTGGCCATTTTGTTTCGAACACTTATTTTTATTTTTTGTTCTGAAGCGCGTGAAAGGGCGTGTCCCTGCACGCGCTCGTGGCGCTGACAGTGTTACGGCGACATTTTGTTTCCTGCGATTTCTTTGTATTTTCCCTGTGGGCGCGTGCTGTCGGCATCGGGTACTACAAACGATGGCATCACCCTAAACAGAAGGACATTGAGGCACACTAGAGAAATCCTTTGCTGACGTCGTAGTCAGCATTCGGCCAATTGTGGTGGGCCAACCACAGCGACGCTTTCGATCGCTCACGTCGCCAATAGGCAATTGCACAAATGGTGCCTCACAGGTGCCCCACGTGTGCATGCACGTGCAGCGTGCGCGTGAACGTAGCTTTGGCAAGCTTTCAATTGCACGCACCTGCACGCACGAACAGAGACATGTCGTAGGGGAGACGCCCTGCTCGCAATCGTCTGTAGGCCAACGCGCGTTTTCACGAGCCCCACGAGGTGTGGGCAAGCGCGTGCGCAGGAAGCAGATTCGCGTTTGCTGACTGCGCATGCACCCTGCCGATAGCAGCGCCACCGCAGCGGTGTGACGTCAGCGCCGCGTGTTGGTCTTTAGATGAACCAGTGTAGCCGTTGATCCCAGCGTCGCCGCTAACAAAGATGACGATGTTGCCCGTAGGCACAAGCCCGAAGGGACGAGAAAATAAACTGAACGCCTTCACCCGTGTCTGCTCTTTTCCGTCCTCAAAGTTAAACGCGCTGTAGAAAAAAAATATTTTTCTCCTTTTTCGGTAGTTTATTGACCCTCTCACGTAATTCACCCGAAGTAGAAGTATACTTTTACCCGGGATCGTAAATTTAGGTTTCCGGGAAATATTTTCCAAAAACGCGGCTCTCCGGAAAAAAGTTTTATCAAATTGTTTTTGGGAGAGCGGATGCCGCTTCCGTGGCGCATGCTACGAAGTATCGCTCTGGAAAAGTACAGTCTCCTAAAACTAACAGGTAATCCCACATATACAGGTAACTTCTAAAGTGCCTACATCAGATAACCCCAAGCGCGCGATAATCACGAAGTTGTTTCTTTTTTTTGTGATATTGTTCGGCAATCTCGGGGAAAGTTATTAATCATAAACCTCCGTGCAAGATACGAAGCGTCAGGCATATACGATTTTTTGCTTTTTTTGGTAGTAGCTTTAAAAAAAAAAGCCTGCATTTACGAAATAAGCAACGCTCAAGCGCACTCAAAAAAAGAAAATCAGAACTACTTTACTTACATATTCTCTAACCTTAAAATGTTCTTAATAGTGCTTCGAGCAGTCAATGCACGAAGCCCTGTATACCCCCTTAGACCCGACCGCTGGAAAACTTCCATCCATTAGGGGGCTCGTGTACGTACCAGTTCTGATCTTAGATTTCTTCTTTTTTTTTACTTTTTTGCTCATTGTTTTTTAACTTCCGCTTTCCCTTTCAGTCTCGCCTAAGCATCCAAAACCGGAAGCACTCCGGTGCGCCCTTCAGTGTCGAACTTCGATTAAGCCTCGGAACGACTGCTGCGGAGCTATTAATCAAGAAGTCGATCCGCGCCGGTGCGTTGCATTTCGTACACGTTGTAGGAGAGGCGTGTTTAAGCGCCCAAATGCTGTGCTCCAGTCGACTGACCAGCCCACTATAGTTCTGAAGTTTTAATCACGCTCAACAATCTTATCAAGGCAAGCATTTAGGACTCGATCACAATTTTCTCGCAAATCTGAATCAATCGCGATTTGAAGTTGGACGCTCGCATCAAGCTGCACTATTGTAACAAATAACTTTGAAATTTTAAGAAACACTCACGTGCACGAGGCTCGTATATAAAATCTTGTTTTAGGGCGTATACGCGCCAAACTAACGAAGGGTGTCTAGTACGCCTTGGCGTACCACTAAGGGTTAATTTAGGGGTATATTTTGACGCCCAACCTATGGGTTGGTTGAACTTTTCCCAAGTAAGCCTCCTTCACGGTGGAAGAAACACATTTAGGTGATGAGTCTCCGTCCGATGCGGCGGCCATATTATGTTTGGCGCACCAAACGCGCTTCACTCGCACGGGGATAGATGGCGCCCAAGTATGGGGTCTTTCCCAGACCGACCGTTCCGGTTGTTTCTCCCAGCGCCGGTGCCGCATTCCCTCGCTCACCGCTTATTTTTGTACCTAACTGCCACCATGCCGCACCAAGTCGCCAGAGTCCGTAAATCTGTGTTCTCTTCTTCTTCTTCGGGTTAAGACTTCTTCTTCGGGTTAAGGCTCACCTTCGTGCACAATGGTGGCACCTGTGATCGACACAGCACCAAAGCTAAACACGAAACCAGCCACTGGCCACACAGCACAAAAAAGGCAAGAACGCTACGGCGCCGACACAGTGGCCGCCGAGGACGGACCCCATACCGCAGCGCCCTCCGCGGCGGCGCGGAACTAACTACTCCTGTTTCGAGGCTAGCTCCGAACACGATCTGTTCGCTCGCTCCCAGCGGGAAGAACGGCGAGTAGCATCACGTCATTGTGTTTCTTCCACCGTGGCCTCCGTGAAATCGCGAGCACATCGGCCAGCATGACGATCGTCCTGTTAATATTTTAGCGCACTAAAGCATATCTGATGGCGTGATGAGGACAATGATTTTCTTGCCCCATTATTAGTCACGAGTCAAAAAACAATTTTTTTTTTTTGGTATCAAAAATAATAAAACAAAACGGTGTCTCGTTACTGGCTCAGTGTTAAGAGCCCGTGTTAGAAAAAAAAAAGGACGGGACGAGAATCACGCATTTACCAATCCTGCCAAACTCTATCTGGCGAAAACGTGTCTGCAAGTCTCCCAACCTTTCGCTTTCCGTGAGTGTCTTTCGCCTTTCCTTTATGATAATATGACGACCGATGGAGAGACCATTTTGCAGTGCTGGCTACTTAATACCATTATTTACATACTAACAGAAACAAGTTTTAAGTAAAACGTAGCCGATATAGATAAGACTTACAATAGTACGGGCGTTCACAATTACAAATGATCGTAATTCATATGTCAGACATGCCCATCCGCACATGCATACACTTCCACTTCCCTGTCACCCATCGACGCGCAAACCCTACTCAATTCACACTCTGAACGTCCAGTCCTGCTTAAAAGCTTGTTCACACATGCAGCGGATCGCTAGTGACCACGGCCTAAGCGCGTGCTGACTGAAGCGTTCACCAGCTTTGTATATCGCACCGACGACACGTGAGCAGCGCTATATCAGCGCTTCGCTTCATGTAACAACCGGCCTTAAAGTACCCAAAGTAATGGGCGGGTCTCGACCATCTTTGTTGCACGGACTCACGTCTGGCACGGCAAAGTAGCGGCAGAACGAACCTGAAGACTCCGTGGGCGTCTGCCAAAACGTACTTTGTCCCGCGTGTTGTTTCGACGCTCCTCGTTATAGGTGGTTCGCTGTGTCGAGGGCCTTTTAAGCAACAGTTGTGCGAAGATCAGATGTCCTCGATTCCAAAAAAGTTTATTAAAAACGCTGTCTGTTTTTTTTTTTTGATTTTTTTACTTTGTATTATTTGAAGTTTTGCTATGATGGCGTCAATCAACCAGCGTCAACAATGCATCAACCGTTTTTTTTTTTTTTTTTTTCTTGTGAATTTGCTATTGCCTCAAGAAAGTGATCACGCTAAAAAGAAAAAAAAAAGACAACGCGGGATAACGGCGCATTTATTGTACGTGATTGATTTAGTCATTGATGATAAACTACAGAGACGATAAGCACCGTGAGGATTTAATTTCGGCACTGGTTGAATGACTCCATCGGGTTGTGGCCTTGACTACAGTCAGACCTAAAGCGACTTGAAGTTTGAAACATATTCACAGGTAAATAAGAGACCAATCTCACCGGCAAGTTCTTTGGCTTTGCCACGGCTGCCGCAATGCATCTACTACGGGACTTTGGTCCTTCTGCACGTTAGAGGACAACCTCGCTGTAGCTGCCTCCGAGTGTGCAGTGCGCACCATAGACGTCTCGGGCACATGCCGCCTTCCACCTGTGAACTAAAGGCACGGAGGCGTCACGCCAAACGCTCGCTGAGATCGGTCTGTTATGGTTAGCGTTGACAACAGTCTTGAACAGAGGTTTATGTTAGCTTGGAAGAAATATATAAAAGTTAATCCTGACAGTACAACAACCGCGTTTGAACGAAAAGCGCGAAGCTTGTTTAAACAGTCGCCCGTACTTTTTATCTGAAAGAGTCTGCCGCCTTTCTGATATAAAGCATACTATACATTTTGTCAAAAAATGCGAGTGTTATTAACGCGGGATATTACTGCTACGCTCAATAGTTACGTCCATTTTTTATCATATCGTCAACTTGCGCAATGACCTACTGTTCTGAATGTGTCTAAAGGTATACTATTCTTTATTTTCTTTTTGTGTGTGTGTGCAAAATACCCCTCCGAGTTAAAAAAAAATACACCGCAAAGTTGATAAGATATTTAAAAAAAGAACGGCTGCACAAAACGACGGGTATGGCGTTCGAGACCTCACCTCAGGCTATTGTACTTGTTCTCCATATTGCACTAGTCTGCTTCAAAACGAAATGAGTAAAAAAAAAAAAAAAAACACTTATTAATGCTTTTACGGTAAGTCCAAAGGGGTCTCTTTTGGCCATACAAGACTCTTCCAGATGGTTCCACTAAAATGACAGATAGAGAAGGATACTTCCCATAGCAATCGATTTCGGAAAGCTGCGATGCTCATCAAAGGGTTAGAGGGCACTACTTTCAAAGTCTCGGGGGAAACCTGGACACTGAGTTCACGTCCACGCTAATTGGTTTTCGAAGCGTAAAAAACAAAAAAAAAAAAAAATTCAACGAAAAAAAAAAAAAAAGAACAGAAGCAACTAGGGGCCGTGGCAAAGAAGGCTGTGAAGCGAAGGATACGAGAACGGCTGGTAAAAGGAGTCTTCGGTTTTCGAATGATTGCCCTGAGTTTTCGTGAACAGAGAATTGCCGGCCGCTATTCAAGTGCCGTTTCTGACATCGCGACATGTTGAAAGAGGTTGTGTAATTACTACTGCGTGAAGAAGGCGGGCGTGTTGGTGCAACCATACGCTCCTTTATTTTGGGAACGCTTGGGAGATGGGTAAGAACACGCTGTTGCCTATATCTATCTGAAAACGCTATACTATATATACTGTGTTCATACACATTCGGTGGTATTTTGCAACCTTTCAAATACAATCGATCGCGAGTGTTTGCTACTTTGTCTCAAAACATTTGTTTACAATCTGTTACTCGATTCTTGAAATTCATGTTTCTTCCGAGGAATTTTGTCGCTGGAATAGTTTTTCGGGACTAGGGTTCGGCTGAACCGATTGCAAGCTGGGAGCAAAAATGGCAGAAACACAGAACAAAAAATAAGTCACGACCATAAATGGAAACGCAAAATGCAAAAAAAAAAAAAAACGCAAATTAGAAGAAGACGGAAAAAACACGATTTTTTAGAGTCTTTGGTCTTGTTTATATGGGATTGCAAGATGTGTTAGTACATATCTCTTTTTGGCGAAAGTAACTATAGTAGTACTTTAAATACTTTCTGAAACAGATATTTATTAAGTTATCTTAATTACTCTTGTCGAGTATCTTGTCCAACACTGGTAAAGAAGCAACACCCCCAGATGGCGAGGTCATGGTGCAAGCTGGGCGGACGAAGACAAGACTTTCCAAGGCTAGCCAATACCACGTAGAACACACCAACGCTTTTCTCCCGCAAAAGGCATCACTGGATAGATTGATGAATGGATGGATGAGGCGAAACCTTTTGAATCGGGCGGCGCCCTGCGCCACCTAGCAAATGTATTTTTTTGTTGTTGTTGTTGCTGTTTTTAGTGCGTTTTATGGATCTCACAACGGGGAGTGCGACGCCAGCACAAGCCGACGCCAAGACTACGGTGTCTGGAGTGCGTCTTCGACGGGTGTGTTTAGCGTCTTATACCCCCGTACATGAAAAAATTGGCCCGGAAGTGGCAACAAATGACGCCACAAAAGCCGGAATGCCACGCTGTAAGAAGTCGCGATCCTGGCTGTTAAACGTAGTACTGCCAACAAGAAAAGAAGAAAAAGAAACGAGCGAACGTCAGTATGTTGTTGTCGTCACGGCGTCTCTACTTCTGGCTGCTGAAGCTTCTGTGGACTGCCATCACCACACTGGAGAGTGACCCGCGGCAGAATAGGCGTCTGCCACATCTAGCTGCGCTGTTGGGACACCGCCAGGATCGCTACCGGCGACAGCGTGACACTCCTACGACGCCACCAGGCGGAAATCGAGGAAACACTTCTTTTCCTGGACAAGCTCAACACGCCAGACGGAGACGCCATACGGAGACGGGTTTACCACACGGAGACGCGTTCTGCCCCTCTGCGGCGACTCTCGTCCACGTCCAGTATGTGTGCCGCTAGGGGTGGATCGGGGATCTCCTAAACATGACGTCACGCGCAGCCCTCGTCTTCTAGGTAGGAATAGGGTTAATGCTATATGCCACGGCCGCGCCCGACATCGATGCAACGGCCTCGCCCGACATCGCTAGTTTCTAGTTGGTCGTTCGGATAGTTCTGTTTACCATTTTTGGAACTCCTTTCTACGCGGAGAGCGAGTCAACTGCTTTTTTTGCGGGGGTCGCGGTAACGTCAGAACGACGCCGAGTTCGCATTGGCCTTCTGATCGAAGAATAGTGGACCTCGACGCAAGCTATCTCGAGGTCTACCCACTATCCTTCCGATCAGACCCAATCATAGCTCGGCGTCGTTCTGATGTGTCACCACAACCCCTGCGAAAGAAGCGGACGAACTTGCACTCCTCACACAAAGGTGGTTACCTCACTACTCATACATCATAGAGAAGACACGGCGTTCGCTGTAGACACGATGAAAGAGACATGTGCGGACGTACGTCTCAAGCATGGTCGGAGCACGCATGCTTTGTGCACACGTGTGCTTCGAACGTGCCCTCCAGACAGTTTTTGGTATGACCCATAGTGACGGGGAAGAAACGCGTCTCGGGCAGTGTCTGCCTAATGTCCTTTGTACGATGAATTTGCAGTGTTACCGCGGCTTGAGCTTTCTTGTCTCTCCTTTCCACCGTTTTTCGTCGATCGCGGTTTGCAGACGCGCGCGAGGAAGCAAGTCCTCACGTGACTCGCATACTCGCGTTGTTTGTCTCCGTTTTTTTTTTGTTTTTTTTCCGTAACCATTGGACCATCGTGGTGCGTCGCCGTCGTCGAAGACCCAGCGTCGCGTTCTCCGAAGAACAAACTTCGCCGTGAACGACTTCCGCTGCCGACGCCGCGGGACATTATTCTTTTTTCTCTCTCTCTCTCTCTCGCGCGTCTTCCTTCCTATTCCTTTCCTTATGCCATGCCCTAACGCTTCCCCAATTTATCTCACTTCTTAACTCGTGTTTACTCGTGTGCGTACTTTTATCGCCACGTTTCTGTCTTCTCTTTTTTGCCTCTTTTACTCTTATTTAACCGTATCGCCTTCTTTATTGCCTCATTCCCTCTTTTTCTTATTTATTTAACCGTATTGTCGTCGTCGTCGTCACCGCGTTTGTTTGTCTTACACACTGTTTCTCTTTACGATGGACCGCAGCAGAAGTTGCGAACCATCCCAGCCAATCCAGCGCGCCCAAAGTATCACGTGACTCATGACCCCACGCGTCGCTGCCGGCCACGTGACACCCCCGTGTCACTGTATTGGCTCCGATGACTCGTAGCGTCCGCTGAGGTCCGTGGTGTGGTAAACCGGCGTATAGCAACGGCTGTTTATATTATTATTTCTGGGAGGACTTTTTGTTTGTGCTGCTCTAGTGTTCCACTTTTTCCTGCTGCGGCGGCGGCGACGGCGTCGGCAATAGGATGCATATGCCTTAGTATACGCGTTGTCGTGCCCTCGGGATGGTATAGGGATGTCGGACGCGTATTTTAACTTGAGATGAGAGCTTGCGTTTTAAAAAGGATAAACGGAAAACGCTCGAGACAGGAGTGCCAAGCGAAGGCAAGTGCGTGTGATGCTTTATGTGCGCGTTGCTGCTTTTCGTGGAAGTGTAGGCGGTGGGCGAGCAAGACGTGCGTAACGTTCGCGTTTCGCTCTCGTGAGCGATTAGAGGACGCAACGACTGAGGTGGAGAAAATGAAATTTTTGTTTGTCTTTAATTGGCGTCGAAAAGAACGCGATGCAGTCTCTGACGAAGAAATAAGAATAGGTTTCTCGTTGCATTCTGGATAGTTGTAAAACAAATTCAACGAACTTTTTCGTCTCGATTATGCCCCAGGGGCGGTATTCTTCTTCAATATTGAACGTTGCATTTCAGGTCTTAAGCAGCACAATTTTGCAGGATGCACTCAACGTGAAAAACGAGAAAATTGTCAAAGCGCTCATATTAAGAAAAATAAAGAACAATAAACAAACAGGAGGAATAAACTTGGAGAGAGTTTGAGCTTTGCTGTGGGACAACATACGAGATAATGCGTGAAGAAAGGTAAAAAAACGCAGGCGAGCTGGTGAATGATATCCATAGTAACCGTAAGACGAAGGGACATAAAAAGGCCTCCTCGCCCACCTCACTTGTGAAGTAGGCGAGGATGTATTTTGAATTGTGATGGAGGTCTGTTACATGTATATGAGACGATGGTTGTTAAATAAATTTCCAGCTGTCTTCGAGACTTTTTAAGGTTTTTTGTGACAGCTTAGGACCTACTCCGCCTCAGCGCATCTGGTCCTACGCCGTCGCAAGAGGCTTAAAAACTGATTTGTCTCACTCGGTCGTACTAGGTTGCATGTGTGTGAACGGGCCTTTACGGCTCGTTCCCACTTGCGGATTCGCAGGGGAATCTGCGGGAATATTAGACAGTTTTAGTAGACCGTACGCTATAGCTTTGCGTACGCAAGGAAATTGCGGGTCGCGAATGCGCATGTGCAGAACGCAATAAAAGGGCTAGCGTACTGCGTACGCACACAACGCTAGGGTTTTTGCGTTGCTGGCTAGCGGGCCTTGCGGGACGCTCTCGAGTGATCTCGGACCCAATGAGTGCGCCAGTTTCAAGATGGCGGTTGCCTCGACTGGCGCAGCAAGGGCGACGAGATGTTTTCGAAGTTCTGTGTTACGTGAAATCGCGTGGTGTTCAGCTCGGCGATTCTTTCTGGGACCTACCGCGGTCGAATCAGATCGCCGTGCAGCTGAAGGAGTGCACAGTGAAAATGTTCGCCGCTCGGAATGTGCGTCGACGCTGCGATCTGCTCAACGCTAAGCGTATTCCCACAGTTCATTGCCGACGGACGAACGACTCTAAAAGAAATCGCCGAAGTTCTCGCTATGCACTGGACATCAGGGTCATGAACCTCATTCCGCGATAGCATTGATAAAAGGCGCCGTTTCCTCGGGACGAGTGACGGAGGCTCCGTGATCAAATTTGGCTACGCACTCGTACTCGTAGCCTCTGTACACCGCAGAAAAGAACGCTTGACGAGGCAGCTATGGCTTGGTTTAATTTGAAATAAAATAAAATTGGACACGGTTTCATTTTCAATATTTCTTTCCAGGAGCATGGTTGCGCAATAAGCACGCGGAATTCTACGGCTCTAGCAAATTTAACCAAGATCATGCGCGGTGTTCACCCGAAAACGTAACGCACAACTAAATTCGGTCCGAGCAGGTCATTTTTAGCGTCTGCTACACTATTGCGTATTGCGCACGTAAGGTCCAGCAACGCTATACTAAAACTGTCTATTGTCGCCGAGACATAGAATCCCCTCGCCGACGACGGAATATTCGACCGCCGGAGCAATCGGTTCGGGACTGATTTTTCCCGCGCAGAAAGTTTCCACGCCACCGAAGCAAATAGGAACGCACGGAGGAAATCGCGCCTGCTGGTGTCACATCCTTGTCGAGTCGGCCGAGCCGCCCGAGTTGTTGGGGTTGCCGCCGGACTTGGGGGAGTTCCCAACTTGTGCAAATGGCGCCGTCTCGCTCGTATCGTTGTGTCGGCATACATGCTAATCGAGACTCAATTATTCAACCCTGTTCGACAAGAGGCCTCTTAGAAACGAAGACAGTGCCCACAAAGAAGATATGTGGAATAAGATTGGCGTGGGTGGTACGTACGCACATTGTCTCCGTTAGCTCGTTATTTTATTACTGCCTTCTCGAATTTTCGGGAGAATGTTGGTCCTTTTCTCGGCACTGCGGGTCAGCGTTAACTGCAAGAGAAAGCCTTAGAGAACATATTTTCGAACAGCACTCGAGCCAGGGGCAGTCTGCTCTGTTATCCGCGAGAGACCGGAGCCGCCCGAACGAGACGGGTGGCAACAGATGTGAACGGCGCTGTCTTTTTCCGCCCAGTAAATTCGGTCAGCGACAAGAGACTTTTTCGCAAGTGTGAACGCGGGTTTAGGCCTGACTATGTCTCGCTAAAACCGTGCCGTACAGCCAAACCTACGGGGGAGGGTGCGTGTCCCAACCTTTTCAGGAGGAGGGAAAGGAGAGAGAGTAGGAGATTCCCAGCCTTTCTGCTCTGCTCGTCCTTTTACTCCTCTTGAACAGGTTGGGATACGCTCTCCCCCGTAGCTTTCGCTGTATACTGCACGGTTTTAGTCAGACGGAATATAGCTGATACATTGTGAACTTCGACGCTAGATGTAGTGAAAAAAAGAGAAATCAGAAGACTAAAAATAGAGACACCCACAATGAGAATACTTCGTTCGCGTAAATTTTAATTGAACTACATTCAACATAACCGCAACACTGCCAAAAGATTTTGAGACAAAAAAAAAAAGTGATGCTGGGGTGTTGCATTACGCGGTAAAATGTTCGTTTCCTTGCCGAAACGAAACGGCCTGTGGCCCATTTGTTTGGGTGTTTATTATTTGCCGGATCACCAGTCTGAAACGAAGTCCTTGCTCATTAGATTAACTTTTTTCCGAAGAGTTCATTATAATCTCTGCGCCCTCAACAAAGAGTCTAAAACCATTTGTGCCTAAAAAAAAAGAACAACAATAATCCTAATTTCTTCAATTGTGGGGCTTGACTTTATGAAACTCCAGTATAAATGTTACTTCCCAGGTAGAAAGGTGACAACAAAATATTAGGTATAAAAAAAAGAAACACCTGCCTGTCGTGTTTACCAATAAGGCGTCGGCGTATAAAAATGTAATTTCGGAGAGGGTGGATTTTACTATAGGTCCTTGGTAAATGATTACGATACGATTCACCATTAAACTGTTTCACATGTTTCTGCAGACAGCGGACATTATTGCTTCTGTATCTGCTAAACCACAGAGAAAAAAAAAAAAAAAAGAAACAAGCGCGCATATTTTAATAATATTTTATTTCTTAGGTGATTTTCTTACTCAGGGGACATTTACTCGCCTTACTTTTTTTCTCTCGAACATTTCTGCCAGCGCGCAGGGATGTCAAAATCCTTTTTTTTTTTTTTATAGCAGTGTTGCTTCCACGTTGCATGCGTGTGAAATTATCTTTAGCATAAAATAAAATAACAAAATTAAAAAAAACACTCTCTTGCACACACAAAAGCAATCTTTTAGACAAATTATTATATATACCTTTCATGAAAAAAATTAACAATAGAAGCAAGAGCCACCAGTTGCAGAACGTTTTCCCCATGAGTCCTGACTGATGTGGATTACCCACTCACGCCATCAAATTTTCATCGAGGTCATGTACGTTCCTCCGTTTTTGTTAAACTGATGCTTGCTAAATTCGTAATGTGTACTGGCGACGTCAGCTTTTCTTTTTTTTATAGTCTAGTTACGCTAGGGCGAACAAGATAGCCAAGGCTGCTCAACTATATAACAAAAATTCGTGTTTTTGGCTATCAGCACAAATCTTCAGACGTGCCGCGTGCTTGCAACTATATTGTTTCGTCGCGCGTCATTTATTCATTTATTTGGCAGAACACCCTTTAGTATCAAAGCATCAGTGCTGGTTTGAACCCTTGCGTTTGAGCGTGCATAGTGCTCGCATGTAGGTCCAGAAAACCCCCTAGCAAAATGGAGTCATATATCGTGTTGTCTCGGAACACTTGCGATCCGCGTATAACTAGACTGAAGGTTTTGAAGTATCTGCGAGATAAAATCTACGCACTATTTATAAGCAGTGGTCGCTCATCACATTGTCCGTAATCGTTTGGAACCCAGGGTGAAAGGGTGGTGCCTAAAAAATTGTAAAATTTTATATGCCAAACGGAAGTGTTCCAAATCTATTTGATAGGTGGCGCACGGTGTGACATTCGTTTTCGCATCATAATCGGTTATAATGGAGCAGGACGCACCGGCGCACGCTTAAACGTAAATCTATGATTCAGTTGCAAATGTAAAGGAGTGAATTAATAGTTGCATAATTACATTAAAAAAAATTTAGGTTGATGAGGACCCCGTTGTACGTTATTAGAGCGATGCGCAACAAATCCAATATGTAAAATGCACCGTAGCAGCAACCTGTACTACGCTTGTGGGTCCCCCAACTGTAAAACAACAACAACAACAACAAACGAACATGTTCATGAACACAAGGGATACTGGGGACAACTTCTTTGGACGCGAGATGATGATTTTTCTTTTTTTGTCGGCGTGTAAAATATTTTTATACGTGGTAGAATTCGATTCATTCCAGTTGCGAACTGTCCGCGTGTTTGACATGTTTCTTGTTCCTTTTTTTTTTTACATGTCGCACTTGGAGCCGCTATGGCGAAATACGAGAAACAAAACAAAATCTCAAAGTATCAAGAGGAAGGCAAAATGCAAGGACCAAAGTGACAACCACAGCGGGCACATAATTACAATCATATAGAATGCTCGCACACATTCCGCGCCTCTCATTAATTAGCAAAGTTGTTTAACCTCGACGACGGGCAGTGGTTTGTCGTTACGCGCTGCCCAGGGACGTTAGTCTGAACCGCCAGTCCGCTGCTTTCAACGAACTAGCGGCTTTGGTTTTGTTTTTCTTGTTTCTGTTTCATTTCCTTCTAAGTTTGTTAGCTCGCGGCAGCACTGCCGGCAAATCCCGTTTGCCGTAACCGCGTTTGAAAGAACTGCGTTCGAGGGCGCGAATGCGTTCGGGGATTGCTTCGGTCTGCCCGCGGGCCGAGTTTTACTGCCTCTCTTTCTTTTCACGGTGTCCCATTCTATCGGGGTTCTTTTTCGGGAGTTAACGTCGTCGAATACCCGCTTACTGTCGACACGCTTCCCTTAATGTGCTTCGTGCCGCGTTCGAGACGTCTCTTCAAAACGGCCCGCCAAAAAACTATTTTTTCTTTAACGACGTACAATCCGCGATACTGTTAGTGCGAACAATACATAGCCGATCGTTTTTAGAGCGCTCCCGTTTCCGGGTTTCGCGGCGTCGCATTGGCGTAACCGCTCGAAATTTAGCGGGAAAATTCACGCAAGTGACATGAACACTAATTCAATTCCCCGCTAAATTTAGCGGGAAAATAGACGTCCCGCGACCTCGTATCACGTCACCTATGAACAAATTCAGTTTCTCCGCTAGATTTAGCGGGAAAATTGACGTCACGTGACGTCAACAGTAATTCAGTTTCCGGCTAGATTTAGCAGGGAATTGCATTGCTGTTGAGGTCACGTGGCGTCAATTTTTCAGCTAAACTTAGCGGGGAACTGTGGGAGGAGGAGAGCGTATGGAGGAGGGTGAGGGGAGGGTATGAAGGAGAAGGATTAGAGGGTATGCTGGAGGAGGAGGAAAAGGTACGGAGGCGGAGGAGGACAGAGGAAGAGTTAGAGGAAAAGAAGAGGAGGAGGTAAGGAAGAGAAGGAGGAAGGGGAGGAAAGGAGGGGAGGAAAAGAGGATACGAAGGAGGAGGGGCATCTTCTCCCCTTCGTCCCACCCCCTTTCCTCCTCCTCAAGAGCTGCGCTCTAATTTCGCGTTACAATGATTTGTAAACGTCTTTCATTTTGTATAGTTTTTTTTCTTAGTGGAAAGTGCTCAGTTGGGATATTAACTTAAGTGGTATATTTTGATGCCCGTCGAGTGCGAAAAAGCGCGGAAGTCGTGTTCGCGCTAATAGTGTCGTTCTGTGTATATTTACTGTGAATTTTTTTTTTTTTTTGTTACTTTTTTAATTTTAATCGTGACCACGTATTTAGCACCTATATATATATATATATATATATATAGGTGCTAAATACGTGGTCACGATTTAAAAAAGTAACAAAAATAAAAAAAAAAATATATATAAGCCTATACAGGGTGTATTTTTTTCAGCTTAACAGATTTCTGTAAAAAAGCTGTGAAAGCTAGACTAATGCTGCTTGTGCAGGTGAGTCGTACCGCCAGGGGGACATTATGCGGGTGGCTAATCTTTGCGGTAAATCGGCTAAATCTATAATTAACTTTTTAAGTAATGAAAATGCACATATGGTTCCAATTACAAACTTGCTGAGCGTCATCGAAAACCACTAAATCAGTAAGTTTCAGAAAGACTTTGAGCGCGTGAGAAGCGTAGTAGTGCACTAAAGTTACCACTCGTGGAGCAGGTGCAAGGCTAGCGGTTGCGGTATGGCGCCCACGCAATTTTTCTGTCTTTTATCTAGCCTCAGCCTTGTACCTGCTCCAAGAATGGTAACATTAGCGCACTAATGCGCTTCTCGCGCACTGAAAGTCTTTCTAGAAATTACTGATTTAGTGGTTTTGGACGACGCTCAACGAATTTCTATTTTGAACCATAAGAGTATTTTCACTAATTAAAAAGTTAATGAACAAATTTTAATTAATTAGCCGACTGATCGTTATGATTAGCCTCATATACTATGTCCCCCGGGCCGTATAACTCGTCCGAACAAACCGCCTTTTTTCTAAAGAATTTTGTTAATCTTAAAGAAAAGAACAAAAACACTCTGTATAATGTTATACGTGGTAAGCCATAACAGCTAGAGCTCAGCGATCAATTTCTGGCTCGTAAGATTCTGTAGGTCGGATGAAAATAAGGACAAAATTGCAAATGTCGCCGCAGGCTTTCAGTAACCTAAACATACTGTTATAATTACCACCCCCCCCCCCCTTTTTTTCTACAAAAAAAAAAAGTATTTTGCGTTTTGAACAAGCCCCTGAACGCATCTCCGTAGCTCTTTATTTTGCAAGCTCATATCAACTTTCTGCCATCAATTTGTCTTTGCTTGATTGCGTAGAATTTTTCAGATTAAGCTACGTGTGCGGCTTAACGTACAGTTGAAGAGAAATGCAAAATATTGTGAGAACTTTCTGCTTCAAGTCAATTGTTTGAAACTGCTAGGAGGAGCGCGTGCAGTGTTTCGCCCGAAGCACTAGACACATGACCCTGTAAAGGCAGTTCACGGAGTGCAGCGACGCCTTCGCCCACATGCGCCGTTACTACACCAGTAACTAACTCCCTAGAAATGTCGGAAAGAATGTTTCTTATCGGCTGGTGTTTATTGAAAAATACGTGCTATTGGAGTCGTCCGATATCCATTCCCTTACGAATTCGCGGCGCCAAGATATAACTCCTAACTGGCATGATATATCAAAACTCTAACCTGGATATTTTTTTGTAAATAATTCGCATCTACATTTCGGGGAAAAAAACAGAACAACTTAGCCATGCATGTTTTTGCAGCTTTGTGTTCTGAATAGATTTTCGTGCGGCTACGGTAGTAGGCCCATGATGTATGTAGACGAAATAAATACATAAATAGATAAATAAATAAATAAATTTTATTATATCAACGTATAACATAATAAATAAATAAATGTATATATATATATATATATATATATATATATATATATATATATATATATATATATATATTAATGTATGAATGAATGATTTAATAAATAAATGGATTTACTGTAAGGAAAGAGGGACATTGCAGAAAAACAGACAACACAGGCTGTTTGTGAATGAATGAATAAAATAAACTAAACAAAACCCTTGCCCATGCGTCTTGAGATTGGCTCGCTAAATATCAAATAAGCGTTTGATTGAAATTGAACAACAGGTCGTTTCTAACTAGAGAGCCTCTCTAATAAGCGTTGTTACAATAAGCGAAAATGAGTGATATACCTGCTTACTGTACCTTTTTTTTTTTTTTTTGTACTCTGTTTTACGGGAAGAAAAGTTTCACGGCCAAGCAAATTGGTCGCACGGTTTCGAGTCAAGTAGCAAAGTTTGCGAGTAAGATGCCCTCGGGGAATCGAATCAACGTCGTTTTGTTGCTCGATGGAACCACGGGCCTGAAGTGGCTTCATCGGAAAGACTCTGCCATGAAGTCGCTCGGACGTCGCTGCCGAAAAAACTATCGCTAAACTCCGTTTTTTGTCCCGTTTTCAACAACTGTGCAAGTATTCTTATTTTGAAGGTTGCGCGCCAATTGCTTTCCCTGAGGCGTTGTAACAAATTTGGTGGCGCGTTTTGCTTTTTCTTTATTGCTTCTAGAACTCTGTCACAATTAGGCAACCTGACGAAGTGTAGTATGAACTACATTTTGTGAGCAGTGGTCTAACTGCTTCCAAGTATTAAACTAGATTCGTATCTAGTGTATTCTGCGCACACTAAATTTCTTCTGTATAGAGTGCAGTAGATTGAAAAAAACATTTATATATTTAGCCAAACTGCGGCTTGCCACAAAAAAAATTTGTTAGCTTTTTTGTTTGAGCGAGTAATTTTGTATTGTCATGCAAAGTCACGAACAGAGCATAGACCGTTTTCTTGTGAAATGAAGTCCACGAGTTCATTTAGAGGCTCAATATACGAACTCCACGAGCTCATATACTGGGGTGCCTGTCCGGTTAATTGCCAACAAACTAAAATACACATAATACTGCGCACATAATATCTTGACGCAGATAGGTACCGGTTTCGAAGCGAATTTTGCCTTTTATTATTGAGAAGTTTTGACAAATCGTCTTTTGTAGAACGTAATTACTATCGGGGGCCCGCGCTGTCACCTAAAAGCATATTTTGAAGCGTGCGTCCAAACTGGTACCCGGTGTTAAAACCGACTCGCTAAAACTGCCTAATGACGCATTCGACAGGCGCGTTTAATAAAGTTTGCAGGCCCCCAAAGTTTCATCGTTAGGAAACTTCTTTACACCAAAAATTTAAGTTAAAAAAAAGTTATAATAACGTACTGGTGAAAATCGCTCCTGTCACCAAAACTCATCAATTTTATTCCTCCTTTGGCGAGCCATGATTGTTTCTTGTTCGCTTAGTGTGACAACACCGTGTACAATATACCTCGACAAGGAGGTTGTATCTATAGTGGCAGAGAATGTTACCAGACCTATGTATGCGCAGTGCTAGCTGGAATGGATTCAAAGTTAGAACGGACTTCCGTACAATTCCAGAAATTTCATTCGAACCAAACGAATTTTCATTGATTCTGTCAATCACGCTGTACCCACTTTCGTTTCGGAACGAAGGTCATTTGAACAAAGTCAGATATAAATTGTGGGTAGCGAGTTTTCTCCGCGCGGTAAGATAAGATCTATAGGTTTATCGATCCATCCAAACAAACCTCCGGCCTGATCAATTTACTGCGGGTCTAAGAGATAACCTTCACCCGTCTAGAAACAAACACATATCTGATCACGCCTGGGTGCCAATCAACTGGAGCTAAACTGATTTGTCAAAACAGCGTTCGCAAGGAGGTTGGTGACTTGATAGAATAAAAGTGTTAAACGCAAATAATGCATTTTTTATGGCGGGTTCGAATCCCGGCCGGGGTGCCCGCAATCTGACGGAGGCTTATTGCGGAGAAGGCGCCGTGCTAATGGCGCTTTCGGTTGCACGTCAAAGATCCCCAGGTGGTTCAAATTAATCCTCAGTCCTCCGCTGGGGCGTGCCAGATGCCCGTCGTAGGTTTGGCACGTAAAACCCCCAAATTTGACTTAATGCATTTTTTATCAAGAAATGTTCGTAGGGGTTATATTGCTGCTGCCGGGTCACAGTGACTTCGCTTAAATTTCAATGAAAATAATGTATACTTAGTATTCCAAAACAAGTTAATGAAAAATATCGACTATAACAAGATTCAACTTTTTCCGAGTGTGTCGTGCTAAAAATGCGCGATGAAATGAGACGTTGCCGGCTCTTTTTTTTTTTGTCTTCCATTTGCGTTTTTCTTTTGGTACCTCAGTCTCGGGTTTATATTCATGTTCACTTACACCAGCTGGCATGCACTCTGACTATTTGTTTTAACTGTTCTCTCAAAAAAAATTGAGCTTTTCAATGTTTTCCACTGGGCCAGACTGGAACTGAGTCTTGCTCAGATTTCTGATTCCAAAGTGTGAAAATCCCTCTCTTTATTAGTTTCCTCCTTCTAACATTAAAAAAAAAGTTTACCTTAACAACAAATGCGAAGACATAAGAGGTTTAAGTTATAAATGATTCCTCGATTCGGTAAAATTTCGGCATGCAATCTTTTTTACAGTTTTTCCGAGAACTACCTTGTCCAGCATAGGTTATTAAATCAAAGTTTTACAGACTGAAAGCTCCAAAACCAATTTGTCCTGTCTGGCATCTGAAAAGGTTATGCTCATTACTATTCACTATTCGCAGCAAAAAAAACAAACAAACAACAATAAAAAAAAAACTAGATTATGTCTTGGTACATTTTCAAATGAATGTATGCGTATTTTTCTTCCAAAAGCTTTTTTGGTAATACAATGCAAGGGGACGCAAAATATTTGCTTCATTATTTTTTATATCTCTCAAGTGATTCTAAAAAAAATCACATGACTGTGAGGACCCGATAGAGTCATGTTTATAGAGCGAACTCTGCCGAAAGAAAGCGCTAGCGGGAACATGCCACCATCTCTCAAACCTGGTGAATTATGCCTATGCATTCTACGAAACTGAGGCCAATATATTTTATATTTTGTCTTCGGATTCAAACCGTGTCGCCAAGCTATATTTAGCTCACTTCCTATTGTTGATGGGCATGGTCACCTTTATAATATGCTCACCGAGCCTGTTTAATTCGTTTCTTAGATTGAGACGTCTGTTTAGAACGCAAAACTGTTCGAGTAGCTCCGAGAGGATGTTGTCGACGATGTTATCCATCGTCCATTAAAAATGAAAAAAAAAAAAAAATGAAGAATTTTCAAGTCTTTATTAGAAAGTTGAGCAAAAGCTTTGCTTTATTAGAAAGGGATGATACGCGGCTAAATGTACAACTTTATTGGTGCTTTGTGCGTGGCAACACACACCACGTGGTGTGTCCTGCTTAGCATCACAGCACTGATTACATGTCACCAGAAGAGGTGACCGTATTCGTCATCACCTAATCTTCTTTAGTAGTTCCCATTGATTGCTGTTGCTGGTACTCGTCCAACGCTCGACAGGGGTGTTTCGGGCGATACCTATAATTCCCTCTTTTCGTCTCTGTCTCTTTCACTGATAAAGAAGAAGAAAAAAAAAAGCGCCAAACGCAATAATGGACTAAAATAAAAGAAACACGAACGAAAACGAATAAACGAAGAGAGAGAAAAATGAAATAAAGGAAGGCTACAAAGTGACCGATGAGGTAGTAATCACGCAAGACAGCATCTCTTCGAGAATGAAAGCTGTCAGCGGGTCCAACGTTTCTCCACAGTTGTAAATGGAATACATTCGAGACTAGGTCATTGTCAAGATTAAATTACTCTTTTGTGCATTCAAGAAACTCCACCTGTAGATTGTATTCAATAAATAGAAATCATTGGACAGTAAACATTTTTCCCCGGCACACTTTGAATGATCGCACTGCTATGTAATTCAAAACATGCTCGAATAAGTTCGCGTGAACGGTCGCTCTCGTAAGTTCGTGATTAACTCCGAAGAGTCCCTCTGCAGTTAGTTACCTCGCACTCCTCCGAGGCAGACAAAGGATGAGTTCGCTTCCCGATGGTTAATCTAGCGTAGGGAGCTTGCGGGGGCTTTCGTTCTCGGGCTAAATACGGCTGCGAGAGCTCTTGCTAATTGGAACACCCTAATTAGAACATGTGTTTGTCTGGATAATGCATACCTCTGCAGAGTTTGTTTCTTCCGACGTCACTCTTGGGCGTCTTTTCGGGTCCATCTAGGGAGCGTATGTTTTGTAGGACTCTTTGCTTATATTTCGTGAGCATGGCATTAATTCATGCGTTACTTGTAGGGTTTCGTGTTTTTGGATAAATTCGAAAAAAATCCAAAAAACCACTCGCTTATAATTTTTTCATTGATTTAGAGTTATCAAAAAAAAAAAAACTTAATTTTGAAATCAAAACGACAAAAAAATGCTTGGCGTTTAATTAATAGGCGTTAAAAATCACAAAGGTCAGTGGTCTTGAAGAAATTCCATTTCAGTTTCTTTTAATATCTTGAACGAAACGAAGTTTGTCTTTGAGCTCGTCAAGGTTGGACAACGGGTCATGGCACCCGGATTTTGATTGTCTTGTTTGTTTGTTTTTAATCTCAGGAATTTGGAACACAATAAAATGAACATTAAATTTCAGAAAATTGGGAATCAAACAAAAATAAACTCCGAGAAACACCTTCCAAATTTCACGCGAAAAAAAACCTCCGAAACACACAAAATCGTATTTATTAGTAGCAAGACTGAGTGCTACTTTATATTAAAAATACACTTTTTTTTCTCCATAAGTAAGAGCGAACTCAATGACATACTCGGCGCGACATTGTTGAAAGAAGCAAGCCATCGCCGTTTTTTTGCCCCTCAGTATTGAAGGACTCTCATCAAAACTACTTTAGTGGTGCAAAGTGCTCAGCAGGGGTACTAACCTAAGTGGGGAATTTTGGGTGCCTGCCATTACCCTTTCAAAGTGAAATGAAAAGAAACACCGATGTCGTACTCTCGCTGCGTCGCGCTGTCTACAGACACGTACACGCAGATTAAGCAAAGCGAGGGTACGGTGCATTCACTGCCCTTAATTGGTTTAGCGGGCTTTAGACGCTATGCACACGCGCCAGATTACAGCCGCCTTTGCTGACTTACTCTTGTCTTACCGAGACACCGATCGAGGCACCGAGCCACTGTAACCGGCGTTGGCCAGCCTCCAGAATGGCCAATGCTAAGAGGACAAAAACCTGGCCTGCTATGGTAATGATAAAATTAAGCAAACGGAATAAGAGGAAACAAAAACCGAAGGTCGGTTATGGCGGCTCCTAGCTGCTGCAAAGCCTCTATAGCACACACACTACAAGGTGACAAATGCCGGGGGTGTTACACTTTTGTCGCTCTTTGATTAACTCCATCGGCTGGTGGCGTTCGCTGCGTTCTGACGAAAGAAAAACGAGGTGTAGTGTAACTGAAATAATGGAGTCCAAGTACCGCGCTGGCCCTCTCCCTTTGCCGCCATCTTTTCTGTTCTTATTTTAGTACTTAATGCTTAGACGCGGAAAGAATAAATGCACGCGCGAAAATGTTTCCGCTCCTTCTTAGAAACGCGTCCTCATGAACAAAATCTGTTTTAAGATTTTGTCAAGGAATCAATCATGCAGAGCATTCGTGTTTCGGTCGGAAGATATTTTGCTCTTCGTTTATGTTGATGTCCCTGGCAAAGTAGCTTCAAGCTCTTTGAATGGTCGCCATTTTGGGTCATTAAATTAGCAATTTCTCTTCGACCTCTCGATCCTTGGTGATCCGATATGATTTTAGTGGTGGCGGGTAGCTTTATAGGGACGTTTCCTGAATACCGAGGTTTTCTTATCCACACATCGGCGAGACAAGCGCACATCTTTGCATCGCCATCACATGCGTCGCCGGTGCTTGGCGGCATATATTATGTTTTGTGCATGTTTATGGCAGCCGGAAGTTAGTCAGCCTCAATGGGCATCTGGTGTCTAATGGTACGTTTACATCTGAGAAGAAATCCGCTGCCGCGGGAGCGGATCCGCTCCCGGCGGCGGCGGCGACGAGCGGGTTGCGTTTACATCTATTTCTTTCGAGCGGCGGCGGCGGCGCCTGCTGCGGCAGCTGTTCTCGTAACATCCCGTCAAATATGACCAAAAGGCGCGAGAGTTCCCACCTTGACTGTCTCTCCCGGACGTTGCTGCTCCCGGAAGAACGCCTACTCATGACGTAGGCAGCGTCGCGCTGCGCAAGAATGTCACTTCCGGTCAGCGAAACGCCTCGTTCGGCGGCAGAAATAGATCCTAGACCTATACGGCTCGCCGCCGCGTTTTCCGCCCAGCGTTTCGCTCCAGCGGCAAAAGCTGGGCGGATTTTCTGGCGGATCCGCAAGAGTAAACGTACCATTAGCCGTAGATGGGAAATTTAGGCAGTGCAGTACAACCGCTAGCCTGGGGTCTTTAACGTGCACCACAAAGTAGTGATACACGACAGCACGCCGGTGCAACGCTCATCTAGATCTAAGCGGGCAGTGTGGACAAAGGGGGGGGGGGGGGGGGGGAAAGTGAGCCAAGGAGAGCTGGGTACTGCAGCACGAGATTTCGCTCCACGTGCTCGGGGCTGGTGTGTGCCAGACCCGTTTATACTGAGAGGGTTTGGCCTTCTTAATTTTGACAGTCTGGCAATCACTGCAGCGCAGTCTGACAATCGGAGGATAACTACTGCCGTCTGCCATTTTGGGGTTCCGGCTCATAGGAATTCTATGGGGTTTCTCAGGAATATAGAAGAGAAAGAACATATTGAATAGAGTCAGCTGAACAGTTACAACATAGAAGTTCCCCTCTTGGTTCTTTCTACGCTGTAATTGTTCAGCTGACACTGAACTACTTCCCCTCTCGGTTTACAGAAAGAAGTAACGTCATTTTGTGTTATCGTGAAATTCGCTTTTTCTGGCAAGCAAAAAGCTCCGCTCATTGGCTAGGCTCTCTCAGAATAAACGGCTCCGGTGTGCGATTTTCTCCTGTTTTTATATACACACAAACGGAAATATCATTATACGAGATAAGTTGAGATAAACATACTTGATAAGTGGATTGCATGCATATCTCTAAAGACGCTTCTATTGGCGACGAACGCTTTCAGTACGATGATGCTCCATAGCGACCTTGGTACGACCAGTTCAGAACGACCCTTTTGAAGCTTCAAAGATCTGAATGGGCCAAAATGGCGATTGCAACAGAGGCCGATCAGCGTATCCCCTTTGCAAAGCATGGTCTTCTGTAAGTTAGTATTTGTATGTGCCCGTCTAGCAGGCAAAAAAGGTAATGGTGCTACTTTCTCAGGATCCAGTGACAAATTTAGTTTATGCAAGAGATATTTCTTATCCTGAAACCTAGTGAGTTGGACGTTACCTCCAACCTTTCAACGGTGTGTGTACTAGCGCTAGCGGCGGATTTTTATAGCACTTGCAATCTTTTGAAGTGCTCAGCGTAATGTTCGCAATGTTTTGGTAAGCAGCTGGCGACGGACGACACCGACACCTGCGTGTTTCCGCGAGCTGCCGTACAAGAGGCGCAACGGCGCATGCGCGCAAACTATATTCACCGAAATATGCCTTCGCATCCGCTTCGAGAACGACGGCTGCTTCTCGCGATACCTGAACGTATATTGGCGGACTACTGCTCAAGGGGGGCGATCTATAGTTACTCGACGCTGCAGTGCTATACTCTGTTTTATCGCGGCCGACGTTACGACTCGATGGCGCCAAATCAAGCGGCGTGAAAAGTGCATCGTCACGGCGCTTGTCGTTCTTGCGTGTTTGCTATCATCGGCTGAAGTAATCAGGCTTAGGTCAAAGCGCAGGGTTATGGCGGACTCACACTTCGCGTAATTGCATTGTGTGGCCTGGGACACCAAACACTCAAAGACGACCAGTGCCATAACGACGCGCTTTTGACGCCGCCCGATCGGCTTCGTCAGGTTGTAGCGTTGTCTGCTGTCGGACTTGGTGCTAAACAAAGTACACACCAGCACAGTGTTTCCAGAGAAGCCCGCTTTGTCCACACCAGGTGTGGGCACTGCGCGTGCGCAGAAACCAGATTCGGGAAGAGTGAAGCTTCTGCGCATGCGCAGTACCGACAGCAGCGCCACCGCAGTGGTGTGACGTCAGAAAGTTGAATTGGTCTATATAACACTTTTCGTGTAAAATCCGAGCGTCGTCCTAATTATTTCGGTTCTATCTGATGTCAAATTCTCCGGTGATGAAAACGGTGAGCTTTCGTTCTCCGGTTAAATATGGCTGCGTACACACGTGATGATGTGTTGAACATTCCTAAAAAAAAAAACCTGAAACACTTAGAAAAAAAAAAAAAAAACGAGTTAGAGGTGAATTCTGGCGTATTTTTTTTCACGAATCTGAATATCACGTTTGTTTTTCCCCGAAGATGTAGCTGAACTCGAGAAAAGACGAAAAGCCTCCGACCAGTCGTGACGTCATACTAGAATCTTTGGGCTGCCAAAGCGCGTGTCGCTCGTGTGGGCAACGCGTACAATTGCAAGGTTGCCAGGTACATTTCTCCGCGCTGTCGCCGGTCGTGACGTCTATTTCTGACCTTTTTTGAAAATACAGAGAGTGCGCTGCATAGCTCTGACAGGCGGTGAAGCTGCACGAGAGCAGGGATTCCGAAAACTTCTAGTGTGACGGCACGCCCCGGGAAGTGGGGCTTCGGCGGTACTTTAAAAATAAATTTCCGCAGCCTCCGTGCACCAAATTGAAAAGTAGTCTTGACATTCGTGATCTTGGAGGCCAAATGAAGACGATTTAGGTGTTTTACCTTAAATACAAGATCGCTTCAGTTTCTCTTTATTAGAATAACCACACTTATAAATTTAATAAAAAACGATTCCTGATGCATGCTATTTTGAGTCTGAGATGGAGAATAATTAAGTGAAGCGTTCTTGGCGTGCACTCGTGTGCATGCAGGATTGCCAAGAATATTAGGATGAGCCTGATGAAGTCGATTATTTTTTTCTGCGGTATGGTGACGAGCCATGTTCCATGCAGAATCCAGACATTCTTTACTGTATCCTTACGGCAACGTGCAGGTATTGCACGATGATAATTGGAATATATTCGGACATAAATTCGCTTTACTGGAGAGTCTTCAACTTAGAAACTCTAACCAAGCTTTATTAAAAAGCAAAAATCCCGACGTTTCGGAACCAACTCGGTCCCTTGATCACGGGTGACTGTTTTTGTCCCGCGGAATGGCCTGCCCACGAACCCGAACACCCCCGGGTGTTTTCCGGATTATCCCTCTTAACCCCGAAACGTAGCTGCTGGGAAGGGTCCCCGTCGACCGGTTTATGTTGCCACGTGTGCATTGAATGTGCCACGACTCCAACAGGAGGCGCCTCCGCCAGTTTTTCTCCGTTCCGAGGATGGAGCTGTTGTCAAGGTCGATGGAGTGGTTCGTCTTCTCGACGTGTTCGGCCAGCGCGCTTCCCTCCACATTTTTCTTCGCGATGTCGTAGTGGTGGCGCCGCAGGCGCTCTGTATGTTTTTCGTTTCCCCAACGTACGACGCGGGGCAGTCACCGCAGGGAATTTTATAAACCAGTCCCTGTGCCCTCTCCCTCGGGGGGCGATCCTTTGGCAGGGGGAGAAGGCCGCCGATGGTCGAGACTGGCTTGTGTGATACCGCTATGCCGTACTGCCGCAGTACTCGGGCGAGAACCTCGCTTGTGCCCTTGATGTAGGGTACACACACGCGGGTGGAGGGAGGGGGGGCGTCTTGGGTGGAAGGGGTGCGTTGAATTTTTTTGATCGTGCTTTTTACAAATCCAGCTGGGTAGCCATTCTTCCGCAGGTCTTGTTTGATCGTTTCGATCTCTTTTCGAAGGGTCTCCTCTGATGTGCAGACCGTGATCGCCCGTCTGACGAGTGCCGAAGCCACGGAAGACTTATGTGTCCTCGGGTGGCTTGAGGAAAAGTCCAGGTATCGGCCTGTGTGTGTCGGCTTCCTATACACACGGAAGTCCAGGCGGCCGGACTTTCTCACTGCACAGACGTCTAGGAAAGGGAGACAGCCATCTGATTCGTGCTCAATCGTGAATTGAATCGCTGGCTCGATGGAGTTGAGATTGTGTGGAGACGGTCGATCTCACTGGTCTTTACAACACAAAAGCAGCCATCGACATACCGTAGGAAACACACGGGTCCTGGGGAGAAAGTGTCCAGGGCTTTTCTCTCGATCGCCTCCATTACGAGGTTTGCCACAGTGACGGAGACCGCAGCACCCATAGCCGTACCACTGGTTTGTCTGTAGAAGCGGCCAGCAAAAGAAAAATAAGTGCTGGATAGGCAGAATTCCAGTAGACGGCAAATCTCGTCCACCTCAAGGCACGTTCTTTCGGAGAGTCTCGTGTCAGACAAGAGGGCCTCCCGCGTCACAGACACTGCGAGAGGCACAGGCACACTTGTGAAAAGCGACACGACGTCGAAGGAGACAAGGCTCTCGTCGTCCCGCAGTTCGAGGCCCGATGTGAGCTCGATGAAGTGTCCAGAATTTTGGACGTACGTGTCGGTCTTCCCGGTTAAAGGCGACAGCAGTCGGTGGAGATGGTTGGACAACGCACGTAACGGAGACGTGGTGAAATCCACTATGGGTCGGAGGGGGACATCTGGCTTGTGCACCTTCGGCAGGCCATAAAAGGCCGGCGCTGAACCGTTCCGGCAAATGAGACCCAAGTAAAGGCCTCGGGACTCGGGATACCCATCAAAAATCGTAGAGAGCATTTTGTTTAGACTTGCCTGAATCTTGGCAGTCGGGTCCTTTGGCAGAATCATGTATGCGTCGGTGTTGAGAAGCTGAAGCGCCTTCTCATCGTAGTCCGCGCGGTCGAGTAGCACGGTTGCGTTCCCCTTGTCGGCAGGGAGGACGACGATGCTCTTGCCTTCTCTGTTCTGAATGGCTGCTTTCTCTTCCGGCGTGTAATTTAACTGCTCCCGTCGGTGCGCCTTGGACAGCACGCCGATGGCCTTGAGGCGAGCTTCTTCACGGATGCAGGGGTCTAACCCAGGCAGGCCATATTCGACAGCAGCTGCCATCGAAGCAATAGGCGGCGTTGTTGTGGTTAGGCTGAACTTCTTTCCCTTTGCCAGAACACGCGTCTCGGTCTCAGAGAGCACTCTCGAAGACAGATTCTTCACGAACCTCTTGTTGGTCTCTTGGGAGACGGCGGGACGCAATTGGAGAGATACGAGCTTCTTCTGGTGGTCCGAACTCCTTCTCTCAGCGGCCGACGTGGCAGCAGATCTGGCAAAGTCGTCGATGGCAGGAAAATGCTCCGGAGCACGGTATTCCAGCTGTCTCCGCAAAAAGAAGAGATCCAAGTCCCTCTTCCTGAGAGTTTCCCAGCATTCTTGAATCCTGGAGTCGAGCAGACGACGTTCGGCCTGTTCGACGATCCTGTGACCCTCGGTGGTGTGGACCAGGCGTTTCAGGCGGAGACTCTTCGGGATTAGCCGCAGTTCCTTGCAAGTCAGGAGCTACTGGAGAGTCAGGAGCTACTAAGATGACTGAGAATTCGTGCCAGAGAGGTATGGATTGCAACACAAGTATGGAGGCGTTCTTGTCGCACAAATCACTGTGAGGAATACAATCAATTCAGCTAATGGGGACCTCAATTCTCCGTTTGTATTGCAGCGACAAATCTTAACGGAGCGATTGGTTCTTCCAGGGAGCGCGTAAATGAATTTTTTCAACTACGTCAAAGACGGACGGAGTACTTTGCCCGTGGCACGTTTTTCGTTCGTTCGTACAACTATGATTGTTGTTGTTGTTGTTTTTTTTCAGCGAAGTTGTTGAGGGCTAGTTTCCCCAGGATCGTGCCCACGAGAAAAGCAATGATGACACCTAACTCTAGACAGCTACCGCCATCTATGAGCGACGGCCATCAGACAACTGGCTGCCGCCGTCGCTCATAGATGGCGGCAACCTTTCTTCGGAGGAAGAAGAGCGGGAGCGGAACGAGCGGCGATGTGCGCAGCAGCGCGAATGGTTCCGCAACGGGCGCGAAACCGCTGTCGCCTAAAGGTCCACTTTGTCGAGCGCTTCAGATTCCCTTGCGAAAGAAGAGCAGATCGCCCGCCTGGAAAGCCACCGCCGAGAACAGAAGCTACAGCTCCGCTGCGCTTCCTTTTTCAACATAGTGGAAAGGCTGAACGTTTTTTTTTATTTACTTACAAGACACCACTGTAATTATTGGGACTTGGAATACACGCGAAGGGGAACTTTGTCTGGTGAGTTCGCCTTTCTTTGCGTAATCTGTATAGTGTACACTTGGCATGTTCCGTGACTACTCGGATTTGTGTTGCGCTTTTTCCAAAAAGGAAAGTTTACGTAATATTGAAGCCGATAGTCACTGCTAAGGTGAGAAGGCAGGGAGGAGCTTCAGTCTTTGGCGAGAGCTTCCTACCTTCCAGAACCCTTCGGCTTCTCGGCCCCAGGGGGCGCGAGCATGCTGGAGGCCAGGCGTTCGATGACACTGCCTGCTGTTTTAGTTCTACATGTTACTATAGTCAAATAATACACCGCCCCCCCCCCCCCCCCCCCTCAAAAAAAAAAAGCGCCAAAGTATAAACGGCAGGAGGCAAAAAAAAAAAAAAATCGCTACTATAACTGAGGAATATATGGTTGCGTGCTTTGTAAATTACTGGTCCCAACGGGGTGTCGGCCTTGATGAAGCGAGTCATTAACTGAAGGTATGCTTGCCGCTGACCTGGGCACTTCATGGCGGGAGAGTAATTGAGAGGAGAAAGAAGTGGCGTCACGAGTGCAGCGTTCGACGCGCAGCCTTGTCCTTTGCATGGCGCTTAGACGAAATTAAGCACCTGCTATGTGAGTGAATTTTGGTTCTTCGTCCATCGAGTTTCATTATAATCCGTTTTACGCGTGCTGGTAGAAACTACGTAGACCGTCCCAATGACTTCTAGTAGGCGCCATCTTCATCTCTGCCAAACTCAGAATGAAAATATTAACAATTGGAAAGACTAACTTCCTCGGGAGGCCATGTTTTTAAAATTCACAAATGCCATCTTTTTTTTTCTTTCGCACCTAAGTATGCATTGATATATGGAACACATAATACTATATTCCGCTAAACCAATGTGTTTCATCGACATCGTGGTTATAAAAAGATTATTAGCAATTGAGGATTATTTCGTTTCTTGTGGCGAACGAAAATAAGTGGGTTTGTTTACGCACCAGGCAGGATCACATGCAAACGTGTGCCTGTAGGTTTTTGTTTTGTTATAATCAGGAAGAACACTGAGAGAAGTATATTTAATTTTGACTTGTCTATTTCTTTATAAAAATGAATGATTCTCATTAAAAGTAAGCTACGGAGGCGCTTAAAAAAAAATTGAGTTAGAAGTGACTTCCAGTGTTTTGTTACCCATGAACCCGAGTACCCAAACCATTTGCTGCACAAGCATTGTTAAACGCGAGAAAACGCAAAAGACAGTCGCTGTGCGTGACGTCATGGACAGATTTTTTGGCTGCACAAGGCTAGGGAGGCGGGGCTTCAGTCCATTTTGAAATTGCTCTTATGGCTCTTTGGCGCGTCGCATTGAAACATAATTGTGACATCTGTTATTCTAAAGGCCAAATGAACGTAATTCAAGTGTTTTTTCTCAAATTCAAAAGTGCCCCATCTTCCCTTTAAGAGCCAATGGCTTTATATACTCTTATGTGATATGACCGTGACAGACATTCAGTCGAATGCATTTATTTTTGATTTGGTGACCATTGATTTTGTACTATGTTGATATCTTAAAATTGTCATTTTTTTTTTTTTGAAGATCAGTTTTTTGCAGATTTTTTGCGCTGAAGCAATTCAATTAAAAATGTCAAAAATCTATAATATTTTTGGTGCTTACGTTTCTGCTGCGGAATATTTCTTCTTAATGGGGTTGAGTTTCATTTTCTATGTAGCTACAGCCTACGCTAAGAACAATAAAGGGACAATAGAGCTCTATGTTTTTTTTTTTTTTTTTTAAGTCCGGCGTATAGCGTTTAAAGGAAAATATTTCTAGGTAAGTACAACATATATCACACTTTTTTAATTACTGAAATATTACGTAACTAGAAACGTGATGCCAGTCAAAACATAGTGTACATGTTTTCTGTGCTTTATTTATATTATCAACCCATGCGATTTGAATACAGGCCGATCATACAAAGAAATAAAAGTAGATGGCTTGGCTAAAACGTACTCTTCGTGAGTCGCTAAAACTAAGTGAATCCCAGAAACTGTCCTGAATGTTCTCGAACGCTGTATTTAAAATTGTGTAATGACCTCAAAAAACTATTAGCCTCCACATTAGGCTGATTAACTCCTGCATTAAATAATCAAGAATACCTGAATAGGGGATTAAAGATTATTCTTCAGTGCACAATCCCAGTAATCAAAAATTAATACAATAAACCAAGATCTATGTCGTTCAAACAGATATAAGCACAAATGAACAATGACAAAAGTAAACGCGCTTCAGTTATAAAAAACAACACGTTCTTGCTAGGTTGTGAATATGGTGCTGTGCGCTGTGAGCGGGTGAACAGTACAGTGCAATGATTTCAATAAATTCTTTGGAACAATAAATATGTTATTTCTTTCTCATTGGAGTAATATAGTGGAAGTTCCCGAGAAAAAATAACTGTGTTTTTCGGGCCTGGTAAATCAATTATGCATCGCAGAAAGCTCAGACTCCGCGAGAATATGACGATAGCATTCGGAACAGAACACGATCATTTGAGAGCACGACATGGATCAAAAGATAATTAAGAACAACTAAATTCCTCTTTGAGCCAACGTCCACTTAAGCCTAATTTTGTCAAAACAAGAAATGACACCGTGCACGCCTGTAGCATCTATATCAGTGAAAACAAACTTGTCAACAAGAAAGAACATAATATTGTCTTTTTTTGCTGACAGGTGCTTTCCACTGATATAAGCCCCACAATGATCTACCATGTCGACTTCTGTTTTGACGTTATTTGGCTTAGGTAGATGCCGGCTCGCAGAGAAATTCCGTTTTTTCTCAATTATCTTTTGATGCAGGTAACGTTATGTTCTCAAACTTTCACGTTCTATCCCAACCCACAGAGTTTTAGCTTTCTGCGATGCATAGTATCTTTAGCCGGGCCGATTAACACGGCTTCTTTTTTTTTTCAGGAACTGCCTGTATATTTATTATGTTGTGCGATAATAATATCAAAACAGAAAGCGTTAGGTACCATTGCTAAAATATGCCACTTCGTATCAACAAAAAAGAAAAGAAACATATTTTCGCTTACACTCTTAACGACACAATCAAGAGCGGCGAAAGACACACAAAACATCGAAAACCCATGTGCGGTTATGAACAGATTAGGAAGATGTTCTGGCTGCCCGAGCGCTAGAACAACACAGATCTACGAGGCGGCCGCAAAATAGCTGTTACAGAGGGTAACAATAAAGGCTCAGGAACAGGCGAAGAAAAAGCAAAATCCAAAAAGCATAATGTACAAAAAACCTTTTGCAAGATTACTCAGCCATCGCAGCATGTTCTTGTCTGCCAGTTCAATAATAAATCATACCATAGAACTGTCAATGCAATGTAAAAAAAAAACGTAATTTACTTTGCGATGCTTACCTTAAAATATTTACTACCAAAAAAGTCAATGCCTGCAGCGCTCGGGATTACAATTTCAGCTGCCTTTTCTTGGGTGCTTGAATCATTTTCCACGACGTCCCTTAGTGATTTTGGAGGCAGGGAAAAGCTGCATGAATAATCACCTTAAAAGTGAGATGATTGATGAGAGGCAGTTTCCGAAGGCCAAGACCTCGTTTGTACCTCTCGCTTAATTTTTTTTTTCCGCTGAACAGTAATTACGGGGCGTTGCGGTAGCTATTCACGCGCGTATACCTTGAGAAGTTAACGAGTATAATTATGTTACCGAAGTTACAAAACCTTCACTTCTAAGTGAAGCAGCATGCAATCGGGCTAATGATAGCGCCTTCAAAATTTACATCGACGACATAAAAATATATAAATATATATTTGATTTGCGTGTTCACAAAAGTGGAGGGCACACGTGGTTACACACGGCTAACTTTAGTCAACATCGCCTAGAGGTAGGTCCTCTGTGCTCCCAGAGTCGACGTCACTAACGTCGCGACGGAGTCGATCGCGAGAGCTGGGCTTGTCGCCTCAGCAGGGCGACGAACGACGCTGAAGTTTCTACACGGGATTCAAGTTCGTCCTCTCCCTGTGCACCCCGTGCCTTTGTTTACCCCCCAAACGCACTCACGTGCCTTACTATCCTTCATTCCGGTTGCAAAATCAAAACTCTCCCGTTTTTCGCGCCGAACCAACCAAGGGCCTTTGCCACGCCTCAGCGAAAGACTGGAGATTTATTTCGACCGCCTAGGAACCCTTCACGTGCAACCGAAACCCTGGTTACAAGGCATATTCTGCAATAATCATCGGCCAAAATGTGGGCACCTCGGCCGGAAATTGAACCCGCAAGCCGGGGATGCGTAAGCCGGCGGTTTGCATCGGAGCCACCGAGGCGGTTCAACGCGGTAGCTACTGACTCTTCAGTAGAGGCCCCTTTTCCGCGGCTGTCCCACTTTTCTCTGCAATCCATAACAAAAATAAGGATATGATGCTGATAATAAATACAAAAGATGATATTAATGAAGAGAATAACGACGGTGAAGAAAAATTGGGAATGATGATAATGATAAAATGGCGATGATGATCAAAAAGAAGGGAAAAAAAGGAGCTGGGTGATTGGGATTGAAAGGTTCGGGGTTCTGAGTATTACGCTTTGGAAAAACATCTTCACCAGCATGTTCTTGACGCCGGCCACCCGGAATTTGGAAACCGGATGCCATATGCTCAGTAGGACTGCCTATGCAGCGATTAATGCGCTTCAGTCCGCAAGGGACAGCTGCTTCACTTAGATTACTGCTGGTTTTACGTTTTATTGTGGCTCAGATTCAATTTTGTTTTGTGGACGGCTGTACGGAGTTTTACAGAGTGTGGTGTCCTTCAACTAACTGCTAATGCTGCTCTCTAACGCAACAAGATAAGCTTTTTGGTTACTTACGAAATCTGCCGATGTGACGCTTTTCCACGCGCGCATCTTTTTCCGATGAGTTGATGTTGCTACCGCTCAAATAAAGTTGCCTAATTCGACGAGGCCCCGGGCTAGGCGCCATTCTGCACTGGCTCAATTTCTCATCTGCAGCGTGAATCCGTGTCGCCATGCAACGAGAAACCAACCCCACGCCAAGAATTGTTTTTTGCTTTGATTTTGCTCCACATGGTTGTCTTCGCCAATATTATCTGCTGGATGTCCACCAATGCACAGTACGTTCAAAGAAAATTTGCGATTTGCGCTAATACCTAAAAATCCTCGTTATCCCTCAAAACTTTATCGGGAATTAATGCCGCGGGATTCATCGCAAAAGCGTAAGCGAGGCGTCTCCCTTTCGGCGATGCTGCAGGCGACCGTCGGTGCCCCTATTGTCGTGGCTTTCTTCTTCTTTTTTACACCTCGCTTAAAGCATTCCTCAACGCTCATTTCGCCCTCGAGTTGTGCTGCGCGATTTATCGGAGCAATTAATTCTCCCTTCTCGAAGCACGATGAGCACACACGGGCACTCCACTTCTCATTTCGAGTTCGGGCGAATCGGAGCTCAAGAGATCGCGGCGGCTGTCTTCGTTGGGTGATGGCAGTTTCGGTCTCGTCTGTTGGACGTTTCACGGTAGAGGCGCGAGAGCTGGAAGCCCTTATGTGTGCGCGTGTGTGTGTTGACTACTCGTGTGTTGAAGTGCGTGTGGGATTCCGTGGGATCGCGCAATCAGAATTACTGAAATAAGCACGGACATGCACACTTTCATTTAAAATTGAGTGATAGCTCTACTAATTGTTATAGATGACAATACTAAAAAAAATGGTCGGCATATGCATTTGAAAAAGAGCCTGTAAGTTTGCATGTCTGCAAAGCACTGAGACTGCCAATCACGGCGAATGGTACTAGAATTTTAGCTAATTACGAAGTTTATAATACGATTAGGCCGAGACAATGGGCAAGTGAAACGTCAGGTTTTACTGTCCCTGTTCCCATCGCATTTTATCGTCTGCTCCTATTCTTGGATCCCTCTGTTTGTAGCCATGATTTGCTCTGCCGCGTTAGTCACAAATTAAAACTGGCAGACTTTTCTTTAAGAGTGCCAAGCCTGACAAATCTTGATACGAAAGGTTCTCGGAAACGAGTCTCAACAATTTATGATTGGTCGCCCTCTTGCCGACACAAAAAAGTCTATACGAGCTTCTAGCAATAAATAAAGCAGTACACGTGACCTGATACCGTTTTACATGGCAAGAATTATAACCCGATATGGAGTCGAGGTTAGACAATTCGCTTGATGTTCTTAGATTATTCCAGGTCATGAGACTGTTGTTTCATCTTTTTTGAAGTGCTACGAGCACTGATACCGCACTTCCTATTGCGATGCAATGCTCAGTTACTCTTTCTTCTATACTATAGGCTCATAAACACGTCAAGTTTTTTTTTTATGACCATTAATTTAGTAATTAATCCGCCAAACCCATGAAAAGGTGAGATTTATATATATTTGTATATATATATATATATATATATATATATATATATATATATATATATATATATATATATATATATATATATATATATACAGGGTGTTATTTTTTATTCGAAACAGATTTTTAAAAAACGCGTCTTTACTGCTACGTGAATGCCGTCTTCACTATATGTTTCTTGAGCTCGGCGGACATTCGAGAGGCGAACAACCGTCACAGTCTGGTGAGTCATTAACTAAAATCTGTTAATTAACTTTTTAATTATTGGTTTTATGGACCATGTTGCAATTGTAATTTTGAAGCCAGCCGTCCTGGAAGGCTATACCAACTTACACATTAAAAAAAAAATGCAACTGGTTTGGAGATATCCGTCGACAATTTCTCCGCTTTCTATCATCCGATTCCGAAACTGAAAGTTCCAAGTGCGCCGGAAGCGCTGATCACGTGACGCTTGTAGAAGTGACGGTTTCGTGACGTACAAATTGTCATGATCTCATATCTGCACTGCGGCTGTCACGGTGCGGCTCGAGGTATGCAAACTCGCAGGAACAGTCTTGAGCGTTCTCACTTTTAATGCGTCATTGCCCTCGGAGCTTTATTCGCGATTGTTTGTCGGCGGGGGATTCGCTTCGCCAGATAGCGTGGGCGCACGAACGCCGGCTCTGCCAGTTGTAGCGTTAAAATGGCTGCGCAAATTCAGTCGAGGTATTCAGTCGCCGAGAAGGTTCAAATAATTGTGGCGTAGGCTAAAATGAATGGCAACGTTCGTCTTGCCACGAGGCTGTATGCCGTCCAACACCCTGGTCGCACTGTTCCTGCCCCATCCACCGTCTTCCAGGTTGCCAAGAAGTTTCTGTCCACTGGGTCTGTGCATCGTCAAAGAAGAAAGAAAGCAGCTGTCTTGGACGAAGATTTTGAAATCGCTGTGTTAGCCTACGTGCGAGCGTACCCCGAAATCAGCATCCGAAATGTTGTCGAAGATTCCGGAGGCAGCATCTTTTCGGTATGGAAAGTCCTGAGAAAGCACAAGCTTCATTCGTATCACATATCTTTGCATCAGGACCTCAGCGAGTGTGACTTTGAGAAGCGCTTGGAGTTTAGCAATTGGGCCCTTATTAAAACGGATGAAAACCCCGATTTTCTCACTAATGTACTCTGGACTGACGAAGCACAGTTTTGCCGAAATGGCAACGTGAACGTTCACAACGCGCACTATTGGTCTGATTCCAACCCTCACTGGCTCCGCCAGCATAACCATCAGGTTCGGTGGTCAGTGAATGTGTGGTGCGGCATGTTTCGTGACAGAATAGTGGGACCATTTTTTTTCGAAGGCACACTGACAGCTCAGTCATACACAGCCAACATACTTGATGGTGCTCTCAGTGACTTCATCTGTGATCTCCCGTTAAGCGAGCTTAGGAGCACGTGGTTCCAGGATGACGGAGCGCCAGCTCACTTCTCGTCGCGCGCGCGGAGCTACCTCAACGCCTGTTTTTCCCAGCAGTGGATTGGGCGCGGTGGACCTATGTTCTGGTCGCCAAGATTGCCTGACCTGACCCCGCTAGACTTTTTCCTTTGGGGTCACATCAAAAACGAAGTCTATTCAACTGAGCCCCAGGATGTCAACGACCTGAAGAACCGAATTGTCTCAGCACGCGCCAACATTGAACCACACGTCCTGAAGCGCATGGTTCAATCTATGAAGAAACGATTCATGGCATGCGTAGCAGTGGAGGGTTGCCATTTCGAACATTACTTGTTGTAAGACATTACCTTAGGGTCTAAGCACACCAGAAACTTAAATTATCAGCAATTCTGATCTCTGAAGTTATTTCGCTGAAGATAATAAATAGCAAAGACTTCTTTCTTGTAGCGTTTCATTTTCTTTCGTTAAGTCGACTGGCAGAGTCAGCGTTCGTGCGCCTACGCTATTTGGCGAAGCGAATCCCCCGCCGACAAACAATTGCAAATGAAGCTCCGAGGGCAATGACGCATTAAAAGTGAGAACGCTCAAGACTGTTCCTGCGAGTTTGCATACCTCGAGCCGCACCGCGACAGCCGCAGTGCAGATATGAGATCAGGACGATTAGTACGTCACGAAACCGTCACTTCTACAAGCGTCACGTGATCAGCGCTTCCGGCGCACTTGGAACTTTCAGTTTCGGAATCGGATGATAGAAAGGGGAGAAATTGTCGACGAATATCTCCAAACCAGTTGCATTTTTTTTTTTATCTGTAAGTTGGTATAGCCTTCCAGGACGGCTGGCTTCAAAATTACAATTGCAACATGGTCCATAAAACCAATAATTAAAACGTTAATTAACAGATTTTAGTTAATGACTCACCAGACTGTGACGGTTGTTCGCCTCTCGAATGTCCGCCGAGCTCAAGAAACACATAGTGAAGACGGCATTCACGCAGCAGTAAAGAGGCCTTTTTTAAAAATCTGTTTCGAATAAAAAATAACACCCTGTATATATATATATATATATTTATATAAACTGCACCTAAAGTTAGCATTCAGGGCTTCATTCGCATTTCGTTTACGTGTGGAGGGTTGTGTAACCAAAGGATATGTATTTTAGGTTTTCACTTTGAGATGTCTACCTGATTTGCACGAACTGCGACGCTAACACACTTGCCGCGAACAGATGTTGAGCTGGCTTCAGGAGATAATCGGGGCGGCTGTTCATTCCAACTTATTGCGACCGGCGTGGCTGGCAATCACGCGCCTCAAATGATCCTTGGTTTTCATGTTTTTTTTCTTCCCCCTTTTCTTATTACTATCGAGACGAGTTAAGTATAGACCAACCTGTCGTGAGCTAAGCACACTGCCATAAGAAGGTGCATCAGGAAAGGCACAGCATCGGCGAACATATTACGAGGACTCTCATGCCGGTGGCGTGCTTGCAATTCGCGTAGAGTTTCTCGATGCCCGGCTCTATATATAGGCTGCCCCAGAACGGAACAGTGGAATGCTCTCACCATCACCGTTCTTGTTTTTGCTTCCGGAAAAGCCTGTTTTTGTTTGTTTTTTACACCTGCTACGACGTGTTTTGTGGTGACGGGTATTGAGGCAGCTGCAGCAACGACAGCTAGCAAAACAAAAGAAGAAGAAAAAGAATATTTTGAGAGTTGGTTAATATTTTGCTTATCTTTTTTTTAATACTTTCTCTGTATCAACACACGGACAACTGCGATCGCGGGAGGAAGGCTGGTCGAAGATTGTGTGTACAGACTTGTTTACAAGCGGTAAGTCGTAATTCTGTGTTTCGAAGAAGCCGAGAAAGTATAGACCTACAGAAAGAAGGTTGTTTGACCGGTTGCTTCGATGAAAAGAAAGTTGCGTGGTTAAGGGAGGGGAAGGTTGTTTCATATAAAGTTATCAGGACTTCCCTAATTTTTTCTTTCATTTTTTGTTTTTGTTTTTTTCGTAGGGAAAGGAAGGAAAAGAAAAAGAGGATAGAGGGATGAATGGGTTTTCGGTAACATGAGCAAAAATGTGCGCAGTGTGCGTTTTTTTTTTGTGTGTGTGTGGTGGTTTGTGTTTGCTCGTTGCGGAGAATGGCGGAGAAATGAGGAAATGTGGAAACGGCCGCTCTTCCGCTCTGGCTTTTTATTAGGAGCGCCTGCGTGTGCCTTTGGTAACAAGAAGTTGGTAACGATGTTCTGCGATAACGAGCGACGGGTCGCACAGTGACTCCCCAAACGGGAATGCCATGTAAAGGTATACACGGCATAGTGACATGCTCGGTATATATATAAACAGTTCTTTTTTGTCTCATAGGTATATATATGTCTTAAACGCGCTTCAACCGTTTTGATTGCTTTGTACGTTGAGTTCACTTACCTACGTGCTCACGTTAGTTGATTATTGTAGTTATACCCGCGCGACAGTGTGCTCAAGATATTGTTTTTTTGTAATGTACGTTACTGCTGGAAACTCTTCGCTGTCTATGACACTGTTATTTGCCCGTGAAGGCGCTGTGTTTCAATGCGGTTTTTGGAAGAGGAAGTACGTCTGAGGCGTGATATAACTGTTAATTTTTGTTGATTTTTGTTGGGGACTGTGGTTTGCACGGGATATACAGGAGAGCACGGTTTCGAGGCCAATGATGATGTTGGTTACGCTTCTCTAAGTTTAAATTTAATTACTAATATTTTTCATTGCGACTTTTAGAGGGCTTTTTACACGTGGTTAAGATCTGGCAAGAACGTTTCAGTTGAAAGTCAAAGGAAGTGACGAGAACTTGATTGACAAAAACACATTTGAATGATGTAGAAGACTGGTAACTATGCATAAAGAAAAGGCTAGTTTAGTCTCACGTGCGTAGTCGAAATCGTGACTGTATGGCGAAACTACTTTGAATGGAGGATTAATTTTTCGGTTGGGAGAATTATTCCAGTAAGATATGTGCCGTTGACGACAAATATAACGTCAGTGTCATGAAGTAGATCCTGTTCTTGCTTAATTTAGCACGGAAGGTTTCCTCCTAACTATTTAAAAAAATGCTTTTGTTTGGACCTGGTGTAATCCCAGAGCTCAGCGGGGACGTACTTTTTGTTCGCGGTAGTTTGGCTGGAGTCTCAACTCTTTTAGGGCTCGCCAGCTATTTTTACCCATCTGTTTACGTTAGTTGACCCATTGACTCACTTTATGGTCCTATTTGTGAATACATAAGTTCTCATAGGATTATGATAAAAATCGTAAGTAATGAAAGTTGGAATATGTGGTTAACATTTGAATACCAATAAAGATACCAGTATTTTAATGTAAACGGTATATACAACGTGCACATTTGTCTGCTGCTTGCGCAAATCGTGCTGTATTGCCTTTTGACTGCCGTGCCCCTCATTGCGTTCCCAAATGGCGAGATATTAATCTCGAACTTTTGCTCGCCGTATCGACAATCAAATTTTGTTTTAAATACCTGAGTACATTGAGCACAAATATATTATTTGAGTGTAATGATATATTTTATTACGACGTGTCTTACGGAAATCGTAGTTCTGCAAATCTACAGGTATAAAAAAAGTACCGATGCCGTGTTGTTGGTCAAAGCAAGACCGAATTACGAAGGTAAGAACGTTCGTGAGAGTCAAATGTTTATTTAGTTTGGTTTAGTTATATTTTGAACGAATTAAAGTAAAGGCCGTGTTCCAAGTAAAAATGCATAGAGTAACGTGAAAAACCATATCATTACACACGTTTAGGTATATTTACTGAGTGTAGAACTTTTTACCGCCTTGTCGAAGTATACTGTAAAACCATTTCTTTCGGGCAACCTACTTTTTGGCGAATCGTTCACGGAGGACATATTTGTGGCCACTAAATTTCGCGACTTCCAGACGCCTGCAGTATAACACGTAAGGACCGAATATTTCGCGTGCCTTTAAATTTCGCGAATTTTAAAATTCGCGATATTCGCGAAAATGAAGGGCTCGTGAACACTAACGGTTTTACAGTACGATATTTAACCCGACTCAGTGGTGAACGTGTCCTATATTGACTGGCGACGGTATATTGCGGTTACCGAAATTCATCTTTGAGCTTTCAGTTTCCCATTGAATAGTGAAGAAAGTGAGAAGCCGAACCATTTGCCTTACTTTCAAATGGCCCTTTGTTCTTTGCACGCGCAGAAACGCTCCGTGCACATTCAAACTCTACATATTTTTTGTGGTTTTTAAAGATCACAAGCAAATTTCTGTTTAAAATCATATTGCATGTCATGCTATCAGATTGCCACATTGCTACACAATATACCATATTGCTTGTCATGCTATCAGCTGTTGCCGTAGCAACCCTGGCACTTGATTGGACTCAACGCAGGTCCGTGAACCGCCCTTCAATGCTCGCGAGCCCCTACTTTTTCCGAGTTTCGAGACTTTAAAATCGCAAATTTTAGTGGGCGCGAATATTTTTATTGTCTGTAGAGGCGAATTTAAGCCTTCATAATTCGCGAGATTTGATTGTCGCGTACATGACCCTGCTCACCCGATTCGCGAAAAATCGGGGGCGCGAAAATAAAGAGCATTACAGTATTCAATAATACCCATACATAAAATAAGAACTAGTTAAAAAAACTTTCAGCCTTTCCCCTCTCGTGAAGAAAACAATCCAGCGGAGCTGTACCCGATACACTGTCTGCTTCTTCTTCGTCGTCGTCTGTTTTTCGCGCCGTTTCCTACGATGAATTCCCACCAACACGCCCAACTATCCATTCTTCTATTATAGCTGGAAAGGCTGCCGCCATCTACGAGCGACGGCGGAAACCATACTGGTTGTCTGCTTGCCGCCGTCGATTACAGACGGCGGTAGCTGTCCACGTAGGTTTGTGTCGACATACACGGACACGATCCTGGGGAACCTAGCCCTTAACAGCTCCGCTGTAAAATGTAGTTCTCTCAAAGGTTAGACAACTCCTCAAATATACTCTTTGACAGTGGCCACTACGGTGACGATCGACTGTTGATATTTGGGCAATGATAGATTTTCGCACGAAAATATTCGGCCCACATTATATATCCAGTTCGGGTTACCCCATCAAAAACGCAACTTCAATTTTTCGCGGTTCAGCGGACGCAAAACGCTCGTCAATTATGTACACACCTCGCCACACTTTACGACTCTGCGACCCGATTTTAATTTCTTTATTTTTAAGAAACATTTTGTCGGGTTTAACAGAATAAGGGATCCACTTTAAAAAATACAATAAATTCACTTTTGGGTTTTATCGCCTTGACAAGAAATATAGCGCTGCCTTTCTATTTATTTTGCAAAAAAAACTTACACCGCTTGTTTCTTTTTGTGTGTGCTTTTATTTCACAGCTCGTTGGTGGTAACACTTTCTCTCAATATTTTTCCCGCTCTCTTTGTGTTGCGCGCCTGAAGTAACAGAATACAAATAAACCATCTAAGGTGTATGTATATATATATATATATATATATATATATATATATATATATAGCATAGTACCTTGTAAATGTACGAGTATGTGTGTGTACCGGTAGATGACTTTTATGAAACCCGCAGTATATATTTTTCCTTTTTTTTGTGTGTGTTTTGTAGATGGTTATTTTTCCAACCGTTCCCATCGGTTTACGGGCCAAAGAGCCCGTAACTTTATGATTATCGTCGCCTCCCACAGCCTATTCCTCAAAAACATGGTCTATATTTAATGTGCTTGGAGAGCAGAGTGCGCATTATAAAAACATTATCGGATTATAAAGTCTTAAGCAGTTTTTTTTACATGTTTCAGAAGTTACAAATTGGGCTTCTTTTTGCTCTCCTTATTAGCGATTGCATTTTGCGTTGTTCTTTAATATAGTTTTTGTAGCTCTTAAATGTAGGATCTTTGCAATGAGTCTTGCTCTAGAGCGCGCGCGTTGCGAATGTAACGAAACTGTCTGTACTCACGTCATGATTTTGTTTACTATATCATTGTTCGTACTTATTTCTTATGATCAGGACCGGATGCCTCGATTTTGCCTACCATTTCAGCTCTTACGAATCATATTGATTGTTACGCAAAATGTTCCAAGTATTGCCCCTAAAATATCCGGGTTTGAAGTTTCTTGTTTTGCGATGGTGTCAGTGTATAAATATGTTTGTCATGTACAGCCAAAATGAACATAGTAGAGCTCATGAAGAAAAAGAAATTAAATCAAGTCGAGACAAGTCGAGTCAGGTAAAATCAGACGGGTCAGTTTTGTCGCCAAGCAGCTGGGGTCCCAAAGCTTACTGTGCTTAAAAAAAAAAAAAAAAAAAAAAAGTGAAAAAACTCACATACTTTAGATTGAAATCCGCACCGGTCGACGGCACGAGCTTGAGACTTAATTAAACAAGCAAATGTACAAAAACAAATATGGAAGTGCAGCCACCAAGGAGTTATTTTTATAAAATTGTATCTTATGAATGCGCAGACTAGTGAATAGTTTTGGAGACAACTCCACAGCTCTTAATGACCAAGCAATTCAAAACGAGATTTATTTTTTCAATGTTGTTGTACTCCTGGGTGATCTGATAAGATTCACCGAAGATGCGAAGGAGCTCGTACAAGATAAGATGGCGGGTTTGTGCCCATCTAATAAACATATAGCCGAAAAAAAGTTCGTTCCGTTGCAAACTCGCGGAGGCGTGTCATAGTGTTTTGGTATGTTTCATTCTTTTATAAAGTTGGAGTGAGTCATGAACTAGGTGAAGCTCTGATTAAAGATACTGGATCCCGTAAAAGTGGCGACAAGCTGTATGTATTGTCACTATTTTAAATCATTAAATTAGCAACGTTTTTTTGACCTCTTTATTCTTGGTGAGCCGATTTTAATTCTCGAATGACGGGTAGCCTTATAGAGACGTTTCTCGTGTACCGAAACTCTGCTATTCACACACTATCAAAACAAGCGCCCATCTTCGTACCGTCGTCACGAGCGGTGCCAGTGGTTGGAGGCATTAGAAATATTTTTTTCTGTCTTGGAATACGCCGCAGAAAGCACTATGATTGTAGAGAATCTGGTAGCGAAAAGCATGATTGGTATGTGGATGGCATACACAGTGCGAAACATGCTTATATTAGCGAGGAATGTTTTCAGTAGGATGAAGCTACATGGCGATCTTTGCGCGACTGATTTAGAACGACCTCTTTGAAGCTTCTAAGATTTGAATAAACCGAAATGGCGATTGTTATCGCAACTGGGACATATCAACCAATCATCTTGGGAGCTTTGGTCGTCTGTATGTTGGTATTTGTTTGTGTCCGGTTAGCAGGCAGGGAAGGTAAGGGCGCTACTTTCCCAAGATTCAGTGACTTTAGCCCTAAGAAAGAAGCGCTAAAACGTTAAAATAAAAAAAGTGTCAAAACGTTAAATGAAGGAACAGGGAACCTCAGAAGATGTATGTTATTTTTATATATTTGAATAAGGTATCACTCTACAAACAAACAATAAGCACCGATCGAAAAAAAAGAGACAAGAATAAAAAGAACAATTTGACGATATTACAGGCCAAACCAACTGAAGAAAAATCTGGTATACTCCAGGAAAGGACTGATAAATAATTTCGACAAACCGATAGTTTTATGTCGTGCCACCGAAATCTCGGTCACGCGGCGCCTTCTCGGCAATAAATCCTCCGTCAGATAGCGGGCACCTCGGCCGGGATTTGAACCCGCCAACTGAGGATTCATAGGGCGGCTTCAGAGCCACCGAGGCGCCAACAAAACAGAATCAACTTTTTGGCAACACGGAAAATCACCAGCAGAACCACTTGGCCACTGTGTGAGGCCTACGTTTCAGCGAAATTATTTTTATCCAGGGCAAGGGCATCCCGCATGTTGAAGAGAAAGTCTACCATTGACGAACGCCTCTTCCGCCCATCGTAATTCAGTTATGACAAGCCGCGTCAACAAAATACGCACTCAACCCTTGCCGAGAAAATAAAGAGCAGTTAAAATTACACGAAAGAATTTGGGTGCTATGTTTAGTTCGCGCTCTCATTTCGCCATATTAAATTATGTTTTTTTTAATGTAACCAGTAATCGTCAGGGCATCTTGTTCCAAAGCCATCGTTGCTCGCTCAGAGTTTTTTTTTTTCCTCGGCTAGCTCATCGCTTTTTTTTCCCCCACTTATCGACGCGGTGGGTGACGCGCGCAGCAACACCAGTCCTGTCGGCTGCAACAGCAGGCCCAACTATGCAGCAAGCCGACGACCCGACTACGCGGTGTGCGTAGCGGGAATTTTAATTAACCCGGGATGCTTGGGGTGTCCGACACACGTGCCCCAGTCTCCCTTTCTCTCTTATTCTCTTTCTTCCTTTCTCTCTCTCATTCCTTCTTCCACCACCTCTTCGCGCCGCATCTGCTCTCTGACTGCCGTTCTTTTTTTCAGCCAGCAGCTCGTCTCCTAATTGTTGCACCGCCTTTATCTTTTCATCTTTTTGTTAGGCTTCCAACTTCTTCGTTTCGACCACGTTCCGCTTTCATCCCGTACGTAATATGCGGGAGGCTTCGCTGCCGGCTTTTGTTTAGTGGGAACTCCCCTGCTCGTATAAGTGCGCTCTTATTTTTCATACAAAAGTTTCACCATCCTAAGCGTGCCTTCTTTACCGAGATTTGCTTCTGAATTGTTCACTGCGTTGTTCTTGACTATTTTGCGTTGCGTTAATTTTCTATTTTTGCATACCTTTTTTATATTGAAACTCGCTTGTTTTCTCCTCTTTTTTTGAGTCGGTCTTTCTGATACCACCCTGCTGCGCCAATATCAATGGCCTTGGGAAGCCCACTTATTTCCTTTCCTAAATTTTCCGGCTGTCTCCTACCTTTTTTTTTTCCCCTTCTTAGAATTATATGTTTTTGTGTCTTACTTGGTTCCATTACGTTTGGGACGTTCAAGATTTCACTTTAAGATAGGCAGTCATTTTGAGCGCCAGACTATCGTTCTTCAATTTAAAGGGAAAACACTAGTTTATTTACAAGCTGTATTATCACAACAAAGAATCGCTGTAATCGGCACTTCATAATTGGCCAGGAGATCACTACAACGTCTTTAGTATAATTTATTTGATTTTTATCGACAGAAATATATAAAACGTTTATAAGCTAGCTTAAATGGTAACATTTTTTTTTAGAAAGTTTTCATTACAAGCTTAAACCTGTTTGACTGGCCATTCGGCTCATAACGTCGCCCGCGCTTGCAAAACAACTCGCTGACGCGCATCTCGTGTCATTATCAATGTCTTACGTTTTTTTTTCTTTGAAGTGGCAGCACGTTCAGTTAGCAGGGAGGTTTTATTTGTTACTCTCACGTTTGAGAGCAGCAAAATACAAGGCGCGTGAGCGCAATTTCAGGTGTCTCTTTCGTAAGTCACGGGATTTTTGCGAAGCCCAAAAAAACGAACCGTGTTAAAAGTTTCTTATTCAAAACACACACACGCACACTAAAACACACACACAGACACTAACACACACACACAACACTAAATGCGATGTTTTCGAGGACGCTGTAGAACTTCATCACTAGAACTTTTGCTCTAGCAAAATTAAAAAAAAAAGAGAAAACCTGAATTGCTTCAAATTATAAACGAACATGTTACTTTGGTTTCGTATCCTCAAAATGCACCGAGATATATTTAAACCTTCATTCGAATTGGGTGAAACATACTATAAAAATAAACGAGCAAAAAATGTTACACAACATGACCGTATAGAGACCTAGAAACCCGTGCTTGTTCCAATCTCACTAATTTTAAGCGTAAATTAGTTTTGTTTTTACATATTGAATCAAACGTTTTGCAGCACGTAGCACAGAACATTTTCAGTATCTTAATGAGCAATTTTATTTATATTGAGTAGCCACTCAGTAGCTACTCGTTGTGTTTCAATTTTTCTAGGACATTCCGCTGAGGTTCATTTCATAGAGGCGCTTGGTGCTGCCGTAAACGGATCCAACCGATATGTGATGACCTTGTCCGACTAGAGATACAAAGATGAAATACTGTTTAATGCTCGTTAGTGAGATTTTTTATCCTTTAAAATTACCAAATCGCCAAAGAATTAGGCGTTTTTAGTAGGCGATTTAACAAAAAAAAAAAAGCTAAATCTAAAAAAAATTGTACGTCCAATCAAAAGAGACAAAAAGAAGACTGGCTCTGTTGAATTTTATTTTTTATAATTTTTAAGGAAGCATTTCTTTTTGTCAGGCAGCGGCAAGAGTTCGACCACTCTAGGAGCGGTGCAAAATGCGCGGACAACCTTGGGTTGTTCGCACGTTGTGCAAAACAACGCGATGACCTAAAGTTTAATTGTAAATAAAAACACGATTTCAATAACTTTACTGGCGCTTTAATAGCACCATTTGTCGTGAAAACCATGTACTAACTCAAACTCACATTCACTTACATTCTTTCATGAAAGTGTGACGCAATAAAACGAAAACAAACGTACTTAGAAAGTTAAATTTTGCTCGTGCCAAAATTATAAAAAAAAAAAAAAAATCTTCGGGACCCTTTTAATTAGGGCGCTCACTATACAAATATAAATAATCGCGCAGCTTTTTTCACCCACGTGATACGTTGTTCTGGCCAAAAAAAAAAAAAAAAAGGAAAGCACTCACATTTTTTTTCGGTACAACATAGCGTACCGGAAAACTGGTTGTAAGGTCTAATTACAGAGAACCAACATTTTGCATCAGGATCAATATACTCAGAAAAAAAACAAAGACAGCATTACTTCAGAATTAGGTCGCACTTGCCCGTACTCATTCATAGAGCCTATGTTGAGTCATTGTGCGCCAGGAAGTCACGACTATTGCGCACTCGCCACACATTTGTTTCTCTCCATGAGAATTGGCTTCGGTGTCCCGATGAATAAGCCAGAAGGAAACATTGTCTCACGAAAGCCGGTCCGTTGGGTGCTCAATTATTCAGCGGCATTCTGGTACGCCAAACGGATAAACGATAATGTTTCGTGCGAAGTTCTTTTTTTTTTTCGTAAAAACAAAGCGTCGAGCTCGGGCCGGAATGGTAAGATAGAACGCGTTATTATATCCAAGCTTATCTAATGCTAGCAAAAGCATGCAAGACAAGTCGGTATCTTGACGGCACGCGGTAGAGATGTGTATGCGTATTCATTTGAGTACCTCGATTAAACATTAAACAATCACAACTACTTGATGACGTCAATAGGCTAAATTTATGAAGACTGGTAAAGTGATTGACACGATCGATTTTTCATGAACGTGTTCCGGATAGTAGGTTTGAACGCGCAAGTATAAGTAAAGATGAATAACAATAAAGACTGGTCTCGTTTGCGTGCAGCGTTCGCTCATCGTGTTTTATTTTATTTTATTTTTTTTAACCAGGGCACCAGACCCATTGCGTGTCGCCCTATAAAACTGGTGAAACGTGCATTGATTAAAGTCTTAAAAAGTAATTTTCAGTTCATCAGTTGTTAATCAGCGAGGTAAGTAACTTATGCTTCTTCGTGTATATCTGCTTAGGTTTGGCGGCGTCAACCTAAAACTCACGCTAAGAAATCGTTCACGTGAGTGACGTACTTATTGCGATAATTTCTTTCTGAAGCAAAACTAGTTTTGTGACATACGTGTTTCATCCAGGCATTCAAGATCTTCTTACCGAATCCGGCGTTAAATGCCTAATGTAAGCCTTGAGTTCTTTTTTTTTATCTTCTACTAATATCGTTGTCAGCAGGTGACGCAGGTTTGTTTCAATCGTATACTTAGTGATGCCACAATCTGAATTTTGCGATGTAAACAAAATATTGGTAAAATTAGCAATGGGGATTAACCATTTCTTCTTTACGGCAAAACACCGGGTTGCTCACGTGATAACTGCGGAATAGAGAGTAATCGAAAGATTTAAAAATAAAAATATTCTACTATGTAAGTACGTTCTCACTAATTGTATTGCGTTTTCTATAATATGTCTTCCTTTCATGATTCTAAATTCATGGCTGTGTACATGATTCTCTGTTAAAGTTTTATGTAAGCCAATTTTTTAGAAGTCAAAGAACCGTCGGGCTCATTGTTCGAACAAAGAAACTTAAATTAACTATTTTTTTAAATCCTTGTACCATCTAGTTATTGCTCACAAAATTTGGAAAGGAGAAGAGTTTAACTTTACGGCAAACTTTTTGCCAGTTCTGACTGAGTGAGAGGACGAGAAGGAAGATGTAAAGGGGAAGTGTAGGAAGAGGAGAGAAATGCATAAAAGTTATAGGAGGTAAGAAGAGAGACACGGAAGGAATTTGTTTTCGTAAATCTGGTTTTCAGCCTATTATATATGCCGTGTTTCATAAAAGCGCACTTTTATCTAACGTTTTGAGCTTTCTGTACACTTTTTGAAAATGCTCATTGGTCAAAAGTTACTGGTGATGTTAGTATTATAACAGTCTGCATTCACACTTATTTAATGTTAAGCAGAAATGCCATTTTTTTAAAGCAATTTTACAAGCTCCAAGGACGTCCTCGCAGAGTGCCTAAAAGTAGTTTACGCTGCGTAATACTAGGGTCTGTCTTGGGCACGGCAGTTGTTTCACTCACATCGACGCCTTAAGCTGCTGAGATTAAGTATGGTAACTACACAAGGACTACCTCGGCGAAAGTGCTCTAAAGTTTAACAGTTTATTCCTCGGAATAAATAAGCCAAAATACTAGCTCAACCTATAATTCGCCACTCTGTAAGAGAAAAACAAAAAAGTTAGGAAGCATTCATTGTCGCGGAAGCTCTCAACTGAGTTAGAAACCATTATTTGAAACACTGTAGTACACCGATATTTGATTGCATGTTTAGCTGTTTCAACATTGTCCAAACTTTCAGAGAAAAAAATATATATGTATATAAACCACCGGAACGCGCGTGCAAACGCAACCCACGCCCGCGTTCTTAAACAAAAATACAGACAAAAAAAACAAAAAAAAAAAACTCGGCGTTCGCGATCGAAACGACGCGCACATTTGTACCGACGTGAAATGCGGGCTTTCGCCCGTTCATCGGAGATAATTCAATCCGCGGGGTCGGCTGGGGCCAGTCATCAGCAGCGAGTGCCTACGTCGTACCCGCAGTCATCGATAACAACGTTGTTGGACTTCCTGTCTTGGACAGCCCCCAACATTTCACCGCGCCGCTTTAAATTTCCCTGAGCTATCCCGCAACCCGAACTCGACGGGAATCGGGAACGCCATTAAATCGGCGGCCTTAATAGCGAAGCAGAATGGTTCTGTGCACCGGGTACATCGTTCCGAATCGCGGGGGCGCGCTTTCGAATGCGCGCATCTTTTGGCCCACATGCCTCGCGATTCGCGGAGCCGGTCACTTCGAGAATGCGGTTCGGCTTCCCCTCATTAAGAGGCATTATGCGGTGGTGCACGCTTTACAGTGGGCCGATTAGCTCGTCGAAAGAGGCTTGTGCACGTAAAATAAGGGTCGAATTCGGGGGGTAAGTCTTGTCCTCGACGGTGGAATTACACACGCCGAGTTCGTACAGTGAAAACTTCATTTGGGAGAAGTCTTCGTCCATCTGTCACAAGAATCACATTCCTCGTAAATGACCATTTTCAGCGGTGTAATATTCCCTATCATGGGGCGGTCATGTGAGGAAAGCTTACCTCCACTATATTTGCTCTAATGTCGGTAATGCAAATACCAAATCGTCTAAAGCGTGCCTCCTTAACTTGGCCAATCTAAGACGATTGACCAGTGACAGTTCGTGAGGAATAAATATTTCTCTGCCGACTCGACGCTCTGTTCTGGTGGGAATTAGGAACCATCTTATGTTTGTAGGCTTTTCCGGTATAACTATTGTTCCATTTTAAACATTTATAGGCTCACATTTGTTTTGAGCCTAGAAAATACACCTGTACTAAAAGAGACGGGACGACCGCGCTCCATTTTGAAGTTAGGCTGGCTTGGTGCGGTGCCTTGGGCTCCGCCATTACGGATCGATTGACTTATAATTTCCTGTTCTCAATCTTTCTATCTGTTCGCGTTTTGGTCTCTCTTTTTTAATGCGTTCCTTCGCTCTTTTGAGGCGGAAGCTTTCGTGAAACGAGATTCAGTGTACTCTTTGTTTCGAATCATACTGTTTTTTTTGTTTGTTTTTTTTGTTTGCTAAGCGAAGTAAGAAAGCAAGAATGTGCATACGTAATTAGAGTTTTTTAACTACAGAGTCACGATCATAACAGAAAGAAATAGGATTGCGTTTTTTATGTGTATGAAGCTTGTTGCGGCGAAGATTTTGCACAGTTACGTAATGACGAAGAAAATTCGAAGGTTTTGTGTTTGACATATAAGATTTACGCATACGCTATCTTGTGAACGATCCTTACGTTGCTTGTGGAAGTTTTTGCTTGTTTCGCAGAAGTGGATTCCGAAGGTGAAAAAAAGCATATCGACCACCTGAAATTTCAAGTGACTTGTTTCTTCAGGAATATAGATATTACAACAAAAAACAATAACTAATTTGGGAGCTAATATTTGTAATGCGCTCGGAGTAAGAGTGTGGGTAAGGTGCATGCAAAGCGTGACTCACACGGACGCAAAACTAGGCGGGAGGGAAGCGCAAAGTGTGCAGGCGTCTACCAAGAATAGGCGATTCAACCTTTGTCTAGAACACGTAGTGAAAATCAGTTCTTTTTTTACAGTATGCTGGGCATACATAATGCGATATGGCTTGATTTTATGTTCGCGAGGAGTAGAAGCTATGAACATTCGCCTAAAATAACATGCATATTTGTTATTACACATTTAATGAATTGTGACCTTAAGCTATCTGGGGATTCGGAAAAAGTAACAAAAATCCGTGTAACTGCCAACAAGATTTTAGCTCGAAGTCTTTACCTGCTATAGTAAAGCTTTTTTTTTTTTTTTTTTTAATGACACAGCTTGACAATTTTTTATCTAAAACAATTTGAGATATGACAAGATGCCGCAACGCGACACACCGAGGTTCGACACAAAATATCTCCAAATAAATCACCAAATAATACAACAGTATGTATAAACAATGTCTAGTATCGCAGGGCTGGCTAAACAAATCACTGTATGTGATTGGTTTAGCCAGTGATGGGAAACACATGAAGATGACGAGCGCCGTGATGAAGCACTTTATCACAAATTCATTGGCTTCATCGGGTTGTGACGTCGGTTTCAGACAGACTTAGAGATAAACGGTGTATAAAATGATTTGAATGGAGTCTGCCTGCTTTCTTCTTTTCAGTGTGATTGATGACTTATCTGTGTTTAGGTGTATAGTCTGGTTGATTATTTAAATTTGATCAGTGTTTTTTTTTATCTTCTTCGTATTAGAAAATATTTGTGTATCTTGCCTGCTCACAATCAAGAATCGACTCAGGGCAAGAATTGGGATTGTGTTAAAAAAGCAAGCATGTAAAGGGAACACCACGAAGGGAAGAAAACGAGTCAGCAAAATTTCCCTAAAAAACGATAGAGTTCTTTTCTTTTTTTCTTTCTTTCTTTTTTTTTTATTGCTCTTTTTAGTGTAGCATTATGTTTTCCTTTTCGCCTTCTTTATTTGTCTTGAATATTCGGGTATTCATATATTTCTTTTTTACGACTTAATACCCTTGAGCCACGCGAGAATCGGCGAATATTCTTCTTTAACCCGTATCAGGCCGTTTTCATCGATTGGAGGCGCAGAAAAGCTTTGGCAAAAACTAAAAGGCGAAGCGTGAAAACTGAAAGTTCTGGTTTTTCGCGGGTACTCGTGCGTGCCATTGCGGTTTTGAATTCTTGTGATTTCTTTTCGCCTTTATGGTGCTCGATTTCCGCTTTACATAAGTTTGTTTTCTTACTGTGCTTTCACTTGAAATAAAATTAAAAGAACCTAACCATCGTTTTTTTTTTACTCCATAACGCACTGCGCCGTCACGTTTATTCCTATGCAGCAATCGTTATTGCATTACGACCCAAATATGAAGGTATACAAATGCGATAGATAAAATATTACAATCTGCAAAACATTTTTATTATATATATATATTTTTTTTTATTTTTATTACCTTCTTCGGTTCCTTCTCTTTATTTATCTTTCTTAACATCCTTGCTTATTTTTCATTCCTTTATGCCTTGCTTTCCCGTCTTCCGTATTGTAATATTTTTTTATTTACTTATTTTTATATGTTTCTGTCTTCTTCTCTTACCCTCTTTTTTTCAGTATTTCTCACTTATCTCTTTGCTTCCTTTTCTATATTTCTTGTCTGCTCACTCAATCACTCATTCAGTCATTCCATTTATTCGTATTTATTTAATAATTAATTTATTCATTTATTCCACTTCCTGGTTCATTCGATTTCCAGATTTAAGTTAGGGTTATAAAGCCAAAAATAAAAAAAAATAGTGTCGACAACGTGGAAACGACAATAACAAGCATAACTATGACATGTAATTCGAAAACCAGAGCTTAAGTTAATGTAAAATTGAGGTAAATCCTACTTTCAGTATTGTCATGATTAGAGTGCATTATTGAGGGTCGTCTTATGTCGTGTCGTAAAGTGCAGTTTTTTGTAAAGACAATGTTACTACGCAAGCGAGATACCTGTTATTAGGCAGAGTAAGACCCGAGACGGAGGCGAGACGGAGGACAAACACAACGTATCAATCAAACTCAACGACTCAAAACATAGTGCTTGTCATCCTTTCTTACCTTCGTCTCGGGTAGTAGTATATATATATATATATATTAGTTCAGGTCTTCTTAAGGAATCTCAGAAAGCGTTTCGCTGTGTGTTAAAAAATGTTTTGGCGATTGCTGGCGCTTATACGTTTAGCATGTAATGAGCTTGCCAGCCAAAACAGATTGTTTGTTTTTGATATGCCGGCTAAAATGTGCTAGAAACAAAGGAAAGTTCCCGCATTTGAGGGCGCTGTTTGATCAACTTGAATGCAAAGAGGGCTTGAGGTACAATTTTCCGCAATGTTGATTACAGTCATCAATGAGCCTCACTGAGAGCGAAGTTTTTTTTATTTGTTTACAGATGTTTATTGTTTCCTCGCCCATACGTAAAAAAACACCAAGGTAGTAAAGCTTTGTATTCTACCTAAGACATATTTCTACAAAGCCAGATTTTGATGTTTTATTCAAGTATTTAAAATAGAGTATGGATGTTCGTATTTGTAATTAAATTTATCTACTCTATTTCTTATTTTATACAATTTGCATTTTGAGGGTATCAGTAGATAAATCTATTGAAGATAAAAGTTTGTACTCTATTGCTAATCTCCGTGCGACGTTGATTTAGTGTGCTTGTTCGTTTGGTGCGACAGCTTCCACACCAGAGGATCGGGATCCCATTATTCCGTGTTTTCTTCATCGTTATTGTGGATGCATTGTCGACACTCCTTATGCGAACAAGAGGGGAGAACCCCATTGCCCATGGCAGGTCATTCATATAAAACTGCATCTCTACGTTATTGACTCTGCTACTCCAAGCTAACGGTTGCGTACTTCGCGCAAATCTAATGTCTTCCGAAGCTTTTATGGAATGCACGTGTGCATGCCTAAAGATGGTTTTCTCTTTGTGCTTAGGTACTTTCGTCGTTTTCACCGTCAGCCCTGCGATAAATATAAAGCAAACAAAATAGCCCTAGTATTGTATGGTCAGATTTAACATCCATAGCGCGGTGAAATATTTGACGCCATCACGACACACTAATGTTCTGCTAAGTGACCAATATACTATTTTAACGATTGGCTGAACGAAACATTTTTGTGCTTAAATTTGACGGAACCATTGGAAGTAAATATCTAGTTTCTTTAATCTTTACTCAGTACAAATACTTACCTGTAAAAAACAGGAAGAAAAAATACATATCTTAGTCTTAGGAATAAAATCGGAAGACGAAAAATGTTTAGCGGACGGGCGCGTATGTTTCTATTTGTATAACTAATAAATTATCAATGTTGATTAATCTTGCTTAACTAGCGGGTCTGGCTAAACATAGGACAACGGAAGTTCGCTAACTTCAGGGGCCGTGTTACGGCCCGTCCAAACAGTAATCGCGAGGCGACGCAACTACCACATTAGTCGTATGGTAATCCGCTACCGCCCGTTTTTTTTTTTGTTTTTTTTTTGGGGGGGGGGGGCGGGGGGGGGGGGAAGTACTCTTTATCAAATTTCGCCCGTTTTCTTCGTGGGGGCCTTGAGCCTGCACATCACGTGGATCCGGACAGCCACACAGAAGCTCTGTTGGCTGTCGGTCAATCGCTCAAGGCCTCCGCTGCTCTTCAGGTCCGGAAAACGGGAAAATGGAAGGAGATAGATCTGCGCTACTCCGGCAGGTCTTGTCCCGTGACAAAACAGATAGAGCGCCGCTAGACGCGAGCAAGTGTTCGAACGCAATGGTACAAAAAACCCTTGCCCTAGATTAAGATCGAGTAAATTTTAAAACATGTTCAAGGATTCGAGGGCCCTGCAGAACAGATGGACACCATTGGCAGGTAGCGTGTAACGTCGAGTCTGTCGAGCACCGACGTCAGCGAAAAGCGGCGAAAGCGAGGAGGGAAGTCGTGATTTCGGCCCGGTGGTGCCCAAACATACATCACACTGCCCGACTGCCGGACGCTTCAACTTTTTCGATTTTTTGCCGGCGTCATGTTGCCTCACGATTTCTGAATTGTCCTCTTTGGACAGGCCTTAACGAGGCTCGTGACAAGATTTTGTAACATGTATGTTCATTACGTGAAAAGCAGTCCTATCACACCCTAAGTGCTAAAACAGAACAATACATCTAAATTCGCTGTTCGCGCAATCTTCGTTGTTTAAATCGTTTTTACGCTGAAATCGCCGATTTGGGGATCCATCGCTCTATTTGTTACCGATGCGACGCGCAGCTTCTATATGCGATGTGATCACGGATCGCTGATCGTTTAGAGGCGGGCCCGAAACGTGCGAACAAACCGTGTCGGAGACACCGGCGACCTCATGGCGACATCGAACAGCGAACAGTGCATTCAGCGTATTTTTGTTAACATTTTTTTATGGCGTGCAACGCGAGTGCCGACCATTCGTTTGACGCACTGTGATTACGTTTATTGATATACAAAAATATGTTACATATACAAACTTCGATAACCCAGCTACAACAAAACATAAAAAATGTATTGTGCCTTATGTTTAAATACAAACTCTTAAAAAAAACTTTTTTTTGTTGGACAATTGGGTCGATCGATGGCGCTGCTAACAAAGAATACTCTAATAAATAATCAAAATGTGTGCGGTTTGATAACATTCTTATTACTTAAGTGTGCTTGTACATTTCAAACCTCGAGACGAACCTACTTCGGCCTCACGGCACGCATTATGTTGTAATTAAAATAAAATAAAAAAAACATCTCCACGTGGTGAATGATGTTGATTGGGGCGAAGCTCTGGTGGTGCTTGTCTGCGTAGACGCTGAGCCGCAGTATGCCGAGCCTTTCGTTCGTTTTCATCCATGTCAGAAAGAGAATGTGTGGTATGTAACGTGGTTATATACGCATTTGACCGCAGAGCCCTCTCCTGTATAGACGTTGAGCGGCTACATGCAACGTTTCATCGATGACATCCCCAGCTCATAAGTTACTACCACATCTCAGAGCCCCCTACTCGCTCCGCAGGCGTGGCCGAGTGGTTAAAGGGATACTGAACCAAGGAATTTAGTCTCCATAATAAGTGGCGCACGTCCTTTCCACGAGCCAGCAGCCGCCGCTGTTCGCGAGCACACGCAACAAAAATGACGTCGAAGACCTCCATTCGCGGTTAAGAGGACAGTGAAATGTATGGGCTTCGGGCCAAAGGAAAATAAATACAAGTTTTTCATCTACACAGTGGTGTCTGGTGTAAAAGGTAAGCGATGATTTGGTCTAGTAAGCACGTAGCTTTCCCTTGTAGAGATGAAAAGCCTGTCCTTATGCTCGTTTGGCCCGAAGCCCATGCATTTCACTGTCCTCTTAACCGCGAATGGAGGTCTTCGACGTCATTTTCGTTGCGTGTGCTCGCGCACACCGGCGGCTGCTGGCGCGTGGAAATAACGTGCGCCACTTATTATGAGCACTAAATTCTTTGGTTCAGTATCCCTTCAAGGCCTGTTCACACATGTAGCGGAGCGCTACAAGCGTAGCGCCTAAGCGCGTGCTGACGGGAGCGTTCACCGGCTTCGTGTCGCACCGTCAATACTGTTGTTCATGGCAGACGATAAGTAGCAGACGACACGTGAGAAGCGCTACATTAGCGCTTCGCTGCATGTGTGAACCGGCCTTTAAGGCGATGGATGAGTGGTTAAGGCGATGGACCCACACAGGTTTCGACCGCGCAAAAGTTTTTTTTTTTTTTTATTATTTTTTTGGCATTTTTTATTTATTGATTTTTTTGCCCTACATGAGCACGAGAGCACGTGAGGTCACGAGCACGAGCACGAGCACCATTAAGATCGATGTGAGCACGAACGCCGGACGGGCAAGTCTAGACCCTAAGGAGCTTCGCCCCTAAAAGTTTCAGCTGTCAAAGTAGCTCCTTGTTTAAAAGAAAAATATACGAACCTTCTTATTTTTATTTAGTGGGATTTTTATAATAAAATAAACTCATCTTATCTTATCTTATCTAATACCATCTGAGACAGCGTCTCTCGTTGAACTTCAGCGTGCTTGCCGCTAGGGGCGGGTAGGTGGGTGATCCATTAACGATGACGTCATACGCAGACTTTGACTTCTAAGTGGTATCTGTTTCATTTACTTGTTTCTACGGGCACCGAACGGCCTGCCGAGATCGCGAGCTGATCCGACGGAATGTTTATAGGAGTACTTCCTGAAGACAGTTGACGTGCCCGTAAAACAAGGATACTACTAATTAATATCCCTCGGTATATCCGTAATTTGAGTGAGGTTTATTTTTGTAACTGAATGTTTTTTTAGAGCGCAGCTCTTAGGAGCCCGCTTCCGCGTATAGCGGCGTCGCCATCGCCGTCGGCGTAACCCCCATAAATTTAGCGGTAAAATTGTTGTCACATGACCTCAACACCAATTCAGTTTCCGCGCTAAATGTAGCTGCAAATTAAAGTAGTGTTGAGGTCACGTGACGTCAATTTTGCCGCTAAATTTATTGGGGAAATTGTGAGAGGAGGTGAGGTTTTGGAGGAGCGGACGGTATGGAGGAGGAGGATGGGAGGGTACGCAGGAGGAGAAGGGGAGGGTAAGGTGGAGGAGACATGCAAATATTGTGAGGAGGAGGGGAGGAGGAGAAGGACGAGGATGGCAGGGGTTGGAAAGGAGTGTTTTCCGTTCCCTCCCCTCCTCCCCCCCCCCCCCCCCCTTCAGCATACCCCACCTTTCCTCCTTCGTACCTTCCCATACTCCTCCTGCGTACACTCCCGACACGGCATATCGCAGAATCAAAATACCTCAAGAGCTGCGCTCTAATTTTGCATTACCAGGATATGTAAACGTCTTTTAATTTTTTCATGGCTTCACAATTGTTGGTTGCTGTTCAGTGAAGCCAGAGCGAGTGCAATGAGAGTGTCGCTTTGACTCAATATTCAACGTTTCGTTTGTTCAGAACACGCTGCCTTGTCGCTGTTTAAACATCATTACCGAACAGTAGAATTTCTTCATATTCTGCTGTTCAGGACATTGTTTGCTTGGTCATCACGCTTTGCTGAACTCCGCTGACATTTAAATTTAGAGAGCATGGAATATGACAGGTATAGCGCTATTTTTGGTAATTAATACGTTTGTTTGTTTATGGTCACCTTGTAATACTCCGTCTTCTCTTTATTTCATTATATTAGCAAATATTTGAAAGCCAGCTCGGTATCTCATTATTAGTGTCGTGTTCCCTACTTTGTGTCTGCACAAAGCCCATTTAAAAGTTTTCTTTCTATTTCTCCCACGAGCGTTTTAAGTCCGCGTAGTTTCCTTCTCGGCCGGCTTCATTAGTACTCACACTCGCCTACGTAATGAGCGAGTTATACTGTTCTATGCAGAGGGCTGTGTAACTCGATATATTATATACGTACATTTATATGTACATACATATATTCATCCACGTTAACAAAAAGTCGGAGATTCCGTCTATATATATACATATACATATACTCGATGCATAAATCGTGGCCACTTGTTTGCGGACGTGAGTGCGTTCGCGTGTTGTGTGTGTGTCTGTGTGTGTCGAATTACCTGCGATTTAATTTATGTGTTTTGTGTTCTTTTTATATTTTTTTTAGTGTTTGTGTGTGTGCGGGGGGTTAGAGTAGTCATTGTCTTAGCGTGAAGGAGCGATGATTTGTTTCGTCGTAATATCGCTGATATCCGGGAGAGTGCACAAGCGGTACACATTTGGATCGTCAGTCGTCGGGTGACGTTATTGGGGAGTGGAAAGGCGACAGATAGCAATCGAACCCCGTGCAGACTGTTGCTTGTTCACTTTTGTCCGGCTAGCCTGTTGCTTTCTCTCTTTGAGAACTGTGTGAGGCTTGTTCTCATTTATTTATTCTCCTCTTTTCTATTGCCCTCTGGCGCTATATTTTGAGATTGTGTGCCTGGCTACAGCGGAGTTTCTGGCAATGGACTGGAGGACAAGACTGAAATGTCAGGTCACGACGTCGCGAATTACGAGTGACATGGCGTAAAAGATTCGGGAAGCAAGCGTTTAATAAGCCGAACTTGTGTCTAGAATAAACGGGACAACTGGTTTATATCGGTTTCTTTTGGCAGGATGGAACGCTAGCACAAGGCTGACTGCACTCGCAGACAACTTTCTGAGACTGGGCAGTCTAAGCGAACGTTGGCCAAAGCTATAAGCGCGAGGGCTCTCGCTCATCTTGAACGTCGATTAAAGTTGTGCACGGGCACTTTTCACCTCCTCTTTGAAATGTCACAGAATGTTTTCCACGATTATTGATGCTTTCAAGCTCAAGCCGCGGCTTGTTTTATGCAAATGTATTGTTGGCCACGAACACGTTGAGCCAAAGCGCACGATACGTTCTAAAATTGAACTGGAATGTGACAAAGGAGCAACAAAAAAGTTAAATAGCTGATATTTGACCCAGTGAATCTGTATTGAATTCAGGTGCACGAGCTTCCAACTGGCCTACGCGCGCGGCGACAGATTAAAATATCGGAGACCAATTTCCTAGACATTTGACCGGAAATACGCAAGGAAGCAAATTGACAACAACGCCTTCTTCCGGCGCTTAAAAAAAAAGCTATATAAAACGCATGGTGTGGCTTATTATGTGTCTTGCTTCTTGGCTCGTGATTGATCGTTCGGCCTCCCTATTGGCTAATACTGCAATCTTATTGGCTGCGCAGAGATAATGAGATGCATGGAGCCCGCCACCACTGATTTGTATTGTAGTAGGCTGGATCTCGGATCGTGAGCCCGTCAGTGGCACCACCGGCGGCCATTGCTTGGCACCAAGTAAGACACGAAGGTATATGAAAGTAACGCACACAAATAGGAATATTGAAGCTTCTACGTTGTACTCCATGGTGAGTAGTTTTTGGTGTGGTGCGATCATTATATCGGGTGTTTGGAAATCGAATCTGTACTTAACAAAGATTCGAATGCTGATTTTAATAACAATCAAATGGGCCGGAGCATTACCGACTGTTCCCACGTCGCTTGTTTCAATTGCTAATTAAATGACACGTTCTGCACATGAACGACACGCTTCGAGTTTTATTACGGCGCAGAAGCCCTCACTACTACAGTTAAAAGTAAAAACTTGCACCACAAGTACTCTGTACAAACGCTTGAAGCGATGAGATTGCACCCGGTAGATGCATTTTAACTTACCATCTGCTAAGCTCCGATGACTTCGAGATCACAAACAACTCCGCATAGGCTCTCGGCGACCCTTGCCTCACTGAACCGAATCACAGTTTGCGCCCAACAAAGTCGCAACCCTCGACCCTCAACTACAAAACTTTTATTAAAAACAATACGTATTCTAACGCTTTTTATATTTGAGCCCTGACTATTACGTCTTATTTCCGGAAAACACAAGAAATGTTTCATCGTCCAGAACAACCTACCAAGGTAAGCAATCGCAGCTTTCCCCGTTTCTCCCATAGAGCCCCATCCGTTAGCTGGAGTCTAACAAGTCTGCCGGTGGTGCCACTCGACCCCAGCAGGGCAAGCTTAGACCCGCGATCCAGCCCACTACACTAGAGGTCAGTGGCAGCGACGCCCTGAGTACCTTAAAGGAGTGATGAAACGATTTTGCTACTTTTGTTAAATTCTACTGAGAGTCAATCGTTAACGTTAATAACGAAATAAACTGGATTAGGCTTTCTTTCTAGGCAGTGGCAGTTGGCACATAAATTTGAGAAATATGAGCATCGTTCATCCCCTTAACTCGGAGCCAGAACAAGCGGCCACGTGGCCTGGTGCCTATCCTATGCCGCCAACGTTATTCATACCCACGTGATATTGTTGAAAAAGTAGAAAATGCGTGTTGAGCTTCAGGATTGTTAAAGTTCGCCTATTCTCATCAACGCTGTGGTTGTACACGAGCCACTACCCGAGTGTTCGCCGAGGCATTGATTGTTACGAGCCGAAGTCGAGTGCTCACGCAGTTCTCGAGTCCAAAAGATGAGCCGTGCTCGACTGTCGTCAGGCAGGATGTTTTGACCGACTATTACGCCATCGAGCTTTCTGAAGGCAAGACTGAAAGAAGTTGTCCCCTTTTGTGCTCGCAATTTTACCGCGACAAAGAAGCTTCTGAATCAGTGGGGGTCTGTGCAAGCTTACACGGGCCAGACTAGGACCAGTACGCCTCTGCAAGTTATGAACGTTCCAACCCGACATCGTTTGATGACCCCTTTGAACTGTGAGCGATTACACTATAAAAACAAATCCTGAAGCGTCCACGTTTCAATAAAGTGTCTGGGAGAGCAAATCACTGCCTTCTAAGGAGGTAGCTCGTGCGAATGACGAAACCGGAATTAAGTTCAGGTCTACACCCTGGTTGGGCCTCTGTGAGCAGAGTAAAACGTCGTGCTCTGTGTCAAGGCAGCGACTGCTTCTTTAGGCGTAAACATATTTCCAGCCTCCTCGTTCGCCGAGCTACCTCCGTATCACTCCCAACTACTTTGCGGCAAAACAATCGCTCCAGGTTCTTTTTTTTTTTTTTGTGGCATTTAGTTGCAGGGGTATAGCTTTCCTTTGTTTCAACCTCGATTCATCAAACTTACTACGAACGCGGACATAATTCCAGCTCGCTGGCGAGTGGCGCTGATCAGCAGGTCGTTGCCGACCGCGCCCTCTATTTCTTATGTCTTCCGAGTCTTCACTGGCCGACTTTCAGTTCTCCAGGGCTGACGGAGGGACACGCTCCAAGTCCCTCAGCGTCGTCCGCCTCGAGGTTTGTCATGCTCGACGAGGCGACGTCGTCAGCATCACGCCACTTACATCCTGCGCGCCACGCCTTCGGGGGAAAGTCGCTGTCTATCAGTGTCATCTCTGCACGTGCTTTCGTTTTGTTTTTTCTTGTGTCGAGCTCCCTCGCTCGACGGTCTGGCGAGCTAGTCGGCTGCTTCCCAGCCGAGAGGGCGTGCCGGCGTTTTCCGACATAGGTTGCGATATGAAGATGGGACGCTTCGAGGAAGACGCGACTTAAGCGGGTTAGAACGAGATACATACTTTGCACACGCTGATGAGCGTTGCACGAAGCTTGAGTCGTTTATACTCAGTCTTCCCTTATGGCGAATTTAGGTGGTTCTTTCTCACAACGCTAGCATTGATACGAGGAAGGTTAAATAACTGGTAACAGGTTTCACATTATAAAGGTTACCTAGAGCCACTATATACGAAGTCACACTAAAACTCCGTTCGTCAACTTTTTGTGTGGGCGCCGCCTTTTTTAGTGCTTAGTGCAGTATGGATGCAATTGGCGATCGTTGCGATTAGAAAAAAAAAGTTTCTAGTGGCAAAATGTTTATGTAATATTTTTTCGCTGGCTGTTTTTAACTTTTTTTTATGGACAAAAAAGAATTTACTGCGATTTGAAATGTCGCTCGGAGATGACCGGCAAAAATGGTTTTCAGCACCAAAATGATCAAATGTCGTTAACAGCTTATTTGATTAATCTAGGTTGCTCTAAGTTACTCTACGTTGCCCTAGGTTGCTGTAGGTTCCTCTAACTTGCCGTGCCGGCAAATTAAGGCGGTCGTATTTTATAATGCAAACATCGAGACAAACGATAACAAAGTAAACAACAATAAGGCTTAATTATGCTTCGCAATACGACGTGCAAGTGCGCCTGCTCTTTGCGCGCCTTGTGAGTTTGTTTACCCCCAAATGCGCCCACGTGCGTTTGTTTACCCCCTGCCTCAACCAATGATGGCGCGAGCTGGGCTGCCTCGTCATCGCGCGTTATTTACGCGCTCTCTTTGTTGCCATTTGACTGAAGTGCCCCTCTTGACATTCCGATGAGCCAAAGACGCACTTTGGAACACTTGCTCGCCGTATAACCAGCTGGCCCGATTACGCTCTGTTCATTTTGAGTCGAACGGTCAAACTGTAGTGAAGAGGTGTGGCTAAAGCCACTCTTTTTAAACAAACGTTCTCTGATCTGATCTGACGTTTCAAGCTGTTGCCTGGAGACCCTGAGCTGAACTCGGCATGCGTTTTTGTTGTACCCCGTGTCTCCGAGGTCATGCAGTTGACGAATAAGCCACGTTTTAAGCGTAATTCATTGCCTTATTTTTTTTTTTTATCTCACAAATGTATCAACATAGAGCATATGCTTTTCGTTTAGACGCAACCGTGCGCGAAGTATAAAGTGCTTCCGCTGGAATAATATATGACATAGTAGCCATACCATGTACTGCTAGAATAGATGGTTGTTGTAAACCCATAGTAAGGCACCTACGTTTTTAACTGTTTTCTGTGTGAATACTACCACATAAGAAAACACTCTCATTAACAAATTGCACACTTGAATTAGATAAATACCTTTCTGGCTGCCGTGAAGGTGAGAACTTTCCGGGGAAGTGAAATTTCTAGATAAGCTGAAAACAAAAATAGCCTGTCTAGTAATTTATTTCACGTACAAATGACGACGAATACAGACGTGTCCAGGATTGACTAAAAGCCCGTAAGGACATGTAGCGCGAGTTTTATGTTCACGTCATTTACAGTCACGGTCACAGATTTTACGAATAGCAAGTCGTTTCACCCCGGCAGTGTAATTCCGTTGGTCTCGACGATGCTCTGCGTGTACGTGAGCCTAGATCGTGCAACTCGAACTCGCGTTTAGCAGGGCACGATCGGGGCCACGAGCAACCGAAAGGCGCGTTTCTATTGCGTTGCGTGTTGCCGCCAGCAGCTGGCATCCCCAAATGTGGTACCAAACACATGAACTTGCCGCAGTTCCAGGTCACATTTATGAAGGGAGGAAAAGGAGTAGGGAGGGGTAAAGGGGATGGGGGCGTACGGCAGCGCTCTGGTTGTAAACTACTGCGCGTTTGCTACGTGAGGACGGCCTGTATCATTATAAAGCTGGCTGACTGCAGGGTGTGGCCGGGGCAAATTTACATGCCACACCCTCGCCTCACTTCGCCAAAGTTACGTCGGATCGTTTTTGTTTGCTTTTGTTGTCGGTTGCATGGTTTTTGAATACGGCCCGGCGGAGATGAGCGCCGGGCACGGAACACCGGCGCATTGTTCGCCTCATTTGTTTCGTGCACGTGAAATGTCAGAGAGTGCAACGGGCTCCTATTTTCTGAACCTCGTCCCTTTTGTTCGAAATATGTGCCCCCCCCCCCCCCCCTTACTCCCTTCCTCCCGTATGTGTATTTGTATTACGAAGTCAAGCACGTTTCATTCTTTCCCCGTCGCGGTTAGGCGTTAGCGCAACGAATGCGTACATTTGCTGTCCGATATATTATCTTGTGCTGGCTTCGTCTTCGATAAAAAGTTTAAACGTTTGCATATTTTACGTACAAGTAGTGTTGCCTAGCGCTGTTGGTAAATATAACCCAGTGAGCATAATTTCTATAAGGCACATGTGGAAGTAAGGAAAAGGACGTCCGTTATACCTTTCGGACAACGAGGTAGAGGGCCCTGGAGCGATAAACTGGTATCGCGTTCACCAAGCAAAAGGGACCTCCCCCCCCCCCCCCCCCTCATGCCTGCCGCCATGTTGTACAGTTTTGACCACTAGACACTTGACCGTACCAAATCCTGAGGCTTTTACGCAAAGCTGAGCGAAAATATGTACTGCGTTTGCTGCAAAAAAAAAAAAAGACATTTTGAATTATTTTTTGATACTGTTAGCCCCAGAGATCAGTGTCTAGGTCCGATAAGAACTCAAAATACAGCACCGGGGCTGACAGCATCTAGCGGAGGCATTACGAATCTGCCCGAGTGTTTGTCATAAAAGCACATTTTGTACTTAAAACGAACGAAACATAACTAATCTCGTCGGTACTGTTATTAAATATGAATAATAAATTATCTGTGCGCGTTACTTCGTTAAAATCTAGACGTAAAACTATAAGGTCACGTGTCTAGCGGTCAAAAATGGGCAACATGGCGGCGGCCAATAAGGGATCACTTTCAGGTGCCACTTTATCGCTCTAAGCTCCTCCTCCTCGTTGCTTTCGGGACATAGGGGGGGGGGGGGGGGGGGGGGGCAGCGCTCAACGGTGACCGAAATAGATGTGGTCATCGCTGGGGGCGTTTCCCTCAACACTTATGGCTTCCCTTATGGTGGCGTCACGTCACTTCCAGAGTCTTCCTACCTCTATGCTTCTATATCTCCGTTTCACTTCAAATCTGACCACACCCAATGCTGCGATCCAACGGAGCCAATCAGGCAGCTCAAAAGTGCACCGTCACGGCGCTCCCTGTCTTCGTGGTGTACCGCCACCAGCCAATCCAATCACGCGCAAAAAAAAAGTCCGAGATTGTGGCACATTCGCTGTGCGACATTGGTTGAGTCGCTGATGGCAAGCCCACAAAGGCAACCGGCGCCGTGACGACGCACTTTTTGGCGCCGCCTGATTGGCTAAATGTGATCGTAGCGTATAGGCTGCGATCGAACTTGAAATGTATCGGAGTATAGACCTCTGCACCGCTCATCACCCGGGTGGTGAAAAATGCCGAGTCACTGAGCTGTGGACGCGTGCGAACCAGGTCTGATAGTGTACTGTGCAGTAGAGCGACAGCGCATGCTCAAAAGGCGTTCCATGGCGCAGCAGACAAAAACGACAGCGCGCAGAAGGAGACTTTTTGCGAACGTCTATAAGCGGAGCGCAAGTTCGTTTGCTGATTTCTCTTGGGGGTTGTGGTGACGTCAGAATGACGCCGAATTTTGATTGGGTCGGAGCGAAGGATAGGGGGTAGATCTCGAAGCAAGCTGTCTCGAGGTCTCCCCACTATCCTTCAATCAGAACCAATCGGAGCTCGGCGTTCTGACTTCACCACAACCCCTGCAAAAAGAAGCAGACGAACTTGCGCTCCGCATAGTTGGTTATTATCATTACGGTGCCCGAACGTTGTCTTCGAGTGGTGCGTTTTACGCCCATCCCAGTGGTTTTCGGCCACTCACGTTTCCGGGACCTTTTTCTGGATCGGCCAAAGGGACCCCATCCACCGAGGGAAAAGGGGTTTCTTTTACAATTACGATTACAAAAAGGTAAATGAAGAAAACCTAGTTTGTGCAAACTACCTTGAAGCTGTTAAAACAAAGGATAATCAGCCCTGTTAACTTGGTGCGCATGGTTTGGTCTGTTCAGCTTCGCGGAACAAACAGCACCCATAGAAAAAAAAAAGAAAACGAAGAAAACTTTTATTGCTTGGTTCGATCAACAGTCGAAGGCTTCGGGGACTTCAACAGGGCCTTCAGGGACACCTAAAGGTCCGTGGACCCACATTTGAGGACCCCTGTCCTACCCTATCCTCTCCGTGCTCCCTAAATAGCGACAAATGGACGCTCCAGGAGCCGGCGCGTCGGACGTCGCAATCCTTTCGGTTGGTCGTAGAAATGTTGGTAAGAAAGGAGCGCGGGCGTGAAGGTCACCGTCATCGCGGCGTCCCAACTCTTGACCGTTGAGTATTCCGTTAACTGCCAAGCTGGAGGACTGCGTATAACATGAGTGGCGCCTGTCGCACCCACCTCGCGGCACGCAACAACGGGACACTTCTGCAAAGTTATCTGGCAGAAATCGAGGGACAACAATTAAGAGCGCGGTGAACATACAAGTCAGAAGTACATTTCAGTCACTTTATTTGCACTTTTTATAGACGTGGATACCACCTGGCGGATTTTGTGCGAGCCAATCAAACACCGTGCCGACAGGCGTTTCATTGTACTGAACTTATCGTGTGCTAGACGTCTGCCGGGTTGGGGGATTGACTTTGGGTAAAAAAAGTACAAAGTTAGTTAAAGGTACCGGATGCCTTGATGTTGAAGAACCACGCCCCTGATAACATGAAAAGTTCGTACTAATTTCGTAAGCAAAAAAACACACACACACGCACCTATATATATATATATATATATATATACTTGTAACAACGAATTTATGCGCCATTTTTTGCTCGTCTTGAATGCATTGCGTGCTCCGAAAGCTATTTCTGAGAGAATTAAATAAAAATAAAGGCAGAGAAACAAAAAGAAACACAAAAAAGGTTCAAGTATCGGCATACAACTTTCCCAATGTCATAAAATCTGAAAAGTGGTGCATTTTTTTATCTCCGTTTACTGCAATTTTTGAGTAGTGGACTGAAACTTCAACGGCTTAAATTTTGTCTATTTCCTTCCGAAGAACAACTTTTCAAACCCACTGAAATCCTTGGGCGCCTTTTTATTTTATTTACGAAAAACTACTTTTGTCACAAAAGTAACTAATAAAATATATTCAAAGGTATTTGACACTAGGAGAGAAACCTTCTCCACGAGCGCGTTAGTGTTTTACACGAAAGAAATAACATTAAAATACATCTTCACCTCTGTAGTATAACAACATTAAAACGAAGTTCGAACGGCCTCTCAACATTTTGGTGTCTTTAAAATTTCTTTCATTGATTGGCCCGTTGCAGACTTCTGTAAATGGCAGGTCGTCTTTAAAGCAAACGTAGGGGTTGCGCGGGAACGCCTACCTGATAAACACTGCCTGCCAAATATGCGCACTTGTGTAGAAAGCCGTGCGTTGCTGCATATGTCCGCACGGCAAATTTCATTAACAATTTCAGTGGTGTTCTAGTAAGAAATGTCGAATACACGCCGCCGTGCTTTTTGTATATCTGTTTCGAAATCAGTCGTTAGATTAATGCAAGTCCGAGAATCCGGTGAACTATATTCGAGAAAAAAAAAGTTCCTGAAAAACGCTACTGTCCCGCGACAATTTCTTCCCAATTTAGCCAATGCTTGTTCTTTGGAGCCAGGCGGGTCGAGTGGTTGTTGTTTTTTGTGCTCATAACCAAAACTATTAAAGTTCAAACTCTAGAATATACAATATTACTTTATCTTCTGGCCTCTGTGCACTGGGAGAAAATATATTTCCGCTGAAATGTCGATTGTTGCGTTGCGCCAAATACGTTTTCCCGAAAAAGCGTGCCCAGCCACGCCGAGGAGTCACGCAAAACTGTTTTGCAAGTTAATGAAAGCAACGCATCCGAGAGAGGGTGAATTTTATTCAAAGTTTAATGCGAGTTGTGCTCTTGCAAAGTTTGCGAGAGCTTGCTTTTTCTTTCCTTCGTGGCGTCGGAACCCAGAAAACGAATTAGGCAGACTAATGGCCTCACTACTCAGAGTAAACAAGATTCTGCTTTCGCTCACTTGCTGTTTTTTGTTCACTCGCAAGAATAGCGCACTCAGGGCTGTAGCAAGTCCTTGCGCTCTTTTTTATATCGTCCAACAATATATTTTTTTTCCTTAATGTAATGCAAAAATGTTCAATTTTCTGGAATAGTTTTTTTTTTAATATAGTTTATAGCTTTTGTGTTAACTTTTCTTTGTACAGTGAGAGCAGGTGATAAATTTTCGTTACCAAAAGTACTCTAAATATTCGAGAAACAAAGCAGAGTTAAACGTTTTTGTTATCAATGCGGTTTGAGATTCATTTTGTTAAGGCTTAATTTATGCAGTTGCTTACTTTTGGTTACTTTTGTTGTGTGTGTCTCGCGTACCCCGCCTTTCAGTATAATTTAATTCAAGCTTTCACCGGGTATTCTAGTGCAAAAAGTATACGAAAATGCATCTTGATTTATATATTATACTTTTCTTAGTCTTGTCATTTGGTGGCTGGTAATTTGATTATAATTTGGGTGAAGCTCTACCTCTCGAATGATACGAAAATTTTGGAACAACACTTTTCAAAACAAAGACGTCCTTCCTGATTTGTAAAAGTGAGTTACAATTGTTGATGCAGGCTTAAAATATATTTTTAAAAAATTGGAGACAAGTTGCCCCATGTTCTCCTATAAACAGCTTCTGGCAGGTGACGATTTCAGAGTACGTAGGTGCGGTGCGTGCTTTGTTCTCTTTTTAAAATGATGAACATGCCGGTGCTGCAAAGTACAGACTGTAAGTTGAGTCGTTAATTGGGATTGTATATGAATCCTTCCAATGTTTTCAAAAAGTAACCGTCCAGTCCCACGAGAAAAACAGTTCAACGGTCTGAGCATGCTACTTTGGCGAGGAAGAGACGCACGTACTAGACGACGTATTAACTTCTAAAACGGCAGCCGGCAAACAATCCTTTCGTACAGTCGTGTTCATATCTTCACACTGCGTATATTCACAGGCCGGAAGCTGCAAGATCACTAGGCTGTAGCGGCAGGACGAATGAAGGGATCTTTAGTACATGGAACATAAATTGTCCGCTTAATGTGGGCTGGTACACTCTTGATAAACACAAGCATAGATGCTAAGCGACTATGATGATTCCCTTGGCGTGGGATCTCACGGGTTCTCCATAGCACTCCAAGGATTTCGCTATTAATCTAGTTTGTTACATTCGACTTTCTTACTTTATAGCAAAAATAAGAAAGTGGCCGTTCTTTATCTAGGACACAAAAAAAAAAAACACCTTAAGATGCGACTTTTACGTGTTTTTTTTTCTTTATTTTTTAAGCGCATTCATTCTTAGGACTTTTAGAATTTGAAAACGCATCTAGTTAACAGGTGAGCGACTTTTGTAAACTTGCAGTTTGTATAACGACATTTGGATTTACAGATGGAAGATGGCGGTCATAAAACCCAGGCGCGAGCGTGGCGCCACCTTCCTCCGATTCTACATTCCCGCCAGGCGAATGCTCAGCGAAAGCGCTGTCTTTTGAAAACGCGTGTTGAAAGAAACCGAAAGTTGAAGGGAGAAAGATATATTGGGCACACACCGCTTTCCAATTTGTACCTTAATCTAAAAATGCAATTTAACAAACCGCAACAAAATAAATGTAATAAGAACAATTTTTCAAAAACTTGCTATTACAATTTCATTCCCCAGCATGTATATAAAATGAAGCAAATCTCAGAAAAGCGGGCTTGTGGTTAGTTATTATTCTAAAAAAAAACTATATATATTTTGAATTAAAAAATTATTTCTGATTGAAAAAATAAAAATGCTGTGGGCAATGCACGCTGCGTCTAATAAACTTCCCTTTTGTTTCTTTCCTTTTAGTTGTCGTAATTTTAAGCATTTTAATTTCTTTTTTCATTGGTGTGTACACGTCCGAGAAAACAAACTCTCAAAATTTCGGTTGGCACGTTTTCAAAATATTACGATCTACTTTAATTTAGTTTATCTGAACAAAATAATAACAATAAAAAAGTATTTTCATTATAAACTTGGTATGAACAGACATAGTCAATCTTCATAAGCTTGAAGACGATTCGTCTTCGGAAATCCTATTTACTATCGTAGAATGAGCTGTCCGTCTCAACTGGCACATAATTTGGAACTTATTTGTACTCCTTTTTAAGTTCATATTTTTTTGGCGGGGTTGCACTTCCTTTTTGTTTGCGAAGATGCAAAACGAGAAGTGAGTACAACCAAAAACTACATGAATTTGCAACTTGTGAGCAATGTTCTTTTTAGCCGGTTGACAGGCCTTACCCACTTTGCCGCGGGTATTACCTTGAACTCAATTAGCGTACAGTTCTTTCGTAGACGAGAATAAAATTGGATGACTGCGTAATGCACGCCGAGACTAATATTTCTTCGTCCCTTACAACAAGAAAGAGATTGATGATCCCGCTGGCGGCTTAATATTTCGAGGGTTTCCTACTTAAAGGGGAACTGCAGAGGTTCTTAAAACAAAGGAGTTTAAGATGAATTCTAGCGTATTTTTGTCCTAGAAAAATGAATATCAAAATCATTTGATCAGAACGTATTCATAGACGCGAGAAAAACCGAAAAAAACAACCACTGGGTGTGACGTCATACAAAGAGGTTTTCATCTGCCTTACGCGTGTCGCTTATGGGAGAACGCGTGCAGCGTTTCAGACGGCTCGGGTAAGGATTGCCGAAAGCGCGGAAATGTTGAGTTCTCTGTATCATACGTCACGCTTCCCTCTTCCCACCCAACGCGACGGGAAGGAAGGACTTTAGCGCTATTCTTGAAAGCGGCGTTGTGGCTACTTGGTATATCGATCTGAAATATTATTTTGATAGTCGTGATCATGAAAGCCAAATGAAGGCGATTCAAGTTTTTTTTTTCTTAAATGCAGAACCACTTCATTTTCCCTTTGGTATTGTTCCTCTTTATAGTATGCGTAGTCTTTCGGGTGAAACTTAGCTCGTTTATTAAAAGTCGTCATGGAACAGCGAACCAATGATCAATATTATCTCCTTCAACTAAGTGAGAAAAAAATAGAAGACACAATTCCCTGTAATGCCGAATTAGAGCTTAGCCCTTGAGGAGGAGGAGGGGAGGGTATGCACCTCCTCCTCCTCTTCTCTTCCCGTGCTCTTCCCCTTCTCCTCTACTTCTCTCCTCCCTCTTCCTCTCCCTCCCCGTCCTCCATCCTCCTCCGCTCCCCCTCCCCTCCTCTTCCTCCTCTACTTCTCCCTTCCTCCTCCCCCTTCTCCTCCTCCCCTCTCTCTCTCCCCCTCCCTCCCTCCCTGCTCCTTCGTGACGCCACTTGTGACCTTCCTGACGTCAATCGTGACGTCACGAGGATCACGTGAAGGTCGTGACCTTCGTCGTGGTCACGACGAAGGCCAGGAGTGACGTCACGAAGGTCACCGTGAAGGTTGTGACCTTCGTCGTGAAGGTCACGAGTGACGTCATGAAGGTCACTTGTGAAGGTCATGACCTTCACGTGACCCTCGTGACATCACGAGTGACGTCGAGATGGTCACTTATGAAGGTCACTGTGAAGGTTGTGACCATCGTCGTGACCTTCACGAATGACGTTCGTGACGTCACTCGTGACCTCCGCGACGTCATTCGTGACCCTAGTGAAGCTCGTGACGTCACTTATGACCCTCGTAATGTCACACGTGACCCTCATGACGTCACACGTGACGTCGCGTGTGACGTCATTATGAGAAACTTCCCATAATGCAACGCGCGGTTACGTCAACGGCGACGGCGTCGCCGCTCTAGCCAGAAACGGGCGCCTAAGAGCTCCGCTCTAAAATTGATCAGTACTTGCAGACACCTCCCATACATACACTGCTCTAGTCGCTGATAGGATAACAACAGCAGGGCTCCTCTTTCAGATATACCCGGCCTCCCGCATGCGCTGATTGCCTTCCGCCGCACTTTGGCTGCGCGTGCACTCACCAAGCTCTCGAGACGCGGAAGGCTTTAAATAATACAACTTTGGTTGGGTCTATTTGGTTCATATCGTTTAAGAAGGTTAAACGCACAAACTAAAACACGCACGAAACAAGAAACACGTACGGCAAAGACAGGCGCCCTGCCGTTGTCGAAGGTATACGAAGCTCGAGCTGGAACTCCTCCCGGCGCTTCATATACTGTAAGAGCCAGTGTTGGGTAAACTGCACCTACAAAGAACCTGAAGTAAAGTACGAAGTAAAGGAGAGGTTATGTGCTTCAAGTAGGAGGTACACAGGGCACAATGTTCTCGAAGTACGATACTATATATGCATAGTGCTTTCAAAGTAAAGTAGAAGTACTTTAAACCAATCTTTAATTATGTCCTTCCAATCCGCTATACAGTGATTTTTTTAAACTGGTATGCAGGGCTCTGCGTGGATAACTGTTTGATCATCCGCATTTGATCCGTATCCGCATCCGCGAAGTTTATAAATAATTGTATCCGCATCCGATTCGCATCCGCAGATTTTGTATCCACACCTGAACCGCATCCGCGAAATTCGGAACAACATTCAACCCTCAATCCGCACTTTCATTTCACATCATGAAATCAAACATGAAAAAGATACACATCTGGGTGGTATTTTATAAGCCGTCTGCTTACCTTTGTACAAAAAACTTTTCGTGTCAGAATTACGTTGAAAGTCATTTTATCGTATTTTATTTGATCACATTTATAAAATAAGTGATCATCCTTCCATAGACACTTCGCATCGCTTGAAAGGTGATTGCAGGTATGAGACCGTCTTCTTGAGAATCCGTGACACTGATTCTCTTTCCAAAAGATGCGCTCAGAAGGAAAGAAATTGTAATATTTATTTTCCGTTCTGCTTTGTAGAATTCACTTCAACCAAACGCATATTTTAGAAACATAAAAATGAACGAAGGACATACTCTTGTGTCGTTTTATTTAGGCCCAACAGTAAAAAAAGAGGAAGAGAAGAGGCACTCACTCACCGCAGCGAAGTGCTCGTGTATATGTGGTATGGCGCGAGTACACCACTGAGAAAATATCACAATGGCAACACCTCCTGGCGGGTCAGTTTTAACTACAAACCCTCAGCTGCATGTTCGGAACCATATACTTAAAAACAACTCAGTGCCAACTGTCGAGAGAAAGAAAAGGAACACGCACGCACTGTTTCACTTGTCGAGTTTGCTGTGTAGAAGAGACAATATGTTGTCAACAATGACGGGTTCACCTCTCTAAGCTTAATTCCCGCTACAAAGAAGTCTCTCTCCGTTGGTGCACTTGATGCTAGGGTGGCATGCAGGCACTGTGCTGCAAGAATGAGGTTTGTAAGCTCGTACTGGCGCACGTTCCACCCCGCCAGATGATTACATTCAGTTATCTTGACCTACTGCGAAGAAGCCATTAGCAGGTTTCTTCTACTTTCTTGCGGCTTGTACGTTGTGGGCTTTCTTTGCTCAAAAAACGTTTTCTGCTCTCCCTGCAAAACAAGAACACGCTTTCCCGGAATGACTGCTGCTCCTGCATTCTTTGCGCTTTTTAGGGACAGCATTTTTTGCGAGATAGAACGTTCTAAAGCGATCTTTGGTGAGAATAAAATCTTTCTTGACGGAAAGAACAATTTTCTCCCCGATTGGCACCCTTCACCTAAAAGAGTAGTTTTCTCCTGCATTACGTTTGATGCTGCATTTCATAGTATCACTCACTAATTCACTCTCCACTGTGCGGTCGCACACGTTTATGAGCCGCCTCGGCAGAAATGTAGATCCGGACACGCGGATATCCGCATCCGATCCGAATCCGCAGCCCCTGGAATCCGCATTCGATCCGCCGTAACGCATGTGATTCATTTTATCTGCATCTGCCAGTTTACTGCAGATATCCGCGGATATGCAGGGCTCTACTGATATGCATTGTCCCTGTGGTAAGAGGGTGTATCAGTTATTTTAAGAAATGGCGACGAATTTCGAATGAAGTCAAGTGGCCACAGAGTAGTTGTTTTACTCTCGCTCACGAACTATTCAACACAATCAACTTAAAGGGCAATTATTTGTATCGGTCTTATTGTCGCCAATACTTCACTCAGAAAAATGATCGGATGACGTCTCGAAAGACGATACTGCATTTTCACATGACTATACTCCATTTTGTTTGTTAAAGGTTGGTGAACTCTTTTACTCGACCTCAGAAGTTGTGTATAGTGGGAAAGTCAAGGACGCGCGCTTGTGGTTCTTGAAAGAGCTTTATTTCACCGAGACCAAATTGGCGGAATACAGTTTGAAGTCGAGAGTAGTACTTTTCTTGAAGTGTACCAGAAAAAAATACTTTAAGTAAATTACAGGTACATATTCAGAAAGTGTACTTCAAGTAAAGTACGTTTCCTAAACCTACTTGAAGAAGTAGTTTAAGTACAGTGTACTTGAAGCACTTCCTAATACTGGTAAGAGGTTATCGCGTTTTTCCTTGAGCTAGAGCGAAACCAACCTGAGACCAGTCTTGTGCCCATTACTCAGAAAAAGTCATTGATTACAATTACTATTGCTCTTGCTTAAAAAGTGTTGAATTTGATTACTCGATTATCGGATACGTGACCGTTACTTGAAAGGAGAACCGTTTCTTTTCGATTACATCAAATTCAAAAAGTCGTTTTTTTTTTTTTTTGCTGGTATGCAAACGATTTTTTTGCTTTGTTTTTTGGGGGAAACAATTACCAGATTAAAACTACTTATATTCTAAATTTACCACCTTGGGTAAACTATCCCCCTCCCCCTCCCCCTTTCTCGGTGCTTTTGTTTCCTAAGTAGGAAGTTTGTGAAAACAAAAGGAACCATTACGAAGGAGAGAAAAAATATAGTAACGGTGACAACCAATTTTTTTACTTTCAAACGTAATCAAATTACAGTTGTGATTACTAGCTAGTAAAGGTAATTAAATAATTAAAAAATACTCTTAACTATTACAAGTAATTTGACCACTTGTGATGTGTACCGTACATGTGTGCCTGAGACGGAAAAGATGCTCGTGAACGTGTTGTGCTTCCGAAGCTAATTAAAGTAGCCAAAAAGCTTGCCTAATTGTTGAGTCGGTGAATTCGCGGCGAGAAGCTCGCTGGGGGCGCTTCTGTTTTCCTCACTATGGGTAGTGCATGTGCTACCCACGCGATTATGTTTTATTTTTCTTAGTGCATGGAAGCGTGGCATTGCACCTGCACGCACCAGCAGAGGAAATCGAAGCATCCTCACTCTGGGTTGGGAAAATATTCCAACAGGCGGCGACACCCAAACTTCTCGCCGCGAGTATAAAGGCCCGTTCACACTCTTGCGACTGCTTGCGACCTCCTAAACCTGGGTTCCTTAAAACTTCTTAAACCAGAGAACACACTGGCGCCATCTATTGGGAAGCAGTGTAACTCGGCGGTCCGGCATATTTTTTTTTATTTCTCGCGCAATATCCTTTCTTTTTTGGCTCGAAAAACTTTTGTCAATGTTATAAACGAGCCTTTCTATGGGTATTACGCACATTTGACCTCGGAAATCCCGCAAAACCTTCGCTTTTGTGAAATGCAGTTCTAGGGTCACCGCATAGATGGCGCCACAATGTCAGTGTGTTCCCTCATTCTAGAAACATTTAAGAAGTTGTAAGAGATCTCGTCTCTCTCAGTCGTACTCGGTCGCAAGAGTGTGAACGGGCCTTAATGTTTGCTGCTCGTTCACCCGGCGAGACGTTGCACCGGCGTACGTTCGCGTAACCATAGCGACTTCGCGTAGCTGACTTCTGATTACACAATCGCGTGTTTTTTTGTTTTTTTTTTTTGCGCGCGCGACGGGGGAACGGGCGTAGCTACATACTGAGTTGCTGGTACAGTATGTCGGATATGTATTAAAGAAGTAAACACAAACTAAGGTACGCGGGGTTTTGGCGTATAGTAGTAGCTTAGTGTTAGCGCACTGTTTCCTACGCCGCACGTCGCCCGCTGGAGTTAGCAGGTTTTGGCGACTTGGCGCCTATCAACCTTTGCTGCCTCGTTTATTAAACATTTAGAAAAACTAGATCCTAGCAATTTACGTGTGGTTTTTGTATAAGGAATTAATAAGAACGGCACTTTCTTCCCCAAAAACTAAAATAAAAAGGAGTTACCCTTTGAAGACACCTAAGTTATCACCGGTGCTTCACCTACCAACCATTCTTCCCCGGACAGAGGCAATGGCCCATATTTAGTTCACAGTAATGTTCCATTGTCTTAATAATTCATAATTATAATTTTGCTTTTTAATCTAGCCAGTGATGCGCCCATTTGAGGTTTATTGCAGTAGTTACGCTACGATTTATTATAACTTTCCGTAAAATCCCACAAGTCCTCTCATCAACCACACATTGCACCGCGCGGTGCAGAGAATTGTGGAGCCATTCCGATGCATGCTTCGTCCGCCTAGAACACTCCGAACATCCTAGAACTGGATCAATGTATTTTCTCATGTCGCTATGAGGTTGGAATACAAAGAAAAGAAAACGAACACATCCCCAAACCGATACGTACTTTGCTTTGTTATTGTCCTGCTTTCTTCGCGTTTTGAAATAGCGAAATGCTGAACAAACACTAAGCGCTCCTTCTATTTATGAGTACTCCTTTACGTGCCGCAGATCGGATTGTCGTAGTGCGTCGAACAGATGATGGTAGGCGCTGCGTATTTCTGTAAATGCGTATTATGTGATGCAGGTGGGACGACCTAAATTTCAAACTGGAACTGAAAATTTTTTTTTGTTCGTTAAGAAGTGTATTGCCTGGGGAGATGTGGGTCTCTACTACAGAGAGAGAGATAGATATTTTTTACGTAATTTCATGTGAAATTAGTAATCATTTTAAAAAAGACTTGTTACTACGTAAGTTCAAGATGAGAGAACAGAGAAAGACTTGTATCGAACGCTACTCTTTGTTCCGGTGCGTTCTACCGTTCCGGTGCTTTAACAGGTCACGTGACTGTTTGAACCGCGAGCCTCTTCTTGCGCCTCATTTTTTCCGCATTCTTTTTAAAAATCAAAACATAAATAAGAAAGAACGCGAAAACGTTTCACCGAAGAGCAAGACAAAAATAATTATAAGAAAAGAAACCAAGCCAGTGGAAGCTTATTTTCCGCTCGAAAGACGACCGATGCTTCGATGCGTTCCATTAGAGACCAGAGGATTGGTTTTATTTTGCGGTGTTTTGTTTTACCCGCGTTATTTGTTGCTCCGACTATTTACATGCTGATTTTTCTTTGGTCAGCTTCCCAGGGTTTGCCTTTCCCACAAAGAGCCAAATCTGTTACGTTCAGTGCAGGCCATATATTAGGAGGCTTCCTCCGTGCAGTCTGACAAAACGGCCGGGCTCCAAATTCCGAGCTACGCATGGTGTTGAAGAATGGCGCGTCTCTTCCATTTTTATAACGACGAATGATCGCCGTCTTTTGATTTGTCACGGGTCATATTGCCAGACAATATTCCTTTATCACTTTCCGGTTCTCATAAAAATCCACGCTCACCTTTTTTTTTCAAATTTATTTCCACTTTGCATTGTACTATTTGCTTGACAATGGATGCTGATGAAGAAAGATATTATTGCCAAGACGAGAAAGAATTCGCTTTTTTACACCTTTTCCGTGCATTCATCTAAATTTGAATCGTATTTTTAAGAAAAGATCAATAGTAAACTATATAATGATACCGCGGCGTGAGATAAATTTGACGAAACGCCTTTTCTAGGCGTTACCCTTCTTCAAAGGGTACTTGCAGTGAAATGAAGAATAATAGACTATATCAAAGAAAGCGACGACCTGCGGCGAACGCGAGAATTCAGCTACGGTATGGTGTCTGCGTTGGCAATATGATATTTGCATGCAACGACAGGACTGACTGGAAAATGTACTTGATCCTTTCTGCTATTTTGGAACTCGTCATCTTCGCTGCTAGAAGCAATCGTAGATCATTATAACGAGATAGACATTTTAGAATCCTTGAGCAAAAACGTTAATCGCTTATATGTTGAATAAACGCCTATTTCCTTGTTCTTTTTTATTTTATCTTTTTTTTTTTTTTGGGGGGGGGGGGGGTAGGGGCGTTTTATCGGTCTGTCCCAACTGCGTCAACAACCAAGGCAAAAGCTAGCTCTCGTCTTAACTGAAAACAAAAGAAAAAAGTTTTTTTTCAATTGGGTCATTAACTCCGCCTGGCCGTCCAATTGATGGATTTCAGTATCTTTAAAGTAGACCTTATTCTAAAGATTATGCACACATTCCTTGATAATTTCACTGAGAACTGTTCCTCTACATAAACTATGAGGCGTGTCATTAAACGACTTATAGTTCTAAGAAAACCAGACCTTAGCTGATATAGTTCGTGAATAAAGGCGGCTTTAACGCCAAAACTTGTACACTTTTTTTTGCGCAATGTGCATTGAAATTTTGAATTTACACTACTGTTTCTTTCTCCCCACATTCGACGAAGTCCCTTAATGGCATTTACGCTTCTTGTTTCCAGTGACTTTCAGTGGCATATCACGAAAGCTCGCTGTTCATTGAAGTAGAAGAATCGACTATTTACAAGCATGAAAAGGTCAACCTTGACCTAGAGCTCATTTTTCTACTTCGCGAGAAAAAGGAAGGAGGGGAATATGGTTGGGGACTGGAAATAACAAAAGGGAGAAAATTTGAAAAAGTAGAAATAGTTTTAAAAATATATTAATTGTCCACTATTCGCATGAACGTTTAGAGTATCTTAAATAAACGAGTACTAGTAAGAAAATCAGTGCTTTTGTGGCACCATGTTCATCGTCACATGTTGTCCCAAACCCCAAAAAGTGGTGCAGTTTAACTTTTCTCAATAGGTTTAGAACCTCTTGTATCTTAATCGTTCTCCTTTGAGACTCTGAAAGCAGTCGAATGTGATACAGTTGATTTACACATGGTTGCTGTCTTGAAGTGACGAGCAAGAAAATCACATGGACAATTCTTCACTTCCGATCGAATCAAGGCTTTTTTCTTTCTTTTTTTTTCTTTTCTTCTTTTTTTTTTTTTTTTTTGGGGGGGGGGGGTAAAGCAATACTTCTAATGGGTTTTTTCTGCGACTGGAAATAACGCTCGTTATTGATGCTTTAGCTTGCAATGTAGAGAGTCCATCGTCAATGTTGCAAAATCCTTAAAAAAGACCCTGGCGCCCGCGGCAATATCAGACCCGGATACGCTGCGTGTGAAGCGCAGATGTTGCCCTTGAGCTACGCGACATCTTTTTTTTTTTTTTTTTTTCATGAGATACGGGACAGCGTTAATAGAGTCTTTTGGCCGCGTTCCGTGTACCGCACTACCAGTTCCTTCGAGCTTTTAAGCTCGCGTCCGGGTTATGCCGTGACCGCTGGACCCGCGCTTAAAAGCATGCTTCACAGGTTCGGCTAGTGGGGTACGCGGAACACGGTAACGGTTTGCTGAAAGTCTCCAATAACCCGCTCTATAGTTTATGTTTTTTTGCAGTACCCGAATCCCAGTGCACGCGCTCTCTGGAGAAAGAAAAAAAAACAGTCAATAACCAAATTCCGTTGCAGCACTGCCAATGCCAAAAACTCGTGCCAGGAGACTCGCTTCGACGCGCTCCGGAACGAAAAAACAAGAAACAAAAGTGTTCAAAACAAAGCGAAACAAAGCGAAAGCGTTCGGAACAAAACAGACCTCTATTTTGTTCCGAACGATTTCGTTCACGTACCCCACGGTGCTTTAAAGCGAAAAAGATGCCCAACAACTTCGCTGTGATTGTACTGCGGACGGCTCAATGTTTAGTGTACGCTAGATTGAAACGCAGTCTATACTCCGTTCGCCCTAAAGTTGGAACTAGAAGCTCCGCCTTCAGCGCGAGCTTGCTACCCTTGCTAGCACAAGTGTGAGCGCGCAGGCGCGTGCAACCAAAGCACTGTGGAAGCCAGCGAACTCGCGCTGAAGACGTAGTCTTTGATTAAGGGTGAACGGTGTGTATGATTTATTGATTATTTAGCGCTTAGAAGGTCCTCGTGGCTTATGAAATTATAATTTCGAATCGATATGCTCTAGGTATCTCTAGTAATAATGGAGATTTGTACGCGACAACGATGTAATGTTATTGCTTATTATTCTAGCAATACCGTTGGAATCAGTCCTCGAATGTGGAATAAACGGTTGCATTTTCTCCGTGAGCATCTCCTGCTGCCTTTTTTTTAACAACAATCCCAGCCAACCAACAGTATCTTAGTATTCATTGTAGAACAACCTGCCGTCCACGAACTGATGCGTTTTGTGTAGTCTGCTGGATTGTGTGTATAAGGATATGCGGACTTTGTTTACTCATTGACGGCAGGTGGTTTTACAATGGATACTGGGATAATTTGGGATTGCTGGGATTGTTATTGCAGAAAAGGCAGCAGGAGTTTCTCACGGAGGAAATGCAACCGCTGCGTGAACATTTTGAGTCAACAAAGCTTACCCAAAAGTCTGGAGTATCTAGACTAACAAATTCCATAGCGGCGCTTATCGATGCAAGTTCAGCTGTCGAAGGGTGTTACGTGACTGGGATTTACATTTATAGTTTTATAGTAGTGGATGGGGGGGACGATACACTCCGAAGGAGGTTGATTTCGAATTCGTCAAGCCGTCTGTATATGCATGACTTGACAGTGAATATGTTCTATGTATGTATTTTAAAGCTATATGCATAATGGCAGTGACTGCCATCGTCGCTTTTTTTTCTGTTTGTTCAAAATTTCTAGAATATTGGGTTCGACTTCTAATAAAGGATACATTCATGTTGAATGTGTTTAATTCTTTGCTGCCTAAAATAAGTAAAGAAGATGGTCTTTTAGATTCAATATGATTTTCGCAAAGCCAGAGGAAGGTTTTGATTTAACAATATCTATTGCGGGGATTGTCAGGGCCGGAACGTATCTGCTTCGATACAAAGTTGCACATATAATGCCCAAGGAAACTTATTTCAAATTTTTTTTTTTTTAAGTTATCTATCACGAAAACCGGGGAGCTTTAAAGGGGCCATGAAACGATTTTTATACGTTCTCTAAATACTACTTAGAATTTCTCGCTAACGTTATTAACTGAAAAAAACTTGTCTTAGTTTTCTTACTATACTCTATTTCACCTTATGATGTACCGCTGGAAAGGCTACAAGCTCGAGCTCCTTGCTCTAGGGCACATTCTCGGCGCAAAAGCTTTCGTGCATTAAAGAGCAGCTACCAACGCTATGACCTCGCGCTTCTAGCCTTCGCTGCGGTACAACATAAGATGTAAAAAAAAAGTATAAGCGATGGCAGCCACCAAATGAATTCCAAAAATATGAGCATTGTTCATCCCCTCATCTCAGAGCCAGAACTAGCGGCCACGTGGTCTGGTGCCTATCCTACGCCGCCGAAATCAATCACAGCCACGCGCTGGAGTTGGACATGTAGAAATCACGTGCTGTGCTCCAGGCGCTGTTAGAGTTCGGCTATCCTCATCACCGGAGTGGTTGGACATCAGCCATTACCCGAGTGTCCGCCGAGGCATTAATTCTTACAAGCCGAAGTCGAGTGCTCACACCGTTCTCGTGCCCAATACACGAGCCGGGGTCGACGGGTGATTTCGATCCCAGAAATACGTCACCAAGCTTTTCGATGGCAAGACTGTACGAGTATACTGGGGCCACTCAAGGACCAGTACGACTCTGCCAAGTCATGAACATTCCAAGCCGATGTTGTCTGATGAACCCTTCAAAGCTGCTAATGTTATTTCCGGTAGTTAAAAACAAGAAAAGCTCAATTTGTCACTCTCTTCAAGGAGAAACCCAAACGCGTCGTTTAAAATTAAGGTTTTTGATAAATCGTTATTACTTCTATTTAGAGTAACCGAATTACCCAAGTTTGGCGAGATACGCTTCTTCCCATATTTTTATGTAGATTATTCTACTTTTCTTTTGGCCACTGCTTGTGTGCTTATAATTTGTTTAGATACTTTGTTTCACTTTACCCTCGACCGCGACGAACCCTGTGAGCCATCGAAGCCAATGCAGCCCTGCACGCGTGCCATGTGACTTCACACTCCACGCGCCCCCCCGGCCCGTCCGGAAAATCACGTGACACGATCCGAGCTATAGATCGGCTCCGGTTGCTCGTAATGGCCGCTACGGTACATCGAATCGTAAGGTGAAACAAAGTTGAAACACTTGCGTGCGTTTCTTTACGTATTTGTCGGTTTGCGTATTGTTTTGAGAGTGTTTGTCACATGCTCACACTTGTGCTTTGATCTGTCTGTGTGTGTGTGTTCGTGCTGGTGTGCATAAGGACGAACTATAACATGATAAAATATAAAACATTAATTCCATCAACTTACTGGTGCTTTACGTCACTTGCTTTTTTTAATTTTGCTTTTTTATTTTGTTTCTAGCTTGGAACAACATTTCCGGGTTCCAGGAGCGGATTACGGATTTTGACCAATTCAGCCAGCAGTTGGGTAAGTGCGGGTGATAATGTAAAACGTCATAGATGTTTTCTTTTTTTTTTTTTGTGAGCGAAGTAATCAAATTGTCAGTAGATATAACACAAACAGGGAGTTCCATATATTCCGATGCAATTTTCGCTGACTTTTTCACTGAGGCCTCTTTGAACTGACCTCTGATAGAAAGCAAACGTCACAGTCCTCTTAACTATTATTAGCTAATATGTTAACATATGCACAATTGCATATCGAGTCTGAAACACACCAACCACGTATATATATGGTAAACATAAAAAGTAAGTGCGAATGTTTATGAGATACGATAGCCAATATTTAAAGCAGTAATGCTACTGTAGAATACAAAATCCGAGATAAATATATCCGAAGAATCCAGCACATGTCACGGCGGCTGAATCCCTGCTTCCTTGTGCCACCTGGCGCGAGCTCACGAGGTCAATAAAAGTTACGTGAGGGGTGAGCGTCGGAGAGGCACTGCGCCTAGTCGGGCAATGAAACGGTAGAACACGAAACTGCTGTACAGTCGAGCGACTGCATCTATCTATCTCTCTATGGGCTTTCACTCAAATCTATGTGTAGGTGAGTATAATCTATACTATATATATGTACAGAGCGCGACACTGTTAGCGCGAACAAGCGATTGCCGGTTTTTCCAGTTTTTCTCAATAAAACCAAGGGATGTCATCCAAGTTATTATTGCTACGGAAAGAGCTCATTTAGATCTATAATGTAAGCAATAACATTTCGTGCTCGCTAATACTATTTAGAAGTAAAATGCGAAAATGCGCCGATGTCGTGTTCGCGCTAACAGTGTCGCGATGTGTACACACCGGGTGATATTTTTTATTCGAAACAGATTATTTAAAAAGGCGGTGTTACTGCTACGTGAATGTCGTCTTCTCTATTATGTTTTTGAACTCAAAGGACATTGGAAGGGCGAACTACCATCACAGTCTAGTGAGTAATTACCTAAAGTTTGTTAATTAACTATTTAGTTATTCAAAATAAACATGCACTACTCCGCTTCCCACGCGCTCGAAGAATTTCTAAACATGATTCTTTTAGTCGTTTTTGATGACTCCCAGCAAGTTTCCGATTGAAACCAAATGCCTAGTTTCACGAATTAAAGGGTATTTGACACATTTTAATTATTACTCATCAGACTTTGAAAGTTGTCCGCCCCTCGAATGCCCGCCAAGCTCAAGACATATAGTGAAGACGGCATTCAAATAGCAGTAAAGACGCCTTTTTTTTTTAAAATATGTTTTAGACAAAAAATATTACCTGGTGTATATATTTCTGTAATGTAAATAAATAAAAATATTACTCGGAGACCACGTACGATGATAAAGAGTGCTCGTGATATACAAAAAACGTGGCTCTTGATTCTCGCAGATGATGATGATACCGTGTCCTCCTCGTCTGCGCTGTCATCGCGCGACGCAGCAGAGGCTGGTTGCACTATCTCTCCAAGGGGCGAGGTGCCGCCGGGCCTGAGATGCGCTCCAAGAGCAAACCGAAACTTAAAAACCCGTCGATTTTGTGCAGCTTTTGCAGAAAGCTGTAAAATGCTTCGCGTGCCTTCTATCGTTCTGCAATTTATTGATTTAGTGTTTTTCGATGATGCTGAGCAATTTTCTAATTTAAACCATGCCCTTAAACACAATATTAAAAAGTTAATTACGCAAAAATAATGAACAAATTAATTATCCCGGACTTCAATAATTTTCCAAAATGGGCCCCTGGTCCAGGACCAAAACGCCACAAGCCTTTTTCCGTTGCCATGAGTAGCTTTCGCAGGAGCGATTTGGCCTGCGTTCTCTGAAACACCCTTTAGATATATATATATATAAAGTCAAAGATGCGTACTGTTGGGGTTGCTACTTCGAAGTTTTTTTTGACGTTTCGAGTGGGGACCGCTCTTTCGGTCCCTGCTCGAAACGTCAAAATAAACTTCGAAGTAGTAACTCCGACAGTACGCATCTTTGACTTATTAACCCCGACCCAGTGTTTTTCTTTAAATATTTATCTTACTTCACCTATATATATATATATATACTCAACACAATATTAGCCCTTAAAGGAGTTAGCCGAGGAGGTTGCCAAAAAAGAAAAGGAGAACGAAGTCTTCTCACTTGACTGACGAAGAGCCTACCAGGCCCGAAACGTTTCATTGATCTCTTTTTTGGCAACCTCCTCGGCTAACTCCTTTAAGGGCTAATATTGTGTTGAGCATATTTCTCTCGAGTGCCGTCTTTTGTTCCCAGGTGCTGTTCCTATATATATATATATATATATATATATATATATATACCGGGTGTTTTTGCGAAGACTTTCAAAACTCCTAAAAATTAGGGCGATTGAAAAAAGAAGAAACTCTCTTCGGGAACCAACTACCAGCCACGGCGGACGTCAGGAATTGCCAAAAACCTATTAATTAGCCTGATAATTAATTAAAAGCTGTTAATTAACTTTTTAATTAGTGGAAATAGACATATGATTCCAATTAGAAAGTTGCTGAGCGTTAGCGAAAACCACTAAATCAGTCATTTTCAGAAAGACTTTAAGCGCTTGAGAAGAGTAGTAGCGCACTAAAATTACCACTCGTGGAGCAGGTACAAGGCTGGGGCTAGATAAGACGCCGAAAAATCGCGCGGGCGCCTTACCGAAACCGCTAGCCTTGTACCTGCTCCACGAGTGGTGACTTTAGTGCGCTACTACTCGTCTCACGCGCTCAAAGTCTTTCGGAAAATGACTGATTTAGTGGTTTTCGATAACGCTCAGCAACTTTCTAATTGGAATCATATGTCTATTTCCACTAATTAAAAAGTTAATTAACAACTTTTAATTACTTATCTGGCTAATTAGTAGGTTTTTGGCAATTCCTGACGTCCGCCGTGGCTGGTAATTTGTTCCCGAAGAGAGTTTCTTCTTTTTTCAATCGCCCTAATTTTTAGGATTTTTGAAAATCTTCGCAAAAACACCCGGTATATATATATATATAGATATATGTATATACATATAAATGCACACACATGTATATCGATATACAAGTGTGTGTGTGTGTGTTTGTGTGTGCATATATATATATATATATATATATATATATATATAAGAAAATATGAAGACGAATGGACCGTACTTGATCGGATACTGATCGACTGCATCAAAGTTTACGAAGCCTCAGAAATACAAAGTCTTTGGAGGAAAGTGGGATCTGAGCTCTGGGCCTCCCAGCATCCGGTGCTTGATCGATTGATTCAAGGTTTACGAGGCCGCCGAAAGACAGAAGTTTCGGCGGTTTCGTAAACTTTGATTCATTCGATTAAGTGCGGGTCATTCATCCGCCTTATTTTGATTATTTCCGCGCTGGAGACCACGTACGATGACGAAAGTGCCCGTGATTATATGGGTATATATATAAATAATTCAAAATATGCAGGTAAATGGACCGTCGAATGAATCAAAGTTTACGAAGCCGTCGAAAGGCAAAATCTCTGGCGGTGCCAGGATTTCAACTCTGGGCCTCAAAATATGTTCTAATACATCACTCTACCTTGACTCTCTGGTGTTTTCTATCTGTCTCATTAATGCACACAAAAAAAAAAACACGAAAAGTATCCAAACAAAGGTGTTATGGAAATTCACGTCGCCGCGCGGAACGTGGTTCGACGCGTTCTGCCACATGGTACGAGGTACGTGCTCGTTTTGCTCCAGATTTGATCTCACTCTTCGTCTCGTCACGTATACATTCATTTTGTTTTGTTCATTAGCTTTAGAGACGCGGTATCATTATCTGCGAGAATCAAGAGCCACGTTTTTTTGAATATATCACTGAACTTCCATCATTGTACGGGGTCTCCAAAGAGGAAATAATCGAAATTATGCAAATGAATGAACGGTGTACTTGATCGCATGCATTAAAGTTTACGAAGCCGCCGAAAGACCAAATCTTTGGTTGAGCCAAGACCTAAACTCTGGGCGTCCCAATATCCGGTCGGGTCTGCTGATCACTCCACCACTCCGCTCTTTCTTTCTGGTGATTCCTACCTGTCTCCATTAGTGCACAGAAACGAAATGCAGCCAAACAAAGGTGTAATGAAAATGCACGTCGCCACGTGGTACGCGGTACTACGCTTGCTGCCACATGGTATGAGATACGTGCTTGTTTTTTGCTCCTGATTTGATCTGGCTCTTTGTCGCGTCACATGTACGTGTGTAATTTTTTTGTTTATTAGATTTAGACACACGTAATCATCAGCTGCAAAAATCAAAAGCCACTGATTTTTTTCTAAAAATATGACGGGCGCTTTTATCTTCGTGCGTGGTCTCCAAAGAGGAAATCATTGAAAATACGCAGGTGAATGAACCGTACTTGATTAAATAAATCAAGTTTGCGAAGACAAAAAGAAAAAAAACACGTTTGCATAATGACGGCGGTTTTGTTGCCAACGGATTTCGTCTGCGTGTCGTCTGCTTTCTTTCGCTGGTCGGCTGCACCTTCGGACGCTGCTCCAGATGCCATCTATCAATACGCGCGCCAAACGCACCCAGCAACTCGACTCTGCCGTCTGCGTCACCGCCCACCGTTGAGCATGGCAAGTTTCTTAGCTCTATTTTTTCCGCAAAAAGAGCCACTCTTTGTAATATTACCAAAGAAAACCGACCTGTGAAATACACCTTTGACGAAAACTTCAGATTGCTACGTGAAGGCGTCGATTTTTACGGTCCATTTTAGATCGAGCTTGGTGACTTGGGACAGCCTATATATAAAGCTCAGAAAGGGATTGCCTAAGGTGTACTCATGTGTTTATTGGACGAAGTTCCGAGCGGACTCTGCTCTGCATCGGGTAGACCAGGTAACAGAGAATCTGTCCCGCAACAAACCACAAACACTAATTTCTACTTATTTAAATTATTATTTCTATATATTTTTCTTATTATTTTGGTAAGTTTAACGTAAAACTTAAGTATTTCATTGGTCACGTGATATCAGTTCACTTATTGTCCACTTCTCCCTCTAAATTTAGCGGGGAAACTGCATTAGTGTTTAGGTCACGTGACGTCAAGTCACGCAGTCAATGTCCCCGCTAAATTTAGCTGGAAAACGGGACTGTGTAACGCTCCCAGCGTGTCGCTCGTTCATGTCTCTGGGTTAATAGGGAGTTTTAGCGAGTCGTTTTTCAAGCACACGGTTCCGAAATCACGAACGGTACAGCTGGTTCGTTCCGTGAAACCGTACGTCAAATTTCACATACTTTAGCGAATCGTGAAAGTGGCGCGATCGTGTAAACGATGATGATCCTGCTTAACGGTGGCGCCATCTTCTAGTAAACATGTGAAACATTCTGCGACGTGTAAATCCGTGGCGACGGTGGTGGACACCTTGGTGGCGGCTCGTGTTTCCGGCGTACGACTGATGTAAACAAGAGGCCGACGTAACATTTACCGGTCGGAATTTCAAGAACTGCGAAACTAGATGGAGTAAAAAGTGTCTGAACGACCGTTAAGGTATGTGGTGTGTCTCCGTCATCTTGAACTTGAACGATCGTTCGCGTTGGTTGCCGTCGAACCAAATCATTTCGTCTGCTCGCGGTCGGCACGGCAGCTAGTCTGTCCGCAGATCGTAAAAATTTACTAGCATGCGCAGTTTATGACATTCACGATTGCTACCATTGTGAGCAGTCCTCAAAATGATTTGGTTCAATCTTTCAAACGAAGCAGGCTAACAGGACGGCAAATCGGCTCCCGCTGTCCTAAGCCTAACGCTTGGCTGGGTCGGCGAAGGCGCTCGCCGAACCGACCGCCATCTTTTTTTTACCCGAGTCGTGAACGGTGCTGGCTGCGTTGCGGTGACGACTCCAGCGGCCGGAATGGGAGAAACGAACGAGAAGAGCCTCCCGACTCCCCAAACGACTCGCGCGCGCCTGCGCAGTGGCATCGCGGATTCGTTCGAGGGCGAACCGTTCGTGTGGAAACGACCTGCTAAAACTCCCTAATGACGCTCGCTTATGACGATTTCGCGTTTAAAACGACCCATAAGACAGATTCTCAGTTCAAACTGGAATAACCATTCAATTGCTCATAGTAGTTCACACGATGAGAAATGGGTGTTGGCACTAGTTTCAATAAACTGGCTACTCCATATCGAGTATCGACCACTCTGTATATCCATTGAAAACATTGATCGACCACTTTTCTGCGCTGGTATAAGCAGACACTTCGTTGCTTTTGTTGATTCCCTGATCAAATCACTTAGTGATAACTTTGTAAGCTATTACGACGTTCCACCGCATCGCTCTCGTTGTGCCGTGTCGGCTTCTTTTCCGTGTTGCAGAACCACCGCTCAAGAAGCGGCTCGAACATACTATTAGCCGCTGCGCTTTTTCTCGGCATGAGCTGTTTTGATGCGGCGAGATGGGCGGAGACAAGATAATAGCTTTTCCCCATTCCTGACTTTTCGCTTTATTCTTTCCCGAAGCGTTTTCCACTTACCGGCGTATTACATTGCCAAGTTGCACCCTGAGGCGTTGCACAGTTGCAGAAGCTTTTTCTCGAAATAAGAAGTAAAAAAATACACGAGAGAATTTTAAGTGTTTTTTTTTCTTTCTCGCTACAAGCCAAAAGTTTTTCGAAAAAAAAGTTTACAAGAAAAAAGAAATGCTAGTTCAGCAGTGGCCGAAATTGCGCGAAGTCCAAACGCGGTTACCAAGAAGTTTGTTTTTTACTGATCCACAGAATTGATTTACTACAACAAACAAAGAATCCCATAACATTTTACGACTCGCTGGGAAAATGTGAAGTTTTTTTGTTTTTTTTTTATTGTTATTTCTGTAACCGTATTTCTGTACCGTCAGTCTCGTCTTTTTTTTTTTTTTTTTTTTTTTTTTTACCTAACGTGCATGTGATGGGCGAGCTGTTTCACTGGCTCAGTGGCAACATAGAATGTCCCATTTGGCGGGTTCAAACACGTGCAGAGGAGACTAGGGTCTACACCACCTCAACTGACAGGCCTCTCCGCTCTTCCCATGACGTCACGCTTTGGGCCCGACCGCCTGACATCTCTATTTTTTCAGTCGCTCGGCAATGGCGGTGGGGACGATGGCGTAAAGCGTTTCGTAGAATTCGTTTTTCAGTTTGAAATTTTTCGTGACCGAACCAGGGATGATCCAGAAGATACAGTGTGTGCTGTGACGCGTACTGCGATGTGGAAGAAACGTGCAAGACACGTGGGTCCCTGGATGCCTGCACAGAAAGGAATTTGAGATTAGTATAAGTAGGAAACGGTTTCGGTTAGGCCTCGTTTTGTGGGACTTGCAGACGGTAATTTTTCTTGACAGCTACGCTACTCTTTAGTTCTATGTAATTTTGTGTGCGACGGTATCTCCACGTGCCTTTTATGAATGACTAAAACCTTCACTGGTTTAGGTCTAGCGTTAGAAACCTACTGAGCACGAGAGCTCACTAAAAAAAAAAAAAAAAAAGACGACGACAATTCCCCGGGAAATACGCAACGATCTGGATGTTCAAAGCTTTGTGTACATATTGTCACGCGCAGGGCTGAGCAAGCTACGCTCGGTCACATACTTCTATGAAATAAAAGTAATAATAATAATAATGAAAAAGAATAATGGTCATTCTTACTCGGTACGTAACATTTACCATTTTCGGCCTACTTTGTTGTTCTCAAAAGTTCCTGTTCATTCTCACCCCGAACGCTCGATGCTCGAACCTTCTGGGGCGAATCAAGATACCGACACACACTAGATAAGGAACTTTGAAGGACCTTGTCGAGTCACTCTCGCTCTCGCTTGCTGCTACGCCGCTAAATCGCCGCCCGCTTTTCTGCTGTCTCCATGCTCGTTCTTTATTTTGTTTTCTGGCGCAAGTTCGCTGATTGAACCTTTGTTTTCAGTTTATATTTGTGAAACACTTTTACATGCGAAACCTTCTACCTTTGACAACTGCGTAATGGACAAATTTGACGACGCATTTGACGATGGGTGAACAACGTGGGTGAACAGGCTAGAACTTGCCCCGCGGCTCGGCTCGGCTTCGTCGGGCGAGATGACCGCAGAAGCCGGACACATCGGTTGACGTCACGCGATGTGGAAAGCAAGTATTTACGAGGCCTTAAGCAGTCTAGGTGGTGTTGGTAAGGTGAGATTTAAAGTCAAAACGGGCCACGCCCGTGTCTCGTTAATACGAACACCTTCGTTCCCTTAAAAATCGTCAAATCGGCCGTCTTTAGAGGGGCTCTGCACCGATATTGGCTGGGAACGTTTCTCACTTAAACCATCTTACTGGCACTAAAGGGACCCAAGAATACGCGAAGGCAACGCCTCTGAACAAGAAGCACACTCGTCGTGGTGGAATTCCAAAAATAAAAGCGGACCTTTTCTTTTAGTTTTTCCTCCGCAAAACTTGACGCAGCTGTGGGGACAACGGCAACAATGCGATCTCCAGGAGTGCGTGACCAAGCTTTGCGATCCTCGCTGTGGCAATATTTGAACGCTGCTCATACAGTGGACACGAAGACTGCGTAGGCGTTCGATTTTTAGTCGTGACAATCAATGCCTCGACATGCATTTGGATAGCTGCTCGTGGCCAATCGCGGGGATGACGGGAACAGCCGAACCTTAAGAATGCGTGCAACTCAGCGCGCCCTGTGCTCTGCCAACCCCCAACGCGTGGCTATGTTAAAAACGGTGGCGGCATATCATCGGCTCCAGATCACGTGGCCTCTTTTTCTGGCTGCGAGTTGGGGGGGTAAACGGTGTTCGGTTTTTCTCGGATTTTTTTTCCCCAAGGCTGTCATTGCGTAGAGATAAAAAAGCAACGCGTGTTTTATGAGTCACACATATCGAGGAATTATTCTAAGCTGTATTTATTAAAAGTAGAAAAATCGTTGAATGGCCCCTTTAATGGCGACGCAGAATTGCGTGTATTTACACAGTTCTTCCCCGACAATTGTTAATACACGGCGGAGTGTATACATTAACAAAGTTCGTATGAACGAGACATCACTATGTGTGCCCCCTCAAACGCTTGTCTCCTTCCATAAATTGCAGTAATTCTCTCCTCTTGTTTAGATTGCCGCCGAGGCTGCAATCTCTCTCTCTTTCTCTAAAAAAACACCAACAACACACATTTGTCTGTTTTTTATAAAAGAATACAGTTGTCTAAAAAAACACAACCAATATGTTTCCCAACTAAACTTGATGGTTTTCTAAAAAAAATAAAAATAGGATTAGCGAAATAAATTCTTAAATGAAAGCTGAAGAGGCCCCTGAGAAAAATTAGCTAGAGCTGAATTCTAGAGTATTTTAATTCCTTGGAATTACAACTGAAAACGAGCGTGTTGGTTAATAGATACAAAACTTGAAAGAATAAAACAGAGAGGACGAGGACGGGAACGGGACATCTTTCAATGCTGAAAGATGTCCTGTTCCCGTCCTCGTCCCCTCTGTTTTATTCTTTCAAGTTTTGTATAATTCCTTGGATTTGAATGTCCGTTTCATTTTCCGCGAAGATTTAACTAAACGCAAAAAACCAGGAAAACTTCCGACCAGTCGTTACATCCTACCCAGGTCTTTCGGCGGTCAAGCGTATGTCGCTCGTATAGGCAGCGCGTGCGCGATTGCAAGCTTGCCAGGTACATTCCTCTGCACTGACACCAGTAGTGACGTTTTTTGTTTTTGTTTTCAACCTTTTCAAAAATAGCGAGAGTGCGTGTGCGTAGTTTTGATTGGCGCTAAAGATGTGCGAGAGAGGAGATTCCGAAAACTCTGGATATGATGTCACGCTCCGAGAAGGAGGGGCTTCGGCGGTAATTTGAAGATGATTTTCTGCAGCCTTCGTGCAGCGAATTGAGAAATCGTATCGATATTCGGGATACTGGAGGCCAAATGAAGACGATTTAATTATTTTTTGTTTCTCTCATGTGCAGAACCGCTTTAGTTTTTCTTTAAAGGGTACTCCGGCATTCGCTAAAATTGTAACCCAAATATTGGCCCAAATATTTTTTTGGTGAAGTTATTGAATTTACACTTTTTTCACCATGTTTTTCAAAGAGAAAGTCTCTACTGGCAACAATTAAAAAGTGACGTAAGGGGAAGGCAGGTGTTCACTCTTTAAACAGTAGACTTTGTTCCATACTGATTACAAGCAGTTTCATTGCTTCAAATGAATGCTTTGAAAGCTCGCTCCAGCGCCCGCACAGCATCACAAAACAAATTGCATAGTCCGTATTTAGACTGCCCACTCGACCTGCAAGCCTGACTTCACCTGACGTCATGGCACTGAAAACCGCGGGTATATTTGAATGTTGTTTTTTACATCATTCTCACTTGCCGATTTCACAATAACTATTCGGAATTTCGCGATACTAAATATTATGTCTGAAAGGGTAAAGGCCAGTAATTTTGAAAATATAGTTGGGGTAGCTCAAAAAATTGCCGGAGTACAGGCACAACTACCAAAATTATTTTAATGCTTTTTTTTAATGTTAAAGACAATAGTAAATCACACAGTACCTTGTAGTTCTAGACAAAAGAAAGCAGATTCGTCATCTCAGAGCACCGAGGAATCTAGCGTACATTCAAAAAAGTCACAGGCATGCCCCTGATCGATGGAATATTTCTAACGGCAGGGAATCGTTAGATTTGACTACTTCAAACGCCGAAGAGTCGTTAGAAGTGGTTACTTCATATCAGGGTTAGAAATAAATCATAATATTTTTGAAAAAAAGTATTACATCATACATATTTGATTTAAATCAAATTCATTTGATTTAAATATTTATATGATTTAAATCAATTTGTCACTAGGTATGTTTGAATAATGAGTACCTGGTATAGATATTTCTCGCCTGATCATTCTTTGCTTTAAAGACGGCATAAACGTCCAAAGAATGCATACTATATTGAGACCGACAGTAAGAAGAAAAATAATTTCGGGTTTTCCTTTGGGGGAAAGTATTTGAATAAATCATTATAGACTTGTCGGTATGATTTAAATCTGGATATAAATCAGGATTTCATTCATTCACAATTTAGATCACCCTGATTTTAAGTTTCCGCTCTTCTTCTTATGTCAATATTTTTTGTTTATTTCGTCATTTTAGTTCTTCAAATTTTATTAGTGATTTCAGTCTGGACCCTTTTTGTGGTATTGAATGCGATAGCATTATGTGTGTCTGTGAGAGAGGGGGAGGGGGTTGCTTGAATATTTTTATTCATAACCCGAAACGCATGCGCACGTATGGGAGACTGATAAATTTATGAATTGCAACGAAACGACAACCTTCCGAACGTTCCTTAAGGGGAACACCGAACCAGAACTTTCAAATTTTGAGCCAGACTATCAACCACGTATATATACTGTGCCAAGGGGGAGACCCGTGGAACGGTAGTTATTTTTTTTTTTTTTTTGTCGTTCTCCACTTTTTATCGTGCACGTGCTCGGGTTGCGGGACGAGGCGCTCACTGAACGTGGCGCAGTCTTCTTCGGAATGCCTCGCAAGAAGAAAGGGCGGTCTGAAAAGAAGATAGCTAGACTGAAGCGTCGAATTGCTGAGTATGACCAATTTTAATTTAAAAAAAATGTAAGGAAGCTTGTTGGTATAAAGTTACCCTCTGAAAGGTTTCTAGAATTTAATCGCCTCAATATAGCCACTATAAAAAAGGGCCCAGACAGTGATATCGCATTTTGGCAATTAAATACAAAGGTGCAAGTGAGCTGGACAAGAATGACGAAAATAAACCCTGGAGAAGGGGAACAAGGGGGACAAAGGACAAACACAAATCTCCAAACACAGCTAGCTGTGTTTGGATATTTGCGTTTGTCCTTTGTCTCTCTTGTTCCCCTTCTTCAGGGATTATTTTCGTCGTGACTTTTATCTTCTTTTTTTTTCTGCGTGTATTTTGCTCAAAACTGACGAAAAAAGACGCGAGTTAAAAAAAAAAAAACAGTATGTCTTCGATCTTATTAGATGAACAAAAAAATATTTGTTTATTACTTTCTATAGTCGCAACTATGTGAAATCTCGCGGTTAAACACGTAAAAACGAGATCTCATTTCCGCGCGCATCGTTGCCAATCCCTAAGACGCGGGTCGCAACATTAAGCGGGGGGCCCGTATTATTGATCAGTCTGACAGTCGATAGAGAGTAAACCTTTTGATTACGAACGCCAAAAAGACAGGTATTGAACCCTGCCTTACAATGCCGAAACCCTTAATGAGCTGTTGGACACTTGGCAGAACCGACCGATTTATTTTGGGCCCGTAGCAAAAAAGATCGTCCGACCCCGTTTCTCAACGATCAATGTCCCCGCCATGATTCTTAGATTGCTTCCTCACATTTTGTTTCGGCAATCAATGTAAAGGAGTCGAAAGGTTCTTCTGCGTTGCAATGTTGGTTCAAAAACAACAACATTCAGACTTCTATTCATTAGCGTTGCCGGATGAAGTCGAGCAATGGAATCGTGTATGGCGTGAAACGCTACACTTGGCATGACGCGCGATCTGTCGTGGCTTCAGGTTTTCGATCCTTCTCCGGGAAGAATTCGAATAGTCATTGAGTCTTCGTTTCTGTTCGTGTGTTCCAGTCTAGTGGCCGACAACTTAAGAAATTCGTCAGGCGTGGTGTAAGGTTGTCACGCTTCTTGGGACGCTTGGGACTTGTAACACCGGGCGTTTCTTAAGCTCGTTGACTTTACGCTCTGGATCATCCGAATGCGGAGCGCAAGCTCGTCTGCTTCTTGTGGTGACGTCAGAACGACAAGCCCTGATTGGCTCTCGTTGGAGGATAGTGAGTAGACCTCAAGGCAGCTTGCTTTGAGGTCTACCACCTATCGTTCACTTAGAGCCAATCAGAGGTCGGTGTCTTTCTGACGTCACTACAACTACTGCAAAAGAAGCAGGCGAACTTGCGTTCGCATAGGCTTCGTTTACAGCAAGTAAACGCATTGAAAATATACAAACCTCGACAAAGTTTGAATGCACCGAATGTTAACTGGACGAAGAGCGTAACCGGAAGGTGATCTATGTAGATATAACTTCTTATGATGTTTACAGACAAACGTGGTAACACCAGCTTATATTCATTTGTTTTATTATCAGCGACGAGTTTTCTACTTAACTATATTCGTGGCGTACACTACACGATAAAAATCCCCGTATCAAAGGGAAGTAGTTATATTCGTTCAGCGTTTTTTTTTTTTTTTTTTGGAACATGACAATTTACTTTGGCTTCGGGTAACTAGTGCCGTATTTAAAAATACCAACTACTCTTAACGCACGCTCATTGGTAGAACGTGATAAGACAGATAGAGAATAATCTTGCAATTTGTAGTCGAGACAAGAATATAAAAAAATAAAAAAACGGGGGGGGGGGGGGGGCAATGTCATAAGCATTGGTCCCACGATGAATATTACTTCGAGCTTTGATCAGAAATTCGATAAAACAGGGGATTTTTTCCGTCTGGATAATACAAAACCCTCCAACCGGAAGAAATATTTGGCGTGCCCTAATCGATGGCGGCTCGGGAGCGCATACCTGTCGGAAATTTAAGTCCAGTAAAACTCCAACTGCTTGCATGCTACAAATATTTTATTTTGCTATTCAGTAGACCTATAGAATTCGAACATTGATATAAACCAGGCAAAAAGAATGCAAAAAAGGGACGGCGGTATGATTCTAATAAACTGCATATTCTCTGGAATCCTGTTAAAAATTCAAACCGCCTCTCTCCTTCCCGAACAAGCCTCATTTTCTTTAATGTTAGGGTCCTTTAGGGGTGAATAGTGACAGGAAAGGAATACACCACGATCGTAACCAAATAAATCAATTTTACCGAAACAAGTGAAGGCGAAAAAAAATGAGAGAGTGAGCGATATGGAATTATCTATATGCTTACGTAAGCAGAAGAAAAAATAAATGGGATTAGAATTCGCGGACCCGGAAAGCTCATTCCGGGCCTACATTTCGATATTGTATTCCTCTGTCTCAATGTATACATTAGGCTCGCGAGGCTATGTTATTTCTCCGACCGAGCGAGGAGATTTTCGAGATTATACCTAACAAAATTGAAACGACTCGGAGGTCCTAACCTTAAGAGAGGTGCACGATTGGTTGCCGAGTGTCCGTCGTAGCGCCGATTGGCCACGAGACCCGGCCTAAACCTGATGGAGCTGGCTCTCGAGTCCTGTTTGTGCTCCCGGTGTGTCGTATAGTGTGATGACGTCAATGTTTTAGCACAGTATCTTTACATGTTTGCTTGGAATCAGGCTTTTAAGGCAAGCAATTCCGCTGACGGTGGAGAAGAGCTTGGCACTTTTGCCAGTCTGGCAACAGCCTCGAAGCAGCCTAGAATCGCGCTGCTAGGTTTATTTCAAGGATATGCAACTGGTCAACTAGTGTTTGCGCCCTCAAGAACAAACTGAACCTTCCTTCGCTGATCGCCCGCCGCAAGATAGCGCGCCTGAGCCGCTTTCACGAGATTTACCACTACCTTCCTGGGTTCCGAGATGCTCTCCTCCTTCCCCTCAGGCGATCATCTTCGCGGCTAAATTACTCGTGTCACGTTCCCCGCATCTCAGGAAACACAACCTATTTTAACTTATACTTTTTTCTCCATAGTATTGCAGACTGGAACGACTTCCCCTCACATATTGTAACTCAGGCGGATCCAACCGCTATTCGCAACGCCCTTCGTTCTCATCTCCGTTAACTCTCACTGAGGCATCTTACATGTTTCGTGCTTGCTTGTTGTGCCATGTACTGTAATATTTCACCCCCCTCCCCTCCTTGTCGCTGTGCTCCGCATGTACCCAAACTACTTTGTTGCATAACATTCTACGCGTGGCGATGGCCGCGTTCTGTTCCAACACCCCATGCGTATATGTATATTCCCACGATGTTATTATTCTATGCTCTCATGTAATGCCTTCAAACAAAATGCCTTAAAAGAATTTGAATTTAAAAAAATAAAAAGCTTTGGCTACGTGGCGCAAGCAACCGCATTTTATAAAGGGTATAGTCATAGCATCCATCCATCCATCCATCCATCGAAGGAGCGCTGGGTTTGGCAGAGGAGAATGGAAGAATCGATGAGGGACATTACGATGATAAGGAGGAGATCAGAAGAGCGGTGTAAATTATCTAGAGAAAAATCAAATGATTCTCTTTAGATATTTACTATCACAACTACCGCAGCTGGAGACGGGCGGGACGGAGGAAAACTGAGACTCCCTCCCACGTGGCTCGGGCCCAACGTCTGTACCCTGCCTCCCAGTGGGCCCGGTGTTGGGGTAATGCCGACAAGGTTTGGTCAGAGGAAAATTGGCGACTTCCTTGCCAGGGAATGAAGAGGGGGGGATGTTTCTAGTTTTTTGCCTGATCCCCCGAAGATCATCTTGGAGATATCCCACACTGCGTGGTGGTAGCTGCACAAATGCAGAGGGAAAAGAAATTGGATTAGAAGGGCGAGGAATCATACTTATTTCGTTTTGTTTCTAGGCTAGGTGGCGCGAGTTACCGCCTGGTATAAAGGGTGCTGCCATTACCATCAATTCATTCATCCATTCACGGTTAGGTTGGGCAAGATGCTACCCGATACGAAGTGTATAGCTGCTACTAAAACCACTAAATAAACTGCATAAAAAATCGGCACTCCACTCTCCGATTCCTTTTTTCTTTTTACTTATGGGCATTGCCGTCTAGGCGCTTAGCGCAGAGCAGACGTAAATAACGCTTATGACGATTCGAAACGGCAACTTCCCGAGCTTTAGATAAAATTCCAGGAAGTTCAGGAGACGTCGTTTCGCTTTGTCGGGGACTATTTTGACATATCTGGAGCACGAAAAACCGCTAGCTTCTTGTGAATTTAGGTAAACATCGCAGATGCAAAGATTTTCATGGTTAAAAAGTTTACGCTGACTGAACACAAAAAAAAAGAAGTTAAATCGGAGTAAACTTTCTTACCAAAGCCTCAGATGAATGGCAACAATGATTCTGAGCGGCAAAATGGCCGCTCAAAAATCGTAGCACATCCCTCGCGATGTACTGCGCGGAGAAGGAGGCCATAAGGAAAGAGCCCTGGTACGATGACTCGACAAGCAGTGGACTCCTCGCAGAGGCCCCGCATGGGTACATTATGCACCCGGGTGTGGAGAGCCAGGTTCACGGAGGGACAGGAGAGGACGTGCACACTCTGCGGGCAGACCGACGAGACGACGGAGCACCTGGTGCTGCAGCAGGGGGGTAAAGGTGGGTGAGGAGGAGCGGCAAATCCCGTGCGCCGGCACCCGGGGTCCCGAGTGAACGATCGCAAAAGAGAGCGACAGAACACGAGAGAAAGAAAGCAACGTTGCCATAGTAAACGCGAAGAGTGTAAACTCTCAGCAATATAAACAGTGATAATTTAACGTTATAAACTAAACTCTGAGCTATTCTAACGTTTATAAAAAGCAATAAAGTCATTACGCTGCATTAACTTCCCTTCTGTCGAAATCTCGGAAATCTGGCTGTTGCGCAGTTTTGTATTCCTCAACCGCGCCCACCCGCGCCCCACCGGCGAAGCCGGGTATATCGTTTAGTTAAGCGTTAACGCGAGGCCGTACATCTGCGCGCTATGCAAAAAAAGTGGAAGTGGAAACAACGAATTAGAGCGTAGCTCTTGAGGAGGAGGAGGGAAGGGTACTGGGGGGTGAAGTGACCCGGGGGAGGGTCACGTGACCTTGGGGAGTCACGTGACCATGCGGATGATGTCATCAGTGACGTCACGGATGACGTCAACAGTGACGATGACGATGCGGACTCCGATGACGTCATCAGCGATGATGACGATGCGGATGTCGGTGACGTCATCAGTGATGTCACTGATGACGTCATCTGTGATGATGACGATGACGATGCGGATGCCCCCCCCGAAGTCACGTGACACCCCCAGGTCACGTGACCCCCGCCGAGGTCACGACCTCCCCGATGACGTCATCGTCACTGATGACGTCACCGGCATCCGCATCGTCATCGTCATCATCACTGATGACGTCATGTGACGTCACTGATGACCTCACCGGCATCCGCATCGTCATCGTCATCATCACCGATGACGTCATCAGTGATGTCACTGATCACGTCATCTGTGATGATGACGATGACGATGCGGATGCCCCCCGAAGTCACGTGACCCCCGCCGAGGTCACGTGACCTCCCCGATGACGTCATCGTCACTGATGACGTCACCGGCATCCGCATCGTCATCGTCATCATCACTGATGACGTCATCAGTGATGATGACGATGACGATGCGGATGCCGGTGACGTCATCGATGACGTTATCGGGAAGGTCACGTGACCTCGGCGGGGGTCACGTGACCATGGGGGTGGTCACGTGACCTGGGGGTGTCACGTGACTTCGGGGGGGTCACGTGAACTCAGGGGGTCACGTGACTTCAGGGGGTCACGTGACTTTGGGTGTCATGTGACCTTGGGGGTCACGTGACCTTGGGATGACCTTGGGGGCCACGTGACTTTGGGATGACCTTGGTTACGCCGACGCCGACGCCGACGCCGCTCAAGCCGGGAACGGGCCCCTAAGAGCTGCGCTCTAAAAAAAAGCTTCGAAAGGAACGCGAATATCTTTCCACCGGTAAGTTCGTAGATTGTTGAAGTTCACGAAACTGCTCTGATGATGTAACCGTGTTTGGGACCCCGAGGGTCTGCCTGCATGATCCGCCGCTTGCGGCAGCCAGAATGTATGGGAAAATGGCGGACCTTTTCCTCTAGAGTTAGTATGTATGATCTCTATGTGCTGCAGTGCCGGCACATTGTACCGGTCCCTAGTACGACGGTGCTACCAATAGCACAGGGGTTCCGAATCTTTGCGGAGCAGGGGGAGGAAGAACAAAAGAACGTTCGATCGGCGGTAGACGTGACGAAAAGGCGGCTGGAAGTCTGGTGGAGAGAGACACATCGGCAGAGGGAGTGCAACCGACCAGCGGAACACCAAGCGGAAGCGGAAGTCGCGGGAGGTGCGACTGACTAGGCTAGATCCAGTATCCACACTCTAAGAAAAAAGGGAGGAGAAAGGTAGCAACAGAGACTGTTCCTCCTTGTTGCGGACAAGTTGCCCAGAGAAGGGAGGAACGGCAGTTCAGATGAAAGGAGGAGGACGAGTTCCTCCTTGTTCAGTTGGCGCGGGGGTAAAACATCGCGCTACTGACCAAGTGGTTAAAGGTTCGATCCCCAGAGGAGCGGGTTTTTTTTTTTTTTTTGTTTTGTTTTCGTAAAGTTTTTTTCTTATTTTTATTTACCAAAGCACACATAAACAAACCCAGACCGATGAAAGGAAAATTAAAGTCCTTATTATTCACCGAGACGTTTTCCTCCTCCAGGCAGACCGGAGAAAGCTTTCGCCCTCTCGACTCATCTTCTTTCGGTTTCGTTTTTCGAGCACATCGCGCACGTTGTTTAATAAATTAATGTTGAGTTCATTGAGCTTCAGCGGCAGCGAAGGCTGCCTGTAATTCCGTCTTCTAGTCCAAACGTGCAGAACATTTCGGTTGCATTGACGTTTTTACCACTAATTTTATCAAACGAGCTAACGAAGCCGCTAGAAACAGCGAAGTTCCGGAGCAGTGCCAGCAGCGCTACATACACTGGGTAAGACGGCCGTCTCCAATTTGCGGGACACACGCGGAACCAGCGGAACTACAGCAGCGAAACCACGAGGAACTATGTCGACGTTTTCGACGTTATGGAAATCGCGGGAACTGCGTCCAAGGAAGGCAGGTATTCCTGCCGGCTGCCTGGGTGCCTTCCGTGCTGAGTTCGGTTCTGTTGTCCCGTGCCGAGTGCCAACGGGCGTTCAACGTGATTCTGTATTTCTGCGTGCCAGCAACATCGTCAACGTGGTTCTGTATTTCTGCGTGTCAGCAACATCGTCAACGTGGTTCTGTATTTCTGCGTGTCAGCGACATCGTGATGGCAGTGTTGTGGGTTGTGAACAGAAGACTGGAATTATCGCCGATGTGACCGTGTGTTCGCGTATCAGTGGTGTAACAACAAGATGAGATGACGTAAACTGTCGGGCATTGAGGCCGCTGGTCGGGCCGTTATCGGGGGGGGGGGGGGGGTCGCAGGATGACATTCCGCTTTACATTAAAGAGTTTAAAACCACTTGAGGGATTATGTGCAGTCGATCGACGTGTGGATAGTCATGTTGGAACGCTGGTCTGAACGGTAAGCTCCTATCGTACAGTGGCCATGTGACTGGCCACTCGGGCCAGTCACATTGCGCTCTGGGGAAAAGACTGAACACTACAAAAGTATGACGGAAAGTACGTATATTTACAATGGAAGTTTAGCATAAAAAAAAAGAACAGGCAAAATCGAAAAAAAGAAAAACGCTATCCTTTATTTTACTGATTAAATATATTACGGTTCCTGTAGAAACTGCCCTCTAAGTGGCGCGCTGGGATGAGCGCTAGAAGTTTGCGAGCTCGCAACGGCGTAGCTCCGTACACTTAACAGTTGTCGCAAGTCGCGGCTTTGACTGCATTCAAGTTGATCGAAAAGCGATTTCTCTGCCCGTGAAGCATCACTTCCAGCTGAGTGAATATCCGCTCTACAAAGATTAATTAAAGACGGCAATTGCAGCCGTGCGCGAACAGCACAAATAGAAAAACAAACAGTACAATATAAATACTGGCTACGAAGGGCCATGCGGGAAAACAAACTCATGGCTTGGAACCACATTATAGCGGCTCGATTTATTGGCTTTCAAATAATTATGGCATGATCGAGCGTTTTCTTTTTAATAAGAGATTCATCCCCTGAGCCATTAAAGATAGCCTCAGATGTATGACATTGCTTGAAAGAAATGAACATTTTCGGAATATTTTTGATTGCTTAGGGAGTCACCGAAAAATTCCGTACGTTCAAAACGACCAGTATAAAAGACGGAAATGCAGGGCTCGGGAGTAGTGATAGTGTGTGTTGTATGTGCTGTTGTATTGATGTTTGTATGTGCGATGCCTGTGTATGCGTTCAATATATGTTGACTTGATGATTGCAGTGTGCGCAACGTGTCTACATGTGTTAGAGGTTCCCGAAGAAAAGGAAACGCAATTGTGGCGTAAGGAAATAAAAACTTTTTTTTTTTTGTAAAATCATGAATTGGGCGGTACCTAGCGCCACCTAGCCTAGCTACGTGCGATTACTCTGCTTGACCCTGCCATCTGGTGGCAAGCGATTTAACATCCTTTTACGCTACGGACGCTACGCGGCTCCGCCATAATTTCGTGTTACCGTGCTGAGATAAGCCAAGAGGTTGCTTCGGATTTGCTTTTTTTTAGAGCGTCTTTTGGTTTTGCAGGCGAATGATTTGCACTCCTCCGTGATACGCGGTTGACACAACGGTTGACGAAGGAATTGTGGCTCGAGGAATAGCAAAGGTAAGACATAAAGTGCGCGAACTGGGTGCCGGTTGTCTCCGTTGAACATCGCAGTGCTGACGATGAGAAGACTGAGTGACTGCATGCTTTCGAAACGTAAGTTTCTTTACCTGCAGGGGTAAAGAAACTTCGGAAATAAATACAGTTCGCGGAGAGCTCGTGTTACGTTTTTATTTCCTGCGGCTCTCGCTTCGTGCAATAGACTTAGTGTTCTCGTTAAGCCTTATTGAGCTCGATTTGCTCGATTCGTGGTCGCCATAATGAGATGCAGTCGACGGAGGAAATTTTCCTCCCCTGCTTAAGGGACGAAAGTTTCTCCCTTTCTGAAGGAACATATGTGTCAAGAGCGTTCCTCCCTTTAGGGAGGACTATACTCACCCTTTTTTCTAAGAGTGCATTACTCTGATCCCCCGATACAAAGGGGACAGCCGCAGACTCCAATCCAATCCAATCCAATGGCCGAATTTTTTTTTTTTTGCTTTGAAGCATAGCTTATTTGGTGGTTCTAACCACCACCATCTTTTCATCTATTCATCTGCCCTTCTACGCTTTGACGACGCGCACGTTATGCGCACGTACACAAAGCGAGCGACAAAATGGCGGCTCCCGGTCCATATATAGACTGGCGAGCGTACGTAAGTTGGCCTTAGACTACAGCATATAGACATAAATCTGGATAAACGATCGTCAAGAAGATTTACAAAATACTCGCCCCCCCCCCCCCCCCCCTCTTGATTTAACTGACAGGCAGTTAAATTCATGAGAGAGTGTCAAATTCCGACCGAACGCCAACATTTTCTTGTCCTTAATTTTTTTTCTGCATATTTCGAATTAGCTTTACAGATAGAAATGCTGTGCTAACGCGCAATAAAATAGCAATCGGACGAAAAACACTTCGACACCGAGAAAATTAGGCCAGATCCAAGGAGGAACACGCAAAGTAGGAAACACGCCAAACTACGAGGGTTTGAAGTTGGGGAGAGCGAGAAGAAAATTGGGATGAAATGTGAGAAAAAACGGAAGTAACAATAATAAAAAAATAATCTGATTCCGAACCTATAAATAGATTTTTTTTTTTTTATCGATAGAGGTTTTTACGCGAGCTCTCCTTGCAACCTGGATGGCTTTTAAACCCCCATCGGGAAGGAGTCTGAGCGATTCCGGCATTTGCGGGTCTCTCCCAAGCCTTTTCTCTCTCTCTTTCTCTCTTTTCGCCCCCCCCCCCCCCTCCCCGCCCGCTTCTTTCCTTCCCTTTCTTTCTCAATCCCTCCCGCGTTACGCGCTTCGATACGTGCACACCCGTAGACATGTACGCGAGAAGAAAAAAAAAAACGCTACAACACACGCATATGCAGGCACATTCTCTTCGCTTATTCGTATACACGATCGTGCGCAACGGCAAAATGCATATATTAAAAAAAAAAAGAAGACATTATGAACGCGATTTTAAAAATCAATAGAAGCAACATGTAGCTTCGGCGGGTGAGAGGACAGAAATGGGGCTCCACAAGATAAGGAAATAAAAAAAATAATGTTGAGGAGCTATAAACTAATGTTGTCGGAAGAGCTTATATATAAGTTACATGCGCGTATACTGGGGTCGGGTAAGAAGCCGAATGGAAAGCGAAAATCGATGACACGGGGCTTCAGGATGTTGCGTGCTTATCCTTCATAAAGTACCTTGCTCGTGCGCGTGGGTACGAGAGGGCGGTTCTGTCTGAGAACAGAATTCTTATAGGCGAATTATGGAGGAGATTAGATATTAGTTATGGAGAAGTAGAGAACCCAAAACTAAACGGGTATTGGCAATTTGACAAACAGCTCGTCTTAAATTGATTTTCGCAAAGCACGCAACGCCGAATCAGTGTTCGGTTTGCGCCGACTCATCGCTGGAATAATTATCCTTATCTGTTAAATAATGACCAACAAACTCTTCGGAGCTAGATAAACTCTTTAACGTTACGTGTTAACGTCACTCACAGAAATATTTTTATTCACTTCAGGTCATTTGGTTCAGCAAGTGACATCTTAATACACGGAACTACAAATGGCAAAAAAAATGCTATACTTAGCCACAAATAAAACAGTCGCTTCTACAAAAAAAAAAAACAAGTTTTTTAAGTACTTGGTTGACTCAAGGCCCAGTGCAACCTGGAAGGCAAGGCCTGCTTCTGACGTCATCGTTTGTGGATTCCCAACCCGGCTTAAGCGGTAAACACTCTCAAGTTCGACGAGAGTACGCCGCACATCGGATGACGCGCGCGCATCTTATCGCCGCCGCCAACGTTACTCGATCAACTCAGTTGGCAAACTCCCACGGAGAGCGTGATTCCTTCTAAGACACGCACGCGCTGACACGCGTCAGTTTCCGCTGATTACCCCTAGATTCGGAAATGCTGTTTGAAGCGTCATCCTTCTTGCCCGCTGCGGCCGTGTTTTGAACTGCTGTTGCAAGGCGCGACGCAGCGAGCAAGAAAATTGACGCTTCGAACAGCGTTAGCCCGGCTGAGGGGTTCGAGAAGAGATCACGCTGGTCCGTGGGAGTTTGCCACCTGAGTGGATCGAGCAGCGTTGGTCGCGGCGCTATGATTGAGCTCGTTGTGAGGTATAACGAGAAACGATCCCGTAGATGGGGACGCGAGATAGCAGGCGGCTCTGCGTGAACCCACTCGTGATGAGGTTAAAGGACAGAAAGTCTCACGCCTCGTGTCCTCGGTGGTAGATGGGCCCGCGTCACTTCTCTCATCCAGAGTAAACCCATCTTTACGCTCTACAACCCTTTCACACCCGCCATTGATAAAAACGCTTCCGTTCCACGCGAGTAGAGGTGAAGTTGGGAGTTGGAAGCGAATTTCCGCGCATACCCTTCAGCACCTATAAATTTAGTGTTGTGGAGTCCAGAAAGAAGCTTGACACATGCCGTCACAAATTTGTCCCTCCCCCCCCCCCCCCCCCTCCCAAATAAAGAAAGTAGTATTTTTAATGTTTTTTACCGCAAAAATTTGTTACGCTCCCTTTCTGCCCAAATGTAGGACTAGCGATCCGAACCAGGTGCAATCTTTTAGAAATAACCGTTATATTATTCAATATTTATGTGAATTGCTGGAAATACCAGCCGGAAATTGGGCTTGCTTTCGCCCGTTTTCAATAACTGGCGCCGCTCAGAGAAAGCTCCTCCACCCAGCATTTTCTCTTAAAAGAAAAAACACAAAAAAAACCTTGTAATCATTTTAGAAGAGATAACGGTTCATTCTGAAACTGGCATCTATTCGATCCGCTAGCGCCACCTTTGGGTGGATAATTATTGTGCGGCGATGAGTAATTTATTTTTGCAGCAAAAAAAAAAAAACAACAAAAAAACTATAATTTATTTTTATCTTTGTCCGAGGGCGGTCGGGGGGGGGGGGGGGGGGGATTTTGTACTTTTTAAGTGCTGCGAGGTGTTTCCAGACTGATCTACATGAGGATCAGTCTTAGCGGCGTAAGCAGATCGAAAATGTGCGACATTCATTTTTAGAAGTGTTTTGTAGCCCGACACTCGTGGCGTGACGCAGATCGGTAGCTGACTTCAGTGCATCATTCATTATGGAGAGTATAAGCTGGTCGACAGACCTTGGAGTGAGACAGCATAATTTGTTAGTTGCTCAGCCTCTGTAGTTAGGAAATGCAGAGGCTGTGCTACCATGCATGTTTCAGAAAACTTCAGTCTCTTAATCTGACAATGGTTGGTCCGGAGAATATAAGGGTCTAGATTTCAAATAAATGTATTTATCGAAAGATGAAAAAGCTAGGTTTTCAGTATATATACACAAGAAAAACCCTGTATGTTTCGTAACTTAAAGTTGTTAAGAATACCATCATAATTTAAAAATGAAGGGTGATGAAGATACAAAATGTACCCTTACGAATTGATGCTTTTTTTTTTTTTTTTGATTTGTCAAATATATTTTATTTTATTTCTAGGACTTTAAGCTTCGTAAGCATAATTAACATTTAGTGTATTCAGCCGACGAAATATAACTCATTCAAAAACTGAGGCACGAAGAAGCATTTTTAAGCAAGCGTCGCCACAGTTTGGCGCAATTCATCGACCACTGCTGACTGCCAACAGGCTTTTCCATCTTTGCAAATAAATGCGGCGAACTCTTTAATAAATTTCTTCGCTGGATCTAGGAACGCACTTTATTTGCAAAGAGACTAACGCGCGCACTTTCCACTCAGGCATTCAACCCGTTGAGTGTTCCTTGAAGTCATTAACTAGCAGGGGGTCTTAAAAACAAGCCGCGCGTCGTCTCTTCAGATTAAAGATTCTCATCCTCCAGCTCCAGAAAGTCTAAAAGACTTCACTTTAAAGGTAAGATGAAAAATAAAGATAAAGAAACAGATAGGAATAGTCGTGAAGAAAGGAGAAAAAAATGGCCACCGCAAATTCACAGGTTTTCACAAATTTCGAGAAAGGAAAACTTAATGGCACACGTTCGAATATAATAAAATCAAAAGCAAGAATATGTGTTCGCTATTTACTGAGCCCATTACGAAGGGCTTCCCCTTTTGAAAAGACCGACGAGGTGGAGTGGGGAAGGCCAGTACGGCGTCGCCGAAAATGTACTTCCGTCGACCGCGTTCTTCTTTCAGCTTAATCTGTCATCCGCCATTATCCCTTTTAATCCCTCCTGCAGGCGGGGATGCTTTTCTCCCAAAATAAGAAGCAAATCAGAAAAGCAAAAAAGGGCGGAGCTTCTTTTCTTCTCGAGGGGAACTGTAGAAAGATGTAAGGCCGGGGAAGTACTACATCTCACACGGCAAACGAGGATTGGCGAAGCGCACGTAAAAGCACGTATTCTCCGGAGGGTGAGAAGCGGTGGTGCCGACGAGACAGCATCTCAGCCCGCGTTAATTTTCCTCCGTAAGGAGACAGCGGCGTAGATCGACCGAGAAATACGGCACCCGCGTTCTTTCGCAACTCGGCGTTTTAAACCTCATCCTTCTCCGCAGAAATCGAGGGGGATTAGGTCGCTAATCCGAGAGCTCTAATGCTCGCCGACGCAAAAATATGCCCCCATAAAAGCCCTCGTATGGGACGGCGCGCCCGTCCGTCCTCTGTTGGCGGGAAGCGACTCCTGCGACGAGCTAGATTACCTGCGACATATACGCGAAACACAGCTTTGCGCCACCCTCCCGCTGGAGTGGCGTTTGGGACGGCTAGAAAATCTCTCGAAGTTTACCTTGCGCTTTTTCTCTCTTTCTCAAACTATATTTCTTTTCTCGATCTATTTTTTCTGCCTTTTCAGTTTCTCTCTTTCATCCTATCTTCATTATCCTCGCTTTCGCGGAATAATCGTTAACGCAAATAATTCACGGCAAGAGAAAAGACATTTTGGCGAAAATCCCCAAAAGGCCACGCGCGGAATCCTGTACCCTCCTTCTGGCATACGAGGCGTCTACCTCGTGACAATAAAAAGAGCAAGAGAGAAAAGCATAGTGCTTAGGTAGCGCAGTTGCTTGTCTGCTCTCACCCTCGTTTTCTTCATCGCCTCCATCGTCGGCCACATCCTTTCCGGTGACCCTTTCCGCACCGCGAACGGCGCTACACATTTTGCGAAAGGTTCATTTCAAGTCTCCCATTCTTTTTTTTTTTAATATAAATTTTGTTTTTCCTCTTTTTTTTTTATTGTTTCCCCTCTTTAATGCACACTAGCTGTGGTCACAGTTTCTCGCAATTCTATAGAATATTCAGCATGACGTGACAATTCGCTGCGGTCCTACTTTAACCTACATCGCTGCGTGCTTGAGATGGAAATCGGTGGAGGGGTATTTCTAAACCACCGTGCTCTAGACCTACGGTTCTTGACGTTTGTCTAGTGGTGTCCTCGATCACCAGATGCCCAGGACTCTTCTTTCAAAAAAATATCCATAAATACGCCGAGAAAATAACGGAAATGGCGCGATTTAGTAGAGAGGTTTGGTAGATCGTTTGGCACTCCTGCTACGCTATACGCTAGACCGATAACACTACTGCGCATGTGCGAAGCTAGAGAAGAATTAGCGGATAGCTGCCGAAGCTATAGCCGAGGCGCGCTATTTATCGAAAGTTACGAGAAACGTATAGCGCACGTAGCGCGGTTCCCTAGCGTGGGTCTCGCGAGAGCGAGTCTTGGCAAGATTAGGGAGAGCCAGCAAGGGACGCAATTCAATTGTGTTTTAAGCATTTTCCAACCACTAACGGAGAACGCCTATAACACACTAAAGGCTTAGCTTATCCGTCGACCAGGTGCTTCGGAACAGAAACGTCTCCAGCAACTGCTGACCGCCGAGGAACATGGTGACCCGACGCCTACGCAACTGCTGCGTTGAATGGAACAGCTCATCGGGAACAAGACGACCACCATCGACACTTCGCCTCTCCGGTAGCTATTTCTGCAGCGGCTTCCAAAGAACGTGTGACTGGTAATCGTATCGGCAGAAGACATCGACCCTGTTAGGATTGCCGAACTCGCCGATAGCATCATGGAGATCCATGCAGCATCGACGCACGTATCAACAGTTCATGGCCAAAGCATCTCGGACGAGATACGTGAACTCCGGGCAGAGATTTCTCGCCTCGCCGATATGATGGCGCAAATGCAAGCTTCCCGCGGCCGCAACACATCACGAAGACGCCCTCGACGCCAGACTCGCTCCCGTCACGCGCGAGGTCAGGTGAGTGCTGCTATCATCAACGGTTCGGTGCTGCAGCTCGCAAGTGTGAGCCCCCATGCTCGACATCGGAAAACCCGAGGGCAAAGCTCTAATGGCGGCAAGCGCTCCAGGCGATCAAGACAGCCGTCGATCATTTTTTTTGGTGGCGGACCGCACCACGGGTGTAGGCTTACTTGCGAACATCGGTGCAGAGGTTAGTGTGATTAGAGCAACAGCTGAAGATCGCCGGCACCCCAGCACGCCGCAACTCCGTTCTGTCAACGAGAAGGCCATTCCAAAGTACGCTGATTGTTCACTGACTCTTAACCTCGGACTGCGGCGAACCTTCCGTTGAGCGATCGTTTGTGCGGCTATCCCATACGCCATAATCGGAGTCGATTTCTTTACGCTGTTCAAGTTGTTGGTGAACGTCAAGGGAAGACGTTTTCGAGACGTAGTGACAAGTATGTCAATACATCGCATCGTTTTGCAGTTCATCAGCCCTACGTTCGCGTTTCCGTCTCACAAGTCAAAGTACGCCAAGGTGCTCGGCGAGTTTCTGGGACTGACGCGTGTCGGACCCGACGAGCGCCCCATCAAACAAACCGTGACGCACCCCATCGAGACGTAAGGCGCCCCGGTTCAAGCGCGTCCGCGCCGACTGCCGCCAGACAAGCTACGCATCGCCCGACAGGAGTTTTAGCGTATGACTGAACTGGGAAATCTCCGACAGTCCGAGAGCTTCTGGTCGTCGCCCCTTCACATGGTCCACACACAGGGACTGGCTCCCGTGTAGAGATCACAGAGCTCTCAACCGGGTCACATCTTAAGACCGGTACTCGAAACCACACATTCACGATTTTACAGCATCGCTCGACGGCGCTACCGTTTTCTCCAAGATCGACCTGGTACGCGCCTACCATCAAATTCCACGCATGCACGTCCTCGGACATTCCGAAAACGGCAATAACAACACCCTCCGGTTTGTTCGAGTTCGAGCGTATGCCGTTTGGACTTAAAAACGCTGTGGCCTGCCATACTGCTTTGTCTACATTGACGACATCCACTTGGCAAGCTCATTTACAGACGGACACATTGGACACCTCGGAACAGTGCTTACTCGCCTCGCCGAGTATAGATTCATTGTCAATGTGGCCAATCGCGCGTTTGGCAGGTCGGAGCTCGACTTCCTTGGATAGCCGCCCTCTCAACATCAAGGTGCAAGCCATTCAAGAATTCCCGAAGCCCACAACAAAAAAACAGCTCCGGGAGTTTCTCAGCACGACAAACTTTTGTCGTCGGTTTCTCTCAGGTTGCGCCGAGAAGCTAGAGCCACTGCATTGGAAATTTTCGAGCGTGAGTAGTTCCTCAACTGCTAACGGGGGACGAGTGCACTACATCGGCATTTTTGCCACGTCCGACAGCTGCTCGCCAACAACACCATGCTTGCGCACCCGAAGGAAGCCGCCCCAACTTCTGTGGTCACCGACGCATCGGATATTGCTGTCGGCGCAGTGCTACAACAGAGAGTAAACGGAGAGTGGCAACCACTTGCTTTTTTCTTCCGCAAGCTAGCGGCTACCGAACAGCGGTAAAGCACCTTCGGTCGTAAACTACTGGGTGTGAACCTGGCTTTACATCATTTCAGACATTTGGTGAAAAGTCGCCAGTTTTTCGTGCTGACCTACCACAAGCCCCTTGTCTACGTCTTTTAATCTCTGAAACCCGACGGTGATAGCCACTCCCAGATGGAGCTCCAGCACATGTCCTGCATCTCCGAAAATACCGCAGAAATCCACGGCGCCGAAACACCTATCCTCTTTCGGATAGGGGTTTTCACTGTTGATTCTCTGGCAGCCATTGACTTTGAAACACTGGCAGAAGTACAACACGGTGATGCACAACTGCGGGAACTCCAAGCATCACCCGGTAAGCTCGAGCTCCGAGAGAATCCCCTTCCCATGTGTCCTGTGAACCTCATCTGCGACACGTCGACGAAATCTCCACGCCCATTTCTGCCCGCACAGTTTCGTCGCCAGATTTTCGACTCCCTTCACGGATTGTCACATCCCGGTATCAAGGCCGCACAACACCTTTTAACATGCCGTTTTGTGTGGCCGAATATCAACAAGTACGTACGCCAGTGGGCACGCACCTGCTTACAGTGTCAACGCTCTAAGGTTCATCGACACAGAGTAACACCATTGGGCTCCTTTGATCTGCCTGGCGCACGTTTTGACGACACACATATATATATCGTTGGACCGCTGTCACAATCCTAGAGACTAACTTATCCATTAACGTGCGCCGATCGTTACACACGCTGGTCAGAAGCAATTCCGCTACCCGACATTACTCCGGAGTCCGGACACACTGGCGCGCGCGGTCGTTGCGCACTGGATTTCGAGGTTCGGCACGCTCTCCACAATCACAACTAGCAGTGGCCAGCAGTTCGAATCTAATTTCTTCTCCAACCTCATGGCACTGTTGGGGTGGAAAAGAATCCGAGCGATCGCGTATCACCTCGCCAGCAACAGCATGGTGGAGTGTTTCCACCACCAACTCAGGGAGCCCTCAAAGCACGCAAGTGTCAAGACTGGGCGGTGCAGCCGCTCGTGCTTGTCAGGATACGTACGGCACTTAAAAGTGACATCGGTTGCAGCGTAGCTGAGTTTGTTTACGGAACCACGCTCCGGCTGCCAAGTGAATGTTTTGTTTCGACACCACCCGGTGCCTGTCCTGACCCCAGCATTTACGCCACCAAGCTACAACAGGCCATGAAGCAGTTCGCCAAGTTCGAGGCCCGTCTACTTTCATCATCGACGACTTGGCGACCGGCACTGACGTCTTCTTGCGACGTTACACCATGCGGAAGCCTCTTCAACCACCCTACGATGGCCCATACAAGGTGCTGCGATGCTGCGAAGAACGTCAAAGGCTATGACTTTGAACATTTGAGGACGACAAGAGACTAAATTTTAAGCGGGTGAAGCCAACTTATTTAGACCTTGTTCCGCCTGGTCCATCCCCAAAGCTGAAGGATTTTAACCAACCGGAAACGTCGTCAACAGCTACGTCAACTTCACGGGACCACCCATAATTTAAATCTTCGATCGACCGTACACATACCGTTTCCTTGAAACCACTGCAACCACATTCTAGGACGCTGTAGGGACGACATGTTTACTGGCCAGTGCCCTTCGACAGCGAGGATCTTACAACGCAAGCCACTACTCGCCGTTGTACAAAACCCACAAATTTTCCCCAAGCAGTCATGGGACGTGGCTGAAAAGTCGCTCGTCTCCTCACTGGAGGGAGAGTATATATAGCGGTGCGTTCCCGGGGGGTTTCATTGACCCAATATTTGCCAAGCCACCAGAAGCTAAACTTTTGGTTTGTGTATATCAATGATTTTATTAAAACAAAGTTTACCTTGGGGAGCTTAGAGGGGGAGGGGGGGACGGTCACCCCCGTCCGTCCCCCCTCCCCCCCCCCCCCCTAAATCCGCCCCTGTCTTGGGTCCCACCAGTGCCAGTAGGCTGGTATAAATTTAGAAACGTTCCTACCAAATATCGTTGCACGGCACCCGTAAAGCATTTTAGACGGCCCGTCAAAATCGGTTTCTCAACGTATGGCGCTGAAATTTACTTCAAAGGTGTACGCACGTGGTGGAAGCTTACAGTGAAAAACAAAATCAAGAAATAAACTCACCCCGTTAAACAAAGAAAAAATAACTGTTCTGGGCAATCTACGTTGTCACTTCGCAGAAGATGCACGCGTAGTGACAAGTGCTGCCGACAGCTGGCGTATGCCGCGTCGCGGGAGCACCGGCCATTTGGGGTATTTTGCGGGATCGTCTGCTATCATAACCCAAATCGTTCGGTTGTCCTACGACCTGGCGTACGCCGTCTGTCGGCAGCGCTCCTCTCCACGCGTGCATCATCTGCGAAGTGGCGGCGTAAACTGCCCAGTATAAGTTTCTCTTTTTCTTTTTTTCTTTTTTTAAACGAGGTAACTTTATTCCTTGACCTTTTCTCTGTAAGCCTCCATCACCTGCTTGCACCTCTGTAGTAAATCGCAGTGCGATATGTTGAGAAGCCGATATTGGCGGGCCGTCTAAATTGAAAGTGTTTGTTTATAGATTGGCGTGATAATGATATCTTAACCACATTTTTCATACAACCTTACACTCCACGTCTCTCCACAACGCACTGACTAGGCACGTTTTCACTAATAATAATTGTTGAATAAACAAAAACAGCGTGAAGTCGAGGACAAAGGAAAGGTAACCGACATGACAAAGCACTGGTCCTTTCCGTTATGTCCGTAAGTGTCGAACCGAAACTCTTTTCGGTTCCGGTTCGGTTTACGGGTTAGACGTTTTGGTTCGTTTCAGGTTCAGCTCCGGAACAGAAAAAATACCAATTCAAACCGGTCTGAACCGGTTTGAACCGCTTCGTAAAGGTCCAGCTTGAAGCCAATTTTTTTTAATATTGATTAAATTTTTAATATTTAAAGGAGTTTAGAAAGGACTGAAATGGAATCATTACGAGATTTCTCCCCCGTTTACTGATATCAGAGAGAGCTAAACAAAAATTCTTTATTAAAACGCAACAATGAAAACAATGGATTATGAGACAGACGGCGGAAAAAAACAGTATGTTTTAAACACCCTGATTACGATTTCCGTACCCTAAGATGTTTTTTTCCCCAAGATAATTAATCAAAGCAATACGAACGGCATCAAACTTATTCAAGTTTTCCTGAAGGGGGCTCATCACTGCGCCCGCGAGCCAAATATGAGCAACTTTGTCAGGAAAACTCAGATGCATCTGAGACTATTAATATTGCTTGAATTAATTTTCATTTGGGGGGAAATTTTATCTTGTAGTGTCTGGATAGCAACCCAGTTGTTTTATTTGTTTTTCTTTGCAGTGTTCCTTCAACACGTGCAGAAAATTTCATGACAACAACTCACAAACAAATTATAAGCGAGAAAACACAAGGGTGGTAAATTACCCTTGAAATTACGTGGACCGCGGTTCTGTGCTTCCGTGACAAAGGCCACAGTATTCAGTCTTCCAACGCCCAGCACTTTTTCGTCCATTATTTTTTATTCAATCGTAATTTCTCGCGAACCGGATCGGAACGGTTCCTTTGTTTTGCTCCTGTTCGGGTTCAGTTCCTAGATGGCGTCAACCATTTCGGTTCTGGTTCAGTTCCGGGTTGAGAAAAAACAAGCGGTCAATTTCCGGTTACGGTCAAGTTCCGGTTCCGGTTTAGTTCTGGTTCCGGTTCAGTTCCGGTTACGGTTCGACACCCTGGTCTGTATACCAACTAGCCCAAACTTCAACGTTAATCAGATAATTATTGGGCCGTGCGTGAGCTACAAGAGGAAAAACGTACTCGTCGTTGATTGGGCGCCAGTACAAGATACGAACGTCTACGTGCAAAGGCGCTTTTTACTTTACTTTAATTAATGAGCTCCAACCAACGAACTCTAGTTTTTCATGAACGGGTGCTGGCCTTCATTGCCCATGCCCAAACATTACCGAAAGTTTATGATGAAGGAGAGAGAAACACTCACGCAAGTCTTTTGACAGATGGTCCAGCTGTGCCTGTTAGCTTCGGTTAAGTTCGACGTCGCTTAGTGTCGTCCTCAAGCTCAATTCTTTGCCATACCTTAACATTCGGGGACATAGCTCGTCTTTTTCGCGGAAAACAATTCCCTGTTCGTTATTAACTGATTAACTGTCATACTTTGAGCAATAAAACGGTGTGACCCGTAATGAATTGTATGGGAATTTCTAAGATTTCATGTCTCGCCGTGATACTTTTATTTTTATTGCTGCTGTCGCTTTGAATTCTAAACTTTATGAGGGGAAGGAGGGTGCAGGCAAAAATAACTTAGTTTATGTGAAGCTATGCAACGCACATGGCGATCTATCTTGTGTCTTACCTACACCAGGAGAACCTCTTGACCCTCAAAGACGTCGTTTCTATCCAAATGTTTACCCACGAAACCAATAATTAATATTACTTTGCAATCACGATACCGAAAAGCTCGGCGAATCTAAAGAAAGAATAAAAACAAAAATACGTTCACTTTTGAAGCGCGTACACCAAAAAGACTACTTTCTTTTTTAGCTTGTTAGACTTTTTTAGGTGATCAGAACAAAAACTGCAATGTAGAAGGGAGATGTAACAGTAAGAAAGCACAAAACAAACAGAGGGACAAAAACAGACATGTACAAGCTTTCAGTTTACAACAACATATATTTGACGCCAGCGAAGTCTGCACCAACAACCGTCGGTGGGGAAAGGGGGAACGAGCAAGAGGGAGAAAAGAAGGGAGAGAAGGTTGAGAGGGAAGAAAAGGGGGGAGGGACGGGAAGATAGCGTTTCCGCATACGAAGCTGATAGACGGCCGAAGGCCGAGGGGGGGTCTTGTTGTTCAAGGTTGTGCAACTGGAGTCCGAGAAAACGCCGGCCTCAGAAACACCAGTTCTGGTTTTGTCAACGAGAGGGATGGGGAGGCAATGTTTTTCTTGGTGGTAGTCATCCTATAAGCTTCAATTATCTCCCTCCCATAGCGCTCCCGGTGCCCGCAACTACTTTGGTCTCGTTGAACAAAGGCGTGCATGCCTGGCACTCCTTACCGTGAACTATAATAGGATGCAATGACCCCTCTGGCTGTGACGCGCATTCAATGTGGTGTTCTCGGAGGCGATCATTTATGCATCGGCCTGTTTGGCCGATATATTCCGCACCGCAGGTCAAAGGAATCGAGTAGACTTTTTCTTTTGCGCATCGAACGAATTGAGAGCCGTGTTTTTTTGCACATGCTGGGGGGGAACTGGCGTTGTTAACCAGTTTGCACATGGAACCCAGTTTGAACCTGCATTTGAAAATGACCTTGGTGCCAAAGCGGGACGCGAGAGACTTGACGCGGTGCGCCACGTTATGCATGTAGGGAATGCAGGCGATCCCCCCGCCCGGAGCAGCCCGTGAGGTGCGGGGAGTTCGATTTACGATGAGCCTCCGCGTGACAGAACTGAGTAGGTCCATCGGGTAACCTGCCTTGAGAAGGCGGTTAAATTGTGTTTTCACACTCGAGGTTGAGTGGTGACTGCACGACCTGCTGCGTGCAGAGGTGATCAACGAAGTGACCACCCCCGTCTTAACGGACCTGGAATGGGAGCTGGAAAAGGGAAGAACTGGTTTCTCCGAACGTTGCCGAAACGCCCAGCAGATACCCGTCGTAGTCGTATTCAACCTGATGTCTAAGTACTGCAGTCCCTCCTCCGTGGGGTCCTCTCTCTTAAAGTTGAGGCTGCCTGCCGCGCTGAGAAAACAAGGCGAAATAGAATGGACCGGGGTTCCTGTGGGGTGAATTACAAGATAGTCATCCACATAGCGCACTACCTGACACCCGGGCACGATGCTCCGTAGTTCCTCGTCGATTGTCCTATCAACGAAGGAAAGATAGATTTCACTCAGCACTGGTGCCAGGCAAGACCCAATGCATACACCTGATTTTTGAATAAACACTTCTCCGTTCTGCTCAATCATTGTAGAGCGGAGGTAAAGCTGGAGCAACTGGATAAACCCAGACAGTGGAATGCCTGAAGCGTTCTGGAACCTGCACAGGCCGAACTCATTGATGGCCTCATCAACGCACTTAATTAGGAAAGGAATGTCTAAACTATAGTACATATCCTCGATGTCGTAAGAAAACACTGACAGTGGAACGGGCGCGCTATGTAAGGGGGTCAAAACCGTAATTAGCTCGTTAGAGTTACGAATTCGGAACGGCTGGGAAGGGGTGAGAAGGGAGAGGTGTTTTTGGAGAAAAAGCGCAAGGGGCTTCTGCCAGCTGCCGCCTTCCGAAACAATGGAGCGGAAGGGTAATTCCGGTTTGTGAGTCTTCGCTGAGAAGAACAGGGATAAGTACTGCTTGGGTGGTTTCATGACGGAACTTTTGAGTTTCGGGAGATTAAGCTCGGAGCACAGCTCTTTAACTCTGGACCGAACAGACCCCGAAGGCCGCCCCTTTACTCGAAGAACACGCTCGTCAAAGTCTTCATACGTAAAAGTGAGCATGTCCCGTCCCAGCCCCCTGCCCCAGCACCCGTCGCACGACCCCACCCGCCCCTTATCCCACATTCAGACCCCATCATCTTCGTTTGAACCTACTACGTTCCTCCGTGCTGCCATGTTCATTTCAAGGCAAACCCTCCTCAAGCTGCGCCTCCGGACATTGGGTCTGTGCGTCCGCAAGAATGTCGTGCACCCCTCGGTGTTTCAAGCCCTCGGCTTCCACTCCCACAACTGGTCATCAGGTCACAGGATCATGCAGATATCACGCGAAGAATTGTCTGAAGAGCTCCGACTGACAGCGGTTGTTCTTCCGGGATTCATGACATCGTGCTTCGGACCATCCTACGGCAAGCACGCGTCATTTATCTTTCTGCTAGAAGCCGCTGCGCAGCTCTTGGAGTCATCCTGGAGGAATGTAATTGCGGGGGTGGCCACCTCAAGCCGGGCTAACACGAGCTCAAGATTTGACCCGCCAATTAATATTTCCGGAGTCGAGCTCTCTGAGAACACCAAGACCGCCCTTTCATGTGGCCCCAAGTTTGCACCGGACTCCCAGGTGTCGAGAATCGATCAGCTAGCTGCGGTGCATCAGGTGGCATCAACGGTTCCAGAAAAAGAACGCCACGAGTTCCTGGGAGCAGCGCTGCGATCCGTGTGCGCCCACCCTGTGCCGGCGCCCTCCACCAAGTTCTCCGTCAAGTCAGCTGTGGATGAACTCCGATCTTCAGACCTCAAGCTTCTTGAGGCCGACAAGACTGGAGGTTTCGTCGTCATGGGTGAGGACCAGTACCGGCAGAGGGTAGAACAAGCTCTTGACAAAAACTTTCTTCGAGTAAAGGGGCGGCCTTCGGGGTCTGTTCGGTCCAGAGTTAAAGAGCTGTGCTCCGAGCTTAATCTCCCGAAACTCAAAAGTTCCGTCATGAAACCATCCAAGCAGTACTTATTCCTGTTCTTCTCAGCGAAGACTCACAAACCGGAATTACCCTTCCGCTCCATTGTTTCGGAAGGCGGAAGCTGGCAGAAGCCCCTTGCGCTTTTTCTCCAAAAACACCTCTCCCTTCTCACCCCTTCCCAGCCGTTCCGAATTCGTAACTCTAACGAGCTAATTACGGTTTTGACCCCCTTACATAGCGCGCCCGTTCCACTGTCAGTGTTTTCTTACGACGTCGAGGATATGTACTATAGTTTAGACATTCCTTTCCTAATTAAGTGCGTTGATGAGGCCATCAATGAGTTCGGCCTGTGCAGGTTCCAGAACGCTTCAGGCCTTCCACTGTCTGGGTTTATCCAGTTGCTCCAGCTTTACCTCCGCTCTACAATGATTGAGCAGAACGGAGAAGTGTTTATTCAAAAATCAGGTGTATGCATTGGGTCTTGCCTGGCACCAGTGCTGAGTGAAATCTATCTTTCCTTCGTTGATAGGACAATCGACGAGGAACTACGGAGCATCGTGCCCGGGTGTCAGGTAGTGCGCTATGTGGATGACTATCTTGTAATTCACCCCACAGGAACCCCGGTCCATTCTATTTCGCCTTGTTTTCTCAGCGCGGCAGGCAGCCTCAACTTTAAGAGAGAGGACCCCACGGAGGAGGGACTGCAGTACTTAGACATCAGGTTGAATACGACTACGACGGGTATCTGCTGGGCGTTTCGGCAACGTTCGGAGAAACCAGTTCTTCCCTTTTCCAGCTCCCATTCCAGGTCCGTTAAGACGGGGGTGGTCACTTCGTTGATCACCTCTGCACGCAGCAGGTCGTGCAGTCACCACTCAACCTCGAGTGTGAAAACACAATTTAACCGCCTTCTCAAGGCAGGTTACCCGATGGACCTACTCAGTTCTGTCACGCGGAGGCTCATCGTAAATCGAACTCCCCGCACCTCACGGGCTGCTCCGGGCGGGGGGATCGCCTGCATTCCCTACATGCATAACGTGGCGCACCGCGTCAAGTCTCTCGCGTCCCGCTTTGGCACCAAGGTCATTTTCAAATGCAGGTTCAAACTGGGTTCCATGTGCAAACTGGTTAACAACGCCAGTTCCCCCCCCAGCATGTGCAAAAAAACACGGCTCTCAATTCGTTCGATGCGCAAAAGAAAAAGTCTACTCGATTCCTTTGACCTGCGGTGCGGAATATATCGGCCAAACAGGCCGATGCATAAATGATCGCCTCCGAGAACACCACATTGAATGCGCGTCACAGCCAGAGGGGTCATTGCATCCTATTATAGTTCACGGTAAGGAGTGCCAGGCATGCACGCCTTTGTTCAACGAGACCAAAGTAGTTGGGGGGCACCGGGAGCGCTATGGGAGGGAGATAATTGAAGCTTATTCGCGACTCCAGCGACCTATAGGGGGCGCCACCACCAAACAAACATGGCGGCTGAGTCCAGGTCGCGTCGGCTCGGCCGGGCCGCCTGAACAGGTGGCGCGTTCAATTTAACAGATTTTATTTTGTTTAATGCCCAATTTTATAGGTGTCTGAACTGAGACGGTTAAGTGTAGCCGGCCCAGATAAACTTGCAAAGCATAGTTTTGTTTTGCCGGTGTTTTTTGTTCTTTTCATGTCAAACTTTCGTTTCGGAGATTTCGTTCAAAACCGAAACTATGGGCTCCGGAGAGGCGGTAATATACTAATCAGTTTTGATCATCTAAGGAAAGCGGCAATGACTACAGAATCGTTCCACAGAAAGTAACTTTTCAACTAACTCGCATGCCTCTACCATGCGACTTATCTGTCCGCGAAATCGAACCTTTGTGCGTATCCGCGTTTAAGAAACAGCTCCAGTCGTCTGCTCGGTCAACAACACAGGCTGCAGGAAAATTACGAAAATTAAAGGGACCATGAAATGACCTTTTTACTTTTTCCAGATAACTTTTACATTAAACCGTCAATGTTCACTGAATGCCGAACAGGCATCCGTTTTCGTCTCGGTTTATTAACTTTTACACAAAAAATTATTGAAATATCGACTTTTTCATTCTCTCCAACTGACCGCAAAAGAAGCCGTGACGTAGACCGTTTCCGGAACCGGAAGTTCTCTCGGCAGTAGGAGCATGGGAGTGTTAGCGGCAACGAGTTGGGGTGCGCCGGTAGGTTTTACTGCGCTGATGTCACCGACGTATTTCCTGAATCGGCGCCTCTCATCGCCGCATCGCAGCTGAGCGAAATTCAATGAGATATGTTGCGCTACAGCGACAGCATGGGACTAGTCCCATACGCCGGTATGCCTGTTGGGAAGTGCTTGGCAGAAGGGCCGGCCCGTGTCAGTCGTTTGCAAAGCGACGTAGATGGCGTTTTTCGCGGCCTCGGAGATGCAGGAGCGAGCCGACGTTAAAAAAGATACGTTTGAACTACGAGTGTCAGCAAGAGCCACGTAAATACCTGCTTACACTCGGAGCGGACGCGCGCGCTTGATGGAAGTCTTGTATTCGCGCTGTTGGTAAGCGCTTCGGGACCGTTCTTTTACGATTGCAACTCGATACTGACGCGACACTCGGCAAAGAAAGGTTGGACCGGGGTCGACACGTGCAGTCTGTCAGAATAAAAATGGCATACCATGTAACAAAGTGTACATACCGTGTTACGAAGGTAATCCATACGGCGTTTATTTCAGCTCTATATCACACAAAACAAGAAGATAGAATCGACGAGAGTCCCTTTTCGACGAGTGTTCGTCAACACTGCCTCGGAAAACAAGGGGAAGAGATTGACCTCCTCACCTCTTAATCTAGAATTGAGGTCAGTGATCAAACTATAATACGGGAAGGGTCCACAAGGGTCGCGCGGGCATATTCCATTTAGCACGCCAGCCGGTCGTAGGCAGACGGTCTTGCGACGAAGCAACGCAGCGCCGAGTCGGAATGCCTGCTAGGCCTATACGCTTCGTCGGAGTCGGTGAATCCAGCGTTCTTGTTCGTCGTGGTCTGTTTTAAGTACTGTTTTCTTGCTGCTTGAAGTCGGCACGCGCGGGAAGAACACGTAGAAAAATAAACGTTCAGTCAGTCAGAGTTTTGAGAGGAAGGAAAACAAAGAAAATAAATGTTCGTCGGTCGCCGTCACCCAAGTAACTGGCGGCCCTGCCCTACTGCGCACGCGCAGTAGTTGCTTCGTTTACCACACGATAGATGGCGCTTGGCTCTCAGCATTATCAAATTTGGCAATTTTCGCCACACATCTCTAATTATTTTTATTTTTATTTATTTGGAAATACTGTCGGCCCTCACTTGAGGGTCATTACAGGGAGAATTTTATAACAATACAATTACATACACAAAAAAGCCGCGGAATTTACAAGGAAAAAGCCAGCAGACACAACTCTTTTTGGAAGAAACAAGAAAAAATATGACATTCTACATAGTATTAAAACAACAACAACAACAACAGTTTTCACCCTTCAAATGTCCTGTTTATGCTCCTATTGGCTTAACAACTGTGCGATAGACTGCTCAAAGGAAGACACCGTTTCAATATTTACAATCTCGCTGGGCAATTGATTCCAGGCTTCGATTGTTCTAACAAAGAATGACTGTTTAAACGTATCAATTCTACTTTTGAAAGTTTGGCACGTTTTTGTATGGTTTAATCTACTGGATCGTTTTGAACTTGAGGGAAGAACGTATTTACTTGAACTTAAGTTCAATTTGTCGTTAATTATTAGAAAGAGCAATTTCAAGCGTGCGATTTCTCGTCTTATGTGCAAGGGCTCTAGATTGCTATTTCGGAGCATTTCCGTTGGGGATGCCGTCTGTCTATAGTTACAGTGAATAAAACGTGCTGCTTGTCGTTGAACTTTTTCTAAACTCTCAATGTCTTTCTTTGTGTAAGGGTCCCACACGACACTAGCATATTCCAGGATGGGCCTAACGTATGTTTTGTAAGCTACTGTCTTTATCTCTTTTGTTGCGTGTTTTAATTTATGTCTAAGAAAACAAAGCTTTTTATATGCCGATGAACAAATATTGTCAATGTGTTTAGACCAGGTTAAATCTCTCGTAAAAGTAACGCCGAGGTACTTGAAACTTTCCACATTGCCCAGTTCTGTATTTCCAATGCAGTACTGAAATGGAAGTGTGCTCCGTTTTTTAGTTATGTGACAATATACAGATTTAGTAAAGTTTATTTTCATATCCCAGTGGTCGCACCATTCTTCTATATGATCCAGATAGTCATTTAGAGCTCTTTGTTGATCCTGAGATTTAATTGCTGAATAAATGATGCAATCATCTGCAAAAAGCCTAATATGAATATGTGGTGGTGTTCCGTGTGCTATGTCGTTTATGTACATCAAAAACAGTAGGGGCCCTAAAACAGAACCTTGCGGTACACCCGAATATACCGGAAGGGAATTTGAAACATGCCCGTTAATTTCAACACTTTGACTTCGATTTGTTAAATAAGAATTTATCCAATTTATTATCATTGGCTCTATTCCGAAAGTTTTGAGTTTTGACAAAAGCTTCCTATGTGGCACCCGGTCAAAGGCTTTAGAAAAGTCTATAGAAATTACATCCAGTTGCTGTTTGTCATTTAATATGGATGCCATGTCATGAGCCGTTTCAACCAGTTGTGTTACTGTTGACAGTCCAGAGCGGAACCCATGTTGTTTGGAATAAAGCAACTGATTAGTATCGAGGTGATGTAATATGTGTTTGGCTATTATATGTTCCATAACTTTGCAAGCTACGGATGTTAGGGAAATCGGTCTGTAATTGTCTATGGTCAGCTTGTCTCCTGCTTTAAAGATTGGAACGACTCGTGCACAACGCCAGTCCGTGGGAAGTTGCGATGACTGCAATGAACTCACAAATAAGCAATGTAGATAAAACGACATCCATTCGGCGTACCGCCTTAAGAACATATTAGGTATCTTATCGGGGCCAAACGCTTTTTTTGTGTCAAGGTCTAACAACTTTGATAAGATTCCTTCTTTTGTTATTATCAATTCTGGCATAGTGTGTACGGTATCATAACCTTGCTCAAATCCTGACCTTGCATTTATATCACTGTCATTGCGTGCATTTTGCTCCGTCAGTTTTTCCCCATTGTTCTCGTTATTTTCGTGCTGTGCCTCGCGTGTGAATACCGACTGGAAGAACAAATTGAAGCTATCTGCTAGTACACTGGTGTCAGTTATTACCCTTCCGTCTAATGTGATCTGCTCTATGCTTTCTTTTTTTGGATTTAGATGTCGCCAGAATTTTTGGGGGCTGTTTTTTAGAAAGTTTTGAAGCGTTACTGTGTAGTAACTGTGTTTAGAGGCTTTCACCATATCTTTAAGTTGTTGACTTAATTGTCTCATATTAACACTGTTACCGTTCTTTTTTCTACACCTTTTCAGTCTGCGTTTAATGTGTATTATATTTCTTGTGATCCACGGATTATTTCTTTTCGTCTTTTTTATCCTGTTCGGTACATATTTATTAATGCAATAGAAAACTATCTCCTTGAAGCAGTTCCATGCACTCTGAACATCACCACTGTGGCACAATAATTCAAACGAATTAAACGATAGTTCTAAATAGTCAATAATACTTGTGTCGTCGGCACTTTCAAAGTCCTTGTATATGAGTCTACACGGCACAGAAGTCACAGCTGTTTTGTCACATTTTATAGTCAATAAAACCATCTTATGGTCAGATATGCCATCAACCACAGATACCTTATAGTCAGCAATATTATCACTTAAAAAAATTAAGTCCAGCACAGATTGGGTAGTATCGGTTACTCTAGTGAAGTCCTTAACCACTTGGGTAATACTGTGGCCGAAGGCAATCTCAAGCATTTTTTCACAATTTGCTTTGTCCACACTTCCAGCATGCAAAAGGTCCCAGTTAACATGAGGTAAATTAAAGTCACCTGCCAATACTATTCTCGTATTATCATTAGCATATGTATTAAGGACAACATCCAAATCCTCAAGAAACCTAATAGGGCTGTTCGGGGCACGGTAGGCTGCGACGACAAGAAAAGATAAATCACCATATTTTATTTTACAAAACAGCATATCATCCAAACAATGATCTAAGACTACACATTGCATATTAATCTTAACAGCGATAGCAACGCCACCTCCACGAGAAGCCCTATCTTTTCTTATTAATTTGTAGTTTGGGGGAATGACACAGTCACTCTTTACATCCGATGTAAGCCATGTTTCTGTCATGATAACAATGTGCGGGGATTGACACAGCAATATACTTTCCAGGTCGGCAACTTTATTCAGTATACTTCGTGCGTTTAGATTGATTACTCTTAATTCTGCAGGAACATTCGCTTGGTTATCAAGTCATTCGCCCCTTGCACTGTGGATTCTTGTAGGGAATCGTTGATCCTGCTTCAGATCCCATTCAAAGGTCTGATTATTAATTTTGAGTTTGTCATGCACTAGAAACACTTCATCCCCATTGGCTTTGTTTTCCGAGGCAGAGTTCCATAGTTTCTTACGTTTTTCTCGGGTCTCTCTGGCATAGTCGCTACTTACACTAATCTTCGTCCCTTTTAACTTTCTGCAATTCTTTAGCACGGCTAACTTTTCATTATAATTAAACAGCTTTATTATGACTGGCCTGCATGATTCGTTTCGTTTATATCCCACTCTGTGAATCCTTTCAAGGGACGCGATTTGAACACCAAGTTTAATCTCAAATAGTTCTTTTATCACCTTCTTTTTCAGATCATCTTCACTTTCTTTGTCTACTTCTGGTATTCCAAATACTAGCAGATTGTTCCTGCGGCTTCGGTTCTCGAAGTCAGTCAATCGGTCGTTCTGATATTCTATCGTTTTCTCGAGGCTTTGAACCTTCTTCTCAATTTCTTTTACGTTTTCATTCAGAGCCTGAACAGTTTTCATTGTGATCTCAATTTTGTTGATTTTACTGTTAATCTCATTTACACTAGCTTCTAGGCGTGACTGGTTAACTTTCATATTCTCTTGGTTTGTTCTGATTTCTTTTATGTCCTCAGCAATTCGGTTCTGGTTAGATAAAATCTGGCGTACCATATCCTCAACGTTTCCGTCAGGCCCAGGGTTTTCCTCTACGTCTCCGGACAGTAAAAGTTGCCATTTACAGAACAATACCACAACATCCCAACATTCTGACAGAATTTCATGGCACTTTTGAGGACCCGGCAGGACAAACAAAAATCTACAGTCACTACGGAACTCATGTGCATTTGACATGTAACTAACCTGCGTGACGAACAAGGAATACTTCAGCATCTTGGCTGCTGCGTGGATGCCGGGCCCTCTCAAGTCCTGCTTGTCCCGTTGTTGCTTATGTAGTCCAGCTGCTGATGACGTCGATGTCGTCGTGATTTGCGGCAGCCAATCGTGGCTGCTATGCAGGAATTGGGTCGTGTCCGCTGAGTCATGTTGTGGCGCGATGAACTGGCCTGCGTTCCAGATCGGGCAAACAAGCCACGGCAGCATCTGCGTGACGAACAAGGAATACTTCAGCATGCTACAAAATGTGGATCTGAATATTATTTAACAAAACTTTTAGGAAACATTCGCCGGCTATTTATTGTTTACGATCGCGGTGCTGGTGAGGTAGGCTCTTACCCAATAGGCGATGTGGATTCGGCTGACGTGCACCGATTCTGCGTATGCATCGTAGTGAACAGGCGAAGGAAGGAAGGCGCAAAAGAGTCCAGTTTTCTTTTAAATGTTCTATAGCAAATAATTTTTTTTGGGCTCCCTATTTTTGTGTTTTTGTGTTTCTTTTCACACCTTTTACGACGTGCGGTGGATGAAACTCGATTTTAAAATCATTTCATGGTCCCTTTAAGCAAGCGCTTCTTGAGTCAAGGACCATGTTAACCCGCTGGCGCCCCACTAAGCAGCTGATACTCGTATTTCAATCCAGATTTTAGCGAGAAGTCATTTTGACGAGCGGGTTATGTATTACATTACGTAGTATGTCCCCCTAAGGTGATATTAGTATATCTTCGGGTTGAAATATGAGCTTAGTTGACTAGCTATTAGGTGAGCTGCTGAATAAAAGTATATTTGAGAGGCAGAGAGATACTACTTAAACTTAGCCAAATGGTTCCATAGCTGGCAGCACGGAGACAAACTGAAGAGAGTCTTCATCGAACATTCACGCAGAACCTCTCTGCATTGAACTTTGCTTCGAATCTTGAACGGAAAAAAATTAGTATTTTTTTTGGCCGGTCAACCTGACCAATGTAGACGTATAATGCTGCTGGCTTCGACATCCTCGTAATATAAATATTGGAGGCGCGATAGGTCAAAATGCCGTGACAGCATCTTACGTCGCGAGACTCGTCCCCCACCTTTTGAAAACAGATAATTTCCCTCATTCATCATTTGCAGCGAGCAGGCTTTCCTGAATCAAGTAACTGCGAAATTAGCCAAACACCTTCAGTATGGTCTAGAGGCTTTTTCGGCAAAAAGCAGCCAAGATGAATAGCCAACGCCCCGACCGGCGTGAGTGGCTCAATCTTGAAGCTAACCGAACACAACCAAACTCAAGAAAAGCAGCTATAGAACCTTCCCATTCACTTGACTGCAACATTGATGTTTCCTCCAGTGCAATGCCTCGTTTGTCATCCTCAGTTCACTGTTCTACATCCTTATAAAGAAGCCACTTATCAGCTACCAAGTAGTCGTCACTTTGAATGTGATTCGAGACAGACAAGAAATCAAAACGTTTTTCCGTGATTCCTCCCCATCCAAGAAATCGAAAGCACGCGACCGTGTGTTGTGGAGTAAACGGGCTTTCAAACACGTGATGGAAGGAAACAATTTACTGAGGCCTCACCACACTAATGATCACTCAGGCAAAGTTAAGAAATATTCGGACCTTCGTCAAAATACATTATTTGTTCGCCACCGCGCCGACTACACGTCTCCGCGAAAGCCACCAGAGACGCGGAGGGGCGCGGAGCGACCTGGACCGGCTGGTTCCCGGTTTTCCCGCTTGGTGGCGTCCGTTTTGCTGGAGTTGCGAATAGGATGACTACCACCAAGAAAAACATTGCCTCCCCATCCCTCTCGTTGACAAAACCAGAACTGGTGTTTCTGAGGCCGGCGTTTTCTCGGACTCCAGTTGCACAACCTTGAACAACAAGACCCCCCCTCGGCCTTCGGCCGTCTATCAGCTTCGCATGTGGAAACGCTATCTTCCCGTCCCTCCCCCCTTTTCTTCCCTCTCAACCTTCTCTCCCTTCTTTTCTCCCTCTTGCTCGTTCCCCCTTTCCCCACCGACGGTTGTTGGTGCAGACTTCGCTGGCGTCAAATATATGTTGTTGTAAACTGAAAGCTTGTACATGTCTGTTTTTGTCCCTCTGTTTGTTTTGTGCTTTCTTACTGTTACATCTGTCCCAACACGCTCGTCAAAGTCTTCTAGAAGGGAGATGTTGAAAAGTTCTGAATCCGAGACTTCTAATTTAAGAACTAGTTAGGACATCAAAGAACGGCAGACGACACATACAACTTATAAAAGCAACGAGAACAATGGACAAATAAAATCAAAATCATATATCCCTGTTGGTTGCGAAAAAGATGGAGAAGATAGTAACGTTGGTAACTATAGTACAATACAATATACCCCGGGACGAAAACAAAAGTGCCCGTAAGTGCCGCAGAGGACAAAAAAGCGCATACTAAGGTTCAAGTTACGATATAAAATAAATGAAAGTTGCCAAGTGTGGAGAAAGGCACCAAATTGGACGAACCGCAAAAAATGAACAGAAGAAAAATGAACAAAAGAAAAAAATCATTATCTCCATGACAACAATCGCACTGTGGCTTTTTGGGCAGCCGCGTCGATCGGCAGCCGCCGAACAACTGGGGCTCACGATGCGGCACGTCGCGTGGCCGAAATCAACCGAGGACGCTTGCGATGTTCCTCATTTTTTATTCTTTATCTTCTTCCCCGATGGAAAAAAGAAACGAATGAAAACAACATCTTGCTGTTCGCGTTACCTTTTTTATTTTCTTATTCTCCTTTCTTGTTCAATATAAGAACAAGTAGTAGTTTCTGCAGTGTGCCAGCGAGGATTCTATAACAACTATTCTGCGCAATGCGCCGAAAAACTGAGGGAGAGGAGGAGACGAGAGAGGACGCCAGATTGCCGAGCTCTGATTGGATAGATTAGTGGGTAGACCGAAAGCCAGCTGCCTTTGTCTCCACTGCACTCATCGAACGCGTTCGAATGCGGAACGTCGGCGTCGGGCGTTTGGCTCTCGCTTTCGGACGCGTTAAACGAGTGAAGTGGAGACAAAGGCAGCTGGCTTTCGGTCTACCCACTAATCTGTCCAATCAGTGCTCGGAACTCTGACGTCCCAGCCCCCTCTCGTCTTGTCCGCACCATCCGTTCTCGGGGCATATATATCGAAGACTTTGGAATCCGTGTCGTGCTGCACAGGACAGATTGCTACAATACAGTGTAAACACCTCTTTTTTTCTTTTTTTTTTCAACCAGGCTGACAAATTTTGTTTGCCCAAGTATTCAAATAATCATTTTGACGTTTATTTGTCTTTTGCAATAAACTTTTATTGATTTGTTTGTTTATTTACGCTTTTAAGTACCCCCAGGGCCCAGGGGCATTGCAAAAGGAAGTTGGTTGCAAGGTATGGGAATAAAAACAAAACAATTACTCTTTTACTCTTATCCATAAAGTATGACGCTGCGAAACCTTCGGCGAGTCGGCGTGTTTCCATGAGAACTCCCACAAGAAGGAGAGACTAGGCATGTCAATGCGCTCGCTTTAGCATACAAAGGTTATTCCTGGGCTCAATTTCCATCCGCTGTCCGTGTTTTTTTTGTTTGTTTTTTTTTACATGAAAACATTCATATGGAACAGAGACATTGGCTGTGGCCTCATCAGTGCTGACAATAGTTCTCGGCAAATCAATGAATGTGGATTGCATACGGCGCTCCGCCGGTATTCCTAACGGTAATCGCTAAAAGAGACGAATTTGCAAAAAAAAAAAAAAAAAAAAAAAACAAGCGAAGATAAGACGAAAACTTGAACATAATAAATTGTTCCAGACTATTCGTTAAAACCGATGGTATTGACTCCACGTAGATTTTAATCTGGTTTCGTTGAATGCGTATATTTGCAATTTATGTACGATAAAGCTTCACGCATGGTTAATACTAAAATAAATGGCGTCTATTTTTTTTTAATTTTAGTTCTCGTGCAATTTTCGGATGGTTTTCTGCACAATGAATCAAGACTTAATTTAGCCACCAAAAATTTATTGCTCGCGTCGTTTTTTTTTCTTCTTTTTGCTCAGATGTGAATTTTTTGTTTCCAATTTACGTCTCATAATAGAAGTTCAAGTGAGTGGTTTACGCCTTAAGGGCTTCGTCGTTAGTTTTGAAGGACCACAAGATCTTATCGACGTGATGCATTCTATTGAACGCATACAAATAAGTTGAGAATAGTAAAACTACTTTTACAGCATCCAGCAAGACTGGCGCTCTTGAGTAACTGACGATCGATGCCACAAAACACGAATGTAAACTCTTGGACATTCGCTGACGTTACGCTGGAGTGTAACTATAAAGAACCCATAATACTATCTGACTAGCGAGAGCACCGCGTTAAAAGTAGATAGTTAGACTCTCACATAAGGTATGAATTCTCTAGCAGAGGACGTGACACCAGCTAATTGTAAGGCCAGCAACGTCAAGGCACTTTAAGAGCACCGAAGAATATCATAGCATACAGCAAGTAAGCACGTGTTAGAGAACAACACAATTAAATTCTCATTAAAACAGCAATTCCGATTCAACTTTAGGGAAACATCCGCTTTTTGTTCGAAAGCTTTCCAAAGACTCCAAATGACAGTGAAATTGCGACTCATTCGACATCTGCAGTTTATTTTATTCACCCTCAGACAAACAAATGAGTTAAAAAAAAAACGCTGCCAACCTTACATAAAAAACTGCAAAATAGTGTGTCGAATATTTTATCACAATACAAATCTATGTACACCAGAAGCAGAATATCGATGTACAATGCAACGAGATGGTCGTGCGCAAATCCTCCTACACCTTAAAGGTGCCCAGGAGGTTTCTGAGATCGCCAATATATGGCGATAGTTCACTCTGCGCGTTCTAAGTATCCTAGAAATCCATAAATCCTAACG